>NC_137109.1:42212630-42880130 GCF_949357685.1 Gobio gobio
GCACGTTAAAATAAACCAGTGAAAAAATGTTTTGTCTTTTTAATGGGTCACAGACACTCACCAATTGTATTTTTATTTAATGCCAGTTTAATATTATAATATTGAGATCTATCCAGCTTGCAGCCCCGCAGCACACCAGTTTCAGAACACCAGGGGCACATTCAAAGGTCACACCGGTGCGCAACGTTTTGCTACGGTTTCCGGTTGAACGTCATGTTTCCTGGAAACGGTGTGCAACGGATTTGAGATGCGTTTTATCTCGTTTGGTGGGTGTGTCAAATATGTCAGCCCAATCAGCAGCAACATGTATATAAACCACGTGGTATTAAAGAGACAGCTCGCACAATGGGTCCAAGTAAAGATGTTTACAAATGTGTCCGCTGCAGCTCAGTATACACAACAATTGAAGGTAGAAGACATGATTGTCGTAAGAGTTTTAAAGTAATATATATATATATATATATATATATATATATATATATATATATATATATATATATATATATATATATATATATATATATATATATATATATATATATATATATATATATATATATATATATATATATAAAATCAACATGATAATGTGTTTATTTATATATTTAGCTTCATTGCAAGGCAAGTTTATTTATATACCAAAATTCATATATGTAATTAAGGTAATTAAGTGCTTGACATAAAGTGAGAAAGAAAATACAAGCTATTAAAAAAGTAAGAACTAGAAATAAAATGATTTAAATTAGAATTGATTACCAGGAGATAAAAAAGTTAAATAAATGGGATTGTGGTGTTGTCATTTATTCTGGATGGCAAGGGAAGTGATTGCATGTATTTTGCAGTATTAAACACGTATTTATATCGATTTTATCAGGCTCCGAAAATTCCTTAAAAAGAACACAAAGAATGGCCTTCTCGGCTGCCATAGTTATAACTCTTGCGTCAACAGAACAGGGTGTTCAACGCAGCACTGTTTCCGTTTAAAAAACATTTTGCAACGTTTTGTCGGGGCTGAACGCAGCCCAGTTTCAGAACACCATCCACAGAACCGGAAGTGAGCGGCGCTACCCATTTTTATATGGATTTTAAAGTTACTTTTCATGCAAGAGAAACGTATGCATTTAAGCCAGTAAGATGTGAACAGAACCATGAAGGAGAATATGTTGAGTTGTGTGTGATATTTCTGTCATGATAGCCTACATGTGGTGGTGAACGAATATTGAATCTGTTCACGTCTTTCATGTTTTATCATTAAAGCTTTTTTTGCATTTGTCAAAAGATATTATTTGTCTTAATATTAAATAATTATTCATTAATAAAACGTATACATTTAGTTTTCAGGGATGAAAACACTTTCATCTCAAGTATTTCTGCAGAAATGCCATGATATGGGCTTAAGAGTCACAAGTTTTTGTGTTTTAGGTTTTTTTGCATGTTTTTATTTTTTATTATGTGCCATTTAAATTCGTTTTAAATATTATTTTAGAAATATTTTATATATGTCCTATTTGTTTTCTTTCAGAGAAACACATGTTTCACTTTAAAGCCTTGTATTAAATGGTTATTTTTATTTGACATTTGAAAAATAGAAATGTCACATTCTCTGTCTATTATTTTCAATCGAAATAATAGTCAAATGGGAAACACTTTATAACATGTTACAAATGTATTAGGCCTAATATATTTTTAAAATAAAAATAAAAAGTTGTAGTATTGTTAAAGTAACAATAAACTACAGTGTTTGTGTCCATTAACATTAAATCTCATAGGCTATTTTCTGTCAGTATTATTTGGAACAAAATAATACTAATATATCTATAGTCAAATGAGAAACACTTTACAACATGTTATACATTTATTAATATTTTTTAAATAAAAACTGTGTATAGTTTTAAAATGTTGATCATTGTACATCATGACATGCATATTATAAGAACAGAAAAGTGACTTTATTTAAAAGTATTGTTGTTAAATATTGTAGACATCGATCCGATCAAAATCCATGTGAAAACAGCTTATATTTATCAAAAGAAAATTACAAATATGGATAGCGCAACTATGACTGTTTAAGCCCCGCCCCTCACTTCCGGTTCTGTGGATGGGGTTCTGAAACTGGTGTTCTGAAAGTGGTGTGCTGCGGAGCTGCAGCTGGATACTATTGATAATATTAGGCTATCAGTTAACAGTTAATATAATGAGAGGCGGTTGTCTGTCGGGAAAATTCCCCGAATAGGGCTTGGGCGTCTGACGTCATTACTTGGCGTGGCGGCCATGTTGATGGCCTCCTTTACTGCTACTCGGAGTACTACGCACTGTTTATAGACGTACTCCCTCTCAGTCGTGTGTCTTAATTTGATTAATTTGGCGTCGAAAATGGATTAACTTGGATTAACTGCCAAGCAAGGACGAAGACATGCCATTCCTCTATAAGATTGTGTCTGTATTTTGTGCTCTGACAAATGTGCTCTGATAAATGTGCATTAAATACAGCCATAAGTGTCTGTTGCATCCATACCCACAATCTTCACAATAAATATACTTAAATCAGTATAATGTGCAAAAGCAAGAAGTGTCACACAATCGCAATAACCGTATAATGTGCAAAAGCAAGAAGTGTCACACAATCAGATATTTTTCAGTGTTTATTTGCAAGTTGCAACCTGAGAACACAGAACGGGGCAGAATGCTTCAAGGTAAAAGGTTAACGTTACATAGGCTTCATGGTCTGCAGCTCCTGAACCCATCCATTTGTGAACTGCAAATTTCATATGAATCCAAATCGTTAATAGTTCCAATTTTGTCCATATACCGGTCCCTGGCTTCCCTATTTAACGTATCCCGGTAAATTCCACATCCTTTTCGGGATTTTAACATAGTTTTTCTTTCTCCCAACTCTGCTTCTCCTCGTTCGATTTGCTGTATGTTTACATTCGTGAGGCCATCAACATGGCCGCCACGTCCCAGAATGCAACGCAGCGCCCGAGCCCTATTGACCATCCCTGATGAAGATACATCGGTAACCCCCACAACCAAGCAGCATGTGTCAGAAAATGTTTTAAATGTCAAAATAAAGAGAGAAATATAGTTAAATGAATATGACTACATATGATGCAGTGTTTCCCCTACAATGTATTCACAGCGGCGCAACTTCCTTCCCTTCACAGCGCGCGCTGTAATTTCTCCCCAAACATGCATTAAACGTCAGATTCAGCACAATCTGTGATTGCTGTCAAATGCTCTCTCCACTATGGCTAAATTGCAGGACGTGTTTGATAAAATTAAAAGCACAATAATCCGTGCAATAGACGCCGTTTCCAAGTTCATGGCGGGGGTATGTGTGTGTGTGTGTGTGTGTGTGTGTGTGCGCGCACGCTGCGGAACGGACCGACTTGCTTCGTGTGCGCGGCTAAACCATCAAATACACAACAAATAGCCTATATCTCAAAATGACCGGCATGGAGAGTATTCACTTAAACACAATTTATCTTAAATTGGCGTAAATAGTTGGGAGAAATCAATGGGAGAATGATATGATTATCTCCATTTGGTCTTAAAGGGGCAGCATCTAATAAACCTGCTGACGATTGAGCCATTAATGTGAATCAAACAACAAAAGGCAAAGAGAAAATTACTTGCAGCTCTTGTATGTTATGTGATGCTCTTTTCTTTTTTTTATTCTTTGATTAATAAAAAGTTGCAAAGAACATCATGTAATAATATTTCACAATATTTTAGGTTACTGTTTTTTTCTGTATTTTTGATTAAAT
The DNA here is from genome assembly GCF_949357685.1 of Gobio gobio. Lineage (NCBI taxonomy): Eukaryota > Metazoa > Chordata > Actinopteri > Cypriniformes > Gobionidae > Gobio > Gobio gobio. The sequence goes on from NC_137109.1 coordinate 42,216,398, forward strand.
AAATGCAGGCTTGATAAGCATAAGAGACTTTTAGCAAAAACATAAAATAGTATCCAAACTTTACACACACACAACTTTTTTTATTTTTTACATTTGAGCCCCTGCCCCTTAGGAACTTCTGCACATCCCTGGAGGTTAGTGAAGTAAAATAGGCTATGTAAGCTAGTCACCTTTTAAACTAATGAAAAGTTTAATTTGAATTTTAATGTTCAAAATGTATATTTCTATCCACAAAACTTGCCAGAAGTCATGGTTTAAGATGTTATTTTAAAAAAAATGTTTTAATTATTATTAATTATTACCCCCCCACGCATGACTTGGTAACAACCTCCGGCACGTAACAGAGCCGCTGCTGGAAAAATGTATAGGGGAAACACTGTGATGGAAAAAATATTAAATGACAATCATGAAATGAATAAAATGCTATAATTAAACAGAAAATCAGATCATCCTCCTACGAAACGAACATGATCTGCGATTGAATGTCACTAATGTAATTTTCTTTTCTTTTTTGATCCCTTGGATCTTGAGCCCAGAATCATATGGACAACACACCACTCATATCATGTCATGTTTCTATAGATTCTCTGATTTTAACTCATCATGATAATTTATTGTGTCAGCTATATGATTATATCTGTCTGATAGCCTACATAGCCTACCGAATGCTGTCATGTCAGTTTTCTTATTTGCTGTTTTTTTCTGACTTTGTCAGAACGCATTTTGACTTTGTTTGAACTAAAGAGTTTTAACTTTGGTTTGTATTACAAAAATAGCCAAATCCCCCGTTTTCCACCTCTTGAGGGCGTGGCCTACTTTCAGCCTACATCAATAAACCCCGCCCTCAAGCCTGATTGACAGTTGACTGTGTTAGACATCGGAAATGCAAGTGCAAAGGGGATTGCAATCCCATTTGAATTGTGTGCAGGTTGTGGCAGGACACGGAGGAAATGAAAGAGCAAATAGGTGATTTTCTATTGCTATTCCAAAATGGCAGGGTCAGACATTGGAAATGCAATTGCAAACAGACTTTGCTTTTCCATTTTAAATTTGGCAGTCGTTGTGCGTTCGCGTAAACGAAAATGCAAATGGCAATGCGCGATTTGCAATTGCTTTTGGATTGTCACATTTTATGCGTCCACAAATTGAAAACGCAATTACAAATACAATTTGCAATTCCTTTTGAAAATTGTCCGCGATATCCTTCCATAATATCCTTCCATACATTTAAATGTTATTCAAACAAATAACCATTCAAATGTTTAGGACATTTGCATTGTAAGAATGTGCAGGGAGACTTACAACAATTCTGACTCGTTAGGTGTTTTCTCATTAAAATTATGAAAAAAAGTGATGATTTCCTATTCATTTAATAGAACGTGAGGAAATACCAATATGGCGGCACTGTGGCTTCACTTTTTATGACGTCATAAGCAATATAGATCAGGGACTTGAACACAGCCCTGTTTTTTAGTTTTTTTAAGTTAAAGGTGCACGGTGTAAATTTTAGCGGCAACTAGCAGTGAGGTTGCGAATTGCAACCACCCACCGCTCACCCCTTCTTTTCGAAGCACATAGAGAAGCTACAGTGGCCGACACAGGACCAAGAGGTCACCGTCTGAGACAGCAGAGTAGCTAGTGCTCTATAGAGAAATTTGTCCATTTAGGGCTACTGTAGAAAGATGGCGGCGCAAAATGGTGACTTCACTGTAAGGAGACCTGCGGTGTATGTAGATAGAAATGGCTCATTCTAAGGTAATAAAAACACAAAGGTTCATTATGTAAGGTCTTTATACACCTCTGAAAACATAGTTATGTACACTCACCTAAAGGATTATTAGGAACACCATACTAATACTGTGTTTGACCCCCTTTCGCCTTCAGAACTGCCTTAATTCTACGTGGCATTGATTCAACAAGGTGCTGAAAGCATTCTTTAGAAATGTTGGCCCATATTGATAGGATAGCATCTTGCAGTTGATGGAGATTAGTGGGATGCACATCCAGGGCACGAAGCTCATCCCAAAGATGCTCTATTGGGTTGAGATCTGGTGACTGTGGGGGCCATTTTAGTACAGTGAACTCATTGTCATGTTCAAGAAACCAATTTGAAATGATTCGAGCTTTGTGACATGGTGCATTATCCTGCTGGAAGTAGCCATCAGAGGATGGGTACATGGTGGTCATGAAGGGATGGACATGGTCAGAAACAATGCTCAGGTAGGACGTGGCATTCAAACTATGCCCAATTGGCACTAAGGGGCCTAAAGTGTGCCAAGAAAACATCCCCCACACCATTACACCACCACCACCAGCAGCCTGCACAGTGGTAACAAGGCATGATGGATCCATGTTCTCATTCTGTTTACGCCAAATTCTGACTCTACCATCTGAATGTCTCAACAGAAATCGAGACTCATCAGACCAGGCAACATTTTTCCAGTCTTCAACTGTCCAATTTTGGTGAGCTCGTGCAAATTGTAGCCTCTTTTTCCTATTTGTAGTGGAGATGAGTTGTACCCGGTGGGGTCTTCTGCTGTTGTAGCCCATCCGCCTCAAGGTTGTGCGTGTTGTGGCTTCACAAATGCTTTGCTGCATACCTCGGTTGTAACGAATGGTTATTTCAGTCAAAGTTGCTCTTCTATCAGCTTGAATCAGTCGGCCCATTCTCCTCTGGCCTCTAGCATCAACAAGGCATTTTCGCCCACAGGACTGCCGCATACTGGATGTTTTTCCCTTTTCACACCATTCTTTGTAAACCCTAGAAATGGTTGTGCGTGACAATCCCAGTAACTCAGCAGATTGTGAAATACTCAGACCAGCCCGTCTGGCACCAACAACCATGCCATGCTCAAAATGGCTTAAATCACCTTTCTTTCCCATTCTGACATTCAGTTTGGAGTTCAGGAGATTGTCTTGACCAGGACCACACCCCTAAATGCATTGAAGCAACTGCCATGTGATTGGTTGATTAGATAATTGCATTAATGAGAAATTGAACAGGTGTTCCTAATAATCCTTTAGGTGAGTGTATATATTACATTTCTGTCAATAACTCCTCAAAAATATATCACAATGCACCTTTTAATTGAGTGCATCATCCGGGTATAAAAAGTGCATAATTAATTTTTTCAAACTAATTTATACAACAAAATGGCATAAAATACACAAATTGGTATGCACCTTTTGCGTCCTGAGACACACTCTTAGTACTGCACATGCACACTGGCTGGTACAGCCTGAAATATAAGCTTTTTAACACTATATGAGCATAAGAAAAAAACATTAATGGGCTCATGTCATATTTTGTTGCTGATTTTAAATTTTGTTTAAATGTAAGTCTGAATATGCCTTCCATACTATGTGGACACAGTATGTGAGCCGAGTAGTATGTCTGAATTCATAGTATTCATAAAACAGTAGGCGAAAAGTACCCAGGTGATCTACTTCTGTCAAGATTCTGTAGTGTGCATCCACTGGACACTTTACTATCTTATTAGGCCTCGGGAGAGGATTTGGAAGTGAAGCCATTCATATTTTAGGATTAACTATTATAATACATTATAATCCAAAATATTAATATTTATTATAATATTAATATTTTGAATTGGCTTTTATTTTTATATTTTCAATTTACGTTTTGGTCATTTTTATTATTATTATTATTATTATTATTATTATTATTATTATTTATATTTACCATTAATTAATTTATATTTCAGTTGTTGTTTTTTTCAGTTAGTTGCCAAGGCAAATTTACATTTTTAATCCAATATTTATGTTTTATTTTACACTGTAAACCCTAATGCTCAAAATAATATTTTTTTTAAGTTAAAGTTCAACTTAAATTAAACAATTAGTTCAATCAAATGAACTTTTATGAGTATATATATATATATAATATATCTTTCTTTTTCTTTTGAGTTCACAAAACTGACACATTTTAAGTAATCTGAATGGTTTCATTTCTTTGAGTTTATCAACTGGTTTCTTTTCATTTAGACAAACTTAATTTAACTAAAACTGGGCTGGGATTTCTATTTCCCAGCATGCTTTGACATGAGACTCGAAAATTAGAGTAAATGCAAAATGTAATAATTTTTTTAAATTTTTTGGTGTGCAAGATTAAAGGTCCTGTTCTTTGTGATCCCATTTTTCAAACTTTAGTTAGTGTTTAATGTTGCTGTTAGAGCATAAATAATACCTGTAAAATTATAAAGCTCAAAGTTCAATGCCAAGCAAGATATTTTATTTAACAGAAGTTCCCTTTCAAAGCCTACAGCGAATGGCCGGTTTGGACTACATCCCTGTACGCCCTGCTTTAATGACGTCAATTGAACAGTTTGTTGACTAACCTCCGCCCACAAGAATACGCAAAAAAGGGGCTGTGGTCTTATTGCTCTCCCACGCGGAGAAGAGGAAGTGTTGCGTTTGTAGAGTGTGTTTGTCGCCATGTTGTCGAGACGCTGTTATTTTCATCCCAGGTCTGATTCGGGGTCAAATTGATACGGTAATATAGACATGTTTACAATAACATTGAGCGCATGCATCTCCCCGTTATGGTAAGAGGCGTGACCTCTCCGGGCAACGTGCGCTAAGCTGCTGTTGAATCACAACACGGGAACCGCTGGCACAATCAGAACTCGTTATGTATTTCTGAAGGAGGGACTTCATAGAACAAGGAAATCATCAAGCCGTTTTTAGGACAGTGAAAACAGCGGTATACGTATACGTATATTAAGTAAATTGTGTGAAAAATACTGTGTTTTTTTACACGCAAAACATGAACACATGTTATATTGCACACTGTAAACACAATCAAAGCTTCAAAAACACAAGAAAAACGGGACCTTTAATGTTTAGTGGGAGATTTAGTAGTGTTTAATGTTTAGCTATGCAAATTTCGAAGAGTTTCTGTTTTGGGGAGGTTACTATCATAGTGATAAGTGGAGCATGAGCTTGGTTTGAGAACAGGAATATGTTATATGATCTATATACTCATTCAGCAATTGCTATGCTAATGCTATCAATGCATTGTGTTACCAATTAACAAGTTAACATTTATTGAATTAAGTTGAGATTACATGATAATTTTAAGTGAAATGGAGGAGTTAGCTCACTCAAATATTTAGTGCAAAATTTTAAATGAACGAGTACAAAATTAAAATCTGCTAGTTCTGCTTCCTTTTGATGTAACTGATTGCCTCAAAAAAATTTAACACTTTGAGTACACAATTACTGAAAACTATTTTTAATTGATTTGGTTAACGATAAAAATGCTGCCTTTCACTGGCTCTATTCTGTTCACAATTCACTTTCTCCAATCCAATCAATTCAAGCCAATGTTTGAATCTGCTGTTATATATTAAAATGCAGCAGTGTTGTGAAGCTTCTATCAACTTAAAAGGTTGATTTATACAACAAAACATGGGGTCATTGCAGATGTGATATCCCTTTCTGTCAGGCGGCCTCTCCTCCACCTCTCTGCCGGCTCAGAGCACAGAAGTAGGTCAGCGACTGTCCCATCCACCAGCACGGGGGCGGCAAGCTTATGTGCTCAAGGCTCAGTAATGGTACTGGCAAAGACGGCATTCAAAAACATCCATTCCATGCTAAATTTCAAGGACAAAAATACCAGTGATGGAACACAGAAACTAAGAGAGGTCTTTAGCCTTGAGCAGAGTCCTTATTTACTTTTGCACAGATGGGCAAATTGTGAGCTGGAAAGAGAGAGACTCAGGGGCCAATTCACTAAACAGTTGAGGCAATTTTACATATGCTATTTCAGTGCAAAAATTTGCATCTTATTCACTAACAGCCCAGAATCATGTTTAAACAACTTCTAAAATAGATGTTAAAGTATTTGAGTCATTTTCATAATTGACTTCCGGTGCAAACATGCCCTCTTATATTAGAAATAGATTTTATAAACATATTGATTAGACTTATGTTACATAAATAGTACAGCCCCTATAAAGTACAGCAGATGTCATCAAGAAGTGAAAGCAATGTGTGTTACTATAGTAATCCAGGTCGAATGTTTCGTGAAAAAGTCATCCCTTACATCCCAAAAAATACAACTCGATGGCACGAGCACGACAGTCCAACTAACGAACATATTACAATTATGACAAGATTAGAGGGTTATATCGAACCAAAGGAAACAAATGTATATTAGGACTATATTATCTTACTTTTCAGACACACTCTGGGAGCTGTCGCTTGAAACAGACAGTGAAGAGGTTTAGACGCTCCAGGTTTATACGGTGTGCAAATGAATGGGTCTTTATCATCGCTGAAGTGAACGACAATACGATCGTAAATGGACAAGCAAGCACACATGACACATCAGCATATTCAAGCAAAAGCCAACATATATTAGTTATGTGAAACGAAACAAAATCAATTTTACTCGCCTATCTAGAAGAAACACGCCCCTTACTGCTGATTGTCTATACGTTTGTTTTGGTACTCGGCCCGAGACACTTTTATAAAGCAGTTTTGAAATACCCCACCTTTAATGGATCGGATGCTAAAATAATGCAGTTCGGCCAAAGTAATTTCTTTTAGTGACAAAGTTACTGATGAAAAAGTTTTTAATGATAATTACATTTTTATACATTTCGTCAATGATAATTAAGACGAGAGAAAAATGTGCATCATAATGTTTAAATAAATCATTTTAAAAATGATTTTAAATCATAATCAGTTAATATTTTAAATATTTTTGTCTATTAAAATTTGATATGATTTTGATTCAAATGAATTAATACAACATGATGAAATATTAACTACGTTTAAAGGATCTCAGAGATACACAAACCAGGGCATTCAGGTCACCGTTGGTCCATGATCATCTAAGATTTGTCCTGCCAGAATTTTTAGTTTGTTTTATTTTTGAAGCAAAATGTAGAGATTATAAGTGAATTTTTTTTTTTTTTTTTAATAATTCAATAAAATATTGCTGAATTCAGCAAAAATATTGCTGAGTTCATAGTAAAAATTTTTGCTGTGCTCTGTTATAACTACAACAAACAAACAACAAAATGGTGTAACATATAACACTGTAGACAAACAACGCTGGGCACAATTCATTCTTAGAGAGTTCAAAGAATGATGCCATGACATCAATGCCAGAAATACTGCAGTGTGGATAATTGAGACTAGAGCTAATATTCATAGTCCAGCTACAATGGCTATTATGAAGGGGTGTCACAGGTGGTAGAATAGGGCATCGAAATGCTCAAAACAATTGAAGTGCTCTTCACCTAGTCATCGGCCTTCATTATGATCTGCTATGACACACCAAAAGCAAATGAAAAAGCTGTGTCAAGCCTTCTGACAGATGAGGAATTAAAATAGTCTTTTTCTTCATCATTCCTCACAGATGTTCGATTTACTGACATATTTGCCATGATTTGGAATTTCAGTGTTGGCTTGCAATGACTGTGATTGTGTTGGATTGTAGCGTATCAGTCTCAGAATCAGGCACCGGCAGTTCTGACAGAATACTCCCAGCTGGATTCTACATAGAGGTTGTTATGAAGTCTAGTCAACCATGGATGCGTTGCCAAGATCGGATCGGGAAGCTTGAGCAGCGCATCACAGCCAACCCCCCCCACCCCAGTTCCCCCCTTCTCCTCAACAATTTCATCAACACAGTCATCACCCATTATCAAACAGCTCAGCTGAACCTGAGGGCTGCCTGGGAACAGAACAAAACCGCCACAAGAATCATCTCATGCTCGCGCAGTGCCTGTGATAAAGACCCTCCGCTATTGTTTGCGCGCACCCATTGCATTTAGCATATAAATTCACACATTTCAATGAATTGACGCCTGATGAGGAAGCATGCTGTACTGTACATGATGTTATTTGTCGCCAAGATGGCAATAAAAGAGCATAGATTGCATCAGATCAAATTGTATAGATTCATCAACAACAAGCTTCATTTTAAACAAAAGACTAGTAAATTATCCGCCTGTGTGTGGTGCACACTTAATAGATTACACTGAGCGGACTGTAATGAGAAGGAACAAAATATTATTAGTGCATGGCGGTGCTTGTTAAGTGTTTCATTAAATATCCTGTGGCTCTGAAAAATTATAATGGAAATGATCAAATTTGATTATTGTTAAATTCTTGACAATTCAGTTCTGTGATTTATAGACACTGACTTGAATGCTAATTCTGATTCATTTTTAATGTTGGTTTACTGCAGTGTGTTGGTTTACTTTTTATCATGTGGGAAGTCTCAGAGATGTGTTGTTGAGTTGAGAGTGGTTGTGATAACTAATTTTATCAGAATGAAATTGTATTGCAATGTTTTACACCAGACATGAGACGTCACAGCCATGGACCGTTGGCTAAACGTCTGATCCATATGGCACTAGGGATGCACCGAATCCAGATTTTTGGGGTTTGGCCGAATACCGAATCCACTGGTTAAGATTCTGCCGAATCCGAAACCGAATACCGAATCCTACTCCCATCCTCAGTCCATTATCACAGTAAACACATTAATGAAGTAAACAATGTCCACAGCAGTGTAATGATGCTCATATTGCAAAATATGCTATGCGGTATTAAAATACAGCAGTAGTACAAGCTCCTGACTGGTGGAAAGCAAATGAAAAGGCGCCTCCCAAGGCTGGCCGCTCTAGCGAGGCGTTATCTCAGTATTCCCGGGACATCAGTGCCATCTGAAGCCATGTTTAAGGCTTTTCATAGTGTGGTTTTGGTCAAGTTTACTAAAGTAAACATTGTCACGCATGTTCTTCTTCCCGCTGTTTCCTGATGGATTATAGAACAATTACTCTGAGGTCGCCCATTTGTCATTTCAAAGAACAGCACAACAGAGAGTGCAGAAGGCGCGCGCGCAGTCAGCAGGAGGCTCGCGTTGCGGAGACAGACGAAAGTATAAGCGAGGCATGAGAGGTTGTTTTCTGTCAACAGGTTGCGCTCCAGACTAACCCACATCACTTTAACACTTATGTTACTTTTTAAAAAATAAAAACCACACAAGGTGAGGATTGAGGTTGGCCTGCTATTTTTATTTGACAAAAAAACTATTCCGGTTCTTCAAAGCTTCAAACGGATTCAGTGTATTTTCGTTTTGTCATCTTAATTTGGTAATTATTTAAGTTAAAAATATTTTGTGTAGGCCTATTTATTTTATGCTTTTTATTGATATTTTATCTGATCTGTAGGCTGCTGTTTGCACAGTAAAATAAACCAGTGAAACGGGTCACAGACACTTGTCAATCTGCCAATTCAATATTATAATCTTATCAGTTAACGGTTAATAATCGGATAATGAGCGGTCCTTGCCACCACGAGACAAATCGGCATTGCAAATTAAACATGTAGCTCGACTTGAATCGCCTTCTTTTGACTGAAAGTACTGTGCCATACAACACGTTTTCTGTTCATGAGTTCCATTTTCACTTTCTCACAGCCTACTGGATTCGAACGATCCAGCTAGTAAACACGTTCCTATAAATAACGGTGGCGTCATTAAGTCGACCAGCGGAGCGCGCATAGTGCAAGCCTATAGGGTTTGTTTCTGTGAAAAAAAAATGGTCAAAAAGCCCAATATTCGGCCGAATCTGAACCAGAATCCTGGATTCGGTGCATCCCTATATGGCACACAAAAATTGAAAACACTAAAGGAGTTTCAAAGTCGCCATCTGATTGGTTGAATTCTAGAGCCCAGCAAGCAAGCAATAGCCGTCATTTCTAATTCTGATTTATTTCAGGGTTTAAAGGTACAAAACAGAATCACGGGTTGGGAACATAAGTTTTAATGTTGGTTTACCGCAGTGTGTTTTTATTATGAGCATCTGAAGAGTAATTTTTTTCTTATAAGCAGAATATTATGCATAGGCAGCAACAACATCAGCCCATCACAATCATTTAATAATCATTTGTGGTGTTTGTTTATGCAATAATTAGCCCTCCTACTAGTTTCCTCTTGCTTATATAAATAAGGTATGAAGCAATCATTAATCTATGACTTCAGTCTGAGAAGGGTGAAGTATATACTTACAGCATCATTACGGAATTGCAATTGGAGGTTTGAGCAGCCTAACTGGGCCTGACATCATAACACTGGCTCAACCAATGGTGCAAGTTTGGGATGGGCTTCCCTCTTTGAACCAATAATGCAAGGGTTAGAAGTTGTGTGCATTTGAAACTTGTTTGAAATGTAGGGGAAAACAGAATTTAACCCGCCTGGTTAGATGACGGTTCTTACATTTACTTCATGTAATGATCTTGGCAGAATTGACAACAGTCAAGTCTGTCATATGGTGGCACAATTAAATATGCAATTTTGTGATCAAAGGTGACAGATACTCATAGTTTCCATTGTTCTGTGAGAATTTGTGCGCTGTGTTGATTGTAGGCTGTGGCATGCCCTTTCCATAAAATGAATAACAGTGAGTTTTAGTTACATAATGAGTGTTTGCATCACTTTTTGCTGTCTGGAGAACTAAATTGGCTTTTCTGCTACTTGCAACAAAAAGGAAGATGAAAAATACTTGCATTCATTATTCAGCTTATGTTTATGAAACACTACATGTTCAGTGATTTCATAAATATGAATTCATCCCTGTTCACTCTCTGTAAATCTCACGTGGGAAGTCTCAGAGATGTGTTGTTGAGTTGCGAGTAGTTTTTATCAGAATGAAATTGTATTGCAATGTTTTACACCACTTGATTCATGCTACATAATCACATTATTGATGCAGACAGTATCAGTCGCAGCCTGAGACGTCACGGCCATGGACGGTTGGCTAAATGTCTGATCCATATGGCACACAAAAATTGAAAACACTTCAGGAGTTTCTAAGTCGTTTCAAGTTTCAAAATAGCTGCCATTTCACCCGATATAGTCTGTCCATGAGTAACCCACTTCTAGCCAAAATAACCTTGAAATTGGTTACATGTTGTTTTTGCCAAAATTACTACTAAGATTTATGATATTCCATCATGTAAGCAAAGTCAACTAGTCTATTCTTGGGCTATGGTTGGAAATTTATAAAATGTTCACTAACAGCCCAAATTTTGCCTTGTTTTAGCCTAGACGTCAGGGCTGTGTTTGGATGGCTATTAGACATCTTTTAAATGCAAATGTATGTGTCGCGTTCTTTAATGGTCCGCCTGGAAACAAAGATGCCATGATGCCAAACCCCTTCATGGAAGAAGAAAGCAGTTGTTTACACAACTGTGACGATGAGCGCTTTTCAGGATCAACTAAAAGCTGGATTTTTAAAAGTATGTAAAGTTTTTGCCATAAACTCTTTAGAGTTTCACACCGGTCTGTTATTGTAGGGTCATCTAAGTTACATTTTCACGTCCCAAAACATGATGCGGAACAAAACAAACTGCGATTGGTTGCTTTTCATGTCAGTCAGACATGGGTGTCCATGGGTGTCCTTGGCCAATAAAAGCTGCTATGGAGTCCAGACCTTCGTTAGTCAGTCTGAAGGTCTGGCTATATGTGAGGCTATGCAGACAGTAACAAACAACTATGTGATTAGATATAACACTGATGAACTATATATTGCCTAAATCAATTTACCGGGTAGCACAATAAGAAATTTAGTTACAGTATTCAGTGAAGGTCAAAGTAAATGAGCAGAACTGTTGTGAAAAATAATATGCCACAATAACAAACATTCTGATTCAGATGGGATTGGATTTCTCAGAGGATCTCTGAGTTAGCTGGAAACCACTAAGCAATTTGCTCCATCATTTCCACCAAGATTGTAAGGAAGAAGAAAAAAAACAGGCATGTTTGATTCAGATGGGATTAAAAATAAAAAAGTATGTCCGTGAAACATTTTTACCTGATGTCCTCAGGGAAAACCAGTCCCAACTGAATAGGGCTTGTGTGTGGACAGGATAACTTAAAGAAACACATACAGAATGAAGATAATCACTTGAGAGAATTGGACATTTTTATTTAACGGAAATACTTTGTTTGTGAGAATTATTTTGAAATCAAACCAGGGCTCTTAAACAGAAACCACACCGATCCAACAGCCTTCATGGCTTTCTCATTTAATGAAAGCGGTGAAATTAATTTGAATTTCAATGTCCCCTTTGAAGGCTCCCCTAACATATGACTAATTGATACCTCTGGAACCAGTGTGCATTCAAACATTTCTTTCTGCTCTGATGGCCGAAACAGACAGACAAAGAGAAAGAGAGTTAACGCTCAATGTGTCATGATTTATTTAATAGATGTAGCATTGCATAAAGGTAAAAATTCCGATATCGGACTCAATAAAGGTAAACTGTTAACTGGTAAAGGTGCTGTAGGGAAACGTGTGCTTCTCTTTGAAGCACAGAGCACAGTTCTCTCTCTGTAAGGCTGGCATCTCTTTGGAAAGGTTAGCTCTGTGACCTTTATGTCTTATAGCCTACCTTATTATGTTGGCAAAGAGTGTCCTATTTGATAGTTCAGAAAAGTACACCGAAGCCTCTTTCAAAATCAGGCAGATCTTTACTGAAAGCATTCTCTGATAAAAGGGTGAAAAATACTGATTCGTGATTGAATCCCATAGATAACTTTGAGGAAACGGTGCTAACAGAATAACAGAAAAGCCAAGAAGGTCTGTAATACCTGGAGAAAGCTAGCTGTTAGCATTCCTATTCATCTTAATGGCAGTTCCTTGGCTGGTCCAATCACTTGAGCTGTAAATGCCATGTGACTAATCACATCATGGAAGCAGATAGGGAAAGAAATATGCATTAAAAAAGAATCTGGCACCTGAAACATATCTACTATAATTGAATTAAATAGTGTTGATTGCACCAGTTTTATTTTTGTCAGAATACACAGAAACATTTTAAATGGCTGTTTTTACATCAGACGGTGTTGTTACATCATCTAACCAGCAGGGACTAATGGTCCTGTGCTAATCAGCCCATCCTTCGAGCAGATCTAGTTCTATGGTTCTCAACTGGTTTTGCAGGAACCAAGTGGTTACCCAACACTGCAAAAAATTGTTTAGCTTACTTACACTACCATTCAAAATAGAGATTTTTATATTGGTTGGTAAGATGTTTTAATGTTTTCAAAAGAAGTCTTAAGGCTTTTATTCGATTCTAAAAAAAGAAGCAGAATTTTCCGCATCATTACTCCAGTCATTAGTGTCACCTGATCCTTCAGAAGCCATTCTGTTGATTTGATCCTCGAGAAACATTTCTTATCATCAATAATGAAAACAGCAGTGCTGCTTAATATTTGTGTGAAAGCTGATTCTTTTTTTCAGGGTTCCATGACGATGATTTATTTGAAATATAAATCTTTTGTATTCTGTCTTATCATGTGTCTTTTGTAACAAGGCTCATATATCATAAATGCCTTTACTGTCACTTTTGATCAATTCAATGCATCCTTGCTGAATAAAAGAATTAATCTCCCCAAACTTCTGAACGATAGTGTAATAAAAAAAAAAAACATTTTATTTTATTAGCATTATGATGAACTGCATGTTCATAATACTGTTTGTTTTTTCAAAAATATGCAATATGAATTAAAATGGCATAAGCTATATGAATATGATCCTTGACAAATTCAAAATGTCTTGCGTTTTAATGTCTTTAAGCCAGGAATTCATCGCACAAAACATATATTTTGGTTGACACAAACCATGTTATGTTTATCTTAACTGCAAGTGAACCCGTTTAAACTGCTTTGTGTTTAATTTTTCTTTATGAAGTTCTGATTTGTTTTTGAGGATGATAGGATGTCATGCATGTTGGCATCTGTCTACTTTGGCTAGCTTCTACCAAGTGCCTGAATCTGTAGAAAAAATAAAAAAAGAGCCTTTGATGTCAACAAAAGATATGGAAGGCACTTTTACCACTTTTTAAAAGTTGTTCATCCTATGTACGATTGTACGGTTGTATTATATATTATATATTTTTTTTGCGCTTGCTTTCAGAACAGACGTGAGTTAAGAAGTGCTGCTCAATCTTATTTTCTTTCAGGAACCTTTCAGTCATCCTATTTTTTGTCATATGACTTGTATTGTCATTACCTGAAACAAACCAGCTTATAATCAACTTTAATCAATCATTCCATCATTCACTCCTCCAAACCCATTTCCTGTGCAATGTACATTTGAATTTCTATTTGTTTTTAATTAAAAAGCTATTTTAAATTCCAAGGATGAACCAAAAAAAAATCAATTCCCAAATGACAAGCAAACATTCTCCAAGCCTGAACCTGAAGACACGTTTTATGTTGAATGAATAATATATTGTTATACATGATCGACCAACACGGCGTTTATTTTGAATTGTCTGTATGGCTTCACATATTTGCTCAAGGTCTGCTCAGGACAGGCCGTACAACCTTTACACAACAAGGTCACATTCGCAATATTGTGTCCGATAGGTCAGAGTTGAGTGCTGCACGGACGAAACACACAAAAAATCCTCACATATTTCACCGCCTTCCTATGGGAGATAAGCCGAGGGATCTGTGAATACAGGTAATGCGTAGCACGCAAGAGGAGATCAGCGTGGAGCCCGGCAGCTACAATGGCTGTGTATCCAGGGACATGAATGCACTGGAGTGGAAAGATCATGCAGAAAGCTGTTTACCCTTGATTTGTTTGAATCAATAGCTGCAGTGCTTTGGTTTTTCTCAATGATTTGTAATTTGTCCCTGTTTGGCAGCTCTTAAGCCCCTAAGATCCAACACAACACTGAGCCTCATAAAGAAAGGCAAATCCAGACTTTATAGGATTACTAGCCCCCTCATAAAAAGAGAAACTCAGCGCTCTCCTCTGAGAATATTTCATTTATGGGATTTAGCCTAATATGACCCTAGGATCCATGTGTAAATCTGATTACTATAGGCAACTTATGACATGCATATTTCATAACAAAACATTAGATAATTGGTTCTGAATTAGAATTTTAATCATCATGTGGAATTGCAAATAGTCTTGAGAATACGACATTGGAGGGAGTCAAGCTAATACATACTCGAAATGTCTTCACATGTGAACTGAACGTATAATAAATAACAAGCTTTTTAGGGCCCATTTAATGATCTCAATTTGAAACGCTGCGACTTTCGTGTATAATTTATGGGTAACATCTGATAATGTCACATTAGTTGGTTTTTTTTGGCCTTTTGAAGACACAATAGTGGAGAGCGGACAGGGAACAGGAACTACTGGGAAATGTCACAAGCCACATTTGAACCACATGAGCATTACTAACCACTCAGCCTCAGACTACCGTGTCCCTTTTGAAGATGACTTGAATGTGCACAGGGTCTAAAGGTGGCGACGCTACCACAAAGTCTCTTACAAAGATTACAGATTGGCTCCTTTGCACCCAGTTTCAAAGAGCGCTCATGTGTTAAGGCATTAAAGCATTCGCTGTAAACCCAGGAAATCTTCCTTCTTCCCATTTCTGTCTCTCGGCCTGTGCAGTGGGCTCTGGTAAAGGTATTGGCAGGCCTCTGACACTGGCAAGAAAATGATTGATTGGAGTGTATTGATCGTGTTGTAATGAAAGAAACCATGCTCACTGTCACTATGTGACGGATACGTAAGCTCTGCTGAGGACATTGTGTATTTTCCTTTGATTGAGCTGGAATAAATGTAGCGGAATGAACATCACTATAGAAGGCAGCCTTAACACTGCACTCGGGAAACAAACAATCATTACAGTGGAACTAAAATTGCATGCTTTCCGTTGTCTTAAACCAGGGCTGAAATGTTCCAGTTATAATGATGTTCATACTTACAAGAAAGTGAATTGTAACATTGTTCTAGCACTGCTTGGAAAGGTTAAGTGGTCTGTGCCTAACGTTCTCTGAGATTTTGTATTGGTCGCCATGGCCTCGATGGTATTTCCACGGTTTTTCTGTGACGATCCTGACATTCTGCGAGGATAAACAAAATCGTTTAAAAATTCACACTTTGTTCTTTGTGTCTGCCCTGATGCCCTGAAACCTACCAGCTTCTTTCATTTTTTCTTGAACCTACACCAGACAATGTGCAGTCTCGCAGTGACCCACATCTTGTCCAAGTCTGGAATCACTGGCAGGCGTAATAGCTTATAATGGTGAGTAATATGAGCTGCAGAAATAATTTCTCTTCCTGTGAAAAGTTAAATGAGGCTTAATTAAAAAAAGACACAGGACAGCTATGACTTCTCATTCTCATTCAGATGGTAGAGCAGCCCGATGTGAGAGGTCATGGATAATAGAGGTAATTCTCATCTATATTGCTGTTCATGCTGCTGAAAAAAAATTGCACAGTACTGAAGGAAACTATCCACCATATAAAGCTGCGTTTACATGGACCCTAATAATCTGATCGTAACCGAGCTAGTAGCACAATCGGAAAAAGTCACATGTAACCACGTCAATCGGAATGAATTGGCCAGATCTGATTAAAATGTCTTTCAGATTGTAAGGGGTGGTTTATTCCTTTTGTAATCCGATCGAGAGGACAAACAATTGTTTGTAAACACCGAAACTGGAGAGTACTGCACATGTGCAATGATGTAGAAATAGCGTAATGACGTATGATGCACGGAACAAGCTGTTCTTCCTGTTGAGTCCTGTCATTCTGAAATTCTCTTTCCACTCATCGTCTGTGAAGTGGAGCAGGGCAATTTCCCACCAGTCCTTGTTTCAGACTCTTATCCTCAGACAGGAATGGGTGTTTTTATTGTTTGATAAATTGAAGCAGCACGCCATTACGGTTCATGTGCTCGACGTCGCCTAATTAGGAGCCAAAATAGAAAAATATTAAGTCTGGAGAAAGAAAAGAAGGATGGTCTCATCCAACTGCTCAATCAATAAGCTCAATCAACTGCACTTGTAACATAATTCTGATTACAAAATAATAATTATAATAATAATTTCAACTTGCCCATTATTAAAAAAAAATACATCCTTACACACCCCTCAAATCATTAAACTCAGGTTTTCCAATCACTTCCATGGCCACGGGTGTACAAAATCAAGCACCTAGGCATGCAGACTGCTCCTACAAACATTTGTGATAGAATGGGTCGCTCTCAGGAGCTCAGTGAATTCAAGCGTGGTACCGTTGCCACCTGTGCAAAAAGTCCATATGTGAAATGTCTTCACTCCTAAATATTCCACGGTCAACTGTTAGTGGTATTAAAACAAAGTGGAAGCAATTGGGAACAACAGCCACGAAATGGTAGGCCACGTAAAAATCACAGAGTGGGGTCAGCTCATGTTGAGACACACAGTGCGCAGAAGTCACCAACTTCTTGCAGTAATAGCTACAGATCTCCAAACTTCGTGTGGCCTCAAGAACAGTGCGTAGAGAGCTTCATGGAATGGATTTCCATGGCCTGAGCAGCTGCTTTCGAGCCTTACATCACCAAGTGCGATGCAAAGCGTTGGATGCAGTGTGTAAAGCACTGGACTCTAGAGCAGTGGAGACGTGTTCTCTGGAGTGACGAGTCATGGACGAGTCTGGGTTTGGCGGTCACCAGGAGAACGGTTCTTGCCTGACTGCATTGTGCCAAGTGTAAAGTTTGGTGAAGGAGTGTGTGGGGGTTGTTTTTTAGGGGTTGGGCTTGGCCCTTTAGTTCCAGTTAAAGGAACTCTTAATGCTTCAGCATACCAAGACATTTTGGACAATTTCGTGCTCCCAACTTTGTGGGACCAGTTTGGGGACGGCCCCTTCCTGTTCTAACATGACTGCGCACCAGTGCACAAAGCAGTCCATAAAGACATTGATGAGTGAGTTTGGTGTGGAGGAACTTGACTGGCCTCAACCCGATTTTACTCAGAGAAGGTTAAAAAAAATCTCCTACAATACACCTATTGTTTGTCTTGTGGAAAAACGATTGAAACAGTGAGTATTTTAGCGTTAAGCTTATTCACTTCTGTTGAAAGTGTCGCACTATAACCAAGACTTTGGCTTTTTTAAAGAAATTGAGGCCCAAATGTAAATTTATTTTTTTAATAGTATATCAACATTATGCCACAAATGCTGTCAATTAAGCTTAACTTGTATTGAAGCAAGAAATATTCCTCTAATTTCAGTTCCTTGACATTTCATTCTGTCATTAGCTGCCCCCCCTATTTTTCGCTGCAAATTTTCAACACAATCGGTGGCGTGCTGTCCATTACAGATACAGTAGCAAAGAAAATCTTAAGGTCTACAAAGAGGGTGGAACATTGTAATGATAAACTAAGTTATGACTGCTTTCATCCAAAAAATGGACTAATTTTTATTATTAAAGTAAGCTAAACAATTTTTTGCAAAGTTGGGTAACCACTTGGTTCCTGCAAAACCAGTTGAGAACCATAGAACTAGATCTGCTCAAAGGATGGGCAGATTGGCACACTTGTACTAATATTACAAGTGGACCTCACAGGAAAAAAGAACAATTACGAAAATTCTGGATAAAAAGCACCATTGTTTCTTGATGAGTGTGATGGAGAAAGAAAGCGATGGATGTTCTGTGTTTCATTTATGTTTTTGGTTGCATAGACAGAGCCAGCGGGACTTAGATGAATAGCGCAGAAACACCACTGACCTAGTTGCCTATTTTGGTTCAGCCGCGCTGATTCACAGCACCAAACACAAAAGATTGAGCTAAGCACTCCAGGGTGACCGAGTTCGATGACTTTGTGCAATGCATTACCGCACACACAGTGTTCCTTGCATGTTCAGCACAGTCTGTCATATTTATTATATGGACTCATATACAGTGCGGCAAAAAGCTCCCCACTAGTGGAAATGCTTCTGTTGCATTTTTCTAAATTAAAACTTGTTTCTTTTTTTCACATTTATTATTACATAACAATTTGATTAAAAGGTAGCACTGAAAAATTTACTTCAGTGTTCATTTACTTTAAATATATTAAATAAGACTATTTCCTTTTTATTATGCTTCATATACATTTTCTTTGTTTGAAGAAACCTTTGATTATTTCCAGGTTTAAATTGGATTTTAAATCCCAGATTGTTATTTGATCTCAGATCTTATTCTACAAGAAATGGCCGTAACAAAAAAATTTATTTGATGCCAAAACATATCTTGAAATGAAAGCTCTAGTGTACGTTTTGCCAGGAAGACTCAAATGTCACTTATTACCTTCAGATCTAACCAATCATGTTCTAATACTTGGAGTATAAAAGTTCGGTACTTACACAAAATTTACCTCCATCCTCCCCACCACCACCAGGATAGTCCCTCATAATATAATAATTGCTTTCATTTGGTCTGTTAATAAATTAATGCATTGTTACCGTCATCTTATTACAATATATAAGATTTTTGGATTAAAATATCCAAAAGCCACTAGAACAATGTTATATCTTTTGTTAACTTTTGTACTTGCATTATCCCAAATGTTTCCAAGAATGTTTAAATCAATTTTAACCAGGACACGGACAGTGTCTATGCATCGCCAATGGCATCATACCCGCGTTACCATAAATTTTTATTTTTATTTTGTAGAAACCATGGAAACTCCGAAGGCGCTTTATTATATGATGTGTTTTATTAGACAGGTGAGCAACTGTTTGGATACATTCATCGAAACAAATCATATATAGCTCAACACAGTTAGTCAACAACAACAACCTTTATTTATATAAAGCAAATTTAAACACAATATGGATTGATCCAAAGTGCTGTACAGAGTACAAAAAAGATATACAAGAATAATTACAGGTTTTCAAACGCTAAAGAATAAAAATCATATTCCTAGTCCTATTGTTGAATTGATTTACCGCGAGTACCATGTTTTACCTTGCCTAATATCGATCTGTCTTACTGCAGTGTGTCTTACTGCAGTGTGCAACAAGTGTCTCATAGTAGCCGCCGGGTGAACACACAGAGTAGCATTATAACATAACTTTCAACACACTCAAATGTATCTAATATGATAAAACAGCGCTGCATTAGCCCACATACGCATGACCGGATAATGCGAAAACGTTTGTCTGCGGCAAAATAAAAGCTCTGCGAAATCAAGTCATCAGTCTACGCCTTTGTTTGAATAAGCGACCTCTAGCGGCAAAAAATGACATATTGTGGCTTTAAGTATAAGTATATTTTTGCAATAGATTAATGCTAAGAAACTGTTGCCAATGAGTTAGAAAAATACTATTCTTTACTGATTCTGTAATAATATTGTTTAGATGACTAAAATGCTGATTCAGAAAGAGCAAATGAGTAGATCTTTATATACAAACTGTGAAAGAGAAGAAGACTTAATAGAAAGAGGGAGGAGAATCAACATAAGGTGAGAACTAGATGTTGCGTAATGAAATATTTTTTTAAACATGGTAGCCATCATTCATCCACATGGATCCTCTCTCATGAGATTTGTGAAAGGTTGATGTGCCCATTCAATATTGATGGAGAGCGTCGGAAACGGAATCGTTTGGGAGTTAGAAACGGCAACATCTGTTTCATGTCTGTTATGACGGTGGTGATGAGACAGGAACGACTAGATGTTAAATACTGACGTTTTAAAATCTGATGACATAAGGAGGGAACAGTTGGGCATGTTTATGGAGAAGAAACATATATCACACCTGTATGCTGCTGTGTAAAGGTATATACGGCGGTTCCGTATTCCCAGACCTCCTCCAAGGGGATGAAAGACAGGAGGGAAGAATTACAGCTATTCCCAGTGTATTAATTAACCGTGCCACTGCAAAGAGATGCAGAAACACAGTGAGGAGAGAGAGAGAGAGAGAGAGAGAGAGAGAGAGAGAGAGAGAGAGAGAGAGAGAGAGAGAGAGAGAGAGAGAGAGAGAGAGAGAGAGAGAGAGAGAGAGAGAGAGAGAGATATGATGGTGCAAAATGCTTCCACTAAGCCACAGAGGTTAAAATTCAAATATATTGTGCACCTACTGTATATTTATCAAAACAGTGGTGGCGTGGGCTTTAATGATGGCCTAAACTAGAGGTTTTCTTGGGGGCCAAAGACGCCCAGGAGACTGTTGGGGGATTTGCAGAAAGATCATTCAACCATGTGTGCACCATGCATAATGAGAAAAAATGTATTCTACTGATTAAGAAAAGATAGCAAGTATAAATGCATCTGTATACATGAATACATATCCGGTAAAGGGTATCTTACAAGGGATCCTATGGAAGATTGTTTCTGCCACTATTATGTAAAAAGGTAATTGTGTTTTTTTTAACTTTTGGTCTCACAATTGACCTATCGGTAAGCCCCTCCCCTCGATCGCAGATGAGCCAATGGCAGTTGAGTATCAATTACATGGGGACCGAAACTCAGACATCTTTAGGTTTCAGCGCCATAGAGAAACACTGGAAAATCCGAAGCTCTCATCGGTTTGGTGTTTATGCTACAAAAATGGTAAAAGATGTGTCTGGGATACTGTAACACTGATTCAAGGTATCCTGAGAGGATTTTCTAGTTGTTATACTCTCATTAAGTTACGATTAAAATTAGTGAGTCCCTGCTAACGTACAAACCGAAATAACTAACTTTTCTCACGTCATGTAACGTTAACAGTGTAGGGCAAAAACACAAAAACTAAGGTCTACATTTCATTGCATCTCTCCATATTAAGATGGTTATATGTAAATTACATGAACAGAGTTGATCCTGGATTTTGTCATCTGCGTTCGTGATGACCGTAACATGAGGCTTCGGTTGCATTGAGATCTGTAAACCCTCGCTTCCAAATGAATCACCCACCATATTTATTTTAAAATCTTTTATATATCCCTCCATGGCATATTTAAGTCCCACTTGAATGAACCTCTACGAGAGGTGGTCCTTCTGTGTCACAGACTTTATTGTGATTTATCTTCTAATTTGTTTTTGTTTACATTTTCTTTACATGTTTATGGTCTGCATTATCTGTCTTACTAAGTAGTGAAATGGAGAGCTCGCACTCGCAGTTTATCAGAGTTGTTTTCAGATACAAAGTTTACAGTTTATTAGCACCCCCGAAAAGGCATAATGTCTGCATAGGTTTGTTTACTGTTAGTTGTATGAGTGTTTTTGTATAATTTTCTGTGTATGTTAATGATAATGCAATGGAGAGAGAGAGTTTGTGTATGAGACGTTAATGCGCACTTCTTATGCTTTGTTTGTTCAGCTCTAGAGTGAAAAAAGATGCAATAAGCTTCATAAACCATCAGTTAAGTTTGGCCATCTATCGGAGGGGGTACGCTACATTCTTGGGATAAGGTTTTCACACTGACAGCTGTTTGCAACTCAGTTTGTTTGTCCGAGTTAGCAACAGTAACTAAGGGGGGCGGGGCTTACCGATCGGTCAAATGCGATTTTATATCTCACAATTCGGACTTTATCACTCGCAATTGTGTTCATATCTCACATTATTAAGAAAAAAAATCTGACTTTTATCTTGCAACTTTATTATTTAGAGTTTTTTCTTCTTTAGAATTGTGAGATAATTTTTTTATTCCATGTCTGAAACAAGCTTTCGTGGGATCATAATATTTGGGCCATGTAAAAACATGACTATAAAGTAATCCAATGATAAATTGTGTAGCACACTGCACACACATAGTGCAATGGGGGTCAAATATAAATAAAAAATAATAATTTATATATGACTACTTTTAAGTATGAATTTAACATACTTAGTATTAAGTATTATTACATTTTGTACCTATAAAGCTCAACGATCTATTATGGCGCACTTCCCCAAGACCCCAACCTACAGCTAGTGTGTGAAAAGATGAAGTTATCTCAGTGGAAGTTAAACGCCCACACATCATACCTGAATGGCGACAGTAAGTCATTCTCTCTCTGTTATATAGGGAACACAGGTCAAAGAAAGACTTGTGAGAATTACATGTGGGTGCACTCACTTCGGTCTGAATTCAGTGTAAGTGCCAAAGGATTCGATTAATATAAAACAATGTTCTCCTTATCACTTATCACCATGAGCTGAAAGAAATGCAGCATATTTTTCTTCAAGCAGAGCCCTGAATGCCTGTAAGATGTAATATTCACCCAGATCAAGTTCTTCCTGCGAATGACCTTCAATATCCTTTCACAGAACTCTACATTCATGACCATTCTTCTTACTGTCTTTCAAGCTACTGCTCTGAAATTGTGCCCCAAAGGCAAAACACCTGATTGTGAAATATACAAATGAATAGGAAGGGGGTGTTTAGGGAGGTCTGACCACCGTAATTTGAACCCCACCAAAGTAAATCTTAACAAAACAAAACAAGGGGGGTCCTAGATGTACATACTTGTAATATATATATATATTTTTTTTTACATACATACAGTTTTGGTACACATGCACTACTTTACATGCAAATTACCTTTAATGACATCCCATTCTTAATCCGTAGGGTTTAATATGGAGTTGGCCCACCCTTTGCAGCTATAACAGCTTAAACTCACCTGGGAAGGCTTTCCACAAGGTTTAGGAGTGTGTTTATGGGCATTTTGACCATTCTTCTAGAAGCGCATTTGTGAGTTCAGACACTGATGTTGGATGAGAAGGCCTGGCTCACAGTCTCCGCTCTAATTCGTCGCAAAGGTGTTCTATCAGGTTGAGGTTAGGACTCTGTGCAGGCCAGTCAAGTTCCTCCACACCAAACTCGCTCATCCATGTCTTTATGGACCTTACTTTGTGCACTGGTGCACAGTCATGTTGGAACAGGAAGGGGCCGTCCCCAAACTGTTCCCACAAAGTTGGGAGCATGAAATTGTCCAAAATGTCTTGGTATGCTGAAGCATTAAGAGTTCCTTTCACTGGAACTAAAGGGCCAAGCCCAACCCCTGAAAAACAACACCACACCATAATCCCCCCTCCACCAAACTTTACACTTGGCACAATGCAGTCAGGCAAGTACCATTCTCCTGGCAACCGCCAAACCCAGACTCGTCTGTCGGATTGTCAGACAGAGAAGCGTGATTCGTCACTCCAGAAAACACATCCCAACTGCTCTAGAGTCCAGTGCTTTTCACCACTGCATCCAACGCTTTGCATTGCACTTGGTGATGTAAGGCTTGAATGCAGCTGCTCGGATATGGAAACCCATTCCATGAAGCTCTCTACGGACTGTTCTTGAGCTAATCTGAAGGTGACACGAAGTTTGGAGGTCTGTAGCTATTGACTCTGCAAAAAGTTGGTGACTTCTGCATAGTGTTAATTTTGTCACCTTTTTTTTAATTTAGTCTAAGTCTTAGTTGTAACGCTCAGGTTCTGGGAAGATGAAGACCAAGAAGATGAAGATCACTCAGGTTTTAATAATAAGATACAACTTACAAGCCGACATGCGAAACAGTGTGCTCGTGCACAGACAACACCAGACCTTTAACAGAAAACAAGCAGGAACTTAAATACACAGATGATTAACTAAAATGGCGAACAGCTGTGATGAATGTGATCAGTGTCCATGGTGACTGATTGTGGCGGGAAAATAGAACAAAGGAAGACATGTGACCAATGATAAACAGAATGTCCATGAAAACTAGATTAAACAGAACGTGGTTGTGACATTAGTCTTGTGCCAAATGTCCTTGTTAGTTTTAGTCATATTTAATCATTCACATTTCTTTTTTTGTTAGTCAAGTTTTAGTCGACTAAAAGTCGCGTAATTTTAGTCTAGTTTTAGTCAAAAGAAAACTCAATATATTGTATGGCAAAATTAGTTACATAAAATGTATATAACCTGCATTATGTATGTGCCACAACACCATAGCTAACTGGTTGATTTACAGCGTTGATGCCTAAAATCAGCATTGGCTTATGAGACGATGGGTACAAATATCTATTTCGATCTTGATTCATTATGAATTCATGTGTAAATAGCCTAGTGTACGTATAAGGAAAAATAAGTTTGCCTTTTACCACTATTTTAAACTTTTTTGGGGTTAAATTATATTTGATTGCATTCTTTACTATTCACTATTATTAACATTTAAACATTTCACAAATAAGTAAGCAGTTATGATCTGCAATACTTTTTTGCGCAACTAGACTACATGTATATTGATTAAAGAGTCATACAGGCACCTAGTGGATAATCATTACAAATGAAAAAAAATATTTTCCCAGCCACAAAATGACTCTAATTTGCCTCTTTGCATTGGTATTCTCTATTTTAACCTTAATTACTACACTAATTGTAATATAAATAATACAAATATTAGAAGGAAAACATTTTAAGTGGTCATTAATGGACCATAATTATTGCACAAATAATATTTAGTACCACAAGATCTCCTCAAAATATTCAATAAATATTAGTGAACTAAAATATAGGCTATTTATTTTAAAAATAGTTAAGGTGTATGGTCATATTTGACCACCAATGAGTATAAGTGTGACTAATTAGTAAGGAATACCTGAGGGCTAAATACAAGAAAAACATTAACATTAATTTTAACAATGTTGCATCTCTACCACTCTCCATAATAAAATGATACTGTAAATGTGGTTGACGTAATAATCAATGCACACTATGGTGTACTGTTTACCAAAATTTGCTGCAAACACCTGTATAGTGAAGCTATTGTGTATAGAAGTATCGAGCACTCCATACGTGACCCCGCGCGCGCCGCCGCGAGATGACAGGCTGGCAGCAATAGGAGTCTGAGAACTGTACTTGAGCAACAGCGCGAACTCTTTCGGAATATTTAAAACAGCTGAATATTCTATCTCATGATGAAAAAGTAGAGACGATTGTAGACGAAAATGAAGAGAGATTTTATCTTAGTTTTTATTTTATGCAAAACATTGTAGTCTCGTCCTTTTTCGTCAACAATAATGCATGTTAATGTAGTCTTATTCAGCGTTTTTGGACATTGGTGCAGTCTCGTCTCGTCTTAGTCATGGAAAGAAAGGTCGTTGACGAACATATTTAGTCTCGTCTCGTCTGACGAAATTAACACTACTTCTGCGCTTCTCAGCATGCGCAGCTGCCCCTCCCATCGAATGCCGATGAGCCAATGGCAGTTGAGTATTAGTCGCGCTGGGACCGGAACTCGGACATCTTTAGGTGTCAGCGCCATAGAAAAACATTGGAAAATCCGAAGCTCTCATCGGTTTGATGGTGTTTATGCTACAAAAATAAACGTCGTGTCTGAGGTACTGCAACACTGTTTCCAGGGATCCTGAGAGGATTTTCTGGTGGTCATACTCTAATTAAGTTACTATTAAAGTTAGTAATTCCCTGCTAACGTACAAACCGACTAACTAGAACTGTTCTCATGCAATGGTGTAGGTCAGAAACACGAAGGTCTACATTTCAGTGCATCTCTCCATATTAAACTGATTAAATGTGAATTTATGTTATCTTACCCTGCGGTACATGAACAGTGTTGATCCTGGATGTTATCATCTGCGATCGTAACAAAAGGCTTCTCCCGTTTGCATCGAGATCTGTAAACCATCGCTTCCAAATTAATCTCTCACCATATTTATTTTATTCCCATTTTATTTCTGTGAGTTTAGATATGTTTAAAGGTCTGCATTATCTGTCTTATAAGGAGGACTCCTATTTTGACGGGTATTATAGTCTACGGGTAAGTTAGTGAAAGGGAAAGCTCGCACGCAGTTTATCGGAGTTGTTTTGCAGATAACGTACAAAGTTTACCAGTTATTAACTGCACCTCCGAAAAGGCATAAGGTCTGTGTATATGTTTGTTTACTGTGAGTGTTTTTGTGTAATTTGCTGTGTATGTTAATGGTAATGCCTCGGAGAGAGGGCTAGAGAGAGAGAGTTTGTGAATGAGACGTTAATGCGCACTTATGCTTTGTTTGTTCAGCTCTTACGATGATTTTTTTGAGTGAAAAACGATGTAATAAACTTCATAAACCATCAGTAAAGTTTGGCCATCATTCGGACGGGGTATACGCTACATTCTGTGTCCAAAAACATCTTGGGATAAGGTTTTCACACTGACAGCTGTACATTGTAAGATATAGCAACTCTGTTTGTTTGTCCGAGTTAGCAACAGTAACTAAGGGGGGCGGGGCTTACCGATAGGTCAATTGCTTCCACTTTGTTTTAATACCACTGACAGTTGACCGTGGAATATTTAGGAGTGAGGACATTTCACGTAAGGACTTATTGCACAGGTGGCAACCTATCACGGTACCACGCTTGAATTCACTGAGCTCCTGAGAGCGACACATTCTTTCACAAATGTTTGTAGGAGCAGTCTGCAGGCCTAGGTGCTTGATTTTATTCACCTGTGGCCATGGAAGTGATTGGAACACCTGAATTTAACGTTTGAGGGGTGTCCCAATACTTTTGGCAATATAGTGTATGTATGCAATACAAAATTTAAACTAACCATATACATCAGACTACAAGTTAATCTACATATTTTCACCAGCATTATATAGATGTGAAAACATTTTTAATATTCGTCTAATATCTCGTTGGTAACCAATGCAATGCTTACACATAAAACATTTTTTGTAAAACATGTAAAAAACAAACATAAATTCTGTGATTATTTATAGATTTATTTAATTACTAAAACTGTTAAAATCATTGTGTTAACACACACGATTAATTAAACGTTTTAACAGTATTTTTTTTATTAACGCTGTTAATACATTTAATCAATTTGAAATCATAACCTTTTTATTCTGTTCTGTGATTTTTCTGTGAAACTAATCAGAAACTTCTGAGCTGATTAGAACCAATCAGTATTCATTCATCGTGAAGAGGCACAGTATTCATTTATCAGTAAATGATTGAATTTTTTTGTTTTTTTTGTTTAAATCAAACCCAAAAGGGCGTTTGACACAGGTAAAATAATATGCAGGATTTGTATAATGAAACTGGTAACACTTTACAATAAGGTTCAATTTGTTAACATTATGAACTAACAAAGAAAAATAATTTGCTACCACTTTATTTTGATGGTCCACTTTTTGACTATAAGTAACGTTGCACCTACGTTAACTAACTCTCATTAGAGTTGAGTATAGACTGTCTGCTTAAAATCTAACACATTACACTTTATTTTGATGCTCCACTAACAGACATTTTACTGAATATAAGTAACTTTGCTAGTACAACTTATTCAACTAACCCAAACCCTAACAATCTACTAATACTCTACACTGTAAAAAAAAAAAAAAAAACTTTTCATGATGTATCACAATTTTTTTTATGTTTTGTCAAATCAACTTAAATAATTAATGTGGTTCAACTAACATAATGTTTTGAGTTTCTATTTATTAAACCAATCTCCTTCATTGCTAAATCAAATTTTTTATTTCAATGAACTCAAAATGAAGGCAACCAGGTAACTTACTTTTTTAAGTTAAAGCAACAATATTTTTTTCTACAGTTATTTGACATGTAGGTGTCAACAGAATGTGTTAAAGGGACCATAAAAATAAAGTGTAACCAAATATTTTAAAGTATTCATTACATTTCAACATTTACTAATAGAAAAAGTTGTTTAAAATATTATTTAATGGACCTGAGCTGACATGATAAATACAGTTGTATTTATCATTGTAACAAAGGTTAATAATTCCCGTAACAAATGAATTACTCATTGTTAGTTAATTTTGGTTCATACATTAACTACGTTTATTAGTTATAGAACATTTTTGTAAAGTGTTACGGTGAAATTGAACTATCATAAAAGCAAGTGATGGTGAATATCACACACGGTAGGCTTTCTATCTTTCATAGATGCACAATTGAATTTTCATGATTATTTAGTTGACTTTCCTTAAAAAGGAGCTGAATGCTAAATTAATATAAACATTTGATTTACATACCAGAAATATACAGCAACATTTTTTTTTTCAAAATGATTGCAGGCACTCAGCCCACTCTGAAAGATATCCTATAATTTGCACACTGAATAAGACATACATTTTTCCTACCATTTTTCAGGTAGGCTGTTAATGGAACCAATCTCTGCTGAGGCCAAAATATCAAAGTGTTGCCAGAACATGAGACATTGTTCCACTCGTGTAATTTCTAACTAAAGGGGAAAGGGAGCCGTACTCAGTTAGAGGAGAACAAGGTTATTACCTTGACAATGTTCTCCGTGACAATCTGCAATCTGCTGGCATTTCTCCGGGACATCTGTTTCAGCCAAAATAAATGGAACATTATTATGCATGGTAGAAACACTCACGTTGCCACTGATTTGCCACTGATTGGGACAAAGGGCCTTTGACAGAATGCATTCTGGGTGTGGAAGAAAACTCTGTTGATCTATAGACAGAGAGTGAGAGAGGTGCTCTCTGAAGCCCTTCATTTTGTTAACTAAACACTGCTGGGGAACGACCAGTCATCACGGGTCATAGCAGGGCAGCTCCTCTGGGGCTGGAGAGTGAATTTGACCACTTTTGGCCTCTCTATACATGACTGAACTGATGGGTGAAATCCGTCAGACTTGCTCAGATGACTAATTGACCTGTCATCTGACACAATGAGTGAGACTTTGGTCTTGCTTCTTCTCTGGCACTCACAAATAATGTGGCATCGTTGTGTTGGTTTACTGACCTCATCATCAGCTGCTCATTTTCCTCAATGCCTGAAAGTCTACAACTGCTTGGATACACAAATGAATGTTAGTGATGACTGGCAGCCATTTAATGCACCGGGCACATCAGGGCCACGTTAGCCACATGAGAAGACCAATCACATTGTATGCTATCAATTTAGGTAGCTGTCAGACTTGAAGCTGTTGTCCTGGCGACCATCATACACACTCATGCAATGTAATCATGGTTCATTACCAATGATTCTACAATGCTGTGATAACGACCAGGGGTCTCATTTATAACCGTTGCGTACGCACAAAACAGGCCCTGAAAGAGGCGTACGCCACTTTCGACGCATAAGTTGTGATTTATAAAAACAAACTTGATGGGAAAATTTGTGCACCTGCACGCAAACTCTGACCCATGCGTACAAACTCTTTTACTGTATAGAGTGAGAAAAGTAATGAAGTAAGAACAATTTAGAACTCTGTTTTCATTTTGATATACACATTTACATTAATGTTCCAGTTTCATTAATGACGATATGCACTGAAATTACATAAAGTCATACTCAGAATTTAGCCTAAACAAAAATTATAGAATTTAGATCGACATGTGGATGTGCGACTTTTGATCACACTTCCTCTGACAGGCTGTTTTAATGACAGCAAGGATTAAATATAGGCTAATTCCAATAATTCCTCTTTAAACCTAACTGCAGATGTTTTAGCGAGAACGATGATCAGTGATGCACACACTTACTTCGATAGTCTATTACAGACACCGCAGGATTCGGTGGCCGAACGGTCCATTATCCGGGTAGGAATAGGTCCAATGATAATAGCTTACTGTACAATTGCAGCTGGACATGGAGTGTAAATACATATTCACAAAATTATGAAAAATACCACTGTATTTGAAGAACACCACTTGAAGAAAAAATTAAGATTTGCACGTTTCCTTTTCTAAAATACTTTGTCAGTGACGCTCTGAGTCAGATGATTGTTTTAACACTGCAATAAATAAGTTGGCCTATCTGTTTAAATTAAAATAGCCTAAACATCCTATATGTTCACATTATCAGCAAAACTGCATGAATTTGAATTGAAGGGTTTAAAATTAACAAAATATTTTGAATTAAAATAACATTTGGCCTGTGGAAATAAATGAATAAACTTTATTTTAAAAAAATATCTGAGAAGTATTTTATAAAATTTAGTTTTTATGGATATTTTGATATATTTATTCTAAAACATAAAAAGGATATTGGATGATTGTCAGCTATGTACTGTGTAAGGCACAAATGGCATTTATAGTCAGTATCTAATATTTTTCAATGTCTTGTACCTTTGACAGTGTTCAACATGGTGTCACGTGGATGGAAATACGCATGCAAATAATATGCAGATGAGGTTATGCATAGTAAAACTAGGCTTTGTAAGCTCCATATATGGTGATTTCGGGGAGGAGACGGGGTGGAGATGCACGTACGCACAATCTTTTGCTGGCTGTGATTTATAAAGGGATTTTTGCGACGCTTCTGGCGTACACATGATTTTATAAATCTGAATTTTTTTTTGTGTATACGCAAAATCTAGCTTTTGTGCGTACGTACACTTTTAGGATGAAATCTACGGAAAGTTTTATAAATGAGACCCCAGGTGTGTCCTCTTATACCTTTTTTCCTAATATCAGAGCGATGCGAGTATATGAAACGGTGTCAATCGGCAATTGGCCGGTAACATTTTTATGAACCCTAACAAAGCAGTGTTGTGAGGACAAAACACATGAACAAACGTGAACAACAGCCAGTGCTGCATCATCACGAAAGTTTAAGCCTTGTCAATTTAAATATTCAAGTGCAAGAAGATGCGAAAGGGAACTCAATTAGTTACTCGTCTAGGGACTCGTCTGGGAAGTTTTAAGAAGCACACGTCCAGAAAGCCACGTCTCAGACAGCGCAAGATTACTGAATTGAGCTCTCTTTTATGTCTTCTTGTGCTTATGCAAATTCACACAAAATTAAATTATGTTTAAAAAAAAAGACTGTATCGAGAAAAATATCTAAGGAAAACAGTCGGTTATGGCTTAAGTGAGCGTAAACAGTCGAGAAAGACAACACATGTACAGTATACTTATACTGGATCTGTGCATTAAGTCTTAAAGTGACAGTAGTCTAATATTCCTGCTGCTGTCTGTGTTGTTAATGTTAATCAAACAACAAAAGCCAAAGAAAGAAATCACTTGAATGAACACCTATTGTATTCCCAATATATATATATATATATATATATTTTTTTTTTTCTTTTTTTCATGGTAATAAATCACTGCAAGCTAAGCCTGTGTCTAAGAATCTTTTCTGTTGCGGCCTGGCCCCGACGGGCCGTAACACTTTATTAAGGATTAATCTATATTGAATTTATACAGTGAAGACTATGCTGTGTTATTTTACTATCATTGAGTTCAATGAGAACCTCATGAAAGATAGATATCAGTGTTTTGCATAAATTAGGTGTTAACTCTTGAAATGGTTTATTATTTTTAAAGGGGTAGTTCGACCCAAAAATGTGATCAACCTAATGTCATTCCAAACCTGAATACAAAAATGTTCTGTGTCTAACATAAATGAAAATCATTCTGTTTTTGTCTGTTTTTCGTCCATACAATATTAAATGGTAGCCTAACCAAAATGGTTTGGTTGCCAACATTCTTCAAGATATCTTCTTTTGTGTTTCACGGAAGAGAGAAAGTCATACAGGTTTGGAACGACATGAGAGTGAGAAAATTATGACAGCATTTAAAAGCAGTACATTTACTTTATTGCATCCTAACACAAAATCAGTGCTTTATTGCGTGTCAAAAGTGCATTATTAAGTATTCAATAATATCCATCATTATTTGTCCCTATACTAGTTTTATTGATTTACTCCAATTTAAGGCAAAAACTCACACAGGTGAACTCCTGGGTTTGCCAGGGCCGAATTTTAGCCGCAGTCCAGCCCTGGTGCTGTTCGATCATTTTTTTAAGCTTCCTGACCCCAAAACTCAACTAATCTCTGCAATTCTACAGCTGTGATCCTTTGAGAGTCTTTGGCCACCCAAACTCTCCTCCTCACCATACATTAGGGACGATATAGAAACATGTCCCCTTCCAGGCATATTTGTAGCATCTTTAATTGATTGGAACTTCTTATTATTATTATTTTGTGAAGCTCAACAATCTTTTGCTGCACATCAGAACTATATTCTTTGGTTTTATTCATTGTGATGAATGATTGAGGGAATTTGGCCATTGTGTTTCCTCATATTTATACAGGAAGTTATGGCTGGATAATTTCATGCTCCTAGTCACCACAATTTCTAAGGGTGGCAATAATTGTGGCCAACATGCATTGGAGAAAAACATTTATTTTATAATGTGAGTTTCTCCCCACCTTCATTTCTTTTGCTTCAATGAAAGGTTAGATATAGTCACAATAAATGCAGACTGCACATTCACAACTCAAATTTGTATTATTATATACAAATAATAAATATAAATATTGTTTTAACTGTTAAAAAAGCCTGTATACCCAACTCCTTTTCAGAATGTTTAGTCAGACTTCATGTCATGTAAAGGTGGTGCAAGATCAAGCTCCTATTTGGCAGTTGCCCATCGTTGCTCTTTAACTGGTTTGGACAGTGGGAGTGCACACCTGACTACTGGTCGACTAGATTTGTCATTTATTTTAATCTGCAACACTCTGAAATTTCTGGTGCTTCTTACTGCAGTTTTAACATCATTTAACATCAATGGCCAATGTGCCTCTTTGGTGTATACGCTTGGCAGGCCAATTCTCAACTTCTTTGCATCATGCAAGATTAATGATTTACGTGTTCATAATACTCAGAGCTTGGTTTAGCGGATATAGGTCTTGCATGTGTCTATAATTTACAGCTTCTACTACAATTTCTTTGACTATCTTCTCTGATACATGCCAAGTGAACATTCCACGATGAAGAATTATCCTAAAAGTGGAATGACTTCCTGGAAATCTTTATCTCTGCTTGAGCATGCTTCCCTCTTTCTTTCTTCACAGCACGGGTCGTTTAATCTTACTTTAACAATAAATGCACTGCATTGTTTATGACGCACAAGATGTCACAACATGCAATTGAACCAGGATCCCTAATGCTATGACATTCGTTTTTCTACTAAGCGAGCTGCCACAAAATGCTTGCTAACTATGAAATTCAGATTGCAGGATATGCTATCATATGATGGCACAAACATCATTTGCCTGTTTTAAAACCTATTTAGCTGCCTGTGGTGAGCATTTTAGGCATTTTAGTCATTATAAGTTCTTCATTCATCTTCGTTCTTTATGTTGTTGTCCTTGTCAAATTACAGAGGGACAAGGGAACCTGAAGTCACACAGATGCTTGTAGCCACTGGGGTTCTCTAGATTCACAAGATACTCCACTTCATCACATCTTAGTCTTATCAAATCACATCAGCGATTCGCCGTCCCATCTCAAAGCTGTTCAGTGTCGTGTTTTCATTTCGCAACAGAACCCTCACTCAGAATTGCTCCAGTAAATGACATCTCCGGGCTCAATCAAATCAATATTACAGTGGAAACAATCACTCTCTGCCACAAGGCATGTTTTATTCAGTCCACCGCTGCCTAACGGGGCTCTCGATGCCCCTTGTGCTGTCAGATGGGAAACCTAAAACACCCACAATGCATCACCCTTTCCCTCAGGAGCACAACATGTGACTTATTCAAATGTGTAAATCATGTTTTATGCAATTTGACACTGCAGGGCCATTTTGGTGAAATAAAACATGTACATGCTTTATTATATAAGATAAGTACTTTTGGGGTTACCGGGAATATTGTTTTTGTAATTTTCTTGAGTTTACGATGAACTAAATGACCCTTGGGTTGAACAAACTGTGTGCCCGACCCTGCTGAAAAGGCCATTTTAGCATGCTCTTTCTCATGTTACTGGGATATTCAGAACACAACGTATGATGCAGAAAAGTGCGCCATTCAGATGTGAAGTTATAATGTATTTCAAATTCTCCTGAATTTAAATTGATGTAGCAGACAGGATGAAGAATTGCACTTTGAATGTGGACAAACGTAATAAGAATTAAAAAGAAATTGGTAGCACTTTATTTTACAGTTCCCCATGTACTATGAACTTATAATTCCAGTTGTCGGTACCAATACCATAAAAATGTTATAGTACTCTGTACCAATTTCGGTACCACAGCAAAATGTTTTTTATTTTTGTATTTTATTTAACTTTTTATTTTATTTTTTAAATTCAATACCTTTATTATTTATGATGATAATCATTATAAGTAAATAATAAATAAACATTTAAAGACCGTATGCTGTTTAAAAGTAAACACTTTGAACCGCCCGCTCCAAGCAAGATTCGAACCCGGGTCCGCCGGCATGCATGAGAGTCAGGCGCTCTAACATGGAGGCTAAAGGCTGCAACCTCTAGCGTCAGTCGCTAGAGCGTTTCTTGAGATCAGAGGAGTGAGGTTTACTCGCACAGCAACTGCTAGCTGGCCTCCGTTACATAAGCAACCATCTAGGCATAATTATTATTATTAGTAGAGACGTATTATTATTACATAGAGACTTAGCTAAATCTACTGTAGGCTATAGCAGTTGCCTAATACAGGGGTTTTCAAACTTTATTATGCCAAGGACCCCCAAATACGAACATTTAACTGTTAGATAAATTGTGTGACATTATAAATAGAAAATATTGTTTCCAACTATTGGCTATACTTAATGTTTTATGTATAAACCTGAAGAAAAACATTTTTCAATTAAACATTTTTGTATAAGCAACTTTCACAATAAATATATGTAAGCGGTGTACATACTGTGTTAAGAATACTGCCTTACAACCCCAGTGAGCAAGACAAAGGGTCTCACTAGAAAGATACAAAGCAAACATATACAATTCTGGAACATATATACGGCAAGAAATGAGAGAAACATTTAGAAATGAAACACTTGGGGTTACTTGACTGTAACCCTGTTCCCTGATAAAGCGGAACGAGATGCTGCATAAGCTTATGCAAATGGGAAATGTCTTTGACATAACCAGCTGTGAAAATAGTGTGAAAACACGTCAATGAAATTGACCCGGAGGTATTTATAGCCTCGGCCGGTGACGTCATAGGCGCACCTGCTGCACGAGGCTATAAATAGATGAGCTTCCGCTGGAGCAAACCAGATCTTCTTTGTTTGAAGACCAGTCCTGAAGCATCATCAGCACGGCCTAGCAATGCAGCATCTCGTTCCGCTTTATCAGGGAACAGGGTTACAGTCAAGTAACCCCAAGTGTTCCCTTTCAAAAGCTACACTCAATGCTGCATAAGCTTATGCAAATGGGAACGAGAATACCCACGCCGCCGTGCTTGATGGTGCCTGGACCCCTTACGGTTGTGTAGGTGTGCACAAGAACGCAAGAAGCCTCAGGCATTAGCCTGTGATGTCGACTCAAGGACATGAGAGCCCAGAGTGGCATGAGCATCCAAGCTATAAAGTCTTAAGAATGTGTGCGGAGAGGACCAACCTGCCGCATCACAAACACTTTGTAAGGGAGCACCCCTTGCTAACGCAGTAGAAGAGGCGACTCCCCTGGTGGAGTGAGCCCTTAATCCTATAGGCGAAGCTTGACCGCGCACCTCATAGGCAAGAGCAGTAGCATCCCTGACCCAATGTGACATTGTTTGATGGTGGCAGAACCTCTGTTACGGCCCCCATGGCAAACAAACAGTTGCTCTGACTTACGCCACTGGCTAGTGCGGTGGACGTAGGCCTGAAGAGCATGGACTGGACACAGTCTATGAAGTTTCTCCTGATCCGGCGTTGTGAACGGCAGAGGGCAGAAGGTTTCAAGAGTGACAGGATGTACAGTCGACAAAGGAACCTTAGGCAGGTAGTCAGGGTGGGGATGCAAAATCACTTTCACCAAACCTGGGGCAAAGTCTAAGCAGGATGGCGATATTGACAGAGCCTGCATGTCCCCAATTCTTTTCAGAGAAGTTATAGCCATAAGAAAAACCATCTTTAGAGTCAGAAGTTCGTCATACGCTGATTCTAGAGGTTCAAAGGGGGTCTCAACCAGACCCTCGAGGGCTAAAACTAAGTCCCATGAAGGGATCTTGGCTCTTAATGGAGGCCACAACTGCCTGGCACAACAAAGTGAGCAGGCAGAAGATGCCTCCCAAGCGGCACCCCATCCACCAGGGCGTGGCAAGCCAAAAGAGCGGCCACATGCACCCTGAGAGTGGAGGGGCAAGCTAATGTTTCAAAGGGGGTCTCAACCAGACCCTCGAAGACTAAAGCTTAGTCCCATGAAGGGATCTTGGTTCTAACAGGTGGCCTCAACCGCCTACCCCACGAATGAAGCGAGCGAGTAGAGGATGTCTCCCGAGCGGCACCCCATCCACCAAGGCGTGGCAAGCCGAAAGAGCGGCCACATGAACCCTGAGAGTGGAGGGGCAGGTGCCTGATGACAACTTTTCTTGCAGAAAATCCAGAACTGAAGTTACCTGGCAGTTGACTGAATCTACATTGTGTCGTACACCACCTTTCAAAGACACCCCATTTATTAGCATAAACTTCCGAGTGGAGGAAGCTCTAGCACTTAGAATGGTCTCAATAACTGCAGGCGAAAGCCCCGTGTCCCTCAGTTGGTGCCCTTCAGGGGCCAAACATGAAGGTTCCACAGGTCGGGCCTGGAATGGAATATCGTGCTCTCTGCCTGAGACAGAAGGTCCCTCCTCGCCGGAATCGCCCAAGGCGAGCCGTTGAGGAGAGACACTATCTCCGAGAACCAAACCCTGTTCGACCAACGCAGCGCTATTGATAAGAAGCAAGACCCTTGTTGGCGAACCCCGGCTAGAACTCCCAGGAGCAGAGCGACTGGAAGGAGGGCATACAGACACATTTTGGGCCATGTATGAACCATCACACCCAGACCCAGCGGGGCTGGGTGACAGAGAGAAGCAGGGACATTGCGCTGTCTGAGAAGAGGCGAAGAGGTCCACTCCCTGTGGTCAGCTCTGTAAAATCTGATCCAGATCTGCTTGACTACTTCTGGGTGGAGTTTCCACCCCCCCATTTGTAACTCTATCTGGACAGTAAATCTGCTCCTGCCCTTGAATGTACACTGCTCGAGTGACAGGAACTTGTTCTGAGCCCAGAGAAAAATCTGTCTCGCTATTCTGATAGCGTGAGCACAGACCCCCCTGGTGATTATATACAAGATATTTAGCTGTACTGTCCACCCGCACTAGGACATGACAGCCCCTCAATTGGGGGAGAAAGTATTTCAGGGCCAGAAATACAGCCGTCAACTCGAGGCAGTTGATGTGCCAACTGAGTTGATGACCCTCCCATTCCCGTTGGGCTGGACGACCACTTAAGGCCGCACCCCAGCCCGTCAGGGAAGCGTCCGTCGTTAGCAACTTGCGACGACAAGGTACGCCTAGAGTGGGACCCAAGGCAAAAACCGGGGTCTGAACCACATAGTTAGTGTACGAAGCCACATGGCGCGCCACTTTATTTGCCTGAGGATTGGCCCTAAGTCCTCTGGCTTTGAGCCACAACTGAAACGGTCTTATGTGCAACAACCCCAAAGGGAAACCCGTGGATGCTGATGCCATTAGACCTAACACTCTGGTGCTGATGATCAGTAAGATCTTGGTCTAGCCTGACTTTGCTCAGGGAATACTGAATGGTCTTGATTCAAGCGGGAAACCATTGTGCCCACCTTGTGACCAAAAACCGAACAAACCCTAGATAAGTCGTTCTCTGGGCAGGAGAAAGAACACTTTTCTTGGTGTTGAGTCTCAACCCTAGAGAAACTAGATGAGCCAACACACTGTGTTGAAGCACCATCTCATGTGATTGTGCTAATTTTAGCAATCGCCTTTGTAATTCAAAATTTGAATGTCCCGGAATCCCAATGGAGCCAGTAATACATCCATACATTTTGTTTATGTGCGGTTACAAGGCTAGCCAAATGGAAGACCCGAAATTGGTGAGCTTTTACCCCCAAGAGCGAACCTCAGGAACTTCCTGTGTTGTGGCAGACTTTATATGCGAATACATGCGTCCTTCGGATCAATCGTGCCGAATCCAATCACAATGTTGAATATGCGACACGACCGCCTTCACTGTAACATCTTGACCTTGAGTACTTTAACTGCTTCACGGTTTAAGACTCGAAGATCTGAGATTAGACACCCCCCCCCACCCTACTGGGGACCAGGAAGTAACTGCTGTCACTTGTGACAGTACGAACGCCAACTCCGCCTTCACGGAAGTGGAGACCACGCCGTTCAAACAAGGAGGATGACAAATAAATTAGTTTACTAATTTTTACTGTGCTTAACACCAATGCAGAAACGCCTGGCAGAAGTTAACACGCTGCCTGAGACTCTGAGAGTGACAATTTTAACACTTCCTGTTGAGGGGATGTTAGACGTTCTATGTCCTGGATGATAGCAGGATTTAA
This sequence comes from Gobio gobio, assembly GCF_949357685.1. Classification (NCBI taxonomy): domain Eukaryota; kingdom Metazoa; phylum Chordata; class Actinopteri; order Cypriniformes; family Gobionidae; genus Gobio; species Gobio gobio. The sequence goes on from NC_137109.1 coordinate 42,255,427, forward strand.
ACACTGAACGTCTAACATTTCACTGGAAACCACTGCCCCCCCGAATCACCAGAGGCGGCGGGGATGGAGTAGTTTTGAGGATAACGGGGTGGGGCGAGCAAATGTTTGACACGCCCTGTCCCGTGGGGGCAGACTGGGCACCAGACCACCGGACTTCTTATATTGATGACAGTCCCGAGGTCTGCCCTGGGAGGTTGTTGAGGATGACGAGCCGGTCTCCAATCTTTACGAGGGAGAGCGCGACTCGCCACACTCTGCTTATTACCCCCCTAAATCTTGAAGGACTGAAGAGAGGTTGTGTGGCTGATAGCCCCTCCCATTGAGTGCATTGAGGAAGAAACTGAGTGAACACTTCATGTTTCTTCCACTCCTTTAAATCTGGCCACTACAGAGTTAACTGAGTCACCAAATGAACCACTCAAATCCTTCAGAAGGTCAGCCTGATATGCTTGCAAGACAGCCATAGTGTGCAGCGCAGCACCAGCCTGTCCCTTTATATTTATTATTCTTATATAAATCATATACAATATATATTGATATAAAATAATATATTATATATATATATATATATATATATATTCCATATAAAATAATATACAATATATAATTCATATATATAAGCTTTGCCCATGAAAGCCGATGTTTATTTTCTACATGGCTTTATGGGGAGGTATGTCTCTTTAATGAAAATGCAGACCCAGGCGAGAGATAGCTCGTGAGCGTCTCCCACCTGGGGTATTCTCACATATCCACGCGATTTCGCACCCATGATAGTCGAAAATGTCGACGTCAAGGGTACAAAAACACGTGAAGTAAATGTTTTTTTTTTTTCTAGACAGAAACCTCAAGCTCACTGCGTTCGGGGATCTCTCATTCACGGTACCAGACAAACTGCCCTGGCCACCGCGCGAACAACCACCTCGATAAATTCCTCGTATGGATTCACCATCATGTGAGGAACGATCGCAGGTGGCTGCTCGAGGTCCGCGGACCCAGAGATTCATCATCATTCCCCGCGCGAGCCGAAGAAACGCTGGAGCGCGCTTCGGGATCACGCGGGGAAACATGCATTTGTTGAGCGAGCAAGCGAAAGGGACGGACCCGTCTCTTGCTCGTCAACAAACCCATTCGAGAGCTCCGAAAACTGGTGCGGACTGAAAGTAGCCCAGACGAGCATAAAGCATTCTAACTGTAAAGGCTTGCAATGCTCGCACTCGTCTGACTCAATGCAGCAACCGCATGCTCTTCCCCAAACACACACAGCAATACACGTGTGCATCCAGTTCTGTTTTTTTGAAAGAGAACATGGATATACAGCGTTTTACTCTGCTGACTCGTTTCCAACTGATCAGATTTAACTAGAACTCTTTCCACTTATGTTTCTTTGTAACAGAGATGAGAAAGAGAGAGAAATCTGCACACTGCCATGTTGAAAACTAACTCCTAACAAAGATCTCGAGTTGAGTCTTGAAAGAGAGAGAGAATTTTTTTTTTTTTTTCCAGAGACTTTGTAACACACCATAACACAGAGTTGGTCTGAAAACAAAAAGACCTGGTTTGCTCCAGCGGAAGCTCATCTATTTATAGCCTCGTGCAGCAGGTGCGCCTATGACGTCACCGGCCGAGGCTATAAATACCTCCGGGTCAATTTCATTGACGTGTTTTCACACTATTTTCACAGCTGGTTATGTCAAAGACATTTCCCATTTGCATAAGCTTATGCAGCATTGAGTGTAGCTTTTGAAAGGGAACAATATTTGGTAGACTTCATCTCTTTTTGCTTTGTCTTTTTATCCTCTGAAATTTTCTGGGGATCCCTTAGGACCTTCTGGAGGACCCCTGGGGGACCCCGGACCCCAGTTTGAAAACCCCTGGCCTAATATATTCTGTCAGTTTCTTCACGTTAAAGAAATTGTGAGTGTCTGTGTTCATTATATTATAGTTTTCTCAAATGAAACGGTTTCATGAAGTGACGGTTTATGCGTTGGTGTCCTCATATAGTGACACACGGCAGAGACTAAAAAGACAGCGTGCGAGTGTTCACACAGAGACGGAGAACATGCAGGAATAATATTAAAATCATATTTTGCAGTTTAATATTTACAGACACTAATATATATTCGGCTGGTGCCCTGAGCTTAGATAAACACGGAAGCGACTGAACGCAGCTGCGGGTACCAAATATACTCGGGAGTTGGTAGGCTACTACAGAAATGCTGGTTTCGTCACATTTTTTAAATTTCAGGTCTGACTGGGTCTGACATCCCTACCCTAAATATAACCATAACCCACGTAGTTACCTTGTATTACCCAGTACTTTCTTATAAGTACGCTGTAAGTGTGCATACTTTAAAATATAGTGCAACCAAGATATTCATAACTGTGTTTTTTGGATAAAAAGCAAATCTTGTCAAGGAAGACTTTGAATGTTGGCTTGACAAAGCCTTGTTTTAAAGATTTTTAAAAGTTTTGAAGTTTGAAGAGAACGATAGATTCAAATGCAAAATCCAACAGATGAATGTTATGGGGTTATGTAAAACAAGTTGCATCACTTCTGGTTCAGGTTTTTTGTATCCTACGTGCTATGTTAAATATGGAGCTGCTTTGGTCAGGATGTCTTCAGAGGAGCGAGCAAAGATGATAATAGCATTTGGATATTCAATTTTTAAGTGTTCCTGTCTGTTCATGTGATGTTCGGCATAAAGCATATTGAAAGAGAAGGTGTGATGGTTACACTTAACACTTGCTGATGGCGAAGAGGAGAACATTTAACATTCATCTACAGTACCAGTCAAAATGACATCTTTACAGAACAGACAACCGATAAAGTTTGACTGGACGAGGTTACTGATCAAGAACAAAAGATATAGGGCGTCTATATTTTGGCAAACAGTTTCTGTTTATGTATTTTTTTGTTTCTTGGTTTTCTTTGAGGGATAACTTACAATCCAGTAGACAACAGTGGTCTGGAGATATTATGTTTTATGCATGTGTCCTCTTTGCAACTGTGTTGACAAGCAAAAGATACTCGGACAAGAATGGGAAATGCTGCAAAGAAACTGGTTTGTCTCACCACCGCTGTGTTCCTATAAATCATACAGAGCCGAGTACAGAATAGAAAGAGGTTCAACAGCCGATGCTCTTTTTCCACAGTATATTACATATCAAGTTAGGTGAAAACATTTGGAATATAAAACACAGCAGAGAAATTGTCTGGGGCAAAACATATTATGCTAATTATACCATTTGTTATGGCCATGGCTACTAGACCTGTTTGACTATCAATCATGTTTTGTTGGAGCTCAAATATACAAGAACCCACTACATTAGATAATAGGCTGTTTCCCAACCCAAATACCTGAGGATTTGTTGAAATGACATTACTGATACCATTAATCTTTCATAATTGTCTGAGCGAGAGTCTGAAAACAGTGCCAGACAGAAATCACCTGTAAACAAACAAAATCAACCCATGGGACTGAAGTTTCGATGTATTTATTTGAATTTGCATGGTTTATTGCTGTCAGTGTCCTTTCATTCAAGAGGTCAAGGTTTAGTTGGTTAGCATGGCACCATCTGGGTGCAAAAAGCATCTTTCTCCATTGATGGCCAATCAAAATTAGTCTGATTAAATCAAATGTTTTGCATAAATCATGCATTTTTCATTATTTCATAGTAGATGTTTTAGCAGTCTACTATCTTCTTTTTTTAATTAAAGGTGCTGTATGTACATTTTTCCCTTAACTAAAGAATAAAAATACCATAATATGTTTGCAGATATTTATGAAACATGCTATGTTTACATACTTGTCTTTCTCAAAAGCAATGCTACAGCCAGTTATTCTACTTTGAAATCTGTTTTGGTCTGTGTGAAACTGCATGCTGCCAGTTTACCCAATAGTATTTCGACACCCCAGGTTGCCAGTTGTTGGAAACTCCCACGTGTGCTGAGGTCATCCATTCATTGGCAGGGAATTTCTCAATTCTCAAGCAGGAAAATGCAGAAAGTGCAGGAAATGTTCCCAAAGTTTTTTACTTTAACCATTTGGCACTCTTCAGCTGGGTCTCAGTAAGGTTGTTTGGTCCGTACCCGAGTGCCGTTGCTGTATTTTCACCTGCCCAAAAGATCCGCACTTGAGTTCGATTCACAGGCGTGAATACACCCTGAATGAAAGATAGCTTCTCAATTGTCTTAAATGTAAGATGTTTAATGCATTTATTGTGCTATTTAAAATATTAAGCATTAAAACATACACATACTAGCTGTATATATAACGCATTGAGAAAGCTAACAGATAGCCTCTCCAAGGATGTCCTTGCTAATAATAATTGTACTGTACTAATAAAACAGCTCAAAATGAACTTCACAGTTCCTTTTAGTCCAAAAGATCCTCGCTGTCCAACAATCATAATTAGCCATTTAGTAAATTCTACCATTCAGGGTATTCAAGTGTCCTGTGGTAATGAAAGGATGAAAAGTGTCTTATGTAAAGTAGGTGATTTAACAGCTCCTGTTTAAGTTTGACCTTCGGGAATGCAGTGGAAAGGCTCTTAGCTTGGCACGGAGAGTGAGAGCGTTGCTGCACCACTTCCCTGCACGTTTAGCCTTTCTATCCAGCCATTAGAGGGAAGTCTGGGCCTGAATTCATCATGTGGTTTCTGCTATGGGAACCACCATTGCCCAGGGGAGCATGTAGAAGCAGCAGGCTACATGTCTGGGAGGATCTGGCTTAATTTGACCCATCAGGGTGGTTGTGGATTCGAAGAAGCCAATTTACACATATAGGGCCAGGAGAGTTTTATATGTTGAACTGTGAAATTTAGATGCCTGGACTGATAACATGCCTCATGGTGGATTTGGCTCCGGACCCTCGTGTCCATGTAGCAAATGGACCAAAAGGAGATTTACTCTCCAGGTTTTAGAGAGCATCAGCAAAGAAGGGATACGATGACGGCATTTATCTCTAGAGATAAATCAGTTGGCTGTGTTCACTGATCTAAGAACTTTAAAATCCTTTAAAAGTAAAGCAGTTCATTTTGTTGCCCAATCGTACAACAGGAGCATCTCCTTTGGGATAAACAGACCACTGTGTTCACAGTGGAATCTCTCAAGATAAAGCCATCCATTGTGTTCCCCGTTCTAAGAACAGATTTAACCTCTCGGGATAAAACCTGCTCACTGCGCTCTCTGATCTAGGAACGGCATTTAGCCTTCAGGAAAAAGCAGTTTGCTGCATCTCCTGATCTAAGGACAATAGCAACCATTGGGTATACATCAGTTTATCACGTTGCCTGATCTGGGAACAGTTTCCGACTGATCCCGATTCAGCGAGCTTACTTCTGCCCCAAACCTCCTGCAAGGCATTCCAGGGAGGCCACTTAGTTCTGACTTAACAGCATGTCCCATTCAGTCCCTGTCCTGGAGGACAGCAACATCAAAAGCATGTGCTTTGTTATGTTTATTAAGCCGTTTTGAAGGGAACATGCAGGTGATGTTCTGAAAAGCACATTAAGTCAATTGAAGAGGAGGATGAATCAGTGGAGAATGTCTCCTTCCTATTGTCTTTATCCCTTCCATTTTTTTTTCCGAAGACACGATCACACCAGAGACCTCTGGAGTAATTTGTATTGATTAATGTTTCTCTGCACATGGAGAATACCTTTCACAGATTCTGACTTAGCTTAAGAACTTCCAGTCTTATCTCCTCTCCTCCACTCTTGCTTGCACACACAGATTTGAAATGTCTTAATATTGCAGAATAATGCAAAATACTACAGAGAATATTTTATCACATTTTACCCATGAGTAGTTTAACTGAATATCATATTCCTAAAACTAAACGGCATAATGTAAATTAAATGTGCACTGTTTAATATTGGGATGCATTATTTTATTTTATTTTATTTTATTTTATTATTAGGGGCCAAGCGTTCTTCTTCTTCTGTTTCTTCTTCTTCTGCTGCTCTTGAGTGGCATTGGCATCTATGGCATCCCATAGAACCGCTTGCGTGAAAGTTATGAAGTTATGGCACACAGTCTGAACTGCCACCAGAGCAAATTTGGAGTCTCTAACTCAATCCCTCTAGCGCCACCAACTGTCCAAAGTTGCGCTCACGTTTATGCTAATAACTTTTGAACAGTAAAGGCTAGAAACAAAAATCTTTTTTTCCTCTGATTTTGATCATCTGATCAAGACGATCCAAGATCTCTATGATTCGAACAATACTACATTTTCCCATATCGGCCATTTTGGGCGTCGGCTATATTTATTATTATTATTATTATTATTATTATTATGTATATATAATATTATAATTATTATAATAGCAATATTTACAAAAGATAAATCAGAGTTTTGATTCCTGTGAATGCATTTCCCATTTTCCTTAATGGACAAATTGGAGCTCACCATCTTAATGCTCACCTTTGTTAGACCACCTGCCAACCACACAGAAAGCTTTTAAATAATGCATTTTATGTCTTATTTCCTGCAACTCTGAAATCAGTGTTTACCATATCTTCTAGGTCACTTATTTTAGGAATATAGGAAAACAAGCTTAAATTATGACAATAAGTGCTGCTTAACTGTATTAATTAGCAGGCCGAATTCACTAAATCAGGGGTGTTCAAACTCGGTCCTCAAGGGCCACTGTCCTGCAGAGTTTAGCTCCAACTTGCTCGACACACCTGCCTGGAAGTTTTTAGTATGCCTAGTAAGACCTTGATTAGCTGGGTCATGTGTGTTTAATTGGGGTTGAGCTAAACTCTGCAGGACAGTGGCCCTCCAGGAGCAAGATTGGACACCCCTGCACTAAATGGTTATGTGCGCTGTATTTTAGTGCATTCACTGAACACCAACAATCCAGTTTAACCAAGCACTAAATGATCCAAACAGTGTCATGTCATGAGTATTTCAATTAATATATTCGGCTCATGTATCGCTATCTGAACTTAGTGTAAATAGCATCTATAGCATATAGTGCAAATAGCCGCTGCCTTAATTCATTCAGTGCAAACACACCTCCTTTCTGTGCTAATTAGGCTTGATATTGATAACGCCTTATTCACAAAAACCCTATTGCACTATTTGCCTCGTGCAATTAATATTTGTTTTCATTTTCTTGTGATTATGGCAGCAGTTATTCATCAAATTATGGAAAAGACCATTATAACTGGGCGTATATCCAGCCAGTGGTGTAATTGAACACTTTCATAATGTTTCAAGAACACATTTTTAGGTTCATTTATTATTATTTTTGTTTTTGGCATGTTCACAGCGTTACCCGAATTGCACAGTTCCTCTTATGAACTATAGCCACTATATAAACGCAGACAGTGAATAGAAGTAAAAAAAAAAAAAAAAACACTATCAATGGGCACAATTTATAGTGTTCTTACGCTACTTTTTTGTTGAATTATGAATTATTCGTTTTATTTGTTTGTTTATTAATTTATAGCTTTTAGCCTACTCAAATCCCACTTCTCTAAAAGTGGAAATCCTTTAAACAGAGGGCAGATTTGACTGTACTTCTCAGAAAATGATGCAATCTGATCTAAATTCCCACTTTATTTCAAAGCACTAGTGACAGTGAGCTCTTCACAGCACGTTCTAATCAAAGTCTGATACTGCACTGCAAGGAGTGTCACTGATTGGAAATCACAGGACTAATAACCTTTTTCTCTCTGATGGTACAGATTGACTAGAATTTAAATGCGTCATTCAGTGTAATGAATTTCAGATCATCAATATGTATGCAAGTACTTACCAACCACCACTGCAGTACAGTAGATCCAAAATGTATTTGACACGTACAAATGTATGACCAAGTGGCATTTATTTTACATATAGAACACTATAATTGACATAATTTGTGTAAAAATTACAAGCAAAAAATAAAATATAATAAATAAAAATAAGTTTGTTTGGTTTTAATTAAAATAAATGCATTGATTATAATTGTCATTTGATAACACTTTATTATGGTGGATAAACTGACCTAAAGTGGGCCCAACAGTCCTTTGATCCAGTCCTGATTAAAAGTAATTTAAAAAAATGCTCAGAAAAGTGAATCCTGAGAGAAAAACTGCAGTATTATCTGTTTGTTGATGCCTCTCGGTTTGACCTTTTGTTTTCCAGTGACATTCATCTATTTTTTTTTTTTTTGTGGCTCAAGTTTCACAATACCTGTTTGGTCCACTTATATATCGATTCCTCATGAATCTCCAAGTAGCTGATATCAGCACTTCTGTTCACATTTGTGTTTTTCTTTTTCAACTCTGATCTTAAAGTCAGATCTTAAACTTTCAAAGTTTGAAAAACATCTTTTAAGGGGACCTATTATGAAACATTCATTTTCACATTGTTTTTGAACATTATATGTCTTCAGTGGAGGGGCGTTACTACAGACAGTGCAGGCAGTGCAGCCGCACTGGGACCCGTGTGGGGGAGAAGTGACTCCGCAGGATATTGTGACACTCAACATTTCATATGAAATGAACTGGTTTCAGTGGTTCACTGGTTACCTTTTCATAGTATCAGAGCATGCGAGCAAAGCAGAGTGGCGTGACGCTCCGCTAGATATTCAGCTCTATGCCAGCGCGCTCCACAATTCACTCTAAAATGTGAATTGTTTTATTTAAAAGTAGCGATTTCAAGCTTTCTTTAGACGTATGTTTCATGTTTATGTGATAAGTATTCACTGAGTTTCAGAATCTCTCGCAGACAGCTGAAAACACACCGTTTTTATTTATTTTACACAAGCACAAAGTTTTGTTGTTATTGTGAGTGTACACAAATAAAAGTAGACAATTAATAGTTTATAATTATGTCTCGCATTTATCTGTATGGCCAAAAATTACGGAGAATTGCGAGTTATATCCGCTGTCTGACTCGTGAGGAAAAAAAACATCAGAAATTGTATAAAATTTATAAATAGTATTTTAATTTTCATCAGTTTCATCAACCAATTGCCTGTATATTTAATAAATAAGAAGTAAACCAAGAACGTCAGGAATGGATTGACGTGCGTAACGAAACCTTTTGCCTGATTCCGCGGCCTTTGATTAAGGCTGAAATGATTGGCTACGTCTTTCCGTTTTTAATACATTTCTTGAATACATGTTTTAATTACAGTAGGCCTATAGATATAGTTATTATACAGTATGTGTGGCTTTAAAGCAATAGGCTATGCTATATTTTATAAAGTGGTAAATAATAATAATTATTTATGAAAATAATTGAGAAAACCAATCAAATCAGAGTAGGCGGGCTTTATGTTCACACAGAAGCTGCTGAGGCTTAGCGCGAATTTTAGCAGCGCGACTCGACGTCAAGAACAAGATATGTAGCCTAAGTAGCTAAATTAACATTTCATATTTGACAGCTGCTTCTTTAAGTCAGAAATGTTAAACAAATGACAAAATTATTCAGACAAATTAATAAACTATTGTCTAATTTCGCCATTTTGAATTGAAAATAGGCCTATGTAATGCGATTGATAATGTAATTAACAAACAAGTTTTCTTCAGATTAGGCATAAGATTAATAATGAATGTGTACATATTGTAAATGAATATAATTCCATTTGTAGCCTTCAGTAAATTAAAAAAGCTCAGCTTTTTTCACCCAGTAGCCTATTGGGCATAAGATTAGTAATGTGTTCATATTGTGAACGTAGTTCCATTTCCTGGTAGCCTTCAATAAATTAACGTGTCTACGAAAATGATTCATAAAACATATAAATATCAGTTAACCAGATTTACTTTCTTCACTGACGAAAATGAAAAAAAAAAAAAATCTGCCCACTGACGTGGTTTTCAAGCTATTGTTATCTAACTTTTTGGCCTTCAGAACATCTTAAAATGCACATATGTAGATCATAGAAACTACCTCAAATTTGGGATCTCAGTGATTATAAAACCCTGCCTATATTCTGATTAAGGGATGTAGGCCCTACAATATGGTCATGCAGAATAAGGCCTTAATATTTGCTTTATATGTAATAATAAACAGCCAATATCCTAATATAGAATTGGACCCTAAACTAAAGTGTTACCATTTTTTTCATGCCCTCACTGGGGGCTGAGCCCCCCTAAAATGAAAATCGAATCGAAATTCGAAAATAGAATCGCCCCTGGTCTAAATTAAGTAGCCTAGGTTAGGCACACATTCGCTTATATATATTAGGGTTCCATAGACACGCAGCTAGATCTCAAGAAAGTGCGTATCTATAGCACGAATTGTATTTAGCCTATCGTTGAATTTATATGCACATATCATTTACACATAAAAAGTCAGTAATGAGTATTGAACGATACAATTTGTACTGATAAGCTACACATTTCATGATGTCGTGCACAAGCGCAGTGTGTGTGTTTGTAAGTGCTTTCATAACTGTGCAGCCCGGGGGGCCCGTCGTAATAGCCTGCACTGGGCCCCGTCATTACTCAGTTACGCCACTGCTTCAGTGTGTTTACACAACCACCCTATTTTGGTACAAATCAATCCACTTTTCCCCATAAATCAGAAACAGCAGCGGCATCCCAATTCAGAGGCTGCAGCCTGGATGTGCATGGGGCGGTTCGTAGTAGCCAGGTGATGTCGTCCATATAGCTCCTTAGGGGTGGGAGCCTCTGGCCTGCAGACAGCTGGATGAGCAGGTGTGGCACTGACCCATTGGCTAGGTCTAGCCATATGACATGCAGATCTTTCTTCTCCCTCTTATGCTGCGTTCACACCAAACGCGAATAGAGCGTTATCCTACATTATCTTCACAGCATGTATATTTAAATATCCTAAAAAATAAAGTTATGAAACTTCTCTTTGCCCTCAGTCAAAACGATTTGGCAGACATACAAATTATATTCATGACACCAAAGATCGGCCGTTAGATCTACACAAGATTAATTATATAGCATGTTTAACCACTACAGAGACATCAGAGCCAGCGGCAGACCTCAGAAGGACTGGCCGAGGAAAGGCTGCTTTCGCCGGGGTTAATGAGCGCTGAGCGCCCGGAGATCGCCTTGATCTCACAACTCCAAAAACGCAAGATCAATTTTTTCAACTAGGCGCTCTCTTTATAGATAAACTACAGATTTGAGCTTTAAATAACTACATTCACACCTGAAAAAGTCTTAAAACTACATTTTGTGACACAATAACAATAGTATTTTTCACATTATGCGGGGTTCTCATCACATCACTTTACCACGTGACAGCTGCAAGCAGGCTCCTGATTGTTTAACGCGGCGCAAATTGATGCCAAAGAGAAAAAATTTCAACTCGGGCGTCAGACGCGAATTCGCTTCAAACGCGTGAATGCACAAAAAGCACCATCGCGCAAGACGCTCAATTTGCATAATTCGCGTCAAACTGTACGCGCAAATGAGGCGGAATCGCGTCAATCGTGCAGCGCAAAACGCGCCTAACGTGCCGCAGGACCTTTAGATGCGCGTCAACACGCCTTTCCATTGACTTAACATTGAAATCACTCGCTCCTGACACTCTATTAGCGTTTGATGTGAACGCAGAATTAGTGGTCTGGATCTGTTTCCAAATCATGGAAGCATGCTCTACACAGCCAGGGAAACCTGGAACCCCGGCTTTCTGGCAGCTGGTATTGATGTAGTTGTTCTCCATGAGGTAGGTGATCATTCTTCTTGCCATCACAGAGAAGAAGATTTTCCCCTCCACATTCAGTAGAGCTATGCTGCTGAACTGCTCAATGGTCTTAGCGTTCTGTGGTTTGGGAATAGAGACTGCCACTGCCCTCTGCCACTCAGATGGTATGGTCTGCTTAGTCCAGGTAATTCTCATCAAGGTTCATAGTAGCTTCATCACTCCTGGGCAGTTCTTATACAGCTTGTACTGTATGCCGTTCGGGCCAGATGCTAAAGCAGATCTTGTCCGCTGCCTGACCTCTCGGAGCTTAGGTGGTAATGCGTCAAACAGGGCTGAAGGTTCTGAGGATCTAGGCACATACCTGGCGAGCCTACTGAGTGTGGATGTGCTCCTGCAGTTTTTCTTTGGAGATATCCAGGGTTCCACTTGTCTTCTCCTCAAGGAGCCCGCGTGCATTCCAGAATGGATTCCTGAAGAAACTTGATCTTTCCTTATCCTTCCTTTTTCTCCGTCTTCTGATGCGTTCTGCCCTCAGGAGGTTTGCAAGGCGTCTTCTGATCTCATCCCAGAGAGCTTTCAGGCCCTCCTTTTCAGACTCCTCTGCCTTCCTCCAACGCTTGCGGAGCTGCCTTCTGCTTGCCACCAGGTCATTGATCTCTTTATACCTCCTGCCCTTTGATCTTATTGTGGCTTCTCAGATGGTCACCTCGCCATACCTGTTGCTGCATTCTTCGTACAGGATTTCCACAAACAGGTTTAGCTTGGCTACCACTGACCTGCACAGAGCTTTTTCCAGCAACCCGTTCAGATGTTCGTCCAGCTTTCTCCACTCCTCAGCCTCGTTGGCCTTTGGCCACTTGATCTTGTTCCTTCGGAGTGGGTTCTTCAGGTTCCTGGCCCTTTTGCTCAGCTCCATTCTTGAGTCACTGGGGGGTTCTACTGGGTTCACTTCTTGGGGTTCATCAACATCACTTTCTTCCTCTTCCTTACTTTCCTCCTACTATACCTCTGCAACATTGAGCCCGTTGGCACTATGGTTGTAAACCTGGCCTTGGATCCCATTTGTCTGACCTACCCTTACTGGGGCAGTGCAAGGTTGCATCAGCCATCTTACCACCACCAAACTTCTTTCCCATGTGGATGTGAAGCCCCCTCAAAGTTGCTGTTTTTTCCCAGCCATACCCACACTTCCTTGGAATCTTCTCTTTTGCCGATATCCTTGCGTTTGTTACCGTGTGGTCTGTTCTTGTTGGCCCTTCTTTCATCCCCCATCTCGGAGGGCCTTCGGGTATTTTCTTTGTTTCTTTTTCGTAGTAGGCTTTCAGTGTCTTCCTCTTGGAAAGCTAGAGGGTAGGGTTACTAGCCTGCCTCTCCCGATGCAGTCTATCCTGCTGCCACCAGTCTCTTCCCTGGACTCCAACTGCTCTATTCACAGTAGCCACTGTCTCCAGAAATGCATTATTTATTACATTGAGTTGTTTTTTCTGCCGGGCCTTAGGCCTGTCACACCTCCAATGGTGCCTGTGGTGGACTGTGCATGGCAGGGGCGTCCTCTTCCCTGAGGCACCTGACCGTATACCGCATGGTTTTGCTGCAGGGTCTTCAGCTGGGGACCACCGCTCATTGACGTTTCGCCCCTTAACCCAGAACATCTCCTGGTGGCGGGGCAATGAACAGGGGCATCTCCCTGACACACCCAGTAGCAAAACCTAATTAGATGTTACTTCCCAAGCCTTGTCTCGTCGTTTCAGCCAGAGCCAGTGGGCTTCCTCAGAGAGTTCTTTGGTGGATCTGCTCAGTGTGGCTCCCCACAGTCCCAGATCCTTGAGCAGGCGTGAAGTTGATCTGCCCACAAAGCCACCGAGTACAGCCTCACACTCCATCCACTTTCTCTGCACTTCACGACCAGGTCTGCATACTTTGCCTTCTTTCTCTTCTAGGCAGCTTCCAGTCCCCTCCTCCTATGGCACTGGCACAGCTCGATCAGTATTGCTGACTTCACAGCTGCAGACCACAGCCCCACATCTGGTCTTAAGGTGATGCTGCATATCTCCTGTGGGAACTGGAGCTACCTTCCCAGGTCTACTTCCATCTTCCACACCGCCTCTGGTGTTAACAGCTTGGCGGGTGGTCTTTTGCTGGTATGAATTGCCGGTTCCCCCTGCCTGAGGAAGCGGATCCTACATCGGCTCTCTGATGGACTCTGGTTGTTTGCCTTCTATTGTTTTTTTCTCTAGCACCTCTGCCAGCTTCCTGAGCACTTGGTCGTCCCACCATCTGAGATGACCCTGTGTTAGTGCTGTTTTACAGCCCGACAGAACATGCTGGAGTGAGGCATTGATGGTCCCACAGAGGTCACAGGATTGCTCTATTCCAAGCCATTGGTGGAGGTTTTGAGGGCTCGGGAGTGTGTCGTATGTTGCCCTAATGAGGAAACTGAGCCGAGCCTGTGGCAGTTTCCAGAACTCTGCCCAGATGACAGATCTATTGTACAGTTGCAGAAGGCATGGGATAACATTAGTTCTCAGAGGAAATATATTGACACTATGCCAGTGATGTGCTGCTATAATTGCTGCAAAAGACGGACATACCAAATATTAAATTAAAAAGTGGATAAAAACAGTACAACTCACTTCATCTGATATGTGATGGTCAGAGCAACCATCTGCATGTTTCATGAACATTATGAAATTAAATCATGTTCTGGAGGCAAAAAAGGTCAACATTTTCAGATCTGTCAAGTGTTCTAATAATTTTGGCCACCACTGTATATAGTGCTGTCAACGTAAAAAAAAAAAAAAAAAAAAAAACATGGTTTAACACGTTAAAAATATTTAACACAATTAACGCAACATCCGTTTTGTCATCCCTTGGCTAGCGTTACATTATATGATCACGCTCTTATTCATACAAGTGCTTTTAAAAAATGTAACCGCAACAAGACAAAAGTAAGTGAACTGTCTGTAAATGTCCTATCTGTGTGACACACACGATGCGCCAGAATCAAGTTCTCTTTCGTGCTTAAACGAACAGTAACATACACAAATATGCCAAACTGTCTGTTTTGTCAAGTACCCTAAAAAATTTGTTTAAAAATATCTTAAATGAACGTAAAGATTTGTGAAAGAAAAGGGGATGCATGTGAGATGTGCAGCAACGGCAGATCTTAAAGTGACAGCAGCCACTAATTATCTCTGTCAGAGAATTGATGCAGACTGTTTAATAACTTCATTCAATTTCTGTATATTTAACAGGGCACAAGTAAATATGACATTTATTATGGGTTATGTGAGGACTGTTTGAAGTTCACTTAAATTAAAAGTATTTTTGAAGCCTCTATATATATATATATATATATATATATATATATATATATATATATATATATATATATATATATATATATATATATATATATATATATATATAAAATGATAGCTTTCAATTACAGTGTAATGGTGAATGACTATATTTAATGTTAACAAAACAAAACAAAACAGAGACATCAGTAGCTGAATTAGTATCAGTGATACTGGTCTTGATTCATAAAGAGATGCCATTAAATAAGTATTTAAAATATATGCTACTGTATTTATGTTGTTTATTGTGAAATTGTTACATTATAAAATATACAAACTTATCTTAACAACGCAATTGTTTTTAATTACAATTTATCACATAAACAATGTATGATTAATCTAGGTTTTTTTTAAGCGATTGACAGCACTGGTATATATTAAACTTGTTGAATGTACTTTCTGTCAACATGACTGCTCACCTGTTGTCAATAAAATACCAACCAAGACTTTTGTTAATTAATTTGAGCCAGCAGTTTCTTAATTACCCAACAGAAAGCCATTTCTTCTTTCTTTCATGATTAATTGAAGATTTATAATTCGTACTCTGCAAATGTGCATCAATGTGCTGTTATACATCAAACAGCTCACTGTAAGTGCATGTAAATCACAGTTAACAAAAAATGATCTACGAGACACAACGCTTAGAAAAATCATGTTTTATAGATTGCAATGCAAGTTCTTGGAAAGTTTAAAGTCATAATCGATTTTTAATCCAAAATGCCAAATGCTCACATTTATTCAGGGTGTTTCTATTGAGCAAAGGTCAGAACGTACAGTTTAACACACATCGCAAAGTGTAAGTACAATTACGTAATTAAAATTGGTTTGAAAAAGGTCTTATATGAATGTAAATCTTGCTCTTTGTCTGTATAAATGTTAACCCTGGTGGAATTGTGTAACCTAGTGGTTAAAGATTTGGGATGGTAACCAAAGGTTCTATATAGCTTCTTGCAAATAATACTGAAGTAATTTATACATTTAAGTAATGTATTTTACATCCAATTAGCACATAAAGATGAGCGCTAGCTAAACCCACGTGATGCTAAATAAAACTATCTATCACTATTATCCTCATATTAAAAAGCAACTTCAGCCATATGCAGTTTTTCTCAGTTCAGTAAAGGATGAATCTGCTGGCTTGACACAAACTACACAGCACCTTTAGTATGAAATATTGCAGTTAGCTTAATACATTCTATCCGATCTATAACGGAGTCGCTTTGTGACTTTGTGTCAGTTTTAGATTTACTGCTGTTCAGGCTGGTGATTTTATTCACCAGGAAAAAAGCTGAAGCCTTCAACATTTCTCCTGATTTTTCCCCCTCTAGTTTTTGTCCAGGATAACCTGCTGTCCATCTATTCTGATTGCCTGACTGAAAGATAGAAAACTGAAGCAGAACAATTGCTTCTGGGGGTTATTTATCCTCTAATGAACAGTTGTTTGCCTTCAGGTTTTTCTAGACACTTCATCTTGTTCATTTAACCCGTCAGACATTATTTTTAACTTTAAAAGATTCTGCCAGTGAGAAGCATATGTACACTATAACTCTCTGTCAGCATTAGCTAAAGAAGGGGAGTGATGGCCTCATTATTGGGACACTCAGTGAAGTGTGTCACATTAGAGGGGTGTCATTAAACCACGCTGCTCTGTATGCATTTTCCACACAAAACAATTATCATATGCTTACCTATCTACGGCACAGGCAAGCGTTCCACTTTTCATGTTTACTGATGATGTGCTTATTTACAACACAGATGGGCTAAAGGTGTCAAAAAGGTCTTAATCGACTTACAGGATGGTAGTCACTATTACAGCATCAATACTTCATCAATGATGGAGGAGACAGTTGATCAGTCTGAGGTTAGAACCAAACTGGATTAAAGCATGAATTACTTAATTGGATTGGTTCATTAAATATCCTGGTTGTAACACCACCACGTTTTTAGCCACCCCAGCCAAGAAAGTCTATATAATACCAAGTGACAAGTAATACCAATTAAATGATATGACAACGCTTATTGGCTGATAACGCTGAAAGGCTTTTATTACTATACCGGGCATCCATCCATCCATCCATCCATCCATCCATCCATCCATCCATCAATCAGTCTAAAGAAAATGAAATGACAACACTGATGGAATCAAAAGAACATGCATAGTCTCAAGCCCTTCATTAGCGACCGAGCCCCAAAAATAATATCACTGGTAAATATTATAAATAATATAAATTAATTAATTTATACAACATTCTCTATTCTTTCTGGCTCTCGATTCTGATTGGCTGAGACTCTGAGAGCCCTTTCCAGCCATGCGATATTCCCCCAATATCAGCAGTCTAACCGTTTCACTGTTTGTATCACTCCGCTTGCAGCGACTGTCATGGCAGACAAGCAAATTTCTTTTTTTTTTCTTTTACAAATACTACTGTTGTGTCACACAATGTAGTTTTAAGAGTTTTTTTTAGGCGAGAATGTAGTTTCTGTACAAATATGTGTCTCATATATAAGCATAGTGCCTATTTTACAATTGGTTTAGAAGTTTTCAGAGATTGCGCTCATGTACCCACAGAGAACAGCTTCATCTCGGTCAGTCCTTTGGGAATTTGGTGGCTCTTATGTAGATAGTGGTTGAACATGAGATATAATTAATTTGGGGTAAATCAAACGGGCAGTCTTTTGTCTTATTAATCTATTACATGTTCCAGAGCAAATTGATTTTGGTTGAGGGGAAAATAACCTTAAGGCATTTCACAACTTTACATTTAGGCTATTTTTATGTCCTGTATGCAGAGATGGACAGTAACTAAGCACATTTACTTGAGTACTGTACTCAAGTACAATTTACTTGTATTTGTACTTTACTTGAGTATTATTTTTTCGGGAAACTTTTACTTTAACTTCACTACATTTGAAAGATAAATATCATACTTTTTACTTCACTACATTTCTATACAGGTCCGCAAAGTCAAAAGTCATTTCTGTTGCAGCTTTGAAAGTCAGTGGATGATTTTTTTTCTTCTTTAAAAGTTTTTTATAGTTGTTGTTTTTTGCAGACAGCCTATCAGTAATCATTCTTGTGTAGGGTCATGTGAAGTTTTCCAAAATGTTTTGAACACTGATCAGTTTATAGCAAAATGGAAGAAGGCAGTTCCTCTGCACAGTGTGTGCACCCATGGGCATACTTAAAAAGTATGTTTCAGTTTTCTGAAAAGATTAAAGATTAGTTTAGTTGGCATACACTTGATGTCTCATACATTTTTCAAAAATATAAACGTCTGGGAGAAAGAAAAGAGTAAACAGTTGGGAGAACATCGGATGTGTATCAGTGTATTGGATCCGTGCATTTGGCCTTAAAGTGACAGCAGCTTTGTAAAGTCTTCGTAACTTTTATACAAGTATTTAAATGAGTTTAATGTAGTCGTATGCTAGCATGTCGAATGGAGCATCACTGACTGGCTTAAACCAGCATGGTGGCATAATGCGCATTTATACAACAATGCAACAATAATAAAATAATGCATTGACATAAAAAATGTATTTACTTTTGATACTCAAGTACTTTTAAAAGCAAATACTTCTGTACTTTTACTTAAGTAAAAATCTGTTTTTAGAACCTACACTTGTAACGGAGTAATATTTGACTTGAAGTACTTTTACTCAAGTAATAGAGTTGTGCACTTTGTCCACCTCTGCCTGTATGGCCTACTATAGCGCGGCTTTTCTATGTTTGACTGAATTGTTTGTTTGTGTTTATTTCCTATTGTTTTTTATAAGGGCTATTGTTGTTCATTTAAACAATATTGTTTAATAAATATAATAAATAATATGCTGTATTCGGTATTGAGAAAGGGTCCGTTGACTTCAGTGACAGTTACATTATGGAAAGACACCGTTAGATGGCGACAAAGACTGTCTTTATGAGTGACTGGTTGTTAACAAGGAAGTTGTTTTAGCGCTGCCATACTTTTAAAAGTACAAAGACAAAGATATCGCTTTCCTCAGCGGACATTCAAACTGATTTATTTTTATATAATCGATATGATCGACATATATCAGATGTAGGTAATAGACTTTCGATCTTTCTCTCATAATAATACTCTACTCTACAAAATACAATAGGATTCAATTAAGTGACTCCATGCTCCTTCTTTACTAGTTCTAAATTGACGTTTTTGAATTAGTAACGGAGGCTCAGGCTAAACTGACAACTGGAGATTTGAATCCATGGCGGAAGGAAGTAGTTCTGCTCAAGGAAGTAGTTCTGCTCACGGAAGTTGCTCTTTTTAAAGACGCTCCGTTGTTGTTTCTTGTACCGTCAAACTGTTGTATAAACGCAATATCACACTCGTAGCCGTGCAAAATGGCTGTATATCAGAATGCTGTGATTACCTATGGCCGAATCACAGCCGTGCTGATATACAGCCATTTCGCATGGCTACGAGTGTGATATTGTCTTATATATCATATTAGTTTATTATATCGTCTTCAGAATGCTGCAGTTACGACATCCACCAGCAGGGTTTAACAGGGCCATGCTATCAAACCTGGGCTCACTGGCCCCAATAGAGACAACTAAATCTTAATTCAATCACATTTTTGTAGATAAGACTACACTTTGAACCTCGGGAGCTGTTACTAAATGGAGCCTATGTTTTTGGAGGTAAGAGACAATTTACTACTCAGCTGGTAAAATGGCATTTTAATTGCTTTGCCACCATATAATGAGAGGAAGAACAAGGGGGGGAAAATGAATTTGTTGTGCAGTGTGAATTGCTCTATGGAGCCAGAGGATATTAACACAGCGAGACAGCAGCCCGTCAGGCAGGATGTCCTGAGAATAGAAAATAGCTCAACCACCACTTGAAAAAAATTTGCTTGATTTAAACGTTGCAATATCATTTAAAGCTGCAACAATAATCGAAAACTCGAAGGCATTTCAGAGTTACACATCATCCCCCTAGTCAGGAAAAAAATGAAATCAGATCTCCAGATGTACATTAGCATAACATCAGTCTCATTCTTCAAACAGCAGGCCATGAGAACCCTCAACGAGATCTTTCCCATACTCATTGACCAACACTTGACCCAGCTAAGTGGAGAAGCTTGTCAGTATCTGGAACGCTATGATCTCCGCTGTATTTACACTGAAAGCACTGCGGTATTCCGGCTTCTGTCAGTTTTCCACAGCAGCATCTCAGGCTCAGTCTCCATGCCTGAAGAGCCCACACGAAGGGGTGCATTGTTTCCTGATGGCAAGCAGTAAAGCGGAGAGTTAATTCAAAGCGAGCTGGGCTCGGCACGTTGGGTGTAAAGTGAAATTGTGGTAAGACAAAGCAGAAGCCCTGCTGGGAAAACAGAGGAGACTGAGGTAACAGTGTGTGATCATATTAAGGACGCATTCTGAAGGCCTTGCGACTTTCTCGGATGAAGTGAACCTTGCGTCTTAGATGCTTCCCTGCTGCGGCTCTCGAAACAGATGCTACACAAGCTGAGGCCTTTCTCCATGGTGGGTAAAATTAAGGAGAAGAGTCCTACCAAGAGGCAAGGTCTTGCCATACACACTACAAAAAACATTAGGATGAAAATCTACATGTTGTGTAGCTGATGAGATTGTTTTTAAAGGCATCTGGACTTTAGTTTGGATGTTTCAATGTGTCCTGTGTTGGGGAAGATACGTTGACACTAGATTATCATGCTAAAAGCTATAAACTACAGTCAAACTACCCAATTAAAAAATAGCTACACTGTGAAATATTAACAAAAATTTGCTAACTACATTGAAGCTATACGTCATGAATTAGGACATTAGGGTGACGACAGCAAAATGAAATGTAATGATAAACCCCTTCAGGGATATATATATATATAAAAAACACACTCTAATTTTGTTGCCTTCACCCTAATAATTAAAAAAAAAATGTAGTCAGAACAACAGCATTTAAATAAACATTCTGGGGAAAAAAGAAGACCTAAAATACAATGCAAAGGTTCATATATGTGACTGTGAATCTTTCTGTGACTGTCCATTAACTGACCAAACAAACTAATATGAGTTAGTATTAGTTTAGTTTAGTATGAACCAATTCACTAGGATGATTCAGACATAATATTGTAATACTGACTAGACAAATACAGCTCATGACAAGCGCATAACCTGTTTAATAAATTATTGTCCATCTGTGGAAATGTTGTGTAGACTCACTCTAGTTTTTTACAGGTAGGGTACAACAGAAAAAATTCTCCTTAAGATAAATGTGCTTTTCACTATTCCTATTGCAAAAAAGATGTTTTTTTTTATGTGAAAATAAATAATGAAAGTGGCTTATTTTGATATAAATCTTATACATTTTACCCCAAACACAGGATAAACTCACCAGCATGGGGGAAAAGGCACACACTATTTATACAAAAACTTTAAAATATATATTTAAAAAATACATAAACAAAATTATTTTAAAGAGAAAAGATTCTGAAAGCATTGAATGAGATCCCATAATAATTGAATAAATATTTACAGTAGTAACATTAAATCATATTTTATTATATGATATGATTAATATATGAAGTTTACCATCTGAATCTAAACGTTATGTCAACAAAGGGAAAAGTCAGCCAGCTGTTTATTATCATGTTAATTATTGTGCCTTTCACCCCAACACCAGGGGCGCGTTTTACCCCAAATACCATACTTTTACATATTCTTCCGCTATTGAAAAACTGTTGCTTTAATTATTTTGAACAATATATTCAAAACATTTTGTGAATCTCATTTGCTACTTACATCTGCAACATTTTAAAAAACATTAAATATTAGATCAAACTAGCGCAGAATCAGCTTTACACTGCCTCCCGCAATCACATTAAGGATCAGCCAAATTTCCATGTACATCTTGATAAGCGGATGTTTTGGAAAGTGCTGTGGCAAGTTTTTGTGCCATCTAGTGTTTTGAAGGAAAATAAAATCAAAGAAGCCATTAGCCCTGTTTTACCCTACACTTAAAGGTGTAATATTAAAAAGTATCACAATTTTTATTTTTATGAGGGTCACCTCAAGGGGGCAGACGTGTTGAGATCAGCCAAATACTACTCACTTTATCTCAATAACCCACTTTTTTTGGAAGTGCACTATTCATGACTGTGAATAGTGCACTTCTACAATACTCTCCCATTACCTGAACAGCATGACAGTGCATAAATATTTATTAAGGAATAAATAAAAAGCACCGAAGCAGTTTGTTTGGTTGTCTGTTGCTTAACAACTTGCTGTTAGATTCTACCACCAGCTTGATTCACACTGAATATCTTTGGCACCGCAGTTTGGGCTAGCAAAGCAAACGGGTTTCCCAATTAAGGGTTAAAAAAGCAGCTAAACCCCTTTCAAAATTACGAGTGTGGAATGCTGCTTAATGCAGCATTAAAAATGGCCTTTACCTGGGGTTTAAAATGATGTTAACCCCAGGGTTAAGCATCGTTAGTAAATGGCACCAAGGCTTAAGTGCTTCCCCTCGCATGTGGAGTTGAATGCATGTACTAATCATGTGTTTGCCGAGCGTGTGAAAAACGACAGGTCTGCTTTCTCACTCAGTAAACAAACTACGAGTCCTAGAGTGCTAAAATAAATCACGTCAAACTCAAACATGTTTGTCCACGTTGACATGTAATTATTAGTTTGTCTCTTGCCAGAATTTATCTTTGGAGACTTAATCTTCTCTTGCTTTTTAACTAGAAGCCATCAATATATTTCCTTGCGTAAATCTTTCTTTCTGATGCAATTATCGGATGGGTGGCAGGTAACCAGGGCAGTAAAGAGAAATTATGCCACTCTAAAGGACGTTGTTATTAGATTCGACATCCAAAGGAATATTAAATTGTGTGAGCAGAGCTTCAAAGAGATGGGATAACTCATATAAACTGCTCTGTGTTTCTGGGAAGTAGAGAGAAATGGTAATGAAATATAAAAAGTCAGATGTACTGCATTACAATTCATACCTTTTTAATCCATAATACCGGTTAAAGTGCCTTTTGACTCACTTGGCAGCACAGAGTCATTAAATCCCACATCAGTGGGCATAAATCATCTTGCCAATCGCAATATTAAGGTGCTGCCTAAAACACCTTCTAGTTCCTGTCCAAACAGCAAGTTCTCATCGGGGCAGTTATCTTCAGAAAACATGTCACAGACTCTTAAAGTCATCCGCCATCGTCACAGTGACAAGGGCGGCGAGTCGTTTCCTGTCAAATCTCGAGCTCAGGGTCACTGACCTGCTGAAAGCCATATTTTTCTGTCACAGTGATGATTTTAGCACTTCGCACAGGGGAATTCAGAGTATTTTGAACTAAACGTTTACCTCAAAAAGACTGCTGTTGCATGATGCATGAATCCTTCATGTGTCATGGGCGAACGATGTTGTATGTTGTTGAATTGATGGTGGTCTGTATGGGGACAGCTTCAGTTGACTGTAGGAAAAAAAGAAAACTGTCACCTGCTGTCTTGGTCAAATATCAAACAAATTACATAGACCTTCTTCACTACCACTGAAAAATGATCATTCCCTTCATATATCATAGTATCTGTCCAGGCTGTCTTGCACACCATGAACATCTTCCAAGAAGCACTTTGAGCAGTTGAACGATTCATTTCAGTTTCTGATCAGGGTTTCCGCTGTTTTGATTAGATCCTCTGCTTTATTTTCAGAAATACACTTTGACCAAATAGATGCAGGGAATAGCAGGCTGAAAAACATCTTAAAGCAAACCGTTTTCAAGGAGACATGCTGAAGAAAATATGTCCTTGATGTACCTTTTTATATGACATATACCACTGTCTGTATATGTCAAGATTTATTGAACATAAAACTGTCTAAAGGAAAGACAAAATAATTGCAGTGTTCTTGTAGTAGGTCTCAATAATGAGGCTAGAAATCTCAAGTTGTTTGGCCCTTGGTGAAACGGAGTGAATCTCTATTCAGTGCTATTGTATGACTTCAGAAGACTTGTAATATAGGATACATGGTCATACTGACCACTTTTATGATAGTTTAGGGTACTTTTTTGTGCTTTTTTGAAGTTGAAATCTTCAATTCACCTTATGTGTTCTACAGAGAATAGAGTCACATTGGTTTGAAATGACATGAGCGCTTGTAAATGATCACAGAGGAGATTTTTCATTGGTTCAACACGAGATTTTTTTTGGTTAATCTTACTAAAATCTGCTTAGTTGTTTATAGTCTCAACAGCAATAAACAAACCAGATTTTTACTTAAAGGGTAACTTCAGTGATTTAGCATTAGGCTTTGTATCAGTAGAAACCCGGTATATTCAAATGATGGTACTTTCCCCCCTCATATCCCCCTGAGATGAGAGAATTGTGCATTTTATTTCTGGAAAAATTCCTCCGATGACGCAAATATCGTCATTTTGCGTCATCTGAGGATTTTTTGACCAGAGGCTAAAACTACAGCTACTAGATGGAGCTGTTTCGCATGTTATCAACCCGCCCATAGGGGAGAGATCTCACGCACAGAATGTAAGACACAGATGGCCGAACGGACAATCATAATAACGGAGTGCGGTGCAGAGTAAAGTGAGTGTTTCAACTTTTCAATGAATGCCTGGTATAGTTTAGCTTCCATATGCGATCTGAAAACGTGCCAGACTGGCGCTTACCTCACCTCTGTTGAACTCGAATGAAATCTGACACTGCTTCATCTGTGACGTGACTCTCGTTTGGCTCAATCACACTTTATTGAACAGACACGTTCAGTTTTTAATTGTAGTGTTTATTCTCTAACTGAACAAAATGATTGAATTACTATGAGGATCAAAACGACGGTGTACGGAGTGGCCTAGTAGGGCAGCGAAGCTAGTGCATTCTGGGAGTTGTTGTCTTTCATCCACATGAGACAAAAATACATTTTCTGTCTTTTCTCAGTCTAGAAGGCACCAAATTCAAAAATAATTTCACATTTCTATTGCATAAATGACCCAGTTTAAATACAAAGCTAAATGCTAAATCACTGAAGTTACCCTTTAACTCAATCCAAACCTTCATATGTGGTGAAATCAGATTAATATCGAAAAATGGATTGAATTCTGTAACACCATGCACAAAACGTGGTCATGTCGGCTACAGTTGTGTCCAGATTTTGCTCATTTGCGCTCACGTTGCATTCATTGTATTTAATGGGTGAATGAAAAAAAACAAACATATATTGTAGGGCTGTACGATTAATCGGAAAATAATCGAAACCGAAATTCAGAACCTCTAACCGACGTATTTTTCCCATGTCGGTTATTTCAGTTTTAGTCACGTGACTCCGCCCCGTCAGTCACATCAAGTGCCATTTGCAGGCAAACAGAGAGATGCAGGAGCAGTTATCTTTGTTTATAGATGCCCAGAATCACTAGTAACAGCATGTTTAAACAGTTTATACAGGTAAGGTAATTGCCGTTCTTATAGCCTATGCGCTGCCACACACACACACACACACACAGACGGCGCCCGCAAGCCCCGAAGCCAGATCGCTTTCACTTTTGTCCTCATAAAGTTTGTCAAGTAAATGCGTTTAAAGGCTTGCCAGTTTGAACATTTAAAGCGATTGTGCGCTATTCAAAAACAACAATACGGAAAACTTCTCCGTTCAGTGCTCAGCTTTTTTCTGTGACACAGAGAGCCGAGCCGTGTCGCATCTCTGACAAAACTTGCGCGCCCTGAAGGCAGATCTCTTTCACCTGCGTCCTCACAAAGCTTTGTCATTTGAATGTGTTTTAAGGCCTGCCAGTTTGAACATTAAAGCAATTTTAGACCATCAGATGTGTATTATGTTGAATGCCTGATATATTGTGACAAACGAGCACTAAGACAGAAGCTCGCACATCACGTGAAGATTGCACGCAGAGTGCAGCACAGAAACTCAGTGTCAACACTGTCCTGTGACTAAAGTAAAGTCACTAAAGTAGCTTAGAAACTCAACCGTTATAGGCATATATTTTAATACATTTGAAGTAAGTACAAACCACAGCTTCATAATGAATAGAGTAATTGAGTATGAGTAATTCACACACACAATCACTCTCTCATTAATGCATTCAAATAAATGTAATGTAGGCCTGTTGTGTTAATTGATCTGTATCTGGTGTACAACAAGCAGAAATCTGCCCCATAGACAATAACTGCTGAAAGTGAACCGTTTCCTTCAAGTATCCACAAAGAAATGCACTCTCATTAGAAAAAATAAATTCCACCTAGTAGAAAATATTTACAGTAAAAACCTTATCAGGAACTTACTCAAAAACCTTATGAGGGCAAAAAAGAAAAGAAAAAAAGAAGCAAAATAATCGTTCATTAATTGTAATCGAGGTAAAATGTTCAATTAATCAAGGTTTTTATTTTTGGTCAAATCATTACAGCCCTAATATATTGATAAATATGTAAATCGTGCAATAATGGTCTGATGCATCTCATGATTGCATCATCACAGTCAGATGAACATGAGCAAAAGCTAATGTGATGCATAGAGTGATAGTTCAACCTAAAATGACTATTGTGATATTCTATACTCTTATGTCGTTCTAAACCTGACTTCTTCTGATTCTCATCTGTGGAAAACAAAAAGATATTTTGAAAAACAGTGGGAACCAAATTTTTTGTTCCACCAAAGAAAATAAGTCATACAGGTATGGAACAATCGGGAAATAACAATTTTCTTTGGATCATGGGATACAGCAGTTCACTCACAGGACTGGAACACAGCAATGATCTCCAGACTCGTAGACCCATGTGGGCGGCTCTGTTTGACGACTCGACACACTACCCTGCTGATAAAACATAGGTTACCATGGTAACTCGCAGACTCCACTCGCTGCCAAAGCAGAATTTCAGCTGAAGAGAAGGAATAACACATGAGGTTGAAAAACTACAAAGATTACAAGCATGTAAACGTATACAGAATATGCCAGTGGAATTTAATTTGACAGGGACCGTGTTGTAGATGTAGGAGTGATGTTTCGATTTAAAAATATCTTTTACATATGCGTATATGTCAATCTCAGGCTACAGAAAGACACATAGATGAGCTCATCCTTTGCTCTGCTGGCTGTTACTCATTCGACATGGAACGAGATACATAAAAAAATTTTTTTTGTCTCTGTGCATGAGTAATTTTGAGCTGTACCCTGACTCCGGCTGGAAAAATGACATGTTGATTTAGTGTAAATAAGTGTGGGTGAACAGACATTTGGATAATGTTATGCCATAACATATGGATTAGAAACGCTGAGACTTAATGTTTTTTTTTTTAGATACACGTGTGTGTGATTTAAATGTGCATGTTTTTCCTTTGTTGGTATGCAAAATATAAGGGAAAAAAAACTGCCAACCTTGCTAATTTCAGGCCATGCTTATACAAGCCTTGTAATTCATAACTGAATGAAAATATATGTATAACTGGTTCACGTAATAGTCCAAACCCATGCTATTTGTCCATTTCCTTGACTGTATTCCAGGTTTCATTCAATTTCCACAAAATCGGCCTAATGGAAAGGGCATTCACTGCTGAAGTGGTTCATGGTAAATTATTCAAATCTAAAGAACATTATGCCGGTAACCTCTGATCCTAGATCGGTCTATCTCCACATCTGCACCTCTTTACTCTTTTAGACAGGTGCACATTACAAAACAATCGAGTTTTAATGAGCTCCTGGTGTTTGTACAGGCCCATCTCTGCCCAAGGCTTGCGTTCATTCATTTTAAATGAGCTGCCAGAGAGATAATGCATTAATATTCATACAATGACTATTTTCTCAAGCAGGAAATGGTTATAGCGCTCTTAAAAGAATGTCAAAGGTAAACATGTACAGTATGATATATGTCTAAATGGCAGTCAATTAGAACATCCATCCATCCATCCCTTTTACTTTCAATCTTTTAACTGTCTCAACAATCTTTGCTCTTCTACAATCCCAAATCAAATAATTTTGTAAGATGCAATAAAATCAAGAATCTGTGGTTTGTTAATTCTCTTTTAATTTAACTAACAAAAGTATAAAGAAAAGATTTCCAATGTGAACCCAAGTCTTTAACCCAGGTCACTAATATTTATAGGTACTATTATTTTATTTATATCGCTGTAAAACTAATAGACTTTTAGACGGAACAAAGTAAAATTCATTTATATTATTATAAATAATTAACACACTGGGGCTGTGTCTGAAATCGAATACTTCTCTACTATATAGTATGCGAAAAACAGTACGGCAACAGAGTAGTATGTCCGAATTCATAGTAATGGTAAATGGACTGCATTTATATAGCGAACCACCAACCTTCCAGTTTGTAGACAACCTACATGAACCACTAAGCCACTGCCGCCCATATTTCTCCTTGGCTGGGTTTCGACCCCATTTCTTTGGGTTTTATTTTATTTAGTTTTCTTTTATTATTTCAACTTCAAAAGATTACAATTTATTCAAAAGAGAAAGAAACATTTCTGTCATCTTTGCTAGTTTTTGCTTCAGTGAGTCGATCCTTATTTTCTGATCCTTAGGATCCCCATTGTTAGCGTTGTTGCTGCTATTGTGACCTAGTAACTGAGACGAGTGCTATCCACCATGCGTTACAAATGTTTTCACTGAAACAACTTCATTTTATTTTGTAAATATAAAAAAAAATAGATTTTTTTAGTATTCGAAAACCAGTTGGCGAAAAGTACCCGGATGACCTACTACTTCCGGCGAGATTCTGAAGTGCACATACAATGGACACTTTACTATCCCATGAGGTCACGGGAGACGATTTATGAAATTATGTTTTATTAACAAGGTTCGGGAGGAGCACGTTCAGATAATTGACACAGGTGGAGAGCACTCAGCCAATCAACAATAAAGGTGAATATAGATACGCAGCAGTCCTACTTCCGTTTGTTGACAGTTATCAGCATCCCTCCACCACCCCTTCTCCACACTTTTTACTCTAAACCACTTACATATACGGGGGGTACTCTGGGTTTGGGCCTAATTCCGAGCTTGAAGCCCTCCCCCCGGACAGCACGCCAAATAGGCATTAAATTACTCTCTATAAATTATATGTAAGTGCGAACTCGTGATTGGAGGTGAAGGGACGCAACTGACGCTGGTAGGTCACATGATCATGACAACATGGCAGATGTAGTACGTCCGGATTACATTCATACTACATTCATTCATACTATATAGAACATACTTTTTTAACAGTCGCGAAGGTCGTTCAAATTCAAATGTAGTACCTACTCACATTGTACGTGATTTCGGACGCAGCTTGGAACATTTTCTGATGTGATTTCTGATTGGTGAGGTCAAAGGTTCCGCCCTCTGCTGGAAAAGTTCCAGAAGATCACTCGCGAGAGACGAGAGATTGCGAACGACAAGAGAAAAAAACTGTTTAAAGGGGTGGTAAACCATGATTTCACTATTCTAACTTTAGCTAGCGTGTAATGTTGCTGCTTGAGCATAAACAACATCTGCAAAGTTACAACGTTCAAAGTTTAAAGCAAAGGGAGATATTTGCTTTTAAAGAAATCAGTTTCTAAGGACTACAGCAAACGGCCGCTAGGCGACTACAGACATTCCTCCAGGGTCTCTGACATCACCAGCCCCAATATTTACATAAACCCCTCCTCCGAGAATATTAAATAAGGGGGGGTGAGGCCATTTTGTATCGCTGTTGTTGTGGTATAGTTAGGCTGGAGTGGTGTTGCTGCAATGCCGACGAAACGCTGTTATTTTCATCCGGATTGCAGGTCTGGGGTACTTGCTTTGTTCAGCCTTCCTAGAGACGGGGGAGCGTTGCAGTGAGTTTAACATACAGCATGTTATATGCACGTATGTATGGGGCCCATCATAAAGCACGAGACAGACAGGGTCGGAGGAGATGACTGGAAAATATGACATAATGGACAATATTCGTCCATTGCAATTCATGAGCAGCGGTTCAGCGAGACAAACACTGCCAGTGTGAATCATGCACGACGCGCCTCCCGCTGCACATTTCACGGAGGAAAACATCCACAATCTTTGCGAGTTCAATGCAAGATTTGCACAACGTCAGCTGCGCAAGACAAACACGGCCAGTGTGTGGATGCACAACGCGCGCGCGGCTCCCGCTGCACATTTCACGGAGGAAAACTTCCACAATCTTCGCAAGTTCAATACAGGATTCGCACAACGGCTTGTCCTGAAAGCTGGATTTACAAACAGAAGCTGTTTACGGGCCACAACCTGTAAGTCTGATTTATTTTTCATCGATGTGTTTTCCTGTAATAGGTTAATTGTACGTTGTAGCAAGGAAGTAAACAGATGACAACGCTGTTCTGCAAACCAGTCTGTTAAATGCTCATTCATACTTAACGTTATCCGACGAACACCTAACGTTACAAACATTAACGTTAAAATCTCAACAGCGAACCTGGCATTAGTGTAAATGATTCTTTGATTAGAGCTTTTATGTATTGTTTATCTACAGGCATGCTAAACATGCTTCTGTGTGTGATTTGGCTAACTTACTAGTTAAAGCCAGTGCTTAGTGTTCGTTTTGGGTTAACGTTAGTTCTTGCGACAGATATTTGGCTATAATCGTTCTAAAAATACAAAAGTTAAAGTGCCATTCAGTAGCGATCATTATAGATCCGCAGTCTTTACTCTCGAGGACTGAGCAGGTTCTGCTCGATCATCTTCACTCAAATGTTCTGGGTCTGATTCGAGCTCATATGGTTTTATTGACGCCGTTGTTTCTAATACTGAACAGCCTCCGGTAAGGGGCGTGACGTTTCCGACGTGCACTGCGGTTAGCGAATCACAACACACTGGGCCAGCTAACCAATCAGAGCCCACTGCGTATTTTTGAGGGACTGGCTTCATACAACCCGGAAAGCATCAGACCGTTTTACAAGGAGGGACAGAGCAGTGTAGAATAAAGGTCAAATATATGAAAAATAATGCAATTTTTTTAAAAACGAAGCATGAACACATGTTACAGTGCACCCCACAAACACAGCCAAGCCTTCAAAAGAATGTGTTTTACCACCCCTTTAAACAAATGACAAAATTATTCAGACAAATTAATAAACTTTTGTCTAATTTCGCCATTTTGTTTTCCTGTAATAGGTTAATTGTACGTTGTAGCAAGGAAGTGAACAGATGACAATGCTGTTCTGCAAACCAGTCTGTTAAATGCTCATTCATACTTAACGTTATCCGACGAACACCTAACGTTACAAACACTAACGTTAAAATCTCAACAGCGAACTTGGCATTAGTGTAAATTATTCTTTGATTAGAGCTTTTATGTATTATTTATCTACAGGCATGCTAAACATGGTTCTGTGTGTGATTTGGCTAACTTACTAGTAAAGCCAGTGTTTAGTGTTCGTTTTGGGTTAGTAGTTCTTGTGACAGATATTTAGCTATAATCGTTCTAAAAATACAAAAGTGCCATTCAGTAGCGATCACTATAGATCCGCAGTCTTTACTCTTGAGGACTGAACAGGTTCTGCTCGATCATCTTCACTAAAATTGTCTGGGTCTAATTCGGGCTCATATGGTTTTATTGACGCTATTGTTTCTAATACTGACCAAAGCAGAGCCTCCAGGTAAGGGGCATGGCGTTTCCGACAAACGTGCACTAGGCGGTTAGCCAATCACAACACACTGGGCCAAGCTAACCACTCTGAGCCCATTGCGTATTTTTGAGGGACTGGCTTCATACAACCCGGAAACCATCAGACCGTTTTACAAGGAGGGACAGAGCAGTGTAGAATAAAGGTCAAATATATGAAAAATAATGAATTTTTTTTAAATCCAAGCCTTCAAAAGAATGTGTTTTACCACCCCTTTAATAATCCAGCAATAGATTATTAACAAGTTGAGAAGTAGATTTGTGTGATATTAGTTCTTAAAAGCTCACGCTTTGAGAGTGTTTAACGAATCTGAAGGATACATGATGACTAGAAACAGACGAGATTTTCCTTGGAGAAACAACTTTATTTATATTTCTCCTTGGCTGGGTTTCGACCCCATTTCTTTGGGTTTTATTTTGTTTTCTTTTATTATTTCAACTTCAAAAGATTACAATTTATTCAAAAGAGAAAGAAACATTTCTGTCATCTTTGCTAGTTTTTGCTTCAGTGAGTCGATCCTTATTTTCTGATCCTTAGGATCCCCATTGTTAGCGTTGTTGCTGCTATTGTGACCTAGTAACTGAGACGAGTGCTATCCACCATGCGTTACAAATGTTTTCACTGAAACAACTTCATTTTATTTTGTAAATATAAAAAAAAAATAGATTTTGATGACTGCTACACACTCCAAAAAAGTCGGGACAGAGGCAAAAAGGTTAAAAACTTATAGAATAACCAAGTTACACTTTTGAAACTGTCCACAATAAGTAGGTGATTTGGTAATAGGTGAGGGGATCATGATTGAGTGTAAAGGGAGCATCTTCAAAGTCATTGCTCATAACTTGGAGCCAAATATCACAAGAGAATTGTCAAACAATTCAAAAATCGCATTTCTCAACAGTGAATTTAGGTCTTTCACCATCATCTACCATAAATAATATTGTGAAAAGATTTAGAGAATCCAGAGAAATCTTAGTACATGTAGGGCATGAATGAATGTGCGTGACCTTTGAGCCCTCAGACTGCATTGCATGAGAAACCATCATGCTACTCTGTTAAATATAGCCATGTACTCTGGAGTACTTTGGAAAAGTAACACCATTGTCACTTAACACAGTCTACCGCTGCATCAAGGAATGCCACTTGAACCTCTTACGCAAGGAGAAAGCTGTACATCAGTTCTATGCAGAGAGAGCATTGAGTTCTCTGGGCTGACTTCATCTCAGAGGATCCAAAACACAATGGAAACGCAAGCTTTGGTCAGATGAGTCCACGTTTCAGCTTGTTTTTGGGAAAAATGGACATTGAGTTCTCAGTCCCAAATACAAAAAGGACCACCCAGACTTTTATCAGTGACGGGTACAAAAGCAAACATCTGTCATGGTATGGGTGTGCATCAGCACAAACAGCATAGGTGGCTTGCCTGTGTGAAGGTACCATTGATGTGGAGGCATATATTGGGATTGTACAGAGACATTTAATGGCATCAAGATGACATCTTTCTTGGAAAGTAAGACAATGTCAGGCCTCATTCAACATGTGCTACAACAGTGGTTTTGTAGATACTCTACACCATAGAGTGGATGTGCTTGACTGGTCTGCCTGCAGTCCAGATCTGTCTCCTATTGAAAATGTATGGCCCATCATGAAAATGAGAATCAGACAACGATGACTACAGAACTTTTGAGCAGCTGTCTTGTGTCAGACGAGAAAACTGAAACAATTAGTATCCTCAATTCCTAAACATTTTAAAAAGTGTCATTAACTCTTTTCCTGCCAAACACGTTCTTTTCCGTTATTTGTGAGAAAACGCTTCCCCGCCAATCACGGAAATTTCTGTTTCCGTGTTTTCACAGTTAGAGACTATTACGCATCTTCTGAATGAGTACAGAATCTCCTGATCAAAACACAGGCGAACAAGTCGCAAAAAAACAAGTGATCGTATGTAAGCAGATGCATATGTAAAATAACGTGATCATCATATAAATCAAAACTGCCTAATGTTACTGAATGAAATGTCGACCCAGGATGAGCTATAGGACTGTGCAAGCATTAGGGGTGTTGATGGACTCGATCTGCTCCATCTGTGTTTGGTCATCGTTCTGAATCTGATCTGGATGTAGTCTTTGACAAAAACGTGATTTTCTCAGCTTTTTGTTCAAAATGTTGCTTTTTTTATGAAACTTACCCATATTTAAGTGTTGATAAAAAAAGGAATGCATGAAGTTAGAATAAAACTTTTTTTTTGTTTAAAAGCAGAGGGTCTGCTCTTTCTTTTGCTTAGATATTCATACAATAAAATATTCTAAGGGCCATTACATTTTTGTGAAAATGATCAAAAACCCTGGCGGTAGCTGGCAAAAAAAAAACAAAAAAAAACAAAAAAAAACGCCGGCGGAGAAAGTTAAAAGGAAAGGTGATGTGACACAGTTGTAAACATTCCTCTGTCTCAACTTTTTTGGAGTGTATTGCAGCAATCAAAAACCAGAATTTGTTTATATTTACAAAATACACTTAAGTTGTTCAGTGAAAAATTGTAAATCTTTTCTTTGTACTTTTGTCAGTTAAATCAATTTGAAAGAATTTACAAATCACAGATTCTTGATTTTATTGCATTTTACAAAATGTCCCAACTTTTCTGGATTTGGGGTTGTAGTTAATGACTGCTAAATTAATTTATTTTAAATTCAATTCATTTTCATTTTGATTACATTCAATATAATAGGTTTTTGAATCATTTTGAATAATCTTCACTTGTTCCTTTCATACAACAGCAGTTTATATTGACCATCTCACCCAAAAATGAAAATTTGCTGTTAATTTACTCGCCCTCAGGCCATCCAAGATGTCCAAGATTCAAAAAGCATATGCAGCCAAAACAAAATTAATACCCGTTGCTTCTGACGATACATTGATGTCAAAGTCCCCCTGTACTCAATCATTTTATCCCTTAAAACTCTTTGATCACCAAAATGACATTCCTGTGAAAAATTCCTTCATGCCTTAAAATAGCTTGACTGTAACTCTACATCCTTGCTATATGTAGTATACTTAGTATAGTTAATTAGCCCTGCCTCCACTCACACCAGCTCAGAGATCCAATCGTTCAACTTTACTCAAGTTACTGTAGTAAACGCTGCACAAAGGTATCAATATATAGTTATAACAATATATAAATTGTATCTTTACAATGTCAGACACATAACAGTAATTAATATGATCAGCCTTTTGCTTCACTATGTTCTCAAACAGCTAATAATGTGTGGCTAATGTTATACAAACCATGTTCTCAGCTGCATTCAAAAAATCAGTATCCTTAGAAATGTTTTGAACATCATAGAATATCAGTGGAGAAAGGCTGGTACAGGTCATCACAATGGCTGATATATTTACTGTTACATCACATTCAACAATACAGAAGTTTACCCTATTAGTGTTCCACTTCCACATTACAAACGAAAGGAGTACACACACACACATCTCCTTCACATACCTTAGGCACAGCCGACGATTTCAGTAGTAGACCTACTTGATTCCCTTGGGTGTCTTTAAAATCATGAGGGGAAAAATTTTCACTGCAGACCCTCCACACTTCGGGAATCGGTGAAAAGTCAATCATCCTGAGTGAAATTGCTTTACATTGTTTTAAAGGCCCACTGAAGTGCCTTGAAACGCACAGCATTATTCAATGTGTTGATGTAATTTCCCGTGAAACAGGAAGACAGGGCGGGACATATCAAGTAGCTCCTCACATTTTTAAAAAACAGCCAATAGCACTTCGTTACGCAGTTTAACTAAAGCCTTTCAGCTCGGTAAGCCACAATTTCCTCCTAATCTCTAACGGTGTAACCTTTTCTTATCATAATCTCCTCCATATCGCTTTGAAATATAGCATTCTATGCCGAATTCAGATGGGTCCGATAAGTTTAGTTGTCTGAGTTGACTCGCACATGTGATCCACTCTGGGGTCTCGTGTCTCTGGACCAGAGCAGACTGTGTGTGTGCGCTGCGGCGGTGCGCGTGAAACTAACGTGAAACCAGACTTCTTTCGCCACAACTGAAAGCATGTTTACATTGTATGAATCATACCCTATCCCCTGTATAGTCCACTATGCGCCACTCACCATGTAGAAAATAGTAAACGTGTGAACAAGTGACCGATTTCAGCTGCAGCTTCAGCATCTATTTAGGGGGCAGGACGCTTCAGATTCTAGAAAGTGTTTGATTGGACAGAAGATGTGATGAAAAGGTGAAGTCCGCTGTGATGTCAAAAAAATCTGTGATCTATTTTAGCAGAAGTGTAAGTTTTGAATGCTTATATCTCCTAAATGCGAATTTTGACATTGTTTTGGAACACACCAGTTATTCACAACCTTTTTTATACTCGATGTGTCCGCACAATCGCGAGTGTGCGTGCGGCAAAAATGGTGTCATTGCGGAGTGGGCGGTAATGCGCATTGAGTGCGCGAGACCCCATTTCGCGTGGTGGTGTGGCTCCGCATCCGAAGATGCACGAGTTCTAGGCGAATCCAGCCGAGCATGACATCTCATCACACCGGCACCCAGTTTGCACATACAAATGAGGTGCTTATATTTACAAAATGAGCCTACAAAAGCAGAAAAAAACCTCTTTTAAATAAAGATCCATGTTTAATAAAAATAAAAAAATCACGAAACTAAACGAAAATGATGAAATTAGGAAATATTTAAGAGATTGTTAATTTGTTTGTATACATGTTAGTACTGGGCGGTATACCGGTTCATACCGAATACCGGTATTTATTTTGGTTATGATATGAATTTTGATGATACCGCAATACCGGTATGTATCGCTTAACCAAAGTTCGGAACGCGGCGCAGGGCGTCACTGTTTGAGAGCGGTCACGTTTCACTGTTGCACAGAGATCGCATCACAGCCTATGGTAAGTCCCAAATCACCCCCTAAAGCCTCATTCACTATTATTCCCTACGTTATCCACTTATATTGTTCACTTGAAAGAGTGGATGAAAACGAGTGCGTGAAGTCGGACAGCCGTAATGTGTATTACATTGGCTGTACACTCGTTATTGCGGTGCAATGCGGGATAGAATGAGTGCACTCGACAACGTCCACTATGGTTTGGACACCACTACAAATGGCTGTCCCTTCAAATATTGACCAATTTGAGGTCATAGGGGGCGATTTCCGATTCAGCCCTTGATTAACAGCGGAGAATTCAAACTACACGTGGCGCGCGAGAGAGAGCGGTTTCTGCGCGGAACGCCCTGATGAGATTAACGTTCTCCACATGGATCATATTTAGGGGTGTAACGGATCGCAGTTGATCCGTAATCCGTACAGATCACGACCTACGGTTCGGTACGCACGTGACCCGCGGATTTATTGTGCTCTTTTTTTTTTTTTACTTGTGGATTAATCTGAATTGTTTAGCGATCGCAGACTTAAATACAGTTTTTCTGCCGATATTGCTTTTTAAGTGATCTCGTTCCTTTAAACTCGATGCGGAGTTTCAGAGAAACACATGTGTTCACGTGAACAGGGAATGTTAATCAGTCAAAAGTGGTCAAGAATTTGAAAAACCTCCCGCATCATTCAAATCGCGTGTATGGGAGCATTTTGGCTTCCCCGTAAAATATAATGATGACGGAAAAAGGGTGTGGACAAAACTGTAACATTATGTAGGCACTGTGGCACGAGAAAGCCGAATGCAAGTGGCGCATACATCGAGCATGGCACCTGCTGACGGTCGTTTCACTCCGTTTGCAGTGCGTATGCGGTGCGTATTTTTCCGTACCCATGTTAACGGATACAGCTTTCACTGCACGCGGCGGCTTCGGTCCATCAGTGTGTGCAGGAGCGCGTAGCTGTACAGCTGTGCTGCACTCGTTTCCGCACAGAGTCTATTGTTTGATGTGCTGGCGCTGAATTAAAGTGACAGCGCATCCGCATTAAAACAAACATGTATCGATGCGAAAATCTAGTAATTCCACCACAGATGCATATAATGTAACGTCTACACGGTTTTAAAGTCAACACATGGCTTTTTGCCTCGAGTAAAGCAAGGAAAACAGCCTTTAACCCTTAATCGTCCCTTGGGGTCCAGCTGACCCCACTGGACTTTTCCTCCATTTTTTAAAAGTGTTCCCTTCATCTCAGGGCCATGAGACTCTGTGACTTTTCCTAAATAATCTATCTAAACATGCACAAAAAATCTGGGCTTGATTTGGTTGTTCTAAAGGTGTGTAAAAAAAACTTTACCGTTTAAGTCCCTCGGGGTCAGATTGACCCCACATTGAAAATGAATGGGAAAGAGTAAAAAATAAAAAAAATTCACTTTTTTTGT
Source organism: Gobio gobio (assembly GCF_949357685.1). Lineage (NCBI taxonomy): Eukaryota > Metazoa > Chordata > Actinopteri > Cypriniformes > Gobionidae > Gobio > Gobio gobio. The sequence goes on from NC_137109.1 coordinate 42,293,403, forward strand.
CAATTTTTTTTTACTAAATCCAGTATAAATCTGAAAATGTCCACATTTATATCAAGGTCTGGTCCTAGAGCATAAACACAAAGTAGAACGAACTTTCTATCTCATACACACACGTACACACACACACAAACACACACGTGTGTGACTGCAACAGAGAGTATTTTTATTGAAATTGGCAAATAAAATCAACAAAACTGGCATAAATCTGAAAGATTTTCATACATAAATGAAGTACTAATACTAGAGCACAAATGCAATATGGAACAAGCATGTTCACGCACACGCACACACACACAAACACAAACACAGGTGTCTGGAGCATTTTTTTGGATTTTGGCAATGAATGGGAAAATGTAAAAAATGCTTTTTTTTCACTTTGTTTGTAAAAAAAAATCAACTAAATCCAGTATAAATCTGAAAATGTCTACATTTATATCAAGATCTGGTCCTAGAGCATAAACACAAAGTGGAACGAACTTTCTGTCTCATACACACACGCACACACACACACACACACACACACACAAACACACACGTGTGTGACTGCAACAGAGAGCATTTTTATAGAAACTGGCAAATAAAATCAACAAAACTGGCATAAATCTGACAAAATTCCATACATAAATGAAGGACAAATACTAGAGCACAAATGCAACATGGAACAATCATGAGAAAGAGAGGGAAAAGGGCAAATAAAAGAAAGATGAAAGGCAGCTTAACTTTTGCATAACTTCCCTATGGACCTCTATAGGATAATGTGGTCATTGCACTCTCTTTCTCTTTAACTATAATTCCTAAAGTTTTTCCACAAACCTACAGATGGCGGTATTCTATCCCTAACACATAGAGCAATGTCCAAAAACTATTTATATTTATTTAAGATCATCATTCAAGTGATTTTTTTATAAAAAAATAATTTTTAATGAGCCAATTTATGACATTGTTAGGTATTTGTGCAGTAAATGGGTAAAAAACTACCAAATACCCACAAAAACACAGCATAAATGTATAGTTGAGAAGTAAATAAAAAAAATGATATATAGTTTTCCATGTAAAAAAATTATATTTCCTTATGCAATCGCTCTGTAAAAGTTTGGGGTCTATCTGACCCCAAGGGACTCAAACGTAAACCCTACTTGAGGGGCGATTAAGGGTTAAGTAAACAAGGAGAAATAATGGAGAGCACCTGTCCTTTCTTGGGGGTGGAAAAACAAAGTTCTTTATGACCTGCAGGATTTCTTGTAAAAAGATTTAAAAACAAAAGAAAAGCGTAGTTTTAATTTAAAATGTTTGTTATTTTAACATAGTCTATCGTCTGTTTTGCAATTTGCATGAGCAACGTAATATATACATCTAAAACAGGTATTAGGCTATATAAATACAAAGTAATGAATTCAATAAAACGTTGTTCAAGTGTAGTGCGTTTAAACATGATATCTATAAAATAGTGTATAGGCCTACAAAGAGAATTGCAATGCTGACAAGTGTGAGAGGTCTACTTGAATGTTGACATCCTAATCTTAAAAAAAAAAAAAAAAAAAGTCTCAGGTTGTTTTTAGTCAAATTTGTTTTATTCAGATGGTTATTTATTTATTTTATTTTTGTTAACACCAAAAGTTCCTTGTTAACCTATAAACCATATTGGTTATGTTAACACCAAAATTTTTCATGGAATAAATGGAAAGCAAATAAATCCGAAAAATGATCCGATCCGTGACTCATGATCCGTAGTGCGATCCGAACTGTGAGTTTTGTGATCCGTTGCACCACTAATCATATTATAGCACATATAGACCGGAGCGAGCGCGTTTAATTTTTTTGTGGACATATTTCATATACTCTAGACTCGAGACTGTAGTGCTCATAAATGTACTGAAAATATCCTTAGACTGTTTAAATGTTCTTCCACGTTTCTCCCTCGTTTTGTCAGTTTGTTGTTATGTTTTTTTTTTGGTGTTTTTTTTCTCCGTGGTCATATTTTAATATTTATGTGTCTGTAATGAATGTGTTGCAGGTCTGTGTTTTATTGGTTGTTGTCTCCGCACAGCATCATTTTTTGAGGCTTTGTAAACCTTTATTAATTCTAGTGTGGAATTTTTCTACAATATTCACTCATCATGACAGTTAAATAGGGCAATCTAGTCAATCCACTGCAGTATTTCCTTCCTCAATTTGTAGAAAATGTGGTTAATGTCACAAGTAATAATCTCAAGGTTTACTGAGTTTTACATGATTCTTTTGTAGTGTGGTTTTTGGTGAAGTGTACTAAAATAAATAATATCACCTGTGTACATTAGCCCACTTCTTCTCACCGCTGTTTCCTGATGGTTTATAGAAAAATTACTCAGAGTCGCCCTCTGTCGTTTAAAAGAATAGTACAACGGCGAGCGCATCAAGTATAAACGCCTCGTCCATTTGGGGAGGAGCGCGCGCAGTCTGCAGAGGCTCACGCTGCGGAGTCAAGCGAAAGTATAAACATGGCTTAAGGCTAACATAATCATCCTAGAAGCTAAAAAACTTGCATTTTGATTTCAAGGGGCCTTTAAAATCATTTGCAACAGTCAGGATAAACACAGGCAAGTACCATTTTAATGAACGAAAACACACCCTCCCTCTCTGTAGTGTCAGCTCATGTGTGAGGTCGCTCTCGCGCATACGTCATTATGTGTCAGAAAGCTCACGCTCAGGAACGTTTGTCAAGGCTGTGGATTAGAGATAAAAATGTTGTTCAATTTCTTGCATAGACCGATCATTTCGCTTCTTAAGACCTCAATGTATGCCCAGGAGCCGCAGGTTTTAATTTAGCTTTGTCTGCATATGTATTTTTGAATATTTCGTATTTCCATTATACGAATCACAGAGGATCACACAATCTTCTTTACTGTTCTACGGAAGAAAAAAAAGTCACCATCTCGGATGGCCTGACAGTGAGTAAATGAACAGTAAATTTTCATTTTTGGGTGAACTTTCTCTTTAAAGATGCATTTCACAGCCTTTTGTACATACCTGGTGAACTAACCTCACAAAAGCATTTACAGATGGTTTCAACTGTAAACAGATCTCAGATAAACGTTCGTTTAATTTTCAAACGCCATACATTCAATCAGTTTGTAATGATTAGACGATGATTAATTGGATCATTAACATCTGTATCATTCCCCCTAGTGATCCGAGGAATAAAAACGTACTGTCAAAACCAATCCAGTATTTGTTGAATCCATTTCCCGTCCTTCCCCTGCGTGTTTCACAATTAACACTCTCTGGATCGCGGCTTCGAGAGATTGGAAGAACATTGATGGATTGCTTTTGTGTGTGGAATTAATAACGCCACCCAATCTGGGCAGTGTCATTATGACAGGGCTCTTCCTAACAGAGGAGAGACAAAGTAAACACATTTAATATTCATAATTTCCCTTCAGAGTAAATGAAGTGGAAAAGGAACAAAAACTTACGCTTGACTGTTATTTACTATTATTTGGATTAGGTAGAACATATTTATTTCACCTTTTGTTCTCTTCCTCTCTGACTCCACATCAGGAGGTTGGGTGGTCGGGCCAAGGCGGAGAGGTGTATTTTTAGGCGGTGTCGTATGAGGACACAATTACTCGGAGGCGAGATTCAGGCACTGATGATGAATTGTAATTTTCATCTCTCCCTAGCTTTTAGAGAGGGCTACATTTCAAAATTATTTGAAGTGCTTCTCATGATTCATTGCTATTTTATCCACTTATCACAACACTTGAATTTAAATTAAGAGACATTATTAATTTATTTATTTACGCATTTTCTGCATTTTAGGCACTTTTTGCAATATGCTATTGTTTAAAAAGTTTAATATCAGGTCTTAGTTAGAGAGCCCATGATATCAGAATAGGAGTTATTGTGGTTTTTACTTTATGCACTATAAACCCAAACAGTGAAATAAAATGAAATGCCTTTTTTAACCCAAATATTAAAGGGGGGGTGAAATGCTGTTTCATGCATACTGATCTTTTTGCACTGTTAAAGACTTGGATTCCCATGCTAAACATGGACACAGTTTCAAAAGCTAAGGTGGACGTTTGATGGGAGTATTTCTTTGCCAAAATTAGTACTTCCTGTTAGTCATAAGTTTCTGAAAGTTTTTTTCGATCATGGGTCCGCTTGACGTCAACAGGGCGGAATTTCCTTGTATGGGCCGTACGGACAATTCTACCGGAAGAGCGCGCGCGCGCGCGAGAGAGAGAGAGAGAGCGCGGCTACGCCCATCAAAGCGCTGGCTCGTAGCCAAATAACCCCGCGTTAAGGCAAAAGTGGATGGAATTTGCTTTTCCGGATTTTCAAATCGCCTAATACTGAAGGATGGAGCGGTCCCAACGATAAAGGTCCCAACGTTGGAACCGCAGGCAGTGAGTAAGACTGCTTCAAATGTCTGTTTTTGCCTATGCCCATCAAGTAGCCCAAACATGACCACGTATTGATCAATGGAGCATGCGATGTATAGTGTGTACATTTGTTTAGCTGGCCACTATATGTGTATGTTTGTGTATTGTAAAAGCACTCCAAACAACAATACACAAAGAATGGGGAAATATGTTGAACTAAATAAGCGCGCTTCTTCATTCAAATGCGCTACTATTCCATGTCTTTCTATGTAAACACTAGCCTGACGCGCAAAACCAGTCCGCTTACTACAAATCATGTCTACACAAACCACGCGTAAACACACACACACACACACACACACACACACACACACACACACACACACACACACACACACACACGATATAATTAAAGTATAAATGTGTAAATAACACAAGCCGCTAAGCATATTATATAGTTAGTGTAACTTATACCACATAGAGATGTCCTGCTCTAGTCGTTTTTGCTGCTGCTCCTGTTCAACTTCAGCCTCTGGGTCTGATTCCGGATCATAGATGTATGGCTGTATCTGATTAAAAGCCATTTTTTATGTTGAATAAAGTTTTTTCCCGCTTTTAGGGATGACGCAGCTTTCAGACGCACTCAACACAGTAACAGCGGCGCGCGCTCGACATTCTTTAGCTCCGCCCACACGATACGCCCCCAGCCGCACGGCTTTTTTCAGAAAGACTCGGAACAGCGCTTCTTCCTTTTATAATTATAATAAAAATAAAGACTTTTCGGAGATATGCAGGATGCAATGCTACTCTATAGGTACTCAAGATTGACATGAGACTGACTGAAACTGAGTGCCCCCCCCCCCCCCCCTTTAATGAAAGTTCACAGTACCTAAAAGGAAAAAGTAAAGTGAACTCAATAACTGATTATATTAAGCTGAACTTAAGTTGAACGAGTGCAGCAGAGTTCTATTCCCAGCATGCTTTAGGCTTTAGGTCAGACTGCATAAGAAGAATTATTGGTAAAATTAGGTGTTATTTAGTTGGTTTTTCGCTCAGTATTAATATAGGGAGAGCTGTGTTAGTGTATAATCTTCTGTTATGTTGGGATTTATAGGATTTGTGTTGTTGCAGTTATGCAGGGGTTAGTAAACAGTTGAGTCTGTGGTTAGGTTGAGGATGATTAAAAATGAATTGAAGCAAAAGTATTTAATAAAACTAAATCCATAAAATGATCCCATGACGGGAACCCCTAAAAGGTTCTATAATGGAACCTTTTCTTCTAGTGTAAACTTTTACAGCATATTAAGATAACTGATTTTAAAATTTACCAGTTAGCTATTTAAATTTAAAGCAATATATTCAGTTACACAATTTTACTGCCATTAAAGTGCCAGAGTCTTTTAGTGGTACTGTAAATTAATAGCACTATTATTTGTGCTTAACCCACAGTCCTTGGCAGAGACTGACACGTTAAGCCTCCAAACCAATTTACATTATGTCTATATAGATGGTCCTCACTATAGTTGTGCATTCTCAAAACAAACAAAAATAAAATGTTAATGGATCAGTTGGCTCACATTAACAGCCAGGGTGCAAAAGAAACAGTCAAGCGCCAATTTTTTTTCCCTTTCTCCACAGACTGTGGAACGTTCCTCACATTAAGTCACAAAAAATGAAAATACTGAACAATCAAGATTTCTCTTAGAGATGGATACAGGCTCATTTTGCAAACAATGCTGTGATTGACAATAATCTGCGCTGTTTGCCAGTAATATACAAGAAAAAAAAACTATTATGTACAGTTTAATGGTCGATACGAAATATATGTCTTGGATTTCCAGCCATTTGAAGTGATTCCGTAGGAGACACAAAAGATACAAGCAAACAAGCGTGGGCATCTACTATACTTCACACAGTAGATGTGATGAGGTGAGTGTATTCAATACAGGGATTATAGGATTATCTCAAGTTTGCGTGGGAAGATATAATACATGAATTTGAAGATGCTAGACTAATGTTAAACTCAGCAGGGACAAAGACTAGTGAGTACACACACCAATAATCCCAATGTCTACAATCAACATGACAAACAGAAAATAACTACAAAAGGTCAAGGTAATGCAAGAGAAGATTCTGTGGAAAGTAAACGAGAAAAGTATAAGACTGCCATGCAGCTCTGAATGAAACTGCTGGTTTTATTTCAGATTTTTCTTGTTACTTCAGAGGCTCTAGCTGGGTTCCATTCGCCTGTGTTCATCCTCATAAAAGCAGAGATATATATCAGAACAACTTTACCACCCAGCAACTGACCACAGGGAGATACAAAGTCATGTGAAAGTAATAGACCTCATCAGTGCTGAAGTCATCCATCACTCACCAGACTCTAATCAAAAACCACACTGACTCCCTGAGTAATACATGGGCCGCACAGCTGGGTTTTAATAACTGGGAAGTAAAATAATAATTTACAGTTATCGTCGCAGTGTGCATCTTAATCTGTGCTGAGATTTAATCATGGTTCTAAGACGCTTGGAGCGCAGAGATCAAACATATAAAGATAAAGATGGACCCAGCACCACATTACAATGAAGCCACAAGTGTTTGCTGTACAACAGAACAGAAGTACTTTGACAGCGAACAAGCAATTAAACGAAGACGCGTCCTGTCTCTAAAGACTTGCTGTCTACTTTTGAAAATTAAAGAGCTACACAGATGTTATTGTCTAGCTATCTTATTAACATACAGCATCACATTATTATGTTTTCAGCTGATGCTTGAGCACTAGTCTGGACACACTTGACTGAATTTACTTTTCTTATGATCTAAAAAAAAAAGAAACTTTAAATGCTTAAAGTTCATTTTGTAAAAACATATCAATTCTGTATTTGTCTATTTATTTATTTGTAATCTAGACAAAGAAGTACTTCTATTGCATTATTTCAACGTTTTGCTGATCACTATTATTAACCCTTAAAGCGCTAGAACCGCCAGGGGTCGTTGTGTACCTAAAATTGTCAGTGGGTAAAATTTACCCATGCAGATGATTACTGTTGTGATACGGCTAAAAAACGTATTATGTCACCGTATTATACCACTGTCTTCAATAAGTAATGTCTAGAGTCATGAAATTATCATTTTTAGTCATCAACTATGTTTTTGTCCTGTTGTTTTTTGCGCAGGCTACACTATTCAATTTTTGATTAATATATCTAAACCATCTTGCAATGACAACGGGAATTAGAAGGAAATAAATACATGGTTGGGTGGTCATTTTTAAAGTTAGACATCAACCTTTTTAGAATTTCTCAATAAATTCATTATAAACAATATAGCAAGAAACAAATATATAAAAGAGTGCCTTTTTTCCATTATTATTTTTTTTTGTGTCAAAATTGTATAGGGTCGACCTGACCCGAGGTGTGTAACAGTGTAAGTATATTTTTTTCTGCACAGCAATTGAATCTTTAATGACCGAATAAATGCAATTCACCTTTATTTCACAAGCTGGCAATGTCTGATACACAATGAAGAATAGGAAGAATTATCAGCAAAACTTGAAATGGCAAGTGCTGAACGCAATCGTCATGGTCACTTGGTGGCTCTGGTGAAGAAGCTATCAGCGTTCAAAATATTGATTTTAAAGATGTTTAAAATGATAGTTTTGAGAATATGTTTGAGATTGCGAATATGAGCCAGATGCTGAATGTTGGGACATGAGCTCTGACGAGGACAGCGATGCTAGTATAAAACATCTGCTAAAACTGAATCCTTCTAAGCTTTAAAAGCTAACAAAATATGCTTTATTTTATTATTTTGTAATTGTAACTCTTATATCAGGAGAGTTTTATATTATCGCAACAGGTAGACATCCATCCATGTTAGATATAGATTCGGGTCACAAAAGACCCGAATATGTAATAATGATTGGCGGAACATTCATTCATTTAAGGGTTAAGCAAAATTAGAGTCTTGGCTTTGGAAAAAATAGAACATAAATGGAAAGATTTTAGAGAGAAAGATGAGGGGTCAAATGAGGAGAGAGAATGCAATTAAAAAGCCTGGAGGAAGACCAAAGAGGCAAGTTTCAACCATCAGAGACGCTGACAGATCTGACTCTGAGTAGGTAATTCTAATTTTGATTAGGGCCAATCTGACATACTGAATCCAAATCATGTTCACAAAGAAACCCTCTGTGTATATAATGTACATATATAGCTCCTCTTAAAGAAGACATTTTTTAAATTCAGTTTATTAGATTATGCTGGGATAAATTACTTGAGAGTGTTTTCATCTATTGCCTTAGGGCTCCATCAAAGATCTCCAATTGAACATAGACAACTACACCTATGCTTTGAGCTTTGAGGTGATTGTGTGTCAGAGCAGGATCTCCTGAAATTCATGAGATAATTATATACATGTCAGGGCGACATTAAATTTAATATATACAGCCATATCACCCTTTAGACCAAGACCGGTTTCCCACTGAAGCTAAGCAGGGCTGAGCCTGGTCAGGATCTGGATGGGAGACCAACTGGGAAAACTAGGTTGCTGCTGGTAGAGGTATTAGTGAGGACAGCAGGGGGTGCTCACCCTGTGGTCTGTCTGGGTCCTAACACCCCAGTATAGTGATGGGGACACTATACTGTAACAAGCACCGTCCTTCGGATGAGACGTTATATCGTGGTCCTGACTCTTTGTGGTCATTAAAAATCCCAGGATGTCCTTCGATAAAGAGTAGGGGTGTAACCCCGGCATCCTGGCCAAATTTGCCCATTGGCCTCTGTCCATCATGGCCTCCTAATCATCCCCATATCGTCGCTGTCCAATGAAAAACACGTATGTCCATTTTGCCGATTTTGAGATTTTTCGACGGATTGAATGTCCAGGTTCATTTCCGTATACAGTATGCTTCACATATCTAAATGGCCAATGCAAAGTTGTGAAATCATGTCATCTGATTTTCACGTATATCCATTTGGTGTCAAAGCTGTCAATCACGCTGCGTATCTCCCCGCCCTGTGGAAGCATCTCGCCGGTCTCGTGAAGTTTCATCGAAGCTCAGCACTGGATAGCCGAAAGTACGACATTGAAGCTCTCCACAGTTTAGTTCTAATCTAGTTCTTCACAGATTAGTTTGCTTGCTAGTATGTAAATAAACTCGGTCTCATTGATAAGATTCAAACTTTTTTTCTTAGTCAAACTGATCAAATTATAGCCTGTATGAAACGCGACTTGGCCATTCGAATTAATGATCGGAAGAACGCATATCGACCACCGTTACTGTAAAATATGCACGTATGTCCATTTAAACTCAATTTTGGTCAAATGTGGATTATATCATTACACTGGCAAGAATATGGTTACATGTAAATATGCCGTACCAAGTATGACAACGCTACATTCAACTGCTTTTGAAATACAGTGTTTTTTTCACTTCCTGAAAAGTAACCGTTTTGGACATACGTGAGTTTCATCGGGCAGCGACGATATATATACGATTGGCTTCATCCCCTCTCCACCACTCAGCTGGTGTGTGGTGAGCGTTCTGGCGCAATATGGCTGCCGTTGCATCATCCAGGTGGATGCGTCACATTGGTGGTGGTTGAGGAGATTCCCCCCTTCTATGTAAAGCACTTTGAGTGCCTAGAAAAGCACTAAATAAATGTAACAAATTATTATTATTATTAATTATATATACACATATGTGTATATATATATATTATATATATATATATATATATATATTTATCACAAACAAATATCACACTATGTTATCATTACTTAAAATATTTTTTTATGTCCCATAATACTGTCCATTTTGCTGTAGAATCTAGGAGCCATGTGCAGTTTGTTGACCTTTAAATTGTCAAAAAGCTGACATCCGTCTTTGATGAATCAGAAGTGTTTCTTGAAGGGCAGCATTGAAACGACTCTGCAAATGACACAAGTGAAATGATGTAAGTGACATGCAAAGATATGATCCTGCCATCAAAAAGGACAGAAACATCCTGAAGGAAAACACTGGAGGAGTGAGGACCAGGACCATGATGATAATCATTGATATTCAGAAGGGGACGGAGGGTGATGGTATTTGAGAATCGTTCAGGCGTCAGGCCATTCACCTCTAATGTCAGAGACGATTACATGCTAATTGAAGCAATCTAGCCCTGCTGCTAATCACTGTTAAAGGAACCTCCCTTTTATCACCTTGTTCTTCCGAAGAGTCTATACAAGAAGCGCCTTTCACACTAAATCACAGAGACGCTAGTGGGAATGTACAATATATACACTGAGGTACGTGACCCTTCTCAAGGACATCATGTTTAACATCCCCTTTAAATGTATACATATGTGAATTATATGATGAGACGGAGACATTTAAGACTGTAGTGAGTGCATGGTCACATGACCATGTCTCAGACGTGATGCATTTAATTTAGGGCAGACCATGGCTGTAAAGATTAGTCACCGTTCATGACAGCCAAAGGAAAATGGCCCCTTTTGCTTATGAAACGAATTAGAATGCGACTAGACAACATAAAGAGAACGAAACATGACAGAAAAATTGTTTAGGTTAGATTGCTTCATCCTTTGTGCTGTAGAAAGGGCATCTTTAATCACTGACTGCTCAGGGAAACCTCTTTGCAGTTATTTTTATTGCCGATATATTGCCGAGTGTTGTGACTGTCATAAGACTCTCGACTGAACCCACACAGGCAATATACAGACAATAGTTCATTGTTTCAGCTGGAAGAGTTTGTCAAATGAGACGGCTTTTATGAGATCAGTGTTGATCAGTTACTTCGACAGAGCACTCATGAGCTCTTTATACCTCAGTGAGAACTTTATGCCCTAATGTCACATTGTAATGTTCAGAGAATATCCAAACCACATTGTGGAGTCGCTCTGTGATGATCTACAAGTTTCTGGATTGTGCACATTTCACTTAATGCGCTGTTTTATGTGCCAATCAATTGTTTATGCTGTAAGAGCACAGCTCGGCTTTATGATTTATTTAGATGTGCCGTCGTTTTTTTCTTTCTGATCAAGCATATGAACATTATTGTGTCTTTCTTCATATATATTATACAGAGGAAATGCATAAATAAAGTGCTTGTCACTACATAAATACGTAAAATGAAGAAGCGGAGATCCTACAGAAGTTTATATGGCTTTTTCCTGTAATGGTTTAGAGAAGAGATGCTTCATCACAGAGAGACAGAGTCTTTTTTTTTACAGGACTACAGACAGTGCTGGAGAAAGGGGTCATTGTCAAGGTTGACCGTTCACTTCAACCTCAGCTCTCTCGGTTATTATGAGTCCTCGGAGTAAGAACAGCTTTGATGACAGCATAGACAGAGAGGTTAACAGAATATTACAGGCATGTCAACATCCACATCGGCCTTTAAGATACACTCAGATCTTTAATGTGCATACATCTAAAACTGGTACATGCACAGCAGGGGCAGAACTTAATTGGGATTGGGAGAAAAATGCTGTAGATATTTAAAAATTAGGAGCAGTAGTACTGTACTCTATTTTTTTCCTATCTAACATCTGAAGGGTCTAAAAACACTTTCCTAAACATTTGTTTAAAATTACCCAATGCAGAATGTTCCTGACCCTTTAACTCAATTATGCAATTATGAAATATTGCAAGGTAAATTGATCTAAAAAATATTTATTTTTAGACAAAAAACCTGCTTATGATTTTCAGTTTTATTGAACGTGATAAAATCAATGCTATTTCATGAACTAATGATGCTTAATTAAGAAAACCTCATTTTCCTTAGAGGAGTAGTTTACTCATTCATCCTCATGTTGTTCCACACCTACATACAGTTTGTTCTTCTGCAGAACACAAAAGGTCACATGAGGGTGAGTAAATTATAATTTACCCATTTTTGGGTGAACTATATACCACTTATAAATGTCCTTGACAATCAATTCTGGAGGCAATTAATGCCATTCATTTCTGACACTGATGCATTGTGATCCATGGAATATGTGCTCAGCCAGATTTAAACGAGACATTTTTTGCATCCTGCTTTGTCAGCTCTGCAGTCATGAGCAGTTGCCCTTAGCAACAGGTTTAAGAGCATTTTGGTTTTCTGGCTCTAAACTTATTTTTTGTTCAAATTTTTTCCTCGCCCCCCCCTTTATACCCCCCTATATACAGAAGAGAAGAGAGCTATAGCATGCCTGTTACCATGGGGATGTTTGCGCAGTGATGCAGCAGCCTATGTAGCACGAGGAATGGCACGTTTGTTTCCGGGAAACTTTCAAATGGATCTGGATCAAACTCTTGAGTTCACAGTAGACACATTATCCTGTAATGAATAGTGTACCTCCCACACCTGTGCTGAAGTCAATATGCCCACTCCATCTGTTCTCTACATTAGATTAGAAATCAGGTACTTTGTGTAGGAAATAAAACTTTCATGCAAGATTTGGAGAGAGGCAGCGAAAATAGTTGGTAGCAGTAACACTGACATAAAATCACTGCTTTTGATGCATTTTCTCTTTATCAGTAAACATAGATGACAGATTGGTGTTAAAGGGAGAGCGCACCCAAACATGAAAAAGGTTTGGAATGAATGGAATTATAACATTATTTCTTCTGTAGAACACACACAAAAAATATGTTTTGAAGAACATTGGGCTCTAAATAGTATTGACTTTCATTGCAAAGAGAGAAAACAAACCTCCTGAGACCTTTTGCAAAATGTCTGTGTTCTGTAGAAGAAAGAAAGTCCTACAGGTTTGGAACGACATGAAGGTGAGTAAAATGATGACAAAAAACAAATTTTTCATCAGTTATGTCATTCCGCATCCATAAGACTTTCGTTCCTCTTTGAAACACAAATGAAGATATTTTTTATGAAATCTGAGAAATTTCTGTCTCTCTATTGAAAGTCTATTCACCCAAAACTCTGACACTTCAAAACATTCATAAAAGAAATCTATATAAATGGAGCCGTTTAAGGCAAGTATTCTGAAGAAACATGAGCACTTTATCACCTTATTAATGCGGAAGTAAGCTAAATGTTTTGTGAATGTGCGAGACTTCTGATTAATTAGCTGCTATAGGGAAATAACAAGAAGAATATGCAGTAAATGGCAAAACTATATGCGCTACAAACCAGTGTGTTTATAATTACAACAATACGCAACATAATATTAACATAATACAATAACATCATCATTTAGCACAAGTATCCATATCTACAGAAGCCAAGAAAAGATAAATTGACTGGACACTTTAGCTGATAGCACATCAAAATTATGAGCTTAAACATGCTATCCCAGCATCATCCCATCTGGCACTCTCACCGTGTGAAAGACAAAGTGCGCACGCCATTAGTATGCACAGAGGTCACAGCAATTTTCACTTCAAATACATCTGCCGTGCACAAAGATGAATTTCACAAGGAAGCCTGAGGAAAGCCTAGTCAATTAAGTTTTCAATTTCATTTGACAGTTTTACAATCCATGGGGAAAAAAAGGATTTTTGGGAAGCATTATTGGTGTTGGAAACAAGCATTTTGCTGAGAGAACAAGTTGTTCAGTCAGAGAGACAGATAAACCTTAAAACCTGAAGTCAAAGATAATACAGTTCAGATCTATGCAACAATTTCAGGCATAGTTCATTTTAAAGAGTCAAGTCACCTTTATTTATTTATATAGTGCTTTTACAATGCCAATTGTTTCAAAGCAGCTTCACAGTGTTAAACAGGAAAATAATGCAACAGAATTTGATTCGACTGTACAGCCACTCTGGAGAAAACGGTGATGTCATCCAGCTCATTTCAAATATCATTAGTGGCAATGCGGGCAGATCAGTAATTTAGTTGAATATTTAGTTGAATATTTAGTGTCCTCAACTGAGCAAGCCAAGCCAAAGGCGACAGTGGCAAGGAACCAAAACTCCATCAGGTGGCATAATGGAGAAAAATAAACCTTGGGAGAAACCAGGCTCAGTCGGGGTGCCAGTTCTCCTCTGGCCAATGAACAAACAGTATATGATTATGATTCTGGCAACATTACAGGTCAGAAGTCATATTAGATCGGAATATTCGAAAGATCGGAGTCATCACGCCGGAGACGGATTTATTGAGGATGTTGTGTCGATGAGGCAATTATTGAATAGGAATATTCGAAAGATTGGAGTCATCACAGCGGAGACGGGTTTATTGAGGATGCCATGTCGATGAGGCAATTATTGGATAGGAATTTTCGAAAGATTGGAGTCATCACGCCGGAGACGGGTTTATTGAGGATGCCATGTCGATGAGGCAATTATTGGATAGGAATTTTCGAAAGATCGGAGTCATCACGCCAGAGACGGGTTTATTGAGGATGTCGTGTCGATGAGGCAATTATTGGATAGGAATTAGTGGTGAGCCGTTATCGGCGTTAACGTGCTGCGTTAACGTGAGACTCTTATCGGGCGATAAAAAAAATATCGCCGTTAATCTATTCTCAAAGTTGGGTTGGGAGCTGGGTCTATACTACGCAAGCTATGATGACTTTCGAGTTGACACGCACCCGCCTCCTCTCATTCAGTCCGGTTTAACCCTCTGAACATGGCGAACTGGATTTTTCCTCATGACCGCGTGTTAGTATTGGTGTGACCGGTCTGAATTTCGTGCGGGGTTGCACATAACATTAATTGTACTATTTCCGTAGATTTCGTGCTCGCATCTGAAGCGCATACACACATACCGTAATAAAGCCGCCTCTGACATACAAGTGCAAAAATGAGCTCCTTTTTCCAGCTTATTAATGGTCAAATACACTCAAAAATGTCTCAATGACCATCTTGGTGCGTTTTAACGTAAACATAGTCGTAACCAGCTCACAGGAACAGTGGGATCCATGCGTGCGTCAGGTCTTAAAGGGACAGAAGTTATTTATTATTCAAATTACAAAAAGACAAACGCTCACTTACGAGCACACATATTCTGAATGCCTTCGGCAGAATTCAAATGAGCCATTTTAATCTAGATTAGTCTAGATTAATTCCAAGATTACAGTGAGATTAATCTAGATTAAAAAAAATTAATCTATGCCCACCACTAATAGGAATATTCGAAAGATCGGAGTTATCACGCCTGAGACGGGTTTATTGAGGATGTCGTGTCGATGAGGCATTGGATAGGAATATTCGAAAGATTGGAGTCATCACAGCGGAGACGGGTTTATTGAGGATGCCATGTCGATGAGGCAATTATTGGATAGGAATATTCGAAAGATCGGAGTCATCACGCCAGAGAAGGGTTTATTGAGGATGTTGTGTCGATGAGGCAATTATTGGATAGGAATATTCGAAAGATTGTAGTCATCATGCCGGAGACGGGTTTGAGGATGCCGTGTCGATGAGGCAAGTTCGATGGGGGGGGGGGGGGTCTAATTGTCTCTGCAGACACTTCAGGGATGCGTTGGTCATGTCTAGGTGCAGGTCCACCATCTGATCTGGATACGGCCCGGATCCATCAAGTGTTAGACAGTATTCTAGGTTACTACTTGTGGAGATTTTTTGTGCAATAATTAAAAATTCATTTTTTTCTGAATTAAGTTGCAAGAAATTACTAGTCATCCAATTTTTTATATCAGCTATGCATTCCGTTAATCTTGTGAATTGGTAAATTTCGTCAGGGCGTGAAGAAATATAGAGTTCAGTATCGTCAGCATAACAATGAAAACTAACGCCAAGAGCTCTGTAACCTGCCAATTACTGGCTCAAATCATTGTGTTCAATTGTCAAACAGAAATAGCTTGGACTAAGAATTAAACATCATCATGAAATCTATTTTACATTTTAATTTACTGGCATCAGCGACTCAACCTTAAGCATATATTTTCTCTGCTAATCAAAAATGTACATTTTATGATAATTTTCATCAGCAAAGACAAGCTGCTGCTCTCTTTCCCATCTTGAAATCAGCTTTTATGTTACATAATAGTGTGTATCTTAGCGACGAGAGTTCCTTAACCTATGCAATTTGCCTCCTAGGAATATGTATGTGTGTGTGTTTATGTATATGCCTCTATGCGGCTGTTTGCTTTTAGTACTTACTGAACAGATGACATCCCCGAGGACACTTTCCTTTGGGAAAGTGAGGTTAATTTCTCCAGCTTCCCTGATCTGGAGTCTGCAAAGGCTTTGGGATTTGAAATTTCAGGAAAGAAAAAGAAGAGAAATTTAATGAGACACAAGCACATAATTAAGTACAAAACACATTCTCTACCCCATTTCCCCCTAAACTCTTCTCAACCATAATCCTGCAATACGGCTGGTCATTTTATAATAATACTTTTTTTTATGATTGTATATGTTCAATATCTGTGACATGTCACAGCCAGTTTCCATTAATTTTCTTAATTGTCCCTAAAGGGACCCCTTTCCTTTTCCAACTGATAACATTGCATTTAATTAGTATGGCTATATTTGCCCAAAGCACCAGTATTCTAATTATCTTGTATAGTTTACACATCCTATGCCTGCATCAGTCTTGCCAACTGCTTTAATTATTTGTATGCTACAGTAAGTGTGCAGTACACATATAGCTGCATTATCTGCAGGGCAAAAGTTTGCTGTTGGCTCGGTACAGTCTGTTCAGCTAATCATGTACGCTGCAATAAAGATGAAGATATACTTCAAGAGACCATAGTGGGAAGTCAGGCAAAAAGAGGGGGGTAAACAGAGAGTACTTACCCCTTACGTAAGGGTTAGTGAATTATCTGAACTAACAATTTAGAATCGAAGCTAAAGGGCAGAAAATGCTGCTGTTCAAATCTCGAGAGACTAATGAACTGGTAACCTCGGAGCTAGAGATTAAGAAAACTGGTTCAGAGCCCTTCTGTAGTGTTCCTAAATAATACACTTTTCTTAAAGTAGTTGCTCGAGGGGTGGTAATACATGTTGACCCCAATTTCCTAGTCCCTTGGCACCTGAGAGCAGAGGAAATAAAAGAAAACCCCTTGGAATCCTTAACCATTTATCCCAGTTGTCACGGAGGAGATCGGGTTCCGTGGGTTACCAAAGGGCTTTTAGCATTGGTGGGATATTCAGGGAAAATGTTTACTTTTGACAAGCTCATACTTGCACAATGATGTTGAATTAATTTCCTGTGCAGACTTGCTAAAATTCAATAAATGATTAAAGACCCTGCAAGCTCAAAAAGAATTTCAAATGTGCGTTTGGATTGTGTATCTCCTCACATAACCTTCAGACAAAACACAAGTTCTCAGATCCTCTTAACAACCACGGTTTACCAGAAACCCGTAGCCTCCTTTAACCTTTCTTTTCCTCTGGGTGCAAGCTCTGAAACAGACTAGAAAATCATAATCCTCAAAGAGGAGACCCGATGCCTTTGTTGCCACTGTGTATATGTGAGTATCATGGTGTCTGTGTGAAAATAATCTTCCTTGTAGGAACTGAGAATGCTGCTAAATGGCTAAGGACATGGACTGTCCTTCTATTGTTAGAAAAACAGAACAAACTGGTGAACAACAGTTGTCAACTGGGGGGTCAAGACCCAAAAACAGGCCACAGGTCTGTTTTGTCATGAGGAGCAGGAACATTTACTATATTTGTATAACTGTGCAAAGTTATGATAGCTAAATAAATAAGCCTATCAACTTTATAGAAAACATTTCCCATATCCTTTGTTATTAATCATTCATCATAAATGCACCTTTCACTCTTGTGCAGTGAATTATAGGCTGCCAAGAGCATGAAATGACATTTAAAAACCAAACATTTTTGCATATGTCTGGACCTATGCAGTTCATTATAATTTTAATACATTTCAATGTTTGAAAACTCTTGTACTATGCTGGGTTGCCACTTGATGTCCTGAAACAAAACCAGTTGAGATCCACTGAATTACATAAACTTAAAGGGTACATAACACACAGTTTCTGCCAATCTCATGCTAATCTTACCTATAGAGTAGTATTGCATCCTTCATATCTCCGAAGAGTCTTTCGTTTTATCATATTTATGAAAGATAGATACACTGTAACGATTATTTTCGAAAACACCCAAGCGTGTGCTGGCATGCAGTGGGCGGAGCTAAAGAGTCACACACATTATCCCTGGATAACTTTCTATTCACTATACGTTCGTGTTGTTTACATTATATGCACTTTAACACAGATTGCCACAAAACAAACAAACAAACAGCAGAACTCCGTTGCTGCATGCTCCGGAAAAACAAACTGCATCCACTGTTTCCTTAACACTGTGTCCTAACTACACGTGATAAAAGGTATCTACTCCATGTTATTTAGAGTTTTTGTGTCCTAACCAGCCGCGATGGCAACCTATGATTAATCTATTTTAGAAATGGTTTCTATTTCTGCGACGTCGCGGCTGGAACAACAACGCAAAACATAATCTCAGGTAATGTTTATGTGCTTTATTTAATGTTAAAAGCGTGTAATGTGACTGATTATCATTTAGTGCTCCCAGCTTTGTAACGTAACTTAGTCGTACTAAAAGCAACAATGGATAATTCACCTCAGATCTTGAAATTAAACAAATGGAAACAAGAACGTTCAAACTGTGAACAAACAAGTATATTCTATGACAACGATTGTTTTAGTAATTCAGTATGTATTTTAGTAATGTTTAAATGGTGTTATATTTGTGAATTTGATTATTGTGGGCTACTTATCCATTTCTTTGCGAGTGCTGTCAAGATTAATCTCTGGTGCCGTGCAATTGCCGCTAGAGCCTGCCCACACACTGTTCTGATGGTTTTTTGATTGATTTGTCGCATCTCGTAGTCGCTTGTAGTTAGGACTACGGGTGGGAATCTTAAGGCACTTAACGATTCGATCCGATTCCGATTCTGGGAGTAACGATCCGATTCCCAAAACCATTCTTAACATACATTTTTGGTAACTAATTATCCTGCTGTGCAAATACATGAACTTTACATTTGAACCAAAATTGGAGCTAATATGTTTTTTGTTTATAGTTAGAATATCTGTTTGACAGTATTGCCATATTAAAAATGATTATGAAGATTTCCTTAAATACTTTTATTTTATTAACAAAGTTATATTCAAGATTAACAAGCTCTAATGAAACATAGTAAGCCATACAATTGCAAAGAACAATCATTAAGAATAAACAGTTCGCAATTTGCAACTAAGTGTGACAATTTTTCAGTTTCTTTAGAACATTTTAACAAAAAAATGTCTTTAAAGCAAAAAAAAGTTTACTTTGGTTAGAGCCACAAATAAATCTTAAAAACATAGGCTAATGCAGAAGAAAAACAACTTTAGCACTCGCTTAGAAGCCAAATTCAGTGTGTGCGCATAACATCTCACATGAGAAAACTTGCCGAGCTTCAACAGTCATGTTAGAGACATTACGAATCACTCGCCAAAACGAAGTCTTTGTTCAGAATTTTCCATTCGTTTGAAACATTGTGCAGTAGCTCAGCAATATTCGATAAGTCATTCCAAAAATTATGCCACGGATGTTGGTGGGTTTATGTCCCGGCCACCGCATCGGAGACAGGAGTGTTATTAAGCATTAATGACAAGGAAAGCGCTGCGTAGCCTACTTGAGCACCACTTCGTTATTTTGGCTCAGAATTTCGTTTGTTGGAAATATGAGCTTAATTTAGAAATGCTTTTGAAATTAAAAACTTTGCATTTAATAAGCAAAATACATTTTTGAAATGGGGAGGCAGCCGCAGTGAGCGCAGACAGAGCGGCCAGAGAAACGGAGGAGCGACTGCTGTAATACGTTTGAGCAAAACTGCGGAAAAACTGCATAAAACGTGCGGGTGTTGAACCCTCTCACCGGGAAAAGTGTCCCCACAGGTGCGACGCCCCTGGTCGTAGTTTGTCCATTTTATCTTAAACAAAGCCAATTCACCAGCATACGAACGTTTGCCTATCAACAGGCTTTTCTGTTTGGCCAATGCGCGCGCGCACAGTGTTGAAGTGGCCGTTAGAATTGAACACAGAATCGATTCTGAATTTTTGAGAATCGATTCTGAATCGTTAGATAACGAATCGCGATGCATCGATGCATCAACCTTTTCTCTCACCCCTAGTTAGGACACGGTGTAACACTGGGTTAATTGAGAAGCTGAACAAGGTTATCTTTCCCTTACAACCAAAAACACACTTCTTTAGTGACATTGTTGATTTTGTGGTCTAAAGACAAAATGAAAGCACTGTCGACGGCTTCCGTAACCCGAACATAACTCGTTGATGGGCGTGCTCTCGCTCCTGCTGCCCATACAAGGAATTCTGCCCTTTATGACATCATACTGGGCCATACTCAGAAAAAAACGTTCCGAAACGTATTTGAATCCTGAAGGAGTGTATTTGGACAGAAATACTTTGTCATACATTTTGGCCTTGTTTAGCATTAGAATCCAACTCTTTAACAGTGTAAATTATGTCAGTATGCATGAATTAGCACCCCCCCCCCCCCTTAACATAGACTTTGTGTTTTATCAAGCTTTTTGTCTTTAACTTGTAAATCGGTTCTGGCGTTCCAACAAAACACCTGTTTTTACGACCACAGCCCCACTCATTTCAATAGAGCTGTCTGTCATGGTTCACAGGCCCATGTTAATTTCATTAAGCTGACTTCTAGACCGGGACAACTCACTGTTTCAGCATTGAACTTCGATGCCTGGATGTTTTTCACTGGATGTGTGCCACAAGAAGTCATCAAAGGTATGCGGAGCAGAACTTTGGCAAACCATTTTGGATTGCGTTTGATCCATGTATATGTTAAACGGAGAGCGCTATCTAACAATTCCTTGCTGAGAAACTCGGTCGGACATCTGTCGGCTTCTGGACAGCTCTCCTTTCATCATGCCGAGAGGATACCCCAGGGAGCATTCACAGAGGAGAGGCTTGCCAGTTTCCCAAGCGGTGGCAGTGAATGCACGATTAACCGAGCTAGGTATATGCTGTCCTCTTCACACAACGCACATCAAAGTCCACCAAAAGTCCACTCTGTCCTTCATGTCCTTGACATTTATATCACATAACTGATTATATTTGCTCATTTTGTATGAGACGTTGAATGATCTAATTAAATATTAGAAGCTCAAGATTGCTACTGTTAATTAGTCTCATTAGATTGTCCTAAAAGCTGATCAGGGAATCTCATTCCACAGGGCATTGTGGGTGGGTATTGCTAATGTCCTATCATGAGGTTTTGGGAGTCACAGACTGAACACATTAGACAGAGGGAAATCCAAAAAAAATGTTTCCCCTTTTGTTAAAGATGTGTGTAATTTTCTGCTAAAATTAGTGCTGTCAAAATTCGTGTGTAAATGCGATTGATTTTTTCCGTCTAATAAAAATATTTAACGCAGCATCCGTTTTTTCTATAATCCTTTGGCTAGCGTTACATCATATGATCACGCTCTTATTAATGCGAATGCTTTTAAACCATTCAAGCGTGACAAGAAAAATAGAACTCACTGTCTGTAAATGTCCTGTCTGTGTGACACACACAACGCATAGAAAGACGCTCACCAGAATCGAGTTCTCTTTCGCACTTGAACGAACAGAGCTCAGAGAATTATGCCAAAATGCCCATTTTGTTGAGTATTCTCATAAGACCAGTCTTAAATGAGTTAAATAACATCTTAAATTATTGTAAAGAGTCGTGAGAAATTATATGCACGGGACAGCGCGTCAGATCTGCGCCATGTTCAGCGACGGCAGATCTTAAAGTGACAGCAGCCTAATAAACCAGTTGCTGTGATGTCTGCAATGAATGTTAATCAAAGAACAAACGTAACAGAGAGAATCAAAAGACAGATATGCTATATTGATTCTTTCCGAAAACAGCCGAGCTTGTGCAGGCGTGCAGTGGGTGGAGCTAAAGAGTCACAAGCACACACACATCTATGACACACACACACACATTATCCCTGGATAACTTTCGATTCACTATACGTTCATGTTGTTTACATTATATGTACTTACGCACCGATTGCCAACAAAACACAGAAATGAGATGCAGTTTCACTCACCGCCTGCTGTTTCGATTCATGACCGGGAACAAACAAACACACTTTCTCAACTCCGTTGCTGTTCCTGAAAATACCGGACTGCATCCACTGTTTCCTTAATGCTGGATTCTAAGCTGAACAAGGTTATCTTTCCCTCACAACCAAAAACACACTTATTTAGTGACATTGTTGATTTAGTGAATATGCTATTCTGCTTAAAATAGCATAAAAACATAGTTGAAACAACAGGGCAAAAACATAGAGATGACTAAAAATAATAATTTAATGACTCTAGACATTACTTTTTGTAGACAGTGGTATAATACAGTGACACAATATGTTTTTTAGTCATAAATGAAAACAGTAGTCATGCGCATGGGGAAATTTTACCCGCTTGCGGTTTTAGTTCTAATTCTAGTGTTACAGTGTCTTCTAATAACAGTGTAAATAAGTCAGAATGCATGAAATATTATTAGACATTCAATCAATATAATAGAGACATCAGTACACTCTAAAAAAAAAAAAGGTTCTAAATGTCACCAAAAATGATTCTTGGCTCGTAATCATAGGGGAACCTTTTTAAGTGCTATATAGCACCAATTTTGGTGCTTCAGTGGTTCTTCAGAGGTTCTTCACCGGTTCTTTGACTAAGGTGCTATATAGCACCGCTACCATATACAGAACATGTTAAGATATGGTGCTATATAGCACCAAAAGTGGTTCCTCTATGATTACAACGATGAACCATTTTTGTTGCCATATAGAACCTTTTTTTTTTAGAGTGTACCAGTGATACTGGTCTTCATTCATAAAAAGATGCCATTACAACAAAACATTCTGTCTTTAAGTCGTTTAATTTGGAGAGTAACTGAAATTATTACAATGTTTTCAATCGTTAATAATCACGATTAAACACTGAACAAATTTGTGATTGATTAGTTAATTGTTTTAATTGATTGACAGCACTAGTTAAAATACGTTCTGCTATCCCATCTAATTGAACATAGATGTAAGCTAGTTGCACCACTTTTATGATGACAACATGCACTTTATAAATTCATTTTAGTTGCATTAAAATATACAATTTCATAAAAATGCTTTTACAAATTTTAGCTTGCACAATTTTTGTGCAATTGGACTAAGAGGCCTGGACAACACTACTGTAGCTCCGTTCTTTGATGATGGTGGAGACTGGAGCAAGTTCATACATTCAGATGTATTCAAAAAAGCCACAAGAACACTCACCTTCAAAACCACCATAACATTTCTTCTGATCAGTGGTGTCCAAGTGTCTAGCTGTGTTTGAACCAGCAAAGCAAGTCTCCAAAGCCCTGAATGCTGACGACAATTTAGCAGGCCCACAACAAACAGACACCTCACTCTCCTAGGAAGCACAGCAGAGGGTCCCAGCTGGAAAAGATTGTCTGTGTCAGGGTCAGAATCAGAGTCAGGCAAAAAGAGAAAACATCCAGCTGAGATGGGAGAGCCTGCACGGTTTCGGGTGCAAGGCGAACAAACAGGGCTCTCATCGCACAACTCCCTCTGTCTGAAAGATTTGCCAACATGGGCACAAGGCTGTGATCAGAATAGTTGAAGCCACAACATAAGTTTAAACCGTGCCCTGTATCACAGGGATTTTTGAGCAAATATTAAAACTATGAGAAACCAATGGGACTATGAGAGAACCGATAGTGTTGTCACGTCCATATAGGTGCCGTTTTTAAATTAGACGTGAATGATAATTTCACGTGTTTCTGTCTGTTCCTGAAATATCGTATGGCTTCTGACGACTTGGAATGTTGCTCACCGGGTATATGGATTACTTTTACGACGGCCTTATGCGGCAGAGAAACAAGCGTGCAGCCATCTTTAGAATTTTCAGTAGCTCTGTATATTTCTATATGCTGAAGAGGAACATTGAGGAATGTGTCTTTTTATGTTGTTTGAATAACTAAAGTGACCATTTAAGTGACTATATTCTGATTATAAACTAACAATTACACTATTGATGCTGTTAAAGCGACCTCAAGACATTGAAGATAACACAAGAACAAGTGACATTTCACCGGAAGTTTTCCAGCTGGCTTATATTACTGCGGAAGTTCGTAAGAACGTTCCATGCATATGGTAAATAAGCTGGTGAAGTAGATTTACTTATTGTAGCGTTAACGAAAGTTAGCATGAGCATTGTAATGTTTGAAGTGGATGTCATAACATAGCAGTAGACATATCAGAAAACGAGCGGTTCATTCATAAATCCATAATATCTACCTCATGCTGAGGTGGAAATAAAAACCGGAAGGGGCTACTTAAGGTCTTTGCTTTTTAATAGCCTACACTGTATGTGATTACCAAGTAAACTGACATTCTGACTGACATCTTTTGTTTCACAATAGGGTGAAAATCCTGCTGGGTCAGAACAACATGAAGGTGAGTAAAAATTATATAATTGTTTATTTTTGGGTGAACTATTGAACTATTTCTATCCACTGCTGTGGTGGAAATAGGTTTCCTAAGACAATAATCAATTATTAAACGGTCATAATACAGATGTTGTGCCAAATTCTGTGACCCACCTATTTATGATAAAATCATTGTCAATTGTCATAGTTGTAATAGTTTTTAAAACATAAAACAATCTTAGTATTCCCTTACAGTACATTTTTAAAAATCGAAATCCAGTCTTAAACTACCTGTGAAATGCAACATATTTAAATATTCATTCAATTATTAATATTATTATTATATTTGTATTAAAAAAAGCATTTGTATACCTTTACAGTACATTTTAAACATTTCTTAAACTGCTTATAAAATCCACCCGATTACTGATAATACTACTACTACTACTAGAACTAAATTGCTCTACTACTAAATTAAATTTAGTTAAATTACTACTAAATTGCTCTCCATGCTGTCGTTGGCTGTAGCAGATAACGTGATCTATCACACACACACACCATATAGATTTTTTTCAATATAAAATTCCTAACAGATCATTTAATATACCATTTTGAAAATGGCAATTTTTGGGTTTGAGAAAAATGTGCTGTTTTGTGCGCGTCTCCTTTAAAGGAACACTCCACTGTTTTTAGAAATAGGGCTTATTCAACTTCTTTCCTACATTTAGATATGTGGGCAAATGCATTTTTGTCTCAGTGCATGCTTTGTTTTAGTTTGGCAGGGTCGCCGCTAGCTTAGCTTAGCATAATGAATGGAATCCTATGTTGCCAGCTAGCATGTCCCGAGTAAAAGTGATCAAAAAAAAAAAAAACCCACCTAATTACTTCTTGTGGCCTGCGTATTCACAACGAGTACAAATAGCGATGCAGATTAGGACTAGGTGATTTCCTAGGCTGATATTGACTTGGGACTATATTATGGGGAAGCACAGGCGAAGCACTGCTACTTGGGCGCAGAGATATCACGCAACACATGAAATCCCACAACTTCCGTCAACATACCGGCGTGACTAGTAGCTGGCTATTTTTCATACAGTACATGAATGGCGATGAACATGGCTGATTTTGAAAGTTACCAAGAGGGTTACTTCTTAGACAGTCAAGATCCAGAACCATACCTCTATGAACCAGAGTGTTCAGAAGCGGAGCTACGCCTGCGTGCTTTGGAAATAGAACGACAGGAAGAGGAGGAGGAGGAGGAGGAGGAGGTTGCGATCGCTCAACAGCCGAACAGCACATGAATGCAATGTCATATATGTCAACATATACAATTTACATAAACATTGAAGACTGTTCTGCTACTTCCTTTGGTCAAACTGCTTGTAGCCTTCTCTCTAGTAGTTATATTAAAACTCCTGAGTCA
This sequence comes from Gobio gobio, assembly GCF_949357685.1. Lineage (NCBI taxonomy): Eukaryota > Metazoa > Chordata > Actinopteri > Cypriniformes > Gobionidae > Gobio > Gobio gobio. The sequence continues at coordinate 42,319,603 of NC_137109.1, forward strand.
AAAGAACCAGGCTAACTCAGTGAGAAAAATATATAGCTAACTTAGCCCTCATTCATTTCATTTCACAGGTAACAATAACATCGTTTTTTATTTTAGTTTCGGTTGTTCACGCTAATGAGGTTATACTAGAGGAGGCTAACTTTATTTGAACCGTAGTCTATATATAGCTTCTCAGCATCTATCTTACAACTGAATAAAGACAAACTATAACATAAGGAAGAGTAATAAAAGACAACTTACATGTGCACTTTGAAAATTGATGGGACGGCCATCTTTCTTGGCCCATATTGCATTTTTTCAAAGAGTCCTCCGGTGCAAAATGCTTTTCGCAAACACGATACTGTTTAATTTTGTAGAGAGGCGTTGAAGTACAGATATCCAGAGCAGCTAGCCATTTATTTCTCAGTTCTACATTCAATGGAATTTTGTGAAACATTACATTAGTGTATGTCCGTTTGCTTGTTCTCACAACCTTTTACTACGAAGGCAATTACCATGTTTGTAACTGTAGCTTCTCAAAATAAACAACCCAAAAGATAAGACACTCGGTGCAGGTCACGGCGGTATGTTATACTTTTTTTCCCGTTTTTTGTCGCGTTGCACGCCGGTATGTTGACGGAAGTTTGGGGATGTGTTGCGTGATATCCCTGCGCCCAAGTAGCAGTGCTTTTTTTGGATCACTTTTACTCGGGACATGCAAGCTGGCAACATAGGATTGCATTCATTATGATAAGCTAAGCTAGCGGCGACCCTGCCAAACTAAAACAATGCATGCACTGAGACAAAAATGCATTTGCAGAAAAGATGTTGAATAAGCCCTATATCTAAAAACGGTGGAGTGTTCCTTTAAATGCAAATGAGCTGGGTGGAGCCTTCACAGTTCGTGAGCACGCAACTGAAAACTGAAACATGGTCATCTCCATAGCGGACATGCTCACGTGACATTGCAGTTCTCCATCATCATGAAATATTATCATCTGCATGCATTTTAAAGCCTTTGTACAGCTCTCTGAGGCCGGGTTCTTTGCTAATATGGCAGTGTCCATCAACACTTGTGGGCGGGGCGTGTAAAATGCCAGGATTCTGCAAACTGCTTATGATTTTTGGGGATAAAAAAAAAAGGAGTGGGTGGATTTTTGCCATTATAGGGTGGTTGTCTGGTTTTCAAACACTTTTTTATTTTTTTGCTTCAAATCTAATTTTGTAATATTGTGATCCACCTTGTAGCTTTAAATAAGACAAAAAATCCTGATAAAATGAATGGCAAAATACTTCTGTACCAGTAGATGGGCAATGTTTCACTCTAATACTTATTTCCTTAGCAAAGTAACCAAGGGAGAAATGTCATGGACAAACACCAGAGTGTGACATGCATAAATAAAGGTTAATTTTCAAGTAGTCTTTTTGAATCCAGAACATGCAGTCATTATCTGTTTATTGAACTTCTTGCACCTTTAACATTAGCCACACTTATCCACGCAAAATCCACTTCTGCATGAAAACCAGGCACTTTTGTCCTCTAAATGCTAATGAGTCTGGAAAACGTGTATTGTGTTGTGAGTATATGAATATGTAGGTTCTATATGTGCATGTGTACTGTATGCTCTTTCAGCTCAACATTAGAGACCCCGCTGAGTCTTAGCTGTGTACATTGTTCCTGCCACAGAATATAACCGTTCCCACGTAGGAAGGTTAAGTAATGCCTCCGAAACAGCTGCCACATCTAGAATGTGTGCAAAGCCACCAACACGGATGTTTAATTAGTTTTTACCAATAACTGTGTGATGAATCAAACAGTCTTTCAAGGTTAAAGCAGGATAAATTGGGAGCAACTCTCTTAAGTAGATAAACGCTACAGTGCTCGCAGGGTAATAAGCCTCAATTGCAAATGATCTGTGCAAAACAAATCACAATCTGTTTTGGGTCCTGTGTTCGACTGAAAATGTCCCTAGTTAGTCATGCTATGTTTTCTTTAAACACAGTGGTGTAGTTACAAAACATCTGCCGCAAAGGTGTGAACGTGTCCTTTGAGAAGTAAATCATTTGATGGATTCATAATATGGTTAGGAAATTCAGTTGTCATTCACTCTGTGACTCATAGTTTACCATACTTGTACGACGCTGTTTTGCGAGCAGGTGCTACTTGCTAAAACACATCTGCTGTATTTGTTCTGGAAGCTTGTGCATCTCTTATTATCTCCTTTATTACCCGTGACACGAGTCCCAACACACAGGTAAACACTAGCCTTCCTGTGACACGTTACTTATTTTGTCCAAATGCTGAGACAACATCAAGGTAAAGCTGCTTTTGTTTGCTCTTTTCATCCCTGTTTTGCCTGCCCAAATGCACAAGCGGCAGTCTGTCTCCTAGACTCAATGCACACAAGTTATTATCCCTCCCTTATCGCAGAGCTTTGCCTCTCTCTGCTGTGTAGGAAGTGGTTTGCTCTCGACTTGCACCCGCACGGTGCTGGAATCACTTAACCCGTCCCGTGTTGGAAGACCCGGGACCACCGCTGGCCTCAAGTGCTGATGGGAAGAAACTCTGTGAGATGCATTAGTTTATATATTTATTTAGTTTGAGATTACACAGGGGCCATTTTTAATTCATGACTCCCTGCTCAATCTTTTCACATACATACACACACACTCACGCCAGCATTTTTAGAAGTCTTGGTTGAAGAAAATAAAAAGTGTTTACTTGTAATTTCTGGACTTAATTTGTCACAATAATGATGCAGTACTGAACGTTGCTCTGTAGGGTTTCAAAGAATCCTCTATGCAGTGTTTCCAGCACTATTTATATAAACAGCCTCATATAATTGCAGTTAATCTGCAGAATTGTTTTCGAAATCAATCTTTGGTGCGTTTTAACATGCATTCAATTTTCTTTTTTCATCTGATGATAAATGATCGCCCAATAAATGCCTCGGAAGAGTCGTAGATGGGGAGCTTAGGCACTTCTAAAATGCTCCTTTGTGGAAACGCATTTTGATGTAAATATGTTCAGAGTTGCTCTGAATTAATTTAAGATGATAATGACGCCAGGGGAAGATGTTTTTCTGCATTTCCTGCATTTACACATAAAATCCTGCATAATTATTCTCTTGAAAAGTGTAGAACAGTTGTTCTTAAACCATAGTAGGCAGTGTCCTCAAGTGGTATGCGGCACGATTTCATAAAATGAACACATTTCACTCAAGTATTATTGTATTCAAAATTGAATCTTAAAGACTCATTTGAACAGAGAATTTAAATATAGGTAAAATTCTCAAAAAAATGGTGATTAACAAAAGTGATTATTCTGAATATTAATATTCATTTATAATAGATTATAAATATTATTCAGTTTGCCTTTAAAGTCTTGTGATCTTGAACTGAGTACTAGTTTGTTTTTTACTCTGATTCAACACTCAGTTTCAAACACACACATCAGTTCAAGCGCTTTTAAACAGATGGTAGCAGATTTAACAGACTAAATTACTTCAATTTTGTTTACTGGATATTGTTTAAATTGGATTGCTATTATATAGAATATTGAATACCCCCCACTCCCAAATAACGTCTTTAAAGGGGTCATGAACTGCATTGTTTTATTGTTTTATAATGTTTCCTGGGGTGCAGGCTTTTTTTACACATTAAACTTAGAAATAAAAGGCATTTTTCCTACCCTGATTTTAGCCCTCTGATCTGAACGCTCTGTTTGAAGGGGCGTGTCTGCTGTGAAACTTCAGTGTAAACGCCCACTGCTGTGATTGGCTTATATCTTTGTGTATGACATAGCTAGTATTACACGTGGAACTCTCTCGAAAACTTTTAACACATTAACACTATTACAGCTCTCAAGGTTAACTAAAAGTGTTGATTATAGCATTATGTGGCAAGCAGGGCGGGGCCGAGAGCCATGATAGCCATGAAAGGGTGTAGTGATGAGCACTGTAGCCGATCAAAGACATGTTGAGCGCATGAATGCAGCGATCTCGTCATTGTAACTCGATATATGCACACTAATGAATGCTTTCATTATAACTAACAGTGCAAACACAATGTATATAAGAGATTTGTTTATTATAACGGGAGTTTTGGTGAGATTCCAGATCTCAGGCACTGATAAATGCACACGGTTTAATTGACAGCGCCAGCGATTGTAAAGGGAGTGTTCTTTGATTGCTTTCTATATATAATTTATTCAGAGTTTAAATAACAGATTATTTTCATCCTACTAAGAGAAACAATGTTGACCCTTTAGTCACTGATTTGATTTATTGTCACATAGACAAAGAACATCTGACTGTACATGAATCCTTATGTCAGAAATGACTGGTCACAGATCAGGCATTAGAATGAACACAGTTACTTCCATGTTGTGGCATTACTGTCAAGTCCATATGGTAAAAGTCTGTTTGCAAAGTTTGCGCCGAAATAGCGACTGATTTACCGAATCCACAGTGAAATGTACCGAATACAAATAAATAATGCTGTTTTTAGACGTGGCTTGGTGACTAGGTGGCACTTGAGTGCTTTGATTGGATTGAAGGTCTTGGCCTGATAAATTGGAATCATGTGGTTCATGTGGCCCAAAACCCCCACCAGTCCTGGCTGTGCATGTCACTCATTCTGAGATCATCCATGTCTTTATGAAATGTGTTCTGAGGGCAATGGCCTAGTTTTGAGGAAAATATTTATTCCCTCAGACAGATGATTTCATTACTGCTTGATTAGGAATGAAACCTATCCCTTAGAGGATGTTCTGAGGAAGATTTCTGCAGTCTCGCACTCTTCAAAAACGTTTTTTATCTGACCTTCAGACGGTTGAAAGAGAATGGCACTCATCCATGCTGGGAGAAATGGCTTGTGAGAGGGGAGAGCGGATTCAGTCTTTCAAAATGTGTGTGTTAGCATCTCTCTCACTCTCTCCCTCTCTCTCCCTCTCTCTCTCTCTCTCTCTCTCTCTCTCTTTCTCTCTCTGTATAATGAAGCACCTTCCATCTCTTCTGTGAGAGATAAATGAAACCTGTCTGTGCATGTGGGCATCTGCTATCCTCTCAAGTGCATGTAGGCTTCCGTCCAGTGAACTCTGACTGAAATTAAAATGTATGAGAGAAGTTTTAATAAGGGGAGAGGTAATTTGAAAAGTCTTTGGAAGTGTTCGAAAATTTATCAATAAGAGCCAGCTAGGATTTCATGCATGAAAGCTTTTGTTGTAATTGCCTGTACCTCTCTGATAGAGGTTTGACTTCGGTAACAAAAAAAAAACACACACAAAAAAAAAAACACACAACAGTTTTAAAATCCAAGCAACTTCTGTCTTCCGCCACATACAATATATTCATCTATATTTTGTTATCAGGACATCTTAATTTCTCAGTGCTTCTGTATATCTGCAGAATTTAGTTCCAATATGCTCTGACAATTTCTGTAATTGTGCTCTGCTCTGTAATTTTGTAATGACCCTCAAAGCCCTGATTATGTGGTTCAGGTGTTGTTTTGAGGTTGGATCTAAACTCTATAGATATCCCCAGAAGCAGGATTGAACACCTGTCTTGCATCCAATAAACCAGTAAAATTAGTGCTCACTGTCCAGAAATTCCTGTGCAAGTGGTTGGGCCTGCCCAAAAGCCAGAGTAGCATTGCCCTTAATGGGCACACCAATAAGCTACAACTTCCCTTCACCAGCCTGACTGAGGAGTTTAAGGTCACAAGATCCAGGGAGGTGCTGCTTTATAGAGACTCCTCTGAGAGTCTCCCCCGCAGGCATCACAGTCAGAGCAGGCGGGAAGTGGCAGACACGGGAGGCTGTGAAATGGGCAGAAGCAAGGTTGAGGCATAGTAATTTGGTTGGCTCTGTCGCAGATGGACGAGCTGGACTCGGTAGCCACCCAACACCTTGACAAGGCTCAGGGCAGAGAAAGACGTCAGCTGATCCAGGGAGAGAACCGTGCAGAGGTGGAGGAGGAACGCTGCAGAAGGATAGTGGCCATGTGCCAACATGGATGTTTGGACACATTGGGAGAATGCATCGGCTCGGAAGAACACTTGGAGAGAGCTTTGGAAGTCAGAACCAGCAAGACTCAAGTTCTTGATCCAGTTAGTGTACGATGATCTCCCAAGTCCGTCCAACCTGCATAGCTGGGGACTGGCAGAGACTCCAGCATGTCCGATGTGCCTGGCAAGAGGGTCCTTGGAGCATATCTTGAACTGCTGCCGTAAAGCCCTGAGAGAGGGGAGGTGTAGCCATGATAGGAGCTGATACCATCAGCTCAGGAATCCAGCAGAGTAAACACCAGCACTCTGCAAGTCATAACAGCCTTCGTCAGGGCAGGGGAGACACCTCAGGCAGGACACAAGGTCAGGACAGGACTTCTAGCCAAGTCTCTTGAATGGCAGTTGAGAGTGGACCTTGGGAGGCAGCTCAAGTTTCCAGAGCAGATTGCAAGTAAGTCACTCAGGCCTGACTTGGTATTAACATCTGATTCCCTGAAGCAAGTGATACTGCTGGATTTGACAGTTCCCTGGGAGGAGTGGATAGAGGAGGCCCACGAGCAGAAGAGGGCTAATAACCTCGAACTGGTGGAGTCTTGCAGAGGAAACGGATGGAGGGCCCGTTGTGAACCTATTGAGGTGGGATGCAGGGGATTTCCAGGGCAGTCCCTTCACCGGGCACTCATGCTCCTTGGTATTAGAGGTGTGCAACTGAGAAAAGCCACCAGGAACATCAGTGAAGCTGCTGAAAAGGCCTCATGGTGACTGTGGGTCAAAAGAAAAGCGTGGACTGATCACCCCTGGGTCGCCCAGGTGAGGGTGTCTGATGATCAAAGACCCAAAACACCTAATGAACCTGGGTTCATCACTGAGGATGTAAATGGTGTTTCTTCAAACAAATATCTAATTTTAGTATTTTATATTTGCTAGAAATATTTTATTTAATTTCTTTCTAAAATTATAATATTTATTTTTGTTAAAAAAAAAATGTAATTTGCAAGGTATAAAAATGGGTGATCGAGACTAATGAATGAACATTAAAAATTTGGCCTGAAATGACAGGTGACACTTCTTTCAACTGGCCTGAACACCAACAGACGAGATAGAGCAAGTTACTTTTAGCATGAAACAAAGTCTTAGCTTTCATATGTTGTAATTTAAAAAATAAATTCAAACAATAAATACCGTTTTATGGCTCTTTAATGTTTTGTGACAGATCGCTGTAAGGCCTCAGTTCAAGCGGCACGTGAACTGATCATCTCTTCCTCTTTACTACTTTATAGAATGAAATAAACATGAATGAACATCAGAAGGTATGTTGTTTCAACCGACGTTAATCTACTAACTCTCCTGTGTGGTTTGTTTGTCGTTCAAAATGGCAGATTCAGCATTATGATTGGTCAGATCGCCTGTCAGTCAAACTCCTGGCAAAGGATCAAATGGGGAGAGAGAGAGCGATGGAGAGAGGTCAGAAGTTGCGGTTGATGGAAAAATATCAAAATGGCTGTCCATATTCTCTTCATTAGAGGCCATGGTGCTATAGGTTGTAGGTTTTCACAGCAGGCTTGTAGAGTTGCGAATATTGTGTTGAAATTATCTACACAATGTTTCTGTGGTGGGCTGTTTCCTTTCATATCCTGCACTTAGGTGTGTGCTGCTGGTCGAAGGATTTCTGAAGAAAAAGAATCTCCTCTCCTGCCCTGTGTGAGTTGGTGGAATTTTTGATGTGTTTCTTCGGCCGTGATCATCGAGGTGCCTTTGGGAGAAGACGAAATAGAAAACCCGACCTGAGAAAAACAGACATGCTACTAGCTCATCTCAGGCAATTTTAGAGCAGCTAAGAAGCAAGATGGGTTATTCATAGGACCAGACTCTTTAGGGCTCTGAGCATGCGGGAGAGTGTTTATTCACCCCAGCATGAGAGGCTTTCAACAGGCTTTCCATTTCACTCCCCCTGCATCTTTCACTCTGTCTGGCTCGAATGCAGCCATGCTGTCGCCGTTTACCTTCTATATTAAGATCTGTCCTGCATTAATTGTGAAAAATGTTTTTTTTTTATGCTGCCAGATGACTAGGAATCTTAGAGCCATTAGCAGTGGCATGGCAGACGTACAATAATACAGCTCCTATTACTCTGTCTTCGTTCTTGCCCCTCTCTGTGTCTTTGAAGTCATCGATGGACACTTTGACTTTAATCAGTGTTGTGTGGCGTGCCGGCTTTACTCGTGTTCCCCACTATGTAAAAGGCCTCTCACGAATGAGGCATCACATTACAGTCTGGATTTCAATATTCCTTCTGTTGTTCCCACTTCACAGAGTCCATTTTCCAGCTGAAAATGTTGCACTGGATGTATGCAAAGGTCTCCTCTAAATGTCACAGCACCTTTGTTTAAGACTCTTTTCACCAGTGACTCAGCTAGCCAATTACGGTGTGCCTGTAGTTTGGTTTATTTCTGTCACCTTCCTACTCTCATGTTGCTACCTGGACAGGCTGGAAGACCATGTGTATTTCCAGGGCTCAACCACTGGGCCCCATGAAATCAGTTTTTCCCAAATTCTGTCTTCTGCTTTAAAGTTTAATTACATTTTAATAATAAAAAATAAATTAAATACATAAAATGTTTTAATTAAAGTGTTAACAATATTATTGCCCTATGGCATATTTTATTTGTATTTTTTTTTTTTTTTTTATTCTGGATTCTGGACATCTGTTTTATGATTTAATGCAAATGTAGTATTAAAAAAATTATGATAATCAAATAAATGCATAAATCTTTAACAATTTAATTAATCTTTTAAAATGTAATAACAATTCCTTAGATTTTTGGCAAACTGTATTGCACAACAAAAATGAGCTATTATTATTATTATCATTGCTATTATTATTGCTATTATTTACTTTAAGTATACTGTACAATAGTAATATATTCATAGTTATTTTTATAAATAATACAGTAGTCATCATTTCTCCAAGTTAAACCGAATGTTTATTTTGGTGGGTTGCAGTGAAGACATTTGAGTTTCTGTGTGTATCTGATGTAACATTGATAATTTTTTTGTGGTCGAACCAGTGAAAATGTTGGCCCAGCAAGTAAAAATTGGAACCACTGGACCGCTAAATTAATTCTTACTAGTGTTTAGCCCTGGACATGTCCCCCATTGTGATCTTCTAGAGAGGGCAAATATTGACCAAATACTTAGAGTAGCCAAACTGGGGACTAAGTAAAGACCAAGACCAAGAGAACAACTTTAAAGAATATTTAATTTTCATTAATATTGTGCTGTTTCCAATTGAGTCATGTAGCCGTCTGAGATCCAGCAAATCTGACTGGTGTTGACCGTCTAGAAATGCTGCATTAGTCCCAGACATAATTTGTTCCTGTGACGGAGTTGACGGAGAGATTGTTTCGTGATGAAGAGGCGCTGGAGAGATAAGCTTTGCCATACACTGTGTGTGTGTTTTGTTTTTTGGATTTTTTTCCAAGGGGGCCTGCCAAAGAATATTGTTGCCTAGAAAGTACAGCTGCCACCAACCAATGGCAGATTTCGGTGGGATATTCATGTTTGTCTTCTTACTTCAGAAAAGTGAGTTACAAATGCAGGGAAAACACTCTTCTCAATGTGTACTGCCCCCAGAGCGTGTTACGACTCCAATTCCAGCAGTTTACATAAACAGAGGAATCATGAGGGGTTTTTATAAGACATGATATGGCATCTACAATTCAGACTGCAAGATGCCACAGATGTGGCAAATAAAGAAGGCCTAGGGGCCTGATACACCTCACCATCTCTCAATTCTGCCTGTGGCAGATTCTTTAGAGAGAATAAAACCTCTAAAGTGATTACAGTACACTCACAGTTCCTATCATTAAAACTGAATGCTATAATGCCAAAAGCATCTTACAACAAGTCTGCATTGGGAATAGGCATGCCCCTCAAAGTTAACTTTGAGTAATATTTTGGGCTGGAGTCTGCATTGATTGTTATGTCCTCACATCTATACTATGGGAAGGAACCCATTTTTTCTAGTGCACAAACAGGATTACAGAAGTAATATTTTCATTAACTACAAGTTTTTAAGCTTTCTTTCCAGTGAATATAACATCTGTGAGTGCTGTTGAGGTAATGATAGATTTGAACATTTTGAGCCCATGCAGAGGCAATTTCCCCCCAATACCCGTCTGAATTGAGCATTATATTGAAGTGTATTACACCACTCCATCAGGCTGTATTCCTCCCTGCTATAAGAAAGTTTTCCTGATATGCATGTCCCCAAAAGGACAAAGAAACACTCAGGAACAAATAAAGGTATATGGACTTCCCATTGATCTTAAAATAATCATACATCTTTCTGTACTTTTATATCTGAAATAAGATGTCAAATCTTATGTTGTGAAGCTGTTTTCCTAGTATAGACCACTTGAATTCTCCTCAATGAGACCAAACAAAAAAATACTTGCGATATTGTCCTTTCAAAGGACAGTGTCTTGTTAGAACTAAAACTCCTTTATAATTTTCTATGGGCCAAATTATTATATATTTTCCCTGATGCTTACAGATACATAATTACCTTAAGTGCTGTGCAGTATAAATTATGAAAGGCAGCATACTAAGTGACATTTTTGATAAATAACTAGGATCATGGCATAATAATCTTTCTGATATAAACCGACAAGAGATATATGATGATATGACACAGATGGTTACACTTTATTTGAAGGAGTCGTTGTTACACTGTAATTATATATTTAAGTACTCAGTAATATTAATTAACAACATAATGTGCTTACTATAGGGTTCTGGTAGGATTAGGATTTAGTTGAGGGTTAGTTGCATGCAATTATGCATAATTTACTGTTGTTACGATGGTAAGTACATGTAACAAATGTACAAAGGACACTGTAAAATAAAGTGTTACCACACATGTAGACCTTGTATGATGATATTATACTGAGATGCCTCGGGTGTTAAATGTAAAATAATATTTTACAAGACAGATGGATTGATCACAGGGTATTCCACACAACACCGTAACTGTACCTGTCTGATTACATACTGTCAGTTCCTAGGTTATTACCTCCAGGTGATATCACCTTTAGAAACACTCTCTGGAATATTTATAATTATGGTTTTGACGTGATGTCGAAGACTGACAAATGGGGTCTCAATTGGGAGCCGCAATCACCTCTGAATTGTAGAAAAATGGCCTGTGGAATTTGCATGCAAAGCCATTCCCCCATACATATGGGTATATAAGATGGCGACACGTATACGTTCATTCATATTTTTGCTTCAGAGTCTAGTGGTTGCGTGCAGTGATCACTCTTTCCAGTCACCTGTGAAGAAGAGAGTTCTTAGAGCGTGCAACAGGGGAGATCTCTCTTGCTGGTGAAAGGGCACATTCAGCTGTGTTTTGCCATTCATAAAATAGCATATGCACAGTTAAGTGCAGCGATTCCCCCCTGGGCAGATTTCCCTAAAAGAGTAAGCACAGACGATGGAATTAGCTAAACACATGGCAGTTCCAGAGATCCAGGAAGTTCCAGAGTTCCTGGGTGTGGCTGCTGAAGGGAGACCTGAGGGTTAAAGTGGGAGTGCTTCCACCAGGCCAGTCCCAATGGACTTCCCACTCCTCTAGCATGCTGTGTGCTGTCGAGCTGCCATGATCATTCAGTGTCATTCAGTGCTCCGGATGAGGATCAGATGTCGATAGCTGCATTGGGATGTTGTCTGCTGGAGAGAAAGAGCTGATCTTCCCCCCTCTGGGATGGGTGCTCGCACTGAATCGGATTCAGAGTTGACGGCCATGCTTGCTTGCGCCGCTGCAGGCATCGTATTCGAGTGGAACCCTTCACCTTGTCCTGAACGCTCGCGGTTGGACGATTGGTTCCTAGGTGTTGTGCGTGGTTCACAGCCACGTTCCATCTTCCCAAAAGTGGTCCGCAGCAATCAACCTGAAGGACGTGTTCTTCCATGTTTCGATTTTACCTTGACACAATTTGTTCGGTTTGCTTTTGAGTTTCAAGCATACCAGTACAAGGTCCTCCCCTTCGAGATGTCTCTATCTCCCTGCGTCTTTACCAAAGTCACAGAGGCTGCCCTTGTAAACCATCTCGATTACTGGCTTATTCTTGCTCACTCTCGAGATCTGTTGTGCAAACACAGGGACCTGGTTCTCAGGCACCTCAGCCATCTGGGGCTTAGGGTCAACTGGGAGAAGAGCAAGCTCTACCCTGTGTAAAACATGGCTATGCAAATACGCCTTTCCCCCAGTTAGCCTACTTGCACAGACACAGTGCAGGTCTTGATGGTTGAGCCTTACTGGCCCACCCGGACCAGGTTTTCGGACCTGATGCTACTCGCAACAGCCCCTCCCTGGAGGATTCCCCTGAGCCAGGACCTTCTTTCTCAGGGACGGGGCACCATTTGGCACCTGAGTCTGGAACTCTGGACCCTCTAAGTGTGACTACTGGATGGGACATGGAGGACTTAAGTGGCCTACCACCGGCAGTGGTAGACACTGTCACTCAAGCCAGAGCTCCCTCTACTAGGTGAGCTTATGCTTTGATATGGAGTCTGTTAGCTGGGTGGTTCTCTTCCCGGCGGTAAGGCCCCCGGAAATGCCTTTGTACTGGGCTAGATCCCCCATATGTTGTGATTTGCTCTTGGTAATCCAATATGTGTATTCTTCCATGGTACGGTTTCCCTGTCGGTAAACCAGTCTTTCCTGGGGAAGATTCCGCTCTGCTGATGACTTTTATTTTGAAAATTACTGAAACATGGTTGTAATAACAATAAGACGCAATTTACAAATACATTGACTAGCGCTGTCATGGGAAATCGCCTTAACTATTAAAAGGACAAAGACAAAGATATTGCTTTCCTCAGCGGACATTCAAACTGATTTTGTGATTTTTAAATTTTGGGCTCAACTGTTAAACTGTCAAATTGTGGCAGAAGGAAGTAGTTCTGCAAAAAAGAGGATTTCTGTGCAGAATTCAAATTGGTCTGATACGTTTTCTAGTATGCGCCGACTCACGCATGTGATCCACTCTGGACCTGAGAACTGTGTGCAACCTACAGCGGTTCATGTGACACTAACGTGAAACCAGACTTCATTTGCCCAGATGGAAGGTATATTTACACTGTCTGAATTGTTCCCTATCCCCTATGTGCTATTCACTATGTAGAAAATAGTAAATGTGTGAACAAGTGAACAGTTTTAGTGTCTATTTATAATCTAGGGGGCAGGAGGCTTCAAATTCTAGAGAGCATTACATTGGACAGCACATCTTATGAGAATTTGAAGTCCAGCGTGATATCATCAAAATCATTGATCTCTTGATATTGACGGAAGTGAGAGATTAAGTTTTGAATCCATATATATTCTTCTAAACACGGATTTTGTCATTGTTTTGGAGCACACTATCTTATAGATAACAGTAAGACTAACATATTCATACTAAAGTCCAAAAAACTTAAATTTACAGAGAAAACACAATTAATCAGACCGATCAAAGAATTCCCTTCGAGTCAGCATTATCTGTAACAATTTTTCTAAAAAGATGATAGAGCAGTAGAGTGAGGCCTTTAGAAAACAAATTTGTCACAGGAGATTATTTTTATCTTTATCGTGACCTTGCTGTGAAAAGAAGCGAACCGTCAAATGCCACGGTAGTGAGGACCTCACCTCAAAGCGCTAAGCCGGACTGTCATTGACAGTGAGTATTCATTTTCAAATGCCATCTCTCAACAAGTGGTCACAGAGGTCAGCCTGAACTAAAAAATGGCATTCAAAACCTGACCCAAACGCAATCACATTAGCATACATGATTTAAAAGCTTCACATGTCTGCTCTGTGCCATATGCTGTTCCCACATTTTGCTGAGGTGCTGAACTAAGGACAGACCATTTCCCAGGCAATAAAGTATCCCGCCTCTCTTTAAAAACCTTTAAAACCTTGCACTGGGCCTTGATAGATTTAAATCAGCCCGGTAGTCTGTGGCTTTGATTTACAATCAAACCCTACCTGAACTTGGGATTTATGACCCATTACTGCTGTCACTGAGCTGGTATTACATTAGATTTCACTGTTCATCTGGTCTGGGCTTGAATGCCCACAACTGATGTGCTGTAAGAAATATGTGTTTGGGGCCACATTATAAAGAATAGTGAACATGGGTAAACAATGAGTGTGTCATTGGGTCCTCTGAAGTTCAGGGATGTTCAGTTGAGATGTAAATTTCAATCCAAGGCTTCCTCTCAGATCGGTATCCCCTATGAATGCAGATCCAGATGTATAGACGTATATGTTATGCATGTATATACACTTCACCCCTCTTATTTATATTCAAAGATAAGTTCAAGAGTGGTGCAATAAAATAGATTTACATACATAGTGCTTTTTTACGAGTTCCAGTCATTCGGTCTGCAGTCTTTGTTCCTTAAGATTGGACCTCCATATTCTTACAAATGGGAAAAACTCATTTGCTCCAGTAAGAGTATGACGGCAGAAATTTACCGCGGACCATACTCTGATTCAGCCATAAAGTTGGCCACCAGTTTGTAGACAGGGGAGACAAAATGTCACATACATTCGGACCCCACAATCAGAATACCGATTAGTTCATTAGCCGGTCATCAGAGACATCCAAGCTGCTCACATTCAACACCCAAAACATGCCGACTGCTTCAAAGCTCCATCTTGATGGAGGGCCGCTCCCTGTCAAAGCATGCCAGGCTGTGGATATATCCTGGTTTTTGTGTGCATGTTTTTTGCTTCTGATAAAACATGCATGACAGCTCGCCTTTAAAGTCAGTACTATGTGTGTGCGGGACACGCATAATAGCTGAAACCCAGATTCACTTCACCCACTAGAGGAAACTCTGCCCCATTGATGTCAATGTTGACAATCCTCTTACTCCAATTTATAGGCTTACAAAGGGTTTCAAAGCTAACAAAGGAAGTCTTTTTTTTCTTTTTCTTTGGCGAAATGGAAAGTAACATTGATAATTGTAATCATTAGTGTGTTGTTACTCTTCGGTGGTAATACACTGCTTAGCCTGCCCAGGGCAGCTCTTTTCATTAGACAGCCTTTTTTCAAGCTTATATTGCTGGGAGATTTGTTGACACTCAGTATTAATAAAATCATTTTGTATTGCAGTTTGTTTCGTAAGACAAGACTCTTTATATTGACATAGTTGTAAGTCTAACATCCATTGCCAACTCTTTTTCTTTGTAATAGTGAAAGAGGAAGCAAATGAGTTGTAATTCACACTGAGTCACCGTACAGAGCTGCTGCTTTTGTGATGTACATGTTCAACAAAAATACAGCCAGCCAGGAAACTTGGTGTTGTATTCAATGTCCAGCTCATCTCAGCAACCACCTAGTTTCCACACAAATTCCTGCTATGTTCCAGACTCTTGTTCTCTAAAAAAAGCTTTGCTAGCTAGTACCATTAAGCCTTTGCTGGTGATCCATTAAGCAGTTCAAAAGTTTGGGGTCAGTATGGTTTAATGCTTTTATTCAGCAATAACACATTAACTTGATCAAAAGTATCAGTGAAGACGTTTCTAATTTTACAAAATATTGTATTTTCTATTCTGGAAACAATGTATCACACAAAAATATTAAACAGCAACTGTTTTAAACAATAAAAAAATTTTCTCGAGCACCATATCAGCATATTGGAATAATTGGTAACACTTTACAATAAGGTCTCATTCATTGTTTTTTCACAGTGCATTAACTAACGTAAGCAAGTGGGTCGTTCCTGTTATACAGTGACTTTTCTGTCTTTATGATTTACTTACTCATATTTTCTATAAAATGAGTCACATATTTATAAGAAATGGCTTTAATTATAAATGTAGGTCTTCTTTATCACTTATACAGATATAATAGATATTAAAAATACTATTTTGTATTTTACACACCTTTTTATTGATATAGGCATTCAATTTTATCATGTCCTCAGTGCAAAGTAATCAACTTCCACAAGAACTATAAACCATGAAATGATAAAAATCTCAAAATATTTTAAGATTATGTTATAGAATAGGCTAAACTACCTCTAGTTATACATATAAATCATGTGAAACTATAGTTATTTTTTTTACAATTGTCTTCATTTACTGTGTCCCTGAAGTCATCTTCCACCCTGCTATGTATTTCTCGACTTCCAAAAAAGACCACAATTTCATTGAGACAATTTTCAGGAAATTACATCATTTGTTTTTCCTGCTGGAATTCAACCGTACAAAATTAAGTAAGCTTCAACACTCACCTCTACCTTTTTTTTTTTTTTTTTTTAAATGTTATCCTGCTTGTCTCACTTTTAAAGTTCCACCCTAGGCTCTGTTATGAAGAATTTTTGTCTGGTCAAAAAAATGTAAAAACATATCTGACATAGTTATAAAAGTTTTGTTTATCCGTAGAAGGTTAGCTAGCTAAATGTTGATCACTCAAAGAGCTACGGCTAACCTATCTTAAAATTTTATCTTAAAAAAACCTAACAGGGTGGAAATTCTAATAGAATAAATCGTATTTAGAGTATATTCCAAATTCTATAAACACATATATACATATATAAATAATTATATATATAAAAACCATGTTATATAGGTGCAGTGCCACACACAACTGATGGCAAATCATGCAGGACAATGATGGAAAACTCCACACTGTTAGGCGAGTCATTTTTAAATAATAATTTGACAGCAACGTTAAATGTTTTGCATACTTATGTTTTATTTTGGGAGGTGAGGATCATTAACAGCATATACAATATATGTTTTTGAACACATTTTTGTATTATTTACCATCCTGTTGGCAAAAAAGGGTGCAAAAAGTACCTGTTCTTAATAATCAAGACATTCTATTCATCAATAATAGGGTTGTTATTGTTTCAAGAATTGAAAAGAATACCATGATGGCATAAGGGACATATACTATCCAAGAAAAACTTGTTATTGTTTAACATTTACATTATTAACATTTTGTGATAACTATGCATATGTCCCTAACAGGGTGGAACACCTTCATGGCACGTGTCTGAACAATGAATCTACCCATAATTATTATTTTTTTAGTCCCTGAGCTTGACCAATATGTATTCCTACTAGTTAAACATGTCACCATTTTGGTAGAATGCTAAAGACATGAAAATCATGTACTTTTTTTCCCAACATTTATGAAGCCAAAATGTTACCGCATACCAGGAATGACCCAAATACAACATTTTTCCCAGATAGCATGAAATCATTGAAACAATCAGTGTCGGTGTTGATGAGTCAACACTAATTGCATTGTATTAATGTAACAAAGTGATGTTGCTTCCGTATCACTCTTGCACCCTCAGTTAATGTTGAAGAAATGTTGAGATTTCAACCACAAAAATTCATGGTAATATCATTGATTCAATATTACAAAGTGATATTTTTTCATCATCACTTTTGCACCCTCGGTTACTGTTGAAA
The DNA here is from genome assembly GCF_949357685.1 of Gobio gobio. Lineage (NCBI taxonomy): Eukaryota > Metazoa > Chordata > Actinopteri > Cypriniformes > Gobionidae > Gobio > Gobio gobio. The sequence goes on from NC_137109.1 coordinate 42,337,064, forward strand.
AACATCTATGATAATTTAATTGAATCAACATTATGAACTGATGTTAGTTCAATATCATGTTTGCACCCACATTTGATGTTGAAACAATGGTGAACAAAAAAAATCTAAAGGTAATGCGATTGAATCAACATTACACTATGATTGATTCTACATCACTGATGTTGAAGCAATATTGAAATGAACAAAAAATAATATATTGTAATATTGTTGAATTAGCTTTACACTATGATTGATTCTACATCACTGATATTGAAGCAATATTGAAATTAACAAAAATAATCAATGGTAATGGTAAATAATTCAGTGTTGAAAATAATCAACACTGAAATTAACAAAAATAATCTTTGTTAATATTGTTTGATCAATGTTACAATGTGATGTTTATTCTAAGTTATTTTTGTTAAAACTGAAAATACAACTGAAATGTAATGACAACATAAAACATTGTTACCATCTCATGTACCAAGTTAATGTAGAAACAACATCAACTTCCCAACAGTTTATTTAATTTAACAGTTGAACATAATCAATGACAAAAAAATAGACTTTTTTTTTTTTTTTTTTAAAGAAGGGGGTAGGACAAAAATAACATTAGCTTCCAATGGTTCAGGTTTTAAAAATCTGTCTTACATCAGACTACTGCCTCTTTTCCTTTCGGTTCTCTGAAATCTGAAAAAGAAAGCAAAGCTAATGCTAATTAAGAACAAATCAATTCAGTTGTCATGCAGTCACATTAAAGAATGTTAATATACTAAACTATATGATTCACTTTTTAAAAAAAGGTTGCTCAACACAAAATATGATCGTTAAATTCTGTATTTTTTTTTTTTTGTTGTTGTTAAATATATTACTCCTTCAATATCAAAAGATATTTTTCCCACAAAGTTTATCTCCAGCCCTAATTACACACCTGAAGCAGCTTATCAAGGTCATTAGGATCAATGAAAACTTCTGGCAGGTGTGTAGGAGCTAAACTCATCATGAAGAGTAATAAACCCCTCTGAGCTATGGCCATTACATAAATCTCAGTTCATTTCCCGTGAAACTACATAGCATTCAACAAGTTTATCTTGAAAAATAAAAGAGCTCAGGTTTTTTCAGTGAAAATTTCTTTAAACAGATAGTTCACCCCGAAATGAAATTTCTGTCATCATTTATTCACCCTCAAGTTGTTCCAAACCAGTATGAGTGTCTTTCTTCTGTTGAACACAAAAGGAGATATTTTAAAGAATGTTGGGAACCAGACAATTGGCCGTAGCCATTGATTTCCATAGTAGGAAATAATGTCAATGGCTATACTGTCAACTGTCTGGTGACCAACATTCTTCACTCTTCTTCTTTAATATTCTTTTGTTTTCAGCAGAAGAAAGAAATTCATACAGGTTTGGATTTGAGGGTGAATAAATGATGAAAAGTTTCATTTTGGGGTGAACTATCCCTTTAAAGCTGCATATTCACCTATATAGACATTAAAGGGATAGTTCACCCAAAAACAAAATGTTTATGTTTATCTGCTTACCCCCAGGGCATCCAAGATTTAGGTGTCTTTGTTTCTTCAGTAGAACACAAATGAAGATTCTACCAACCGTTGCAGTGTGATAGTCGTATAATGCATGTCAATGGGGATATTTAAGAGTATGAGAGCAATGAGAGTAAAAACACATAGACATACGAATCCTTATTAAACCATGCGGCTCGTGGCGACACATTGATGTCTTAAGACACGAAACGAGCGGTTTCTGCGAGAAACCGAACAGTATTTATGTAATTTTTTTACCTCTTATCAGACGAATGTCATCTAGTATTCCCAGCGCCATAACTTCCGGTGAATAAGGTCAAAATACTAGCGTGATCAAAGATATATATACGTAGGTGCCTCATTCCATTGACCGATCCGCGCATGCACTAATGAGGAATAGGGGAGCGCGGGGCACAACCTAATGCGGGGTTAGTTGTAACACGCATATTTTAACCCTTTCCACACATGCCAGAATGACGAAACTTAGTGCATTTACTAGTTGCCATATCAACATTATTTAGAGAAAAAATAGCGCCAAAATTATAAAATCTCTGGAAGATATTACTGAACATTTATTTAACCATAGCAAAAGTAAATCTCTTACTTAAGGTTAGTTTTCTTCTCTGTTTTTTGTGTTTATTTATAATAAGACAAATCCTATATTATTGTAATCTTATATCTGTTATTTAACACTTGAGATAGTTCTTTAATGCTGATCTAACCAGCAGAAGACACAAGCATCGATTTAAATCCCAGTTGTGCAGGTGGGGTGCGTTGTAACACTGCATTACAATGAGCCCCTATTAGAAATATGCCATTATATTCTATACTTTTATGAATTCTTTTGAGAAACCATGAGAAAAGGGTGAATAATGTCAGAGAGTTAATGTTCAGATATTATTAATTATTATTATGTTTTGAACTATGATGTATAGCTGTATTTAGCGATGTGTTTGTAGTCAAACTCAAAAATGCTTATATTTTTAATGATTAAAAAATGCCATTATTTTATTTTAAAAAAATTAACAATTGAATTTTGTTGACAAAATATTTTAGTTGGTAATTTTTTTGATTATATCAGAGAATATTTTAAGCTGTTTTGGTCATGTTACATTGTGCCCCACCACATGTTACAATGTACCCCACCTATGGGGCATGTTGTCACATTTCACATCCATTCTTTCGGGGTAAATCAAGAAAAAAGTATACACTGTATTAATGAAACAAAACCACATAATTGTACTAGATGTGTGCAATTAATGTGGGAAAAAAATAAATACTCTGAACCCCAAGTGGATTTACACAAACTGAGAAAGTCAAAAAGGTTGTGCCCCGCTATCCCCTATATGTGTATATATCTATGATCGCGCCGGTATTTTGCATGTATTTGACCTTATTCGCCGTAAGTGATGCCACAGGGACGGCTGATGCAGAGCCATAGAAACAAATTAAATACATTTTTAATTATGGATATTTTTTTCTTACACAAACGCATCGATTCACTTCAGAAGGCATTTATTAACACCCCAGAGCCGCGTCGAGCACATAATTGACAGACAGATGCATTTTTTTATGGACTTCAAAAACAGAGCAACTATTACTGCCATTATAAAGCTTGGATTAGCCAGAACATTTTTAATATAACTTGAGGGTGAGTAAATCATGGGCTAATTTTCATTTTTGGGTGAACTATCCCTTTAATCTCTTTAAATATCACAACATGGCCATGCCAGTCACTTTCTCAATAAACACAAGATGTAGTTTTTTTTTGTGATTGTGTTTCAGTGGAAACAGGCTAAACTGAAAGGAGATAAGTTACATTCCACAAATTTAATACAGATTCGGGAATATGAATGATTACCTGATTAAGCAGTAATCAGGGAGCAGGAGTTAAGGCACAGGATAGCATCAAGTCCCAGGTGATTATGCTGTCAACAACAACTCAATGCATAATCACTGTCAGCATTACCAGGAGGGTGCTTCTCATTTTTTTAATTGTCCATCTTCATCTGCCTTCACTCCTACTAAAGGAGAAATGTGCTCTGCACGCACTGATGGATGAAGACATGGGCTGTGTGCAGTGTGACATTCTTGCACGTGTCTCTTGCACTTCAAGAAATATGTTAAATGATGTTAGAACTTTATTCAGGAATTGCTCAAACATTACTAAAGCAAGATGCTGTTAAGAAAGTAGAAAAATGGATGCTTTAATCAAGTGCTTTAATAACTTTTTAATGTTTCCAATTACAGTCAGTGACAAATTTAATGCAAATAACAAGCACGCAAAACAATGGAACAGAGAAATAACCCATCCACGGAGGCCATCCCTGAGCCATCCCATGGTCCCCTGAGGCTGAGCTGCTGGGGTCTCTGTAGCACGGTACATCCTGCCTAATGCCGAGTTCAGACTGCACGATTTTCAAACTCGTCGGATCACTGCTCTTTTCACACTGCATGACTATCTGAGCCAGCATTCGGTTGCTGCAGTGTTCACACTGCACGATGGATCGGCGACAGGGGTTTTCACACTGCATGACTGTACAAGAGGAAGAATCGCCGACATCTCTGTCCCGTTCGCTACGTTTCACAACAAAACACACGCGAGAAGTGACAAGGAAACAACGCGAGATCACAGATGCGTCAGACTGGAGTTCTCCAGTTCTCCACTTGCGATCCAAATTGTCTATGCGCTGATTTGCAGCAAAAAGGAGAAAAAGAAAAAAAGATTATGGTGGAGGAAATGGTTGGGGAGACACAGGGAGCAATGATTGTGTTCTGCAAAGAGAGTTTGAGGTAAATAAATATTTTTGCAATGTGCTACTGTTGCGGCTGGTCAAGCAGATGTGTGTGCTTTGTTTCTGTTTGATAGAATTGTAAATATATCTATTAAAATACTGATATTCTGGTCTATAACTCTTCCCCGAACCTCCCGCTGCCCTGTATCTTGCTCTCTCATTGGCTGTAGGTCATCGCCAATGTAATTTTAAGTCAGAACACATTTCGCACAGCAGGAGTTTGAATCACCGACAGGTCCGGATATTTTGTATGCCAAATATCTTACGGGCGTCGGCAACTCATCTGCGATTATCTCTGATCGCGTCTTTGATAATTCTGGCATTTCGCGCAAAACCTGTCGGCAAATCAAAATCGGGGCTAAAATCGGGCAGTCTGAACTCGGCATAAGACTCGCCTGTGTGTGAATGAGACAACTGTCTATTTGTCAACTGCAGATATATTCTGCAGAGTTATTCTTCTATATTCATCATCCAAAAGGGAAACCAACGCTCCAGGCTGCAGACACAAACCGTAAATAAATCAGCGCGCACTTACCTTTTTGAATATCAATCCTGCTGATCACGTTTTTTTTTTTTATTCCATTTCGCTCATGATAATATAAAACATTTCGCCCAGGAACACTTTACGTAAGATAATGTAAAATTAGAACAGCCTTCTATCTGTACCGTTTTGACTTTGCTCGCTGTTTTGCTGTTCTCGTGCATTGACTAATTTGCTAAACTGAACAGCCAATCAGTGTTCTCTCTCTCTCATCAACGGCCCGATGCCGATTCTACATGTTGAATCGACCCAAAAACCCAGACAGTGTCCGACTAGAGCCAACAGTGCGGAACACACTGGAAAAACCAAGTCGGTCGACGCTCAAAAACGGCTTGGTGTGTCCCAGGCTTTAACTGTTTATGGTACAAGGGGGAGGGGAGGGGGAGGTAATGTCACGGTTCTGTTTGTGTTTGGACAGTTTGTATTTTGATTGGTTCCTGTGCTCCTTTCTTCAGTTTCCCGCCACTCTTTTGTTTCTATGGTAACCATCTTTAGTTAGTTTGTGTGTAGTTAATGACCTTGTTTGTGTTCTCTACTTAAAGGTTCAGTGTGTAGAATTTATGAGGATTTATTGCCAGAAATGCAATATAATATACTTAACTATGTTTTCAGTGGAGTATAAAGACCTTACATAATGTACCATTATATTACCTTAGAATGAGCCATTTCTATCTACATACACCGTGGGTCCCCTTACAGTGAAGTCGCCATTTTGCGTCATCATTTTTCTACAGTAGCCCTAAACGGACAAACTTCTCTACAGAGCGCTAGTCACTCCCTGCTCTCTCCGACGATGGCATTATTGTCCTGTGTCGGCCCCTGTATTTTTTCTGTGCTCCGAAAGGGAGGGGTAATCGGTGGGTGATGCAATTCACAACCTCACCACTAGATGCTGCTAAAATTCACACACTGCACCTTTAAGTTGCACCCTCACCTTCAGTCTTTGTCCAGTCACTGTTATTTTAGAGTGTGTTTCCTTACCCATCCACCTGTTCCTGAGTGTTACAGTTAAAGTTTATGTTTGGATTTCATCTTCTGAGTCTTCAGCCTGTTCCTGAGTACACCACATCGTTACACCCTCATGTTATTTCAAACCTTTATGAATTTATTTCTTCTGTGAACTACAAAAATATATGCACAATGAACGTCAATGTGTTCTAATAATGCTTTGTCCAAATAGTAGCGTATAGTAAAAATAAAAGTTATAATTCTTCATATGACAGAGAACATAAATAAGAATGCAGTTTTGGAAGTGTGTTTTATTATTGCCTCAGTTTGATGGGCATGCAATACAGTGACTCTACAGGTACATTCAACGAAAAATCCTCCCTTTTTCGTGGAAGCTGAAAAAAGGCGGACTTTTATGTAATGTAGGCTTTTTTGTTTCAACAAAAATGGGATAGTTCACCCAAAATTTAAAATAACCCCATGATTTACTTACCCTCAAGCCATCTTGGGTGTATATGACATTCTGCTTTCAGACGAATACAATCTGAGTTCTATTAAATGTCCTGGCTCTTCCAAGCTTTATAATGGCAGTGAATGGGAGCCCAAAATTTGATCCCCAAATAAAATGCATCCATCCATTATAAAAGTAATCCACATGGCTCTGGGGAGTTAATGAAGGCCTTCTAAAGCAATGTGATGTGTTTGTGTAAGAAAAATATCCATATTTAATACGTTATAAAGTAAAATATCTAGCTTCCACCAGACCGCCTTCCATGTTTAAATTACGAAAAAACGTTACTGACGCGACGTATGATGTGGGACGTAGCGTAAGCGTTTTGATCTGCGAGTGGGGTTACAATTTCTTCACAAGTTGAATGGATTTTTTTTTTTACAAATAGGCCTTTATTAACCCCCTGGAGCCGTGTGGATTACTTTTATCAATTGTATTCATCTGAAAGAAGTATGTAATATACACATAGGACGGCTTGAGGCTGAGTAAATCATGGGGTAACTTTCAGTTTTGGGTGAACTATCCCTTTAAATTGTATTATGTAAATGCTTGGTTATACTGTTTTGCCAACTTTTGCTGTAATGCACATTCTGATTTACAATTTTTAGAGATACATGTTTTCAAATGTATTATCAAGAAAACATGGCCAGTTCTGTAGTCTCATTCCAGCTAGCTTTTAGAAATTAGACTTGAGCATTGCACAGATTCATCACTTCCTCCCCAGATATTATAATGAACAAGATGGTATGCTCTTCACAGAAATTCAGATTGCTGATATAAGCTTGTTAGTTTTTTCTCCCTTTTGCTTCTTTCCTTCACGCTCTCTCTCCCTATGGCCGTCCTTCCCGGGTGAACTTATTTATGATCCTGTGTTTCTGTGCGTGAACGACAGGCAGACACAGTGAGAAATTATTATCTGAGGAAAGTATTGCTGGATTGTTGTGGGTGGACAGGGCTCTCGAAAGGTCATGCTCCAGCCTCAGACTGAAAAGACATCCGGTGAGTCACATACCAATCTGACAGCCTCCTCTCTCGTTTTTTTTTTCTCCACACCTCCCAGCCGGCCCTGACAAAGAACCATTTGGCTCAGCTGTCCGCAAGCCAAGCTCAGTTCCCCGTCCCCTTGCTGATGACTTTACATAATTAGCCAATAGAACATCACGCCTTGCACATGACAGAAAAATGGCAGATGCTATATCTATTCTGTTTTAGAAGGAAGAACAATTTGGGAGAAAGGGAAGATAGAAGCATATGTGTATTCAGGTACAGTATGCGTGGTTGAGACCCTACTAAAGTGAAGAAAGAGACGGTGAATAATTAGCCAATGTATGTGACTGAACGTTATATTGGTAGAGGAGACTGTAGGGCATGTTTTAACATCGGGTGAAGTTGTAACACCATCAGTTCAGCCAATTAGTAATGAACTACAGGGATGAAATCATCTTTAAACATGAGCACCAACCTCCTGAGGTTCTAGTAGAAGTTGTAAGTTGCTGTGTAAATATATCCATGATTAACAGGACAAAAAAATAAAATAAAATTCATGTCTGGGTTAATTTCCGATCATGTTAAATGACAGAACTGGTCTCATCTGAATTAGATGATATAGCAAAGTTAAAGCTCCGGGAAGGAAGAGGCGGGAACCGGCAAACAATCAACGTAACTTTTATCATAAAATAAACAAGCAACAAAACAAAAGTAAAGTGGCAGCCAGTGACGGACTTCCACTTAAACCGGGGGTGTCCAACCCTGGTCCTGGACAGCTACCACCCTGCAGATTTAGGGCGTTTTCACACCTGCCTTGTTTGGTCCGGATTTTCGGACTTTTCAGTTTGGTCCGAATCAAAATTGCAGGTGTGAAACCTCCCCCGTACCGCGGTCCGGACCAAACAAACGAAATTTGGTCCGACGAAAAGAGGTAGTCTCGGTCCGGATCAAACTGAACAAAGGTTCGGTTCGTTTCTGTGTGAAAGCATTTTCTGTATGGTTCGGACTTTCAGACCATTTACAGGAAGTTCCTGTTTATGTTTAAATATTATAACGTTATTTTTAAATTCAATCTAGGCTACATTGATTATGAAAAGTGAAAATATGCGCAATATGTCAGCAGACAGAAAGTCAGAAATAATTTTGAACGAAATTTTGTATGATTTTGCTTAGAAAGCATTTCTTTAATGGGAATTTCGTTTTGTATAAATTGTATCTTAATTTTAATCAACGTTTAATCAGATAATTGCCTGGATTTAATAAATAAGAAGCAAATAGTCTATAGCAGACAATAATCACAGGAGCGATCACATGCTTTACACATGAACTGGAGCGGGTCTCAAATAAACCGAAACTCAGCAGGCTACTTGCCTCACAAACATGAGAAATATGTGTATATAAAGCTTGAAATGTCCACTTTTAAACGTAACGAATAAAAAAATAGTCAAGCAATGCGCACTGTTCAATAGTGGCAACGATGATATGCGTCCGTTCATTCAACTTGTCAAAGACGCTGACGTCAGACGCACATCCGTTTACAAACCAATCAATGTCCAGATGCAGCCCACATAGATGATGAAGAGTGGACGCAAGTGCGTCATGTAAAGTTCTTTAGTGCGCTCACATAATTGCAATGTGAAACCAAACCAAAACTAACCGAATATGTGACCCGTTACGGCAACCAGGGACACAAGTCGGCAGCACAAGTTGTACTTTGCATATTATACTATAAAAACACATAATTATAGTTGATTTTAGTTTATCATAGTTGATCATGACGGTTATCACAGAATCCTGTTAAAAAGTCCCAATGCTACACAATGAAATCAATTCACCAAGTTTTATGTAGAAAAGCAGCAAATAACAAATAAAAAGGTTTTATAAAAAGATAAAACTCACATATTTCAGCCTCTAAATCATTTTTAGTCAAAAAATATAAATTACTGACATTTACAATGCACATTATCCTTTATTATTAATAGTATGCGGTCCGATTGTAACCATGCAGCTTTACAGGGGGTATGGCTTATCTAAATGAGATGTAAATGAGCCTTATTGTCACTCCCAGCAGGTGAGAACAAAATCTTTAGAGGCAAATTTCTCCCTGTTAAGCTTTTTTGAGTGCCTACTTTAAAATGGCCACAACTGTTACACATCACTGGAAAGCTTGGAGACTACACTTTCAGAAAAATAATTGTAAATGTAAATAACTCAAAATGCTCCAGATCCGACTTGTGTCCCTACCTTCCGTGACTGGTCACATATATAAAAAGTATCAAAACATGAACTTTGGTTCGGACCTTGGTGTGGACTTTCAGGTGTGAAAACTAGGGATGCACCGAATCCAGGGTTCGGGTTCGGATTCGGCCGAATATTGGGCTTTTTGACTGGGTTCGGTTTCTGCCGAACCTCAGAATTTATTTCCACCGAACCCGAACCCTAGGCTTGCACTATGCGCGCCCCGCTGGTCGAACTTAATGACGCCGCTGTTGAAAGTGAAAATGGAACTCATGAACAGAAAACGTGGCAGTATACTTTAAGTCAAAAGAAGGCGATTCAAGTTGAGCTACGCGTTCAATTTGCAATGCCGATTTGTCTCGTGATGACAAGGACCCTAAACAACAGCCGCTGTTAAAACATTTGCATATGAAACATCCGAGAGAATACGAGTTGTGCATGAAGGAATCTACAGACAGCAGCCAAAAAGTATTTTATTTTACCGTGCAAACAGCCTATAGATCTATAGATCAGATAAAATATAAATAAAATTAATCAAATATATATACTTAAATAATTACCAAATTAAGATGACAAAACGAAAATACACTGAATCCGTTAGCTTTGAAGAACCGGAATTAGGTAAATAGGTAGATAATATACTATATATCTTTACATATATAGCATACTATTCTCTTAAAACCATAATTTCGTTATTTTTATTAACCCAAATAATGATTCATCCGCTAGGTTGCACGTGAGGGGGAAAAAATAGGTTCCTTCCACTTAAGAGTTGAGCTCTTTTTATTTTAATAGGCTATATCTCTTTACATAAATACTATTTTCTACTTTTAAAAAAAAATAACTTCGTTATTTTACTAACCCAGTGTTTTGTATGTGAAGCTGTTTCACGTGAATATTACCACAGGAGTGAAGCACAAAGCTTTGTTTAGCCTAGAAAGGAAATAATGGTCAGAGAGCTCTTTTTCATTCTGCTTTGCTATCTGGATCTGGTCACTCGATTTTCCGTGAATTTGAACAATAGGCCCAGTCCATTTTATCCCAATGGACATGGACATCTCGTTTCTTTTCCCAAATCTTCACTCGCGTCGCACCCATTTTCGCAGGGGATTATAAACGTTTCTTCCTTTCGTTTGCTTATAATTAAGTCTATTATAACTATTCACATCCTTTACTGTGGGAAAGTATAAAAAACACTGTAGGACGAATACCTTTTTACTTCAAATGTTATTTAACACAGTTTGTTCTTGTTATTAAACTTGTTAAGGCGCGTCAAGTTTGGTTTATTTGAATAGCGCATTTCACACACACGCCGGTGATTTTAGTTTCGTTTTCTCTGGCAGTGAATAATCACATTGCCTAAATGTCTTGACCCTGTGGAAGATAAAATCCGCTCTTCAGACCTTTTACAGCAAGTGTTGCTTTGCAACATCAGTAGAACATATGAAGACGAAGATATTCGAGAAGGTGTCTATTCAGTGTCCCATTCCTCTCAAAGCGCAGAGCGGATGACGCATCTTTGCGGGGAAATAGTATGAATCAAATATTTTTCTAACTAATATTTAATTTTCATATATTCTTGAGGTTACCATTATTTACTGAAAATCGTTTAAATGTTTTATAGGCTGTGTTGTTTCACTGACGGAAGTGCTAAAATAAACACGCATGCTTATGGATGTTTCAGCCTCAAATGATTTCAAAATGTAGGCTATATAGGCTATCTGGCATAGACTACAGTATTTAAAATCGCATATGCATTAGTTACATTCTCAATTTAATTTACAGAGCAATTCCTGCTAAGTTTTTAGTTTAACTAATACTATAGAAGTGGATTAGTGTGTGTCGCAGACTCGCAACGGGGGCGTGGCATCACGATGGTGGCGCTCCATCTTGATGTCGGCACAACCCTAGCGCGCGCCTCCTGCTCTCCGTTGGGTTGTTCTTTGAAACGACAGAGGACGACTCGGGGTAATTTTTCTATAAACCATCATGAAATAGCGGCGAGAAGAACATACACGACAATGTTTCCTTTAGTAAACTTGACCAAAACTGGTCAATAGCATCCCTACACTGCTGTGGACGTTGTTAACTTCATTAATGTGTTTACTGTGATAATGGACTGCGGACGGGAGTAGGATTCGGTATTCGGTTTCGGATTCGGCCGAATCTTAACCAGTGGATTCGGTATTCGGCCGAACCCCAAAAATCTGGATTCGGTGCATCCCTAGTGAAAACGCCCTTAAGCTCCAACCTGAATCAAACACACCTGAACCAGCTAATCATGGTGTTCAGAGTGCTAGATAATTACAGACAGGTGTGTTGGAGCAGGGTTGGAACTGAAATCTGCACAACGGTAGCTCTCCAGAAGCAGGGTTGGACACCCCTGGCTTAAACTTAAACAAAAACAAAATGTAAAGTCCAGGCCTGGTCCTCTCTCGTCTTGCACTGTCGTCGCGCCCCCATTTTATTCTCCCGGAGCTCCTCCGTGAGACTCAAGGCCGTTGTGGCTCGTTGTGGCCATGACTCTTGTCCCCACCCTGTTTTCCACGTATGATCTACTGAAGCTCTTCCCTTACATTTAAACAAATGACAGTAACAACACTAGTGTTAATTTTGTCAGACGAGACGAGACTAAATATGTTCGTTAATGACCTTTTTTTCCATGACGAAGACGAGACGATGACGAGACTGCACCAATGTCCAAAAACACTGACTAAGACTAAATTAACATGCATTATTGTTGATGAAAAAGGACGAGACTAAAATGTTTTGCATAAAATAAAAACTAAGATAAAATCTCTCTTCATTTTCGTCTACAATTGTCTCTACTTTTACATCATGAGATGAATATTCAGCTGTTCAAAATATTCAGAAAGAGTTCCCGCTGTTGCTGGAGTACAGGTCTCTATCAGACTCCGCCTGTCATCTCGCGGCCGCGCGCGTGTGGTAACGTGGTTCCCGGAGCGCTCAATACCTCTAGCGCTGTGTCAGTATATTTGAATGGCTTAAGCCGCGTAAGTTACACAACAGCTTCACTTTACAGGTGTTTGCAGCAATTTTTGGTAAACAGTACAGCATAGTGTGCGTCAGCCACATTTACAGTATCATTTTATTATGGAGAGTGGTAGAGATCAACATTGTTAACATTAATGTTAATGTTTTTCTTGTATTTAGCCCTCAGGTTTTCCTTACTAATTAAGTCACACTTGTACTCATTGATGGTCAAATGTGACCATACACCTTAACTATTTCAAAAATAAATAGCCTATATTTTAATTCAATAATATTTATTGAATATTTTGAGGAGATCTTTTGGTACTAAATACTATTTGTGCAATACTTATGGTCCATTAATGATCACTTAAAATATTTTTCTTCTAATATTTTTATTATTTATATTACAATTAGTGTATTAATTAAGGTTAAAATAGAGAATTCCACTGCAAAGAGGCAAATTAGAGTCATTTTGTGGCTGGAAAAATAAAAAAATTCACTTGTAATGCCATTACCCACTGGGTGCCTGTATGGCTCTTTAATGCATACACAGATCATAACTGCTTACTTATTTGTGAAATTTTGAAATGTTAATAATAGTGAATAGTAAAGAATGCAAGCAAATATAATATAACCCCAAAAAAGTGTAAAAAACATATTTTCCCTTATACTATGTACAGTAGGCTATATACATATGAATTCATACTGAATCAAGATCGAACTCGATATTTGTGCCCATCGTCTCATAAGCTAATGCTGATCTACGCTGTAAATCAACCAGTTAGCTATGGTGTTGTGGCACAAACATTATGCAGGTTATATGTACTTTATGTAACTTATTTTGCCACAAAATATATTGAGTTTTCCTTTGACTAAAGCTAGACTAAAATGACTAGACTTTTGGTCGACTAAAACTTGACTAAGATACCTTGAGTTGTCTTTTGACTAAAACTAGACTAAAATGACGAGACTTTTAGTCGACTAAAACTTGACTAACAAAAAAAGATATGTGAATGACTAAATATGACTAAAACTAACAAGGACATTTGGCACAAGACTAAGACTAAGACTAAATTAAAAACAGGTGACAAAATTAACACTAAACAACACAGTAAATGTTGGTAGCTGCTTATTGTTATTTATGTTAATGAAGAACACAAAAAGCATACCTTAGAAAATAATCAATCAAACTCCAAAGAAGTGTCATTTATAATAAATTATAGTATAAGTTCTATAGGGGAGAGCGGGGCACAACCTAACCCGCTTTTTGACTTTCTCAGTTTGTGTAAATCCACTTGGGGTTCAGAGTATTTATTTTTTCATGTCTAGTACAATTATGTGGTTTTGTTTCATTAAAACAGTGTATACTTTTTTCATGATTGGTGGGGTACATTGTAACATGTGATGGGGCACAATGTAATATGACCAAAACAGCTTAAAATGTTACCTGATGTATTAAAAAAAATATACAAGACAAACTAAAATATTTTGTCAACAAAATACAATTATTAACTTTTTTAAATAAAATAATGGCATTTTTTAATCATTAAAAATATATGCATTTTTGAGTTTGACTACAAACACATCGCTAAATACAGTTTAACAGCATAGCTCAAAACATCATAATAATTAATAATTTCTGAACATTAACTCTCAGTCATTATTCACCCTTTTCTCATGGTTTCTCAAAATAATTCATAAAAGTGTAGAATATAATGGCATATTTCTAATAGGGGCTCATTGTAACGCAATGTTACAACACACCCCACCTGCACAACTGGGATTTAAATCGATGCTCGTGTCTTCTGCTGTTAGATCAGCATTAAAGAACCATCTCGACTGTTAAATAACAGATATAAGATTACAATAATATCGGATTTGTCTTATTTTAAATAAACACAAAAAACAGAGATGAAAACTAAACTTAAGTAAGAAATTTACTTTTGCTATGGTTAAATACATGTTAAGTAATATCTTCCAGAGATTTTATAATCTTGGCGCTATTTTTTCTCTAAATAATGTTGAAATGGCAACTAGTAAATACAATAAGTTTCGTCATTCTGGCATGTGTGGAAAGGGTTAAAATATGCGTGTTACAGCTAACCCCGCGTTAGGTTGTGCCCCGCGCTCCCTCCCCTACTATAATTAAATAATGTAAATAATGTAACCCGCACAAGTTTTTCATCTACATAAAAAATAAAAATAAAAGCCTAGAAATATCATGGATGACCAGACAAGGAGGATTGTAACACTATTTTCTAATATACTTGGCTGTTAATAGAGAAAGATGCTCTTTTCAGCCAGATGGTGTAGTTACAACATCTACCAGCAGAATGTGTTTAAAAAATGTCAGGAACAGCACACAGGCTGCGTTTAACTCCACTTTTACACATACGCTTTCCCAAGCACTTCCCAGCCACCATTTTGAAGTGCATTCAACTTCGGTGGGCGAGGGAAGTTTATTTGGACAGACCCTTGACCCCTCGATTTTGACTGAGGGAGCGGGTCTGCTCAATATGTACACTTCAGACAGATCTATAAACCACAATGAATTTGGACTTAAAATTGGACTTTAACGCAGCCATTGTTGTTTATGCATATACAAATGAAAGAAACTGAATGCACCAGGTTTGTAAAATGACCCATCAAACTCGTGTAGTCTTTGGACGTTGTTATTATACATTAAAACGTAGCAGGCAGATACATGAGAAAAAGTGGGTAGCTCAGGTTTAAAATTTCTGCTGACGGTAATCGTTTTCCTGCTCTGAGGAATAAAAGGGAATATTAGCCAGCTCTAAATTTAAATTAGCATGGCCGAACTGTACATTTCCCCCCCCTTACCTGTCAAGCTGACTCATTCTGAATAACAAAACAAAAGCATCTGAATACATCTCAGACATGAGACGCATAAGTTAACTTTTCAGTGTTGATATTGTGGCAATGGCTATAAGCTGTTGACATTTTTTTTTGGAGCAAGCACAATTTAATCCATTTTATTTGCATAAATACATTTTTGTACCCCAGAGTACTTTGTGCATGTGGATGGCATGTAAATTAGCCAAATTTGGACACTCTTTTACTCATACTTCGGCACAGAGGATCATCACTGCCCATGCATGGCCTTCTAGTCATGCTGAAAGGTTACTGTGGCTTTCCAATTGGATTCATGTAGAGAAATTAATTATTTCTGGGAAGCAACTACACTGTAAAATTAGTTTTGGGCAGCTGTGGGCTACAGTTTTTGCCAGAGCAGAATCTCTTCATCATGAGCTGACTGTTAATTAAAGAAACCTTTCAAGACGTTGGTGGGAGTATCGGGCCTCCATCTGTGCATCACTCAACCACTTTTCATTGGACGCCGTCGTAATTTCCCTCCACTACAGAGAGTGATGGGATAATTAATGTGCACTCATACAGCTGTATACCATGATAGATTTGTCATGGGAGTTTAGCAGCCAGCTAGGATGTGATGGCCACACAAAAGGGGCAAATGGTCTTTGTGGAAGTCAATATTGAAGTCAGGAGAGTTAAGATTGACAACAGGGAGCCAGTAACCATGAGTCTCAAGCAAATGAGACATGCTTTACAACAAAGGATGTCTTTCAGTGTTTAAATTCTACTTTCACGAGATCTATGCTGTATCCGAACACTTAACACATGAGCGTTTGATTGCATCTTTTCCTAAAAAAGGGCGTCAAATTAAGGTCGAAAGCAGCAAAATGTGAGTCAATGTGAAAAACAACTTATTTATATACAGTATATCTTATTTTATGTAATCTCTTTTGGATTTTGTTTAGCTTGGTCTGTGCACAGTTCTTGCCCCAGTGCAATATGATTATTTTAAATCATTACCATGAAAACCCAGCCAGTGAAAGTTACAAAGAATGACAGGCTCTATCTATCTATCTATCTATCTATCTATCTATCTATCTATCTATCTATCTATCTATCTATCTATCTATCTATCTATCTATCTATCTATCTATCTATCTATCTATCTATCTATCTATCTATCTATCTATCTATCTATCTATCTATCTATCTATCTATCTATCTATCTATCTATCTATCTATCTATCTATCTACACTCTTAAAAAACTGGTGCTATTTGGCACTAAAAGTGGTTCTTGGTCATAATCATAGGGAACCACTTTTGGTGCTATATAGCACCATATCTTAACATGTTCTGTATATGGTAGTGGTGCTATATAGCCAGTGTTGGGGGTAACGAGTTACAAAATAACGGATTACAGTAACGATATTACTTTTTTGGGTAACGAAGTAAAGTAACGCATTACACAAAAAATATTGGTAACTACACTACTTTACTGTGTCTGTGCACTCATCCGAAAGCGCGCACACGTCTCACAGTGCGCAAATATTGAGTTCTCTTTCAAGTTTTGCTCTTGAACGGACAAACTCACACAAAAACTATGTCAACATGCCCATCTTGATGAGTATCCTAGCAGACATAGTCTGTATATGCCTTAAAACGACGCATATCCGAGCATTAGGTCCAGGATTAGGTCTTAAAGGGGCAGGAGCCTTTACTGCTGTCTGTTTAATGTCAAACAACAAAAGACAAGGACATCACTCACTGCTCTTGATTGAATAGATTTTGTAATTTAAAAAGGATTAATCTTTAATTTATACAGTCAAATATGCAATGTTATTTTACATTTGATCAATTTCTGTACCTGAAAACTAATGTTAGACGTACCTGAAAAACCTGAAAAGCATTGTTTATTTTATTAGTGTCTTTGCTCAATAGTATTTATTTGTGCTGCTGCTTGTATTTAAATCATTTGTTCTTATTATTTTCTTTATCTTTATTTGACAGTAGTCATTTTTGTTTGTTTGGGGAAACACTGCATAGAGCCATATGATATTTGTCAATATATCTACACGGTAAATTAAGAAATGGGAAAGTAAAGTAATAAGTAGTGAAGTTACTTTTCAAATACAGTAACTAGTAAAGTAATCTCATTACAATTTACAGATGTAACTAGTAACTAGTAACTAATTACTTTTTTTGAGTAACTACCCCAACACTGTATATAGCACCTCAGCCAAAGAACCGATGAAGAACCGCTGAAAAACCACTGAAGCACCAAGTTTGGTGCTATACAGCACTTAAAACGGTTCCCCTTATAGCCATATAGCACCTTTTTTTAGAGTCTATCTATCTATCTATCTATCTATCTATCTATCTATCTATCTATCTATCTATCTATCTATCTATCTATCTATCTATCTATCTATCTATCTATCTATAATCTATCTATCTATCTATAATCTATCTATCTATCTATCTATCTATCTATCTATCTATCTATCTATCTATCTATCTATCTATCTATCTATCTATCTATCTATCTATCTATCTATCTATCTATCTATCTATCTATCTATCTATCTATCTATCTGTCTGTCTGTCTGTCTGTCTGTCTGTCTGTCTGTCTGTCTGTCTGTCTGTCTGTCTGTCTGTCTGTCTGTCGATCGGTGGGATGGGCTACCAAATGTTTTAATTTGATATGATACTGATACTTTTTGTAACGATTTTAACAATATCAATACTATAATGATTATTTTTTAAGTATGTACTTTTTCAAAATAATGTAAATTTTTAGGAAAAATAGAGAGATCATTACACTTTTAACCAATCAATCACATCTACATGACACATTTTGGCCATCGATTACATCGATTTTTTTTTATTTATTTTTTTACAGAAATACTGTGATTAATAATAACAAAAAACTAATTTGTTATAACAAATATATCATGACATCTTGCTGTATTTTTTCTACAGTTGAAAAGTAGCACCACACCATGCTATGTTGCTTTCTGCCATTATTTTTATCTCTGCATTTTAATGTGGAAGTGAGTGTCTTTGTATGTGTGCCACACTAAATTTTTCAACTAAACATCGAAATACATCTAAATAATAAACTAAATTAACCATTTAAACTAAATTACTGATCAAATTATTGATCTAAAGCCCACACTGTCACTGTATGATACTTGAAATTTTTCCAGAATGGCTATACAGCTGAATAAAATTATGCTGCATTATTTTCCTGTTTAACACTGTAAAGCTGCTTTGAAACAATCTACATTGTTAAAAGCGCTATATAAATAAAGTTGACTTGACTTGACTTGACTGTGCATGGCTGTATGCTCGCTTCTCACAGTCCTGTGACACAGGCCAGCTAAAAATGTCAGAGGTGTTTTGGCACAAACATTAAAAAAGTACTAAACACATTTCTGTGAAGTGAAGCAGAAACCGACGTTTTATATCAATATAATTGTAAATTTTTTTTTTTTAAAGAATCAAGACCAAATACTTGTGAGTACCGATACTGCAGTATTTATAGGCCTATCCCTAATCTAACATTGCAAAGACATTGGATAGATAAACATTACAAAAAGTAGCTTCAGTTGTTAATATTGCCCCCTAACTCAAGCGTAAATTCCATAAGAGATTTTTCTTGTAATTTAAGCTTGAATTGCACTCAAGTCACAAATCCATGGACAGCCCATGCAGTCTTAGCTGCTGCTAAAGGTATATATATATAATTCACAAAGGAAGCATTCTTGCAATCAAACACAGCATAGTGGATAAAATGCATGTGTCTTTAAACACTCTAAAAAAAAAAGGTTCTATATGGCACTAAAAGTGGTTCTTGGCTCGTAATCATAGGGTGCTCTTTAAGTGCTGTATAGCACCAATCTTGGTGCTTCAGTGGTTCTTCAGCAGTTCTTCACCAGTTCTTTGGCTGAGGTGCTATATAGCACCTTTACCATATACAGAACATGTTAAGATATGGTGCTATATAGCACCAAAAATGGTTCCCCTATCATTACGACAAAGAACCACTTTTAGTGCCGTATAATGCCCCCTTTTTTTTTTGAGTGAAGTCATCGTATAGCTGCAATGTGCTGAAAATCAGTGTGAGGAATATCAGTATCCATCTGCATATACCAACAATTTGTTAATAGACAAAATACAAGATCACATCATTTGTGAATGGCAAAATCTACCACAGACAGCTTGACAAACTCCAGTGCAAAATGGATTGCTGTGTAGTGGACAAAAGATAGGACTGATATGGAACTACACAATGTTAAATGCATCATAATTAAATTAAATTTAAAATGTTTTTTTTTTTCATATCATTAAACCATGGAACTGATACGCAGAAGGTTGCTGGTTCGAATCCAGCGGTTACCACCAGTGTGTCCTTGAGCAAGGCACTTTACTCCATGTTGCTCCAGGGGGATTGTCCCTGTAATAAGGCTACTTTAAGTCACTTTGGATAAAAGCGTCTGCCAAATGCATAAATGTAAATGTAAATATCGTGAATTGTACTAAATGTATTAAATTGAAAGCCCTACAGTTAACCATTTTATGTTGATATGAACTGATCTATCTGTCTTGCATGAGTTGAGCATGTGTAATTTGTGTAACTGTGGTTCACACCGCCACCGGCGAGAGCGTCAAAGTGGCCGGAAGTCATTCATTTTCAATGGGAGCCCGGCGGCGAGAGCGGCGCGTCTTGGACGATTTGGGCGTCGAGGAGAGTTGGTCAACTTTATGGTAATGAGCTCTGACGCGGTTCGGCTGCAACCAATGGGAATGTAGTAGTGCTCCGCTTGAGAGGATTCCAGAGAACGCAGTGCTGTAAACTTTGGTTCCGACCAAATTAGTTCCCAAGCAAAATAGAGGAGAGGTTGATCATTGCTGGTGCGGCGGGTTTGATAAGAAGACGTGCAACTTTATTTATACACCACACAAATGGCTTTTTATTGGTTCATTTCGTTAGCAAACATGTAACTATAATTGTTAAGTTCTTTCCATCGATCTGCTTTTTTTTAACTTTCACATTTAAATGATTTCATGAGGTTATATTATACAGTTATACCCTACCTGTGGTCAGTCTGCACAAACGCCGATCAACATGATTGTTTGCTTTGCAGCCCCTTTAAATGCAGTTTTAAAAAAGACCAAGCATTCGATCTAGGTCAGAGCGGCAGCGCGTCCACAAATCTTTCTACAGCGTCGATGGCAGGGCGGCCAGACCGAGGTTTGATGCTCTCGCCGGCGGCAGTGTAAACGCACAGGAAGGGATAGTTCCCCCCAAAATTTTTATTTAAATTTACTCACCCTCAAGTCCCCCCCCCCCCCCCCATACCCCCCCCCCCCCCCCCCCCCCCCGACACCATGGAAGTCAATTTCGGCTTGTTCAATTTAGTTAAAGGCATGGGTGTTGTTTTAAAGACTGCAGTCATTATAACTGATATGGCGGTAATACATCTAGACATTGATGTAGCATTTTTATGTACTACAATCCAGGTTTGATATAAAATTAATACATAGTTTCATTAAAATGCTTCCTGGTTTCAAAGATAAGAGCCCATTTTCATTTTGCAGATTGCAAAGTGTCATTATCTGCTTAATTATTCTCTGTGATTAGTGCTTCTAATGAATGTAACTTCTGAATAATGTCAGTTATTCTGTGTCATTTAATGACAGATAAATCCGCTATGGTTAACAGAACTTCCCTTTGCTTATGCACTAAAGCAAGAGCATAAGATGCTGAGGTAAGAGTGGGAATGCGGTCTATATTTAGACCCTCCTACTCAACCTCATGAATATGGACTTAATATTTCCTTTATCACAGAAACCGATACAATCTGATCTGCTTATCTAAAAATTAAATTTAATAATTAGACTTAGAAATCTAGAAAATAAGAAATTGTCGCCTTAAGTTTAATACAGGTTATGTTAAAAGATATACCAGAAAAACCAACCTTTCACATGCTTTCACAGGTGTGTGTCGATGTTTAAAAAAAACCTGTTCCAAAAACAGAGCACCTCCTCAGCCTGAATTGGTGGCGGAATAAACACATCTGCCTGCCCATGCCTCCTGCTGGGGGTGCAGGCCAGATGGAGGGGATGATGGGAAATTTGAGAGCACGACCATGAAATAAGGGCATCACACAAAGCCTGTGATCTCTCTGTGATAGATGGTGTATCTCGTTCTGTGAGGAAGAATAAAAATGGATTAGGGAGGACACAGTTTGGCCATCCAGAGTTCAAGATGCAGAATAACAGCTGAGACCTTGGTGCATGGCTAAGAGTGGTTACTGAAGTTCTGAAGTTCAAGCTTTGACCTGTAGGTGTGAGAATGAGGTCATAAATAAAAACTTGTATCTGTATCTGAACATCACAACTTAATCAAAAGCAAAAGTAGCTTAGCTTTCTTATAAAGTCAACATACATTTAAAATGGACTCTTTCTTTCTTAATACATACAGATAAATGGTCTTTTTCTTGCAAGATTTATCGGTGAACATTACTCCAAAGGAAGAAAAAAACATATTGGTCTTTCATTAAACTGATATAACTTGCTTGTTTGATGAACAGTTCCATATAGATCAAATCAAGACCCTCTTAAGGGTTTGGGTATCTCTTTACAAATGTAACAGTTAAAGCCACAATGTGTCATTTTTCGCCGCTAGAGGTCGCTTATTCAAAACAAAGGCTTTTATTATGCCGCAGACGACCGCTTGCGCTTCTTCTGATCATGCATATGTGTGGTAACTCAAGTTTTATCATATTAGATACATTTGAGTGTGTTGAAAGTTATGTTATGATGCTACTCTGAGCGTTCGCTCAGCGGCCACTGTGAGACACTTGTTGAACACTGCAGTAAGATAGATCGATATTAGGCATGGTAAAACATGGTACTCGCCGTAAATCAAGAAAACGAGATTTAAACAATAGGACTAACAGTGTTGAGCTATTGTCACAATTCACCAGTGTGAGTGCCTGTGATCCCCCCAGAGGGCACTCCAACCCGGACTGTCATTCTATCATAGACTACATTACCCATAATCCTTTGCCCGGACTCAATAGCACTCACTGTTTACACCTGTGTCTCATTATCTCATTACCTCTGCCTATATGTTCACTTTGTCATTCACTGCGAAGTCTTGTTTGTTGTATATACTGCATTTCTGAGCATTCTCCCTGGTTTCTTGTCTCTTGGTCTTGGATTACTCGCCTGTTCCGTGGATTACCCTTTTTGCCTGTCTCTCCTGCCTAGTTTGCCTCTTTGGACTGCTTGCCTGTGTATGACCTGTTGCCTGTTTTTGACTACGATTGTGGATTACCCTTTCAATAGAGCTGCGTTTGGATTCTCAACCTTTGTCTCTCAGAGCAGTATGTTACAGCTATATGTGATTCGTTTCCTGTCGATGAATGTATCCAAACAGTTGCTCACTTGTCTAATAAAACACACATAATACATTAAAGCGTCTTTGGTGTTTTCATGGTTTCTATAAAATACAAGCAGAAATCGATGGTAACGCGGGCATGATGTCATTAATAGGTGACGCACGGTCCGTGTCCTGGTTAAAATTGTTTATTTCTCTGGATTTAAACATTTGGGATAAGTCAAAATTTATCAAATTGTTCTAGTGGTTATTGGATATTTTAGTTTAAAAAAATATTACATTGTGTGCATTTAATGCAATAACAAACATGAACCACCAATAATATTACATTTTTGTAATCTAGGTTAATGTTAATTATATTTTTAAACATTCCAAGTTGTATAAATGAACAATGAACAAACATCAATTAATCATAAACAATTGTATATTTATAAATGAACTTGAACCTAGATTAATAAATGCATTAACTCAAAGATTTTTCACAGAGAATGACCTCAGATCACATTATGGAAGTAAAACGGGTTGAGAATCCTGTTTTATGATGACTAAGTACTATTCGGCATGTATACAGACATTATTCTCTTACTCCAGCTGAACCAAGCAGTCTTTCAGCTAATTACTGTATAGATATTGATGTTCCAGCACTGTTTTAGCTAATTGTGTAGTTTGTATTGCTCCTAAAAGAATTGCACCTCCCTCTAAAATACTATTTAGCTCATAATTTTGTATAGACAAGCACACTACTTTAGACAGCTGTGTACTTTCAATCTGACTGTATGCCATAAAATTTTATGGTGCATATGATTTGAAAGGGAGTATTTGGCTTCCAGACATGAAGTGGCCATGCACATGTTTGTGTGTATGAGTGTGTGCGCATTTAGGTCTGAGCTGAATTAGCCCAGAAGGTGTTGAGTGACATATGGAGTGCAGCTGGTTCTTTGGTCTCAGGGATTGTCAAGGTCATTTCTGGATTAAGGGGCAATTGGTTAATAAAATGTCTTCCCAAATGGCTTTTTCAAGTAATAGGCTAAAAGTAATTTTCACACATTAACGAAATATTCTGTACAGCCCTCACTTTCTTGGTTTATATCGAGCCCGGTCTAGGTTACGGTGGCTCAAAGCTCAAGTTTCCACATTTCAGTAAACCTGGAGGCCACCCGTCTCCCTGATGACTTCTAAACAGGGAAGGAATTTGACAGACTCTGTTTATGTGGTGAAAGCTCTGGAAATCATGCGGCTATGTTACCTCAGCCCCCACAACTCAGAGCTGGAATTCACTGAGACAACTGTTCTGAAATGTTGGGATGCGCTTTAAAAAACAAGTAAGGTAGCTGGCTTAACGTTATTTCCCATACTAACATTTTAACATTATTTACAATACTTCCCATGCAGGGTTTAAAATACATTTATTATTTAGAAATAATATTATCAGTTTGAACACTGCACTGACTTGAGTAATGACACTATTGTTTTCTGCAGAACTGCTTTATAGTTGAATTGGGTTTGTGGTTTCACTTTTTTTTGATGGTCCCTTTAACACATTCTGTTGACTATAAGTAATGTTACACCTACATTTCTACTTGTCTACTAACGGGTATTATACTCCTTTTCCACCAAGGCAGTGCTGGTGCTGGTTTGGAGCCAGAGCCTAGTTTCAAATAGGTCTTTCCACACCCAAAGCACCAGCTCCGAACCAGGAAAACCAGCTTCTTAAAGGGGTGGTAAAACACGATTTCACTTTTCTAAGAAAAATTTGCCTTGAAAGAAATCAATTTCTAAGGGCTACAGCAAACGGCCGGTAGGGACTACAGACATTCCTCCAGGGTTGCTGACATCACCAGTCCCATTATTTACATAAACCCCTCCTCCGAGAATATTAAATAAGGGGGGGCGAGGCCATTTTGTATTGCTGTGGGGAAGAGTTGTTGTGGTATAGTTAGTAGGCTGGAGTGTTGTTGCCGCAATGCCGACGAAACGCTGTTATTTTCATCCGGATTGCAGGTCCACATTGTTCAGCCTTCCTAGGGACGGGGGTGCGTTGCTGTGCGTTTAACATACAACATGTTATATGCATGTGTGTATGAGACAGAGGGATTTGCAGCAGATATATGCTGTCCATCATAAATCAAAGCACGAAACAGACAGGGGTCGGAGGAGAAGACCGGAAAATGTGTTCAAACGACCGGAAAACGAGTTCAATGCAGGATTCGCACAACGGCTTGTCCTGAAAGATGGATTTAAAAACAGAAGCTGTTTACGGGCCACAACCTGTTAGTATGATTTATTTTCCGTCAAAGTGTTTTCCTGTAATAGTTCGTATTGTTAATTGTATGTTGTAGCAAGAAGTAAACAAATGACAACGCTGTTTGGCTTTGCAAACCAGTCTGTTAAATGCTCATTCATACTTAACGTTATCCGACAAACACCTAACGTTACAAACTTTTTTTAAATCTCAACAGCGAACTTGGAATTAGTGTAAATTATTCTTTGATTAGAGCTTTTATGTATTGTTTATCTACATGCTTGTTTATCTACGGGCATGCTAAACATGGTTCTGTGTTTGATTTGGCTACTATAGTAAAGCCAATGTTTAGTGTTCGTTTTGGGTTAATAGTTCTTGCGACAGATATTTGGCTATAATCGTTCTAAAAATACAAAAGTAACGGTGCCATTCAGTAGCGATCACTATAAATCATCAGTCTGTACTCTTGAGGACTGAACAGGTTGAACAGGTTCTGCTCGATCATCTTCACTAAAATTGTCTGGGTCCGATTCGGGCTCAAATTGGTATGGTTTTATTGACGCCATTGTTTCTAATACTACCAAAGCACAGTCTACCGGTAAAGGTAAGGGGCGTGACGTTTCCGACAAACATGCACTAGGCGGTTAGCGAATCACAACACTGGGCCAGCTAACCAATCTGAGCCCATTGCGTATTTTTGAGGGACCGGCTTCATAGAACCCGGAAACCACAGACCAAACACAATCAAGCCTTCGAAAGAATGTGTTTTACCACCCCTTTAAGTAGCACCAAAACATTGCTGGTCTAGAAGTGAGAACCGCTTGCGTCAGGGGCTGGGGGCGGGGTTACCGTGACCAACAAGACGAACACAAACTTGTGACCGGCATTTTTTAAATAGCAGCTAATCGAGCTAATAGCTGCTCGTTTTTAATCTCCGTCTATGCAATATATGGCGAGCTGCACAAATGTGTTGTGGTATTTTGTTTTGATGCCAATGTAGGATCGTAAAGCCATGTGCATTAATAGTAACACAACGTTCGCCATTGTTGATGGAAGGCTTGTTCGAGATGCATCTTTGCTGTGCAGATCGATCGCCATATGACATCAAAGTGCAAAAGCGTACGACTCCTTATGCTTTTGAATCACTCATGCTGTATTTTGATATCATACACTCATCGGTCTGCACAGCGCCGATGAATCTCAAACAAGCCTGGTGTGTTTGTGTTTTCTGCTGCCTTGCTAGAGTTGCTGAGAAAGATGAGACGTATACAGTGACGTAAGACGTGGCTCTGCGGTGGCTCTCTAGCCCGTGGAAAGGCAAACCGGTTCTTAGAAGGCTCGTAAGTCGAACCAACTCTGAACTAGCACCCGGTTCATTCTGGTGGAAAAGGGGTATTAGAGTGTTAGTAGAGTATTAGTACACTGAGTTAGGGTTAAAATAAGTGTACATGTACTTAAGCTGATAAGTTACTTATAGTCAACAGAATGTCCGAAAGGGACCATCAAAATAAAGGGTTACCGGTAGTGCTGGGCGGTATACCGGTTCATACCGAATACCGGTATTGATTTTTTTTATGATATGAATTTTGATGATACCGCAATACCGGTATATGTAGCTTAAACAACGTTCGGAACGCGGCGCAGCGCGTCATTGTTTGAGAGGGGACCCATTTAATTGATGCACTGTAGTAAGAGCAGTCAGAGGGTGTTTCTCAATGTCAAGGATCCTTCCTCTGTAGGACTAATCCTTCCAAGTCACTTCCTTCAGAGGCTAGGCGAGACTCCTCTTTAGCATTCGGAGAACATGTAAATGGAACAGGCTTGCAAGTGCGTGTCAGCCTCATTACGTCAGTGAAAAGGTCCGTTAGCCATCAATAACGTCATTTGTATAATATCAATACGGTTGTAATTTGTACTGGCATTTAAAAGTTAATAATAATAATAATTAATTACATTTATATAGCGCTTTTCTAGGCACTAACTCAAAGCGCTTTTACATAGAAGGGGGAATCTCCTCAACCACCACCAACTGTCACCAAAAGTTAAACTTTACTTATATTTACTACGGTTATAACAAATGTTTGGTAACGTTACACTTGAAAGCATATTGCCCCGTTAACGCTCCGACTCCGCCAACGTCCGATATTTTGTATTTTTTGAACAAGATAGCAAAGCTGTGCGCATAGGATTGTGGGTGATTTGAGAACGCTAAGTGCGCGAAGTCTACTCGTAAGCATCCTTTCCTGTATATGGCATATTTTTCGAACGAAGGACTCAGACCTTGGTTGAAATTCCGAGGATCCTTGACATTGGAACAGCCCTTCGACGGCTGTCGATGACGTAGCATCCTCGGAATTCTGGCTTCCGAGGATCCTTCCTTGACATTGAGAAACGCCTGAGATCGCTTTACAGCACAGCTATGGCTGAATCCTATACTCTCATTCACTATTCCCTACGTTATCACTTTATTTGAAGGAGTGAATGAAAACGTGCGTGAAGTCGGACAACCGTTGTGTGTACATCGGCTGTACACTCGTTATTGCGGTGCAATGGGATAGAATGAGTGCACTCAATAACGTCCACTAAGGTTTCGGACACCACTACAAAGCGCTGTCCCCTCCAAATGCTATATTTGAGGTTATGGGAGCGATGTCGGATTCAGCCCTTGATTATAGTTGAGAATTCAAACTACACGCGGCGCGCGAGAGAGAGCGGTTTCTGCAATGAGTTTAACAACGCTCACCACATGGATCATATAGCACTGATATAGACCGGAGCGAGCGCGTTTAAATTTTTTATGGACATATTTCATAAACTCTAGTGCTCTAGACATGAACCAGAAAGCGTGTATGCGCGCATATTTCATCACGTCTTATTCAAATGAAATGTATGCACTGATTACACTGATAACCTATGTCTGATCACAAGCGCGCTGACACGATGGATTATTCAAAAGACAATGATGTAAGTTAATAAATTCAAATTCAATGACAATTCAAAGAAGAATGGGCCAAAAAGTAACTGCTTTATTCTTTCTGTGTTAAACTGATGTGTGTCATTCGTTCAGAGAGTCCTCTTAAATGTATTGCAAATATCCGCGTTTCTCCTCGTTTTGGCAGTTTGTTGTTATATAGGATTAGATTTTTAAAATGCTTAAGGTGCACTCAACTCAACTTTTAATATTCAGGTGTCTTTAAGTATGATTCTGAGCGTGTTGCATGTCTGTGTTTTATTGGTTGTTGTCTCTCCACAGCATCATTTTGTAAACCTGTAGACCTATTGACTCTAGTGTGGAATTTTTCTACAATATTCACTCATCATGACAGTAAAATATGGCATTCTATCCTGCAGTATTTCCTCTCTCAATCAGTAGAAAATGTGATTAACACCCTGTCAGGCATAGGGGAAAAAATACCGTCATATACCGTGAAACCGATATAATTTAGAAAAATACCGTGATATACATTTTTGGTCATACCGCCCAGCACTAGTTACCGGGTTTGTTTCATAACTGATTTATTTTATTTATTCTAAATTTAGCTGAACAATGTCTCTTTAGAGGTGCTTTACACTTCTAAACAGGTATTTTGTCTTGTTTTTCAGTATATATCTAAGCATTCTTAAATCAAGATACATTTACTTGAGGCAAAATTACTTGTAAAAAATGTAGAATGTAAATGTGAAAAATGTAACTCTACACCCTTGCTTCATATAGTATACGCAGAACTATGAATATGCAAATTACCCCGCCTCCACTCAATATTGCCTACAAACTACAGAATGGTAATGCGTTTATATATCACTCTCTAAAACATCAGACACATAACGGTTATTAATATGATTAGCCTTCTGCTTGACTACGTTATCACACAGCTAATAATGTGTTGCTAATGTTAGACAAACCATGTTCCCGTTTGACATTTCAGAGGCTCCATGTCAGTGGAGAAAGGCATACAGTTCATCATAACATTGTAATACATATGCATAATTCACCCGCTGTAAATTTACCCTATTTTTCATGTCATAAGAAAAATATACCGGGATAACCTGGCTTCTCTTGAGACTCCTTTGCTTCACAGCATAGTCAATTTAAGCTAAAGCCTGCCGGCACGGTGACGTGACTGGTTACAAGGTAATTTGTGACGTCAGAAACACCAGTGATTTTGAAAATACTCAGCAGTGGTGTTGACTTATGAATTTGCACATGGTTTGTCTTGAAGCATATTAAAACACCACATAGACATATAAACAACATTAAAATCTTGATTTTCACCACAGGGGGTCTTTAAGAATGTTGACAAAAATACCGAGGAAGGAAAATCATTCTTTGAAGTGTACGACTGAAATCCTATACTGTTTTTTTTCCAGTTTATTACTGTGAAGCTGCTCGAAATAATTTAGATTGTATAAAGCGTTATATAAATAAATGTGAGCGTCCACTGTGTGGTACGAGAAGCATGAAGGGATTGACAGCCTCAAACACCCGAATGAGTGGCCATTATACAGCTTTGCTATTGACAACAGTTGTTAATGGGGAATAAGTCTCCTCAGAATATTGTGACCGACCTCTCAGAATCAAGCATTTACTGTGACGATGCTTTGAAACAATCTGTATTGTAAAGCTCTATATAAATAACTGGCTATTTTCACACGCTTCAGATCTCTCAGGCATGTAATACGCTTCACTTTTAAAAAGGATGTAGTCACTGCAGTGCTAAAATTAATGGATGAAAGCCAGGGACCCACACACACAGACTCTGTCCTCATCTGGCTGGCTGGACCAGGCTGGGGTTACCATGGAGAGAGGAGGTGGCACAACTCCCACTGCATATTCAGAGCCCCTGGATGCCGAAGCACACAAAGGTACCTGTTCACAGGAAAAAGAATTATCACATGTCCTCTCTATGCTAAATTAGCTCATCAAGAGCAGCTATATAAAGCGAAGCACAAGCAAGGGAAACGAGAGCAGGTGAAAGAGAGAAAAGGAAGGACGGAGTGAGCAAGAGAGAGAGGAAAGGCGGGAGGAAAAAAGAACAGCCGTGAGCCCTCAGGCAGCATTCTGACTAACAGCTCTATGTCTTTTTCCTGCTGCTCTGCGGAGACAACATTCTGCTTGCTGTCTAGCCTACGCTAAGACATACTCCGGCCTCCCCGCCTCAGGGGAGCCTTTCTGTCCTGCCTCTGCCTCGTAGCAGCTTCCCTTTTGTTTTAATTATCCATTGCCTAACGAGGAGAAATTTATGCCTCTTCTAATTCCAGTGCCCCCCTTTCTCCCCCTGGGCTCACACTTTCTCCTGCCAATGGCATCATTACCTGCTGCCCTTACTGCAGGAACTCTGCCTTAACATTTAGATTTGAAATGTAAATTCTGCATTTGCATATTCGCTTTTTTCTAATTTTCTACCCTTACTTGATTTAAAAGGCTTGTTCTCGATCTGTTGCTTTTTCTCCCAACCGTATTCTCGTTAACCCGAAGTAATTTCTGCCTACCATGTGAAAAATGATTACCTTGAATCTCACTGTTTCCTCCTTGACTGAACATGATAGACATCTAACACGGCGGCACAGTATAAGACACGTTTTCAAGTGTAGCTTTTTTATCAGTCATCTAATTTCTCTCTCGTCGCCTGACACACTTAACCAGGTCCACTGGAGACTGTGGATAAATGTCAACTGTATTTTTGTGTCTTTGGGCTGGGTGTGGTGCTGTAAGCAAACCATCTGTTTCTCCACCTGACCTTTTCCTTTAATTGCCTAAATTGAAATGAAATGAAACTCTGCCTCCAAAGTTACTCATGTCTAGCAACAGTCCTGAATGAACAAATTCTGTGTGCAGTGACAAAACGGTGTGCTAGAACTAAACTAACTAAAGGTTTCAGCGATAACTTGCTGCATATTTCAGCAGTGTTACGAAAGATACACTCAAAATAAAATGGTGCTAAATGGCACTAAAAGTGGTTCTTGGCTCGTTATCATAGGGGAACCTCTTTAAGTGCTGTATAGCACCAATCTTGGTGCTTCAGCGGTTCTTCACCGGTTCTTTGGCTGAGGTGCTATATAGCACCAATACCATATACAGAACATGTTAAGATATGGTGCTATATAGCACCAAAAGTGGTTCCCCTATGATTACGACCAAGAACCGCTTTTATTGCCATATAGCACCATTTTTTTTTAGAGTGCTCATCTGTTCAAAGTAATGTGTCTTTTCAGTAACATTTTACATCGCTGTTTCATTTTGCACTCTAGAGCATCTCTCATTTCAAATGAGGTTGGGAGTTTGATTCACTTTTGCTAGTCATTTCATTTCATTCAGGTTCAGTGATTCATTTGAATTTATCCAAATGATTTGTTGATTGATTTGAATCATGTTCCCGGAAGGCCATTTTTTTATGTAGTGAAATATTTAGCTCAAAACTGCTGTTTATTACTCTCTTTAATTTAGTTACATAAAGTAGTGTTTATGTTCAATACTTTTGTGTAAATGTGCATTAGATTTCTTGTCTGGTTACCATGACTGACATCCTTATTATGTGCTCTTTTTTTTTTACATATTTGTTTAACCTAGTTCAGTAGTCAGGGCACTGATTAGGGAGTCAAACATTTAAAGGGCCGTCTCAATCACAAAATCCTTTCAGTGCACTGAAACGGTAGCTC
Source organism: Gobio gobio (assembly GCF_949357685.1). NCBI lineage: Eukaryota > Metazoa > Chordata > Actinopteri > Cypriniformes > Gobionidae > Gobio > Gobio gobio. The sequence continues at coordinate 42,368,737 of NC_137109.1, forward strand.
CCTAAAAAAAGAATCACTCAATGCACCATGAAAACCAGGGAGAATTGACACTCATTATGTCCCCTTAACAGAAGTTCTGAAACGTGAAACAAATCATGCAAGTGTCACAATGTGGTTGCAGTATTGAAGTGCACGATGAAGGAGATATATTCAAGAAATCTTTTAATATAATAATCCAAACTATAAACAGAAGCATCAACGAGGAGAAAACATACCACAAGCACACTGACGTATAACAAACAATCAACAGACAGAAACTGAGGGCTTAAAGGTCCCATGGCATGGCATTTTTCTATTATTTTATAATGTTTCCTGAGCTGTACTTATATTGTTAGTATGACTTTTACATCATAAAATGTCATAATTTAGAAATAAAAGGCATTTTTTCTATACTGCTGTTTGCCCTGTGGCTGAATGCCCTGCTTCAAGAGGCGTGTCTGCTGTGAGACTTCAGTAAAAACACCCACTGTTGTGATTGGCTGACATCTTTGCATTTTATATGAGCGGAGGGGGCGTGGTTTATCGAGGCACGAGCAGGCACGAGTCTGCCAGGGAGACGGATGGACCTGAGTTCACTTCACATCAGTTCTCAGCATGTCTGAACTGTTTTAGTTACAGCATATACTTTAGGTTATTAGTCTATTTCTAGTCGGAGGGACTGTCACTCATGTCAGAAAGTTAGTAACTTTAGTAAATTATGGATCAGCGCTGACTGGAGACGCGAACCGTTTAGAACGATTCAGTCCGATTTGGTGAACTGATTCGGTTCACTAAAAAGAACTGGTTCAAAAGAAAGATCGTTCGCGAACCGGACATCACTAATGTATCAGAGACTGAGCTCAGCGATTGCTAACAAAGTTATTTATAGTAACTACTGAGTTATGAGAGCGCTGTCAGTCAGCGCGAGTTTATTGTGTTTGTATCTGAGAGTTCTGAATAAACAGTCACACCGAGTCCGTCTCTTCATCATTATTCTACCAACTTTGTAACACATGCAAAGTACCATTACAGCTGTCGAGATGAACGAGTTAAAAGTAAGTGTTGATAATAGCATTATTTTTAAAATAAAATAAAAGCGTCAGTGACGCGCGTTGAGTACACAGCGCAAACAAAGACACAACAGCAGTAATCGGATGTAATCCAGTTTATTGTGGGGCTAGGCTGGCTAGCCCGGATATGCTCAAGCTTACCCCCCTTCTGCTTAATCTCACGCCGCGTTTGGTGCCTCCGCTGTGGGCCAGATGCAGTACTGTGGGTCGGGGATGTTGAAGGCCGAGCTTCGGCGTGTGTGAGGTTTATCTCTGCTGATGTTGAGCAGAAACTCATGACTGTATGCACATTTTAGAACCGATAGACGCGACGAGGACGTACAAAAACACTGACTCACAAGATATAAAACACGAAAACACCGTTCTGTCTGGAGAGAGAGAAGCCGCATTGTGTGCACGAATAATAAATAATTAGCTACACATCAGAAATCACTGATCACAGATCAGAAGGAACTGAAAAAAGACTTCTGTTTTCATTTGTACATCCAAACACTGAGAAACTGCCAGCGTTCACTCGTTCACAAGCAATGATGCAATGATCTCTCGACGAGCGTTTGCATGGGCGTGCCAGATTCTCTGGACGGAGGAAAGGGAGGAAACCGTGCCTGCTTGGACGTCAAACCAGGAGACTTCAGGATTGGCTAGTCTGGCCTGTCATTTTCTCAAAGGCAGAGAAAGACAGCCACAACTCGGTTTTACACCGATCAACATTTCTATCCACTTGGGGACAATATTCAGGCTAGGGGAACTCATATTAATGTTGAAAAACCTCATAAAATGAAAATTTCATGCCATGGGACCTTTAAAGAAGGGCAAACACAGGAGCGGATAATATAATTAATGAAAGACACCTGACCTGAAATAACACAATCAATTAGAAACCATAGAGACAAACAGGGAGAGAACGGAGGAGAACTGAATAACAGACTAGACGATTAACAAAGAAACTCAAACATTAACTGAACAGAAAAACAGGGGTCAGTACCATGATGGAAGCTGAACAAACTCTGGCTTACAGGATTAGTTTTGAGTTGACAAAACCAAACCAATCCAATCCAGCTTTGTTGGTACCATGATGCTGATCATCAACTTTCTCTCTCAACTCAAGCTTTGATCCTGAGTTTGTTGAGCGCGTGCACATGACAGTGTGACATCAGTAGTGAACAGATAATTGCACTTGTACATGTACATTCAATGCCATTTTTTAACCTACTTTCTTGTCTATCTTGTAGCAGAGTACTTTTTTCCGGTGCAGTTGAACAATTTTCAAAGGAGTTTCAAAGGAAGATTCCCCATTACTGTAAAATAGCAGATAGGAAGAAAAAAAGTCAAAAGTAGGCAGTTATGAACAAATTCTCAGCTGGTTCCCACCTGCCTCTGTTTGACACCTGAACACCTGCCCCATCAGGTTCACTGCAGATGGCTGAGGTGAATCTTTTGTCTTTCAATCTAAATCCTTTTCTCACTCAATCTCCATCTCTCTCTCACTCTTTATGGCTATATTCAGAATGGCGTAATCTAGTTCTATTCTGGTTATTGCAATATGCGTACCATGTGCAGTATGCACATTTCTTATATTCTCGGAATACCAAGATGACCTACGGCATTTACCAAAAGATGTAGTGTGGAATACATTATCCCACAATGCAATGCCCAGAGTGACGAGTGAACGGAACATTTTCTTCATAACCCATTATTTATTTTCCTAATGTTGGAATATGATCATACAAGTAATTTATTTTATTCATTCCAAACATGCCCTGTCTTTCCACCTGCCCTGTCTAGAAGCAGTGTTGTGTTTTAATAGGGTTGCTACTAGATGTCATAATGAAATATATTCAGATCTCATTCAGACCTTATATTCTAATACTCAGAATATCAACAGGATATTAGATGAACTCAGCCTATATCTGCGTTGTGTGTTCATGCATGTAATATAACAATATATGCACTGTTCATGCACTTATGATTGCAATTAATTTGGTTTTCTATGATCTTCTTTCATTTCAAATGCCATATTCTTCTTCTCTTGTAAACATTATACGCTCCATAAGGCAACGGAGGAGGAAGAGGCTGGGAAAGTGTCGTGCTTGGGTGTGAAGTTTTTCCATCCCATGATGTTTTCCACACTCAACAACACTTTAACTAGCATGATTATCCATGAACATTAATACAGTGCTAATTGCAAGATGTTTATTTCACAGCGTTCAATTAACACACTCTGCATCAGTAGCAATCACTCATCCTTACTGATCATTATGGAGCTTGAGTCTTTCTTTAGGCGTCTTAACAAACACGACTGCGTGGCCAGTCACACTGTGTCCCTGCTCGCTTTTTGGGTGAGATTTGTCTGTGCACAGTATTCAAGTACTTGTGAAATAACACGTTTCTATATAGACTCTGATTAGCAATCACACCCTCCTGCAGACACCGAACAAAGATTCATTTGTATCCTTAAAACCTACAATGAAACATATATATAAACACATACATATTTAATATTTTATTGGAATCTACATAATGAAGGTGGAACAATTTGCACTCTTTGTAACATAGCATTAAAATGTAATGTGCCCCATAACATTAACAAACCCTTTAAAAAAACTTATGTTTTTAAACTTATTAAAACTTATTAATTTATTTCCAGCATGCACTAATTGTGTAGTCATTTCCCTGAAGTTTTATTCAAGTGCAAGTGACTTATTTTCCCAAAGCGAAATAATTGCTCACCCCTGACATCTCCAGCAGAAGCAAAACTATTTTGTTTTTGTTTCTCAATTATGCCTGTCTGCCGTCACTTAGTTTGGGATGAATTTGGAAACTCACCCAGCCATGCAGGAAATTTTTATGCTTGTAAAAATTAGAGATTGGCAGGTTCAATTGGAGCAGGGCAAATGAGTTTGTGCAGGGTTTGGTGGGGTCAGGGTGGGTTCGCTGTGGTGAGAGTTGCTGTGGGCAGCAGAAGTTAGGGTCACAGGCCTGCAGATAGCTGGGTAATGAAGCGTTCCACACAGCTGGTGCATTCTCAGGCATCCCTGGAGTTACACCATTGAAAGATGAAAGGTCAGCGTTAGAAAGAGAAAAGAGCAAGGGAGTGCAGGAGAGGCGGAAAATCTAAGAGCGAGAAACAATGGTTCTGCTTTGAGGAAATGAATCGGACAAAAAAAAATACTACTAAAAATAACTGCATGTTAGAGAATAATAAAGATGGATTTTGCCATTCATAACAGGAGCAAAAGAGCATGGGGTCAAGTATGCACCGCACAGGCCAAAAGTGCACTCGGAGAAAACAATTACTTTGAATATACTTGGTGAAAATCACTTTGACACAAGCTATAAAAAAAAAAAAGAACCAAAATGAATAAACCCCGCACAGGCATGCCGCCACAACCCCAAAAGGAGTGCGGAGCAGAGCCCATCTCATCAAGCTCTGTACAGCAGTCATACAATGAGAAGTGAAGGGGAGCCCAAGAGAATCAATAACCTGAACGACCAATCTGTTCCAGGTACTTTATGATGTGACTGTGGTAATTATTACCTGATCAATAAAAGAGTTTGTTGTGTAGAGGGATGGGTTCTAGGCTGGCGTAATTGCTTTCTCCTCATGTGCAGGTTTTGTGTATACATTTTCTCAGTATCAGAAATGTGGGAAGGTGAAGGAAAGGGGTGTATCCTGCTCTGTATAATCGCTAATATCCATGAGTGTTCTTTATTAACTGCGGGCCCTGCAGGTGTTCTTATCATCAAACACTTTCAAAACATTTTGACACAAAGAAAAAATGAAAGAGAAAGCAGGAGAGTCATGTACCAGAAAATGTTGCCCAGTTTGACTTGTAATTTAGATATGCTGTTACAGTAATCAACTTCTTGAAAAGTTTGTTTTTAACACCAAGGTTCTGTACGTGTGAATCTGTGATTGACTAACGCTGTGTTGTGGTTGCCACAAAAAACCAAGCTATGCATATTAAATGCGTGCAGCAGCGAATCCCCTGCATATTTCATAGACTACAAGCTATGTGGTTTTAGCCACAGAACGAGTCCAGTTCATTCCTGCTGCAAATCCCCACTACTTTATTTGCTGATTGTAAAATAACTTAGTTCAGACTCGAGGGGAATGCTCTGGGAATGAATTGCGGCCGGTGATAGCGCCGTTTGTTTGCACACGCGGTCTGTGTTGTTTTTGCGGCATATTCACAAAGGGAATTATGCAAATCAGGTAACAGTGTAAACGTGCACACAAAATCTGTCCAGAATGCAATTTGCATGGCATGATCTTGCAGGTCAAGTTTAAAGTGCTAGGTTGTAGAGGATGCGGATGAGTTTTGTCAACAGTTCTTGCTGTGTGCCAAATAGACATTTTTGTATTTTGCTCCTCAAGTAGAGCAGAAGAAAATGCACACCTTTGGAGTTGCAAGTTAAAGAAATGAAATGCACACTCACTTAATAAAAGTGCGCAGTTATAATATGTTTTATGACTGTGTGTGTGTGTGTGTGTGTTTGTATCTTAATAAAATTTTTAACTTCTATTCAGTTGTTTTTCCAGCACCCCCCCCCCCCCCAATTCTGACTAACCAATTCTGAATTTATAAAGCACATATTAATGCCTTATTCTGCATGACCATATTCTACATCCCCTAATCCTACCCAATAATGTGTGTGTGTGTGCGTGTGTGCGTGCGTGCGTGCGTGCGTGCGCGCGTGTGGTTTATATTCTCAATTTGTGAAGCACTTTAGGCAAAAAAGTTGTGTTTAAATGTGCTAGCCTATATATATATAAATTGAAGTAATTAAGTTAGTTAATAGTGAGAATTGGACCCTTATTTAAAGTGTGACCTTTATTAGAGAATACTGTAATAAAGGATTGAAGTATGAATCACATACTCAGAATTGTTTGTCTGACCCATTGAAAAGAACCAGTCAGTACTAAAAGGAAAAAAGTGTCATTGTTCAGCTGTAGTCAGTTCAGTGTTGATTCAATTTAGTTCAATAACTGTAAAGATCATCAAACGTAAAATATGTTGTGCAGTAAATATGCAGTGATGTCATTGTTCAGCTTAGTTCGGTTCTCATTATCATTTTAAAAGTGAATATATACAAAATATCATCTTTTAACAGTGATTTGATGGAATTTGACTTTTCCCTTCCTAACTTAGTACCAATCTAACAGTCACACTATGGGAATCACACACACCTCTTATTGTGTACTGTTGGGTCACCCCCGCCCCACCTTGTCACAAGCTGCAATTTATGCATCCTGAACTGCACTTTTTTTGTTTGGTTGCTTGTGCGTTCTTTCGAACGATTTGTTGATTTGTGTAGCATCTATACAGAGCTTTAAACTGTCTAGAACATCTACGAACACATTTCTTTCTCTCACGAAACACTGACTCAGTGCTAAAAAATAATAGGCCATTAGCCCTGTATGCCAAAGTGTGCTGTTTTCAGGGTCGGTTACACGGTGCAGTCGTTTGATCTTTTAGTGTGATTATTACCATTGATCATGGTTAATTGTGATTGGTTGTCAGTGTAATATTTCGTAATGGCATGTCAATAAATTGACCTTGTTCAAAAAGGCTAGAACCTTCTATATATCCTATATTTTGTTCTTCAAGGAAAGCAATAAAGACTGAACTGAAAGGGAATTTAAAGGAATTTAAATTTGAAGTTTTTTAGCTGTTAGCCTTAAGGTTAGGAATAAGCTGGTGTGTTCCAAAACAATGACAAAATTTGCATTTAGGAGATATAAGCATTCAAAACTTACAGTCACTCACTTTCGTTAAAATGAATCACAGATTTTGATGACATCATCGCAGACTTCACCTACTCATCAAATTTTCTGTCCAATCAAATGCTCTCTAGAGTCTGAAGCGTCCAGCCCCCTGCATTATAAATATACCCTGAAGCTGTCTGAAATCAGTCAGCTGTTCACACATTTACTATTTGGCACATAGCCCACTATACATTCAGACATGTAATGCTTTCAGTTGAGGCAAATGAAGTCTGGTTTCACGTTTCTTTGACGCGCACCGCCGCAGCGCACACACTTAAGTCTACACAAGAGCCATTGACTAGAGACACGAGTGCGGATCATCTCGGCACAGACAACAAAACATATCGGACCCATTTAAATTCTGCACAGAATGCTGTATTTCAAAGCGATATGGAGATTATGATGATAAACGGTTAGAGATTAGGAGGAAACTGGTTTTACCAAACAGAAAGGCTAGTCAAACTGTGGTATTAACAAAACGCTATTGGCTGTTTCAAAAAAGGGGAGGAGCTGTTAACAGCTGGAGCCGTTTCAGGGGAAATTACGTCAACACATTGAATAATGCTGCGCGTTTCAAGGCACTTCAGTGGGCCTTTAATAGCAGATGGCATCATGAAATTCTCTCTTTATGCCTCTTTAAACCCACGCCACCTTTTATATACCGATATAAACTCACCCTCCCTTTCCTTTTCATTACGGCAATTCAAAATTAAGGTAATTTTAATGAATCAACTCAGGATAGACCCGTTTTTGGGTCTGCGTTGACATACAGTACAAGTTTTTTGTATTTTCATTTTTTTAAAAATTGATGTACATTTATAACACTAATATATTGTATTATATTATCTTTGCATCAAATTATAAAAACAAGTTACCGCTGCTGTGAGGATGTTTCTAATAAAGCGTCTATGGGAGTGACTGTAAAAATAACATTTTTCTCTTTTGACTGCTTTTATCAATCTCACTCTATTTTTCCCCTCTTTTTGAAAGTTGTGAAATCACTAATGTGGAGTTTTTCTTTTGCGATTTGAGCAAATGGGGACACAAAAATATATTTAATATATTCCCTCATTCACCGCTATAAAAGTTAACCCAACTATGACGACTTCAGCTTCTGAGAAACCCGGAAATGTGAAAAGGGTCTATAGAGCATAACATGCCTTATGTTATGCTTTATGCACACTGCAAAATGCAATGTGTGCACCGTTTGGAAAAACTCATTAATTGGTGACACTAAAAATAAAAAGCTACACTCCTTAAAGTTGTGAATGAGTCTGCAGCCTCTGAGTAAAAAAAAAGCTTTCTTACCCTGTGTCACTGGGTTTCATGCATCTTTTCCATTGATTTTCCATCTTTTCAATTCCATTGAAATTTCTAAAGTAGTTAATTAAGCATGACATTTCTACAGAAATCTCCTCAACATTTCACATTATATGAGTCATTTTTACATGTTTACTATTTTCATGTAAAGCTAATGGCAATATATTTTGTTGTTAAATTGAACAGGATTTTAGCAGAGATCATTATGCTGCTGAGTTCAGGGTTCTTTATATTCTGTCCAACTACATTCATCATTTTTTTACTCACAAAAATGTCTAATCTATTAGGACGTGACTCATTTGTCACCCGATTAGATGAAATAAGGCCAGATAGGGCTTATCATGGAAATCCTGATCGCTTATTTAAACTCGCAGACTTGGATTCATGGACATATTTTCATCAGTAAAAATTTGACTAAATCTGAGCCAAGAATTCATTTCTAGCATTAGCACAGAACTTTCAAAGCAATTAATTGCTTTTATCAGCCGGTTTTATATCCGTGCCAAAGCTGAAAAGACAAAGTGCTCAGCCAAAGCGGTTGCCCCGTGCCATCGATCATGAGGTAGTATTAACTACCCCCTCCCCCCCAATCACAACGAATACAATTAAAGTTCAACTTGTTGATTTTGTTCCTACGGGCCATAAATCACCTCTCAGTCTACAAACTTTCCATCTGCATTGCTCCTTCACTCACTCCATCTATTTCTCTCCCGCTTCCTTTTTTCTTTCACTCCATTTCTCTTTTTTTCCACTCAAACCTTTCAGCTTCCTGGCTAATGCAGTCCCGCCACATTCTGAATCTACTTCAGACCACCAGACCATAATTACATTTAGTCAATAAAAGTAAGTCATTACAGAATGAGATCTTGGGCTAAAACCTCCCAATATTGATTGGCGTTTCGGCTTCTATTTGAAAGATGGCATGTTATAAAATGTGAATACAGAAATTATTTTAACCTCAAGGCTATGCTGAATATACACATTACATTTTGTATCTACAATATAGTGTTGACAAAGGCATAACTCTTTAACAGAAGCAAGATTTTGAGTCAAAAGTCATGTAACACAAAATAAAACAGTTTTTATGTTGGTTTCAAACTAAAATTAAATGAAAATATATGTATTTAGTTCTCTCTTCCAAACTCCAGTATCATCAGATTTTTTTTTTTTTTTTTCAGTATTTGTTGAGTAAACAAATGAACACTGGGAAACCACACTGGGATGGGATACATTCAGGCAAGAGTTATTTACATAATGAAGTCAGATTTTAACTGAAAGGTTAAAACAGGTATTTTTTCATAAATGTCATGTCAAAGAAGGTTGTTATGAATTTTAAATCTGGCAATGTAATTGCAGTATTTCTTGGCCAAAACAATGTTCTGATAGTTAAGTATGTTAGTCTTATTTAATGGTATTGTGAAATAGTTTATTATTATTTTATTTTTTTTGTAGACAAGACACAGGGTATGTATACATAAATCAACATATAATAAACCTAATCTGAGAGATGTTCACTGGAGTTAAATGTGTGACAACTAGCCTTGGTGCCTTATGCATTGAACATGTATAATATAATTTAGGGCTCAATAGATACATTTTTTTAATCGTGATTAATCGCACACTTTTGTACAATTAATTGTGATTAATTGCATACTTATCATGAAATTAAGCATACACCATTTATCTTGTTTACCATGTTCATTTTATCATCATTTTCAATATCCAGCAAAGTAAACATCAGATTGAAAGGTGTTCAGGGAAGAAGAAGGCAGTAATCTGCGAATATTCAACCACTTTAATCATATGAAATACACAAACGAAAGTAAAGCGGAAGCCCCTCATGGACACCTGCTGCAACGTAAAATCACAGGCCTGGTCCTCTCTCGTCCTTCACTGTCGTCGCTCCTTTTATCAATCCGGAGTAGAGCCCTGCATTTCTGCCCGAGCCTGACGGGGCCCGACTTTTTTACGCCCCTAGGGCCGGGTTTCGGGCCAATTTTCACGTCATACCTCAAATGCGGGCCGGGCTTCGGGCCTTTTTTGGGCTTATCCTTCGTTTTATATTTTAGACATAAATGAATTAAAAGAAACAATGAGATGTGCTGCGCTGGTGGAAACAACATGAGACCATGATACCGCGACTGTCAAGACTGTTAGAGTACGGCGCTATGCAACTTGCATCGCCACAAATGAGTAAAGCAAGCCAACGCGCAAACTGCCGCAAGTGAAACTGAAAATAGGCTAAATCTTAGATGCTCAAAAACACAATAATTTTCATTAAAACTAATGAGACTAAATGCTCTTACCAGTGCTTAGGTTGCTCATTCTCATATTGCGGTCTTTGATGAATAAAATTCAGCTCATATCTGTTGCTTTTGTTGACGTGAACTCTGTTAAATGTGCATATAGCGCGGGAATTTAAGATCGGATTTATATTCATTTTGCGGAGAGAGGTGTAAGGTAAGACAACCTGCATGGTTTTTTTTTTTTTTTTTTTAGATTGTGTAGCCCGTTTCATTTGCAAGCGGCATCAGCCTGCCTCAGCTTGTCAAAAATGCCTTTTTTACTGTGGTAGTGGTGGTGATAGTAGGCTTAGGCTAAACGTTTAAACTAACATTGTGATGCTTTAGGTGTTTTATATCTATAGATTTTATTATAAGCAAATCAAGTGTTGATTTGAGAGGCTAAATTTATCAAACGTGGTTAACTCACTGTCGGCCACTGGCCGCTTGGTCGTCACTTTAAAAAACAAAAACTTGAATTTAACAAACAAAAAAATGCTTCAAACTTTTTTCAAAATTAACTTAATAAAGAAACGAAACGAAATATAACTACTTTGAAATTAAAAACAAAACAAACTATTTTAATGGATGCAACAATGTGTAATAGGGAGGAAAAACCAAAAAAAACCACGGACTCGGGCTGAGAATATTGATAAGCTCTCGGACACGGGCTAGGGCCTCAGCGTCTCGGGCCAGGGCCGGCCGAGGGCCTAGATTTGAGACCCGTGCAGGGCTCTAAGCTCCTCCGTGAGACAGTCGAGACCAGTGTGGCCTTGCACAGTTTTCACAGCTCTCAGTCCCGCCCTGCTTCCCACAGTGTCTTTCCAAAAAAGGTCACTTGGAGACTCCAAAAGGACACCAAACAACCAAATTATATAAGAAGTCCATATAATTCATATACATTTATGCACACCAAGCATGCATTAAAAAAAAACATTACAGAAAAAAACTTTTCTGAATTCACAGTATAGTAGTAGTATAATTCAGTAGTATAGTAGGCTGTGTACAGTGCAACAGCAAAGCCTACCAGGGTCACAGGTGCTTGCACCATTGTAGATGCTCATTTCGATAAACTTCCGACTTCTAAGATCATCTAACTGCATGAAGTAAATTATGTTAATGACACAATTAAACGTGCTTCAGTCATTTATTTGCATGAAATTATTAGATAAAATAATAGATTTTGAATCTTTTTGTGTGTTTACGTTGACAGCCCTAAATATAATACATAGTAGTCTACATACATATATTTATGTTTGTATAAACTGACAAATTAATCATGAAGATAGCTATTATTTCATTTTATTTACACATTTATCTCAAACATACAGTATATCTGTTTTAAACACTGGTGCAGCATCTGATACGAAATTCCACATCTGTATTGCCCCTTGTGCCGTTACTATGGCAAGTCGCAAATTGTGGAACATTTTTTCATTTGTCTGTAAATATTTTATGCATACATCATCTAAGGGTAAGGTCAAGTGTAAGACTTCATGTGCTCAAGGTGAAGCCAGAATAAGGCACTATCTTGGCAGACATTTTCGCTTAGTGTCTGCTGTCTGACTGTAAAACAAACCTATGTTCGCTCATTTTCTCTACTCCATGTTGCCGCCCCGGCAACCTTGCTGCACCGGAATGAATTATTCTGAGATGACCTATTTTGACATGTTCGTAAAAAAAGATGTGCTTTGTTTGCTTTATTTCTCAATCTGGTTTTTCCCTGGCAGGAGCAGAGCACAGTACATTGTGTTAACCAGGCATATCCGCCAATAGTCACCAATCTCACCCTGCTTAAACAGCTATGACCCTGTCTGGCACGGACAGGTGGGTGATGAGACAGACTCAGGCCTTTGGTACCTCTGTTGCTATGAGGCTTGGATGCTTCTCTTCAGGTATGTGCTGTGCCTTTTGTCCTGCGAATGAAATGGGACGGTCTATTCAGCCTGCTGGCAGCCCACATTAGAGATTGGAGACCCTTCCAGAACCAGCATATGCCTGAGAAAGCTCACAGTTAATCCAAAGTCTGCTGACGCGCTGGAAGCGCATAGAGAATTCTGACATTCTCATTCTGTTACGTCGGGGAACGAGGAAGTGGATCCAATTTGATAATGACATTCCGGGGCGTGCGGGTTTCTGTGATAATTCTCTCACAGTTCAGCACATCAGTTCTTGTTACAGGTCTGGTGTTGCTGCAGATTGGACAGCTGAAGCTTGAGAATGTTTCAGAGTGCGGAAATTAGTCAGAGAAGTGTCAAACACAGTTGGGCCGCACTCATTTAATGAGACTGCAGCGGGAAACATATAACCCATCAGTCAGCTGAACACAAACATATTTTCCATAGATCTTCTGCCCTTCAGTGCAACACAGTTTAGACTATAAAGAGAATATTATAAATGCTAAATATAGAATATATCTGACTTTTTAAGAAATTACCTTCCTAATAAGACTGCCCTATAGAGGCAAACAGCAGTAACTACTCTATGACAACACTGGACTTTCAAAATTAGATTTTATCTGAATTCTGATCAAATGTGTTGTTGTCTTTGTAGATCAGAGATGTTCTGTTATCAATCCGTTTTATTGAATTTTTATTGAAGTACACGTTTCCATTTACCTCTGATGTTAATTATGAATTAATCAGATACACTAGAAACAAACATGAATGTCTCCATTGTTGATTGTCTGTTGATGTTCATTAAAGTGAACATGCCGACTCTTAGCTTACGCATGAAACTCATTTGTATAACATTATGGGTCAAGGCAAATTAGGCTGCTGATTATTCATTATTCCAGCAGCCTTAAAACAGCCAATAGTACAACCTCTGATTGCTCAAGTGCTGTGTTTTAATTGCTCTGAAAGTACATCCTAGACAGAAGAGACACTGTAGAACAAACCTGTTTGTGGTCAAGGGAACACTGGATGAGCCAGCTTAAAAGATTCTGTCATCATTTACTAGCCTTTATGTCATTCCAAACCTGTATTACTTGCTTTCTTCTGTGGAACACACTCACAAAAAAAGAAATCTTCATCTTTGAAGTTTCACAGAAGAAAGAAAGCCATACAGGTTTTTGGAATGAAATGAGGGGGGAATACATGATGACAGAATCTTCTTTTTTGATTGAGCCATCCCTTTATCGGGCAAATTTTGTAAACTTGATAGCAGGTAAAGTGCACCTTACAAAAACGTCTCTTCTCTGATGATGTGTACACCGACCCGAGGGCGGGGCTCTACGGTTGTCCAATAGCCAGACAAGTTTCAATCCTTCCCCTGCAGCAGGAATGATCCAATCAATTCCCAATGAACAAAATCAAGTCCAGCCTCAGATTTTTTCTTGTTTGTAAAACCATTACAATAGGGAAGAAAAGATCATCGCAATTTCCCTTTAATGCCAACTTTAAATACAAAATGTCTACTTTCTGGAAGGCAAACATCACTGTTACTCTTGTTTTCAATGTAGGATTTGGAATTTGAAACCAGGGGCAGTTCTAGGATTTTCATTTTAGGGGGGCTTAGCCCCCAGTGAGGGTATTTTAGGGTCCAAATTGCGCTATTAACTAGTAGCTTACTAACATGCATATCCATAGGATGGCTGTTTAGTAATACTTATAAAGTAATACTTATAAAGCTCCCCTTTTTTATTTCTCTGATCTACATATGTGGATTTTAAGATGTTCTGAAGGCCAAAAAATTGATAACAGTAGCTTGAAAACCATGTCGTTGGGCAGTAGATTATTTGTCTTTCTTATCTCCACATCGCTCTTTTTTCTCTGTTTTTATCATGCCCAGTCTCTTCCCCTCCTAACGCTGAGCTTTAACTGATATAGTTTTTCCATTTTCGTCAGAGAAGAAAGTAAATATGGTTTACATATTAACATACTGATATTTATATGTTTTATGAATACTTTTCTTAGACACGTTAATTTAGTTTTAAGTTTATTAAATTAATTCACAAAATAAAAAACACATTCATTAGGCTACTAATCTTATGCCTAATACAGGCTGAAATAGCTGAGCTTTTTTATTTATTTACTGAAGGCTACAAATGGAATAATATTAATTTACAATATGTACACATTCATTATTAATCTTATGCCTAATCTGAAGAAAACGGTTTTGTTAATATTTCTTGTTTGTTAATTACAGTATGAATCACATTGGCCTATTTTCAATTCAAATTGCCGAAATTAGACAAAAGTGTAGGCTATTCATTTGCCTGAATATTTTTGTCTTTGTTTAACATTTCTGAGTTAAAGAAGCAGAGTCTTAGCTTACATTTCTCTCACTTGACGTTGAGTCGTGCTGCTAAAATTCGCGTTTAGCCTCAGCAGATTCTGTGTGAACATAAAGCCCGCCTAACGTTACTCTGATTTGATTGGTTTTCTCGAATATTTTGACATTGACGAGCGATGACAGACCAATGAGGCTCAGATGAACGCACACACCTCTGCTTCTGATGTGCGCTCTGCCCGGCGCCGCTGCGGATTGAAGAACACGCTGACTAAAAGACGGGACGAAGCCGTAGCCTCCCGCCAGTTTCATATGCTTTAAAGGTTAATCACACATTTTTTAGGGGGGCTGGGGCAGAAGTTAAGGGGGGCTGAAGCCCCCCTAAAAAGGGTCTAGAACCGCCCCTGTTTGAAACAAATCCGTTACTGTAAGTTTTAATTGTCAGCATGTAACTTCCTTAAATTATGTGGCTTGTCTGAGGTCACGATGAGTGAAACGTCACTTCATCATTGTGTATCAGACATTGCCACCTTGTGGAATAAAGGTGAATTGCAGTTATTTTGTCATTATAGATTAATTTATTATTGTGCAGGAAAAAAATGAGTACAATCTTACACACCTCGGGTCGTTAGCAACCCTATACAATTTCGACAAAAAACTAGTGTAAAAACAGGCATTCAATTATAATTGTATATATTTTTTTCTTGTTATATTGTTTAAAAAGGATTGATTGAGGAATACTAAGAAGGTTGATGTCTAACTTAATTTATGAAGAGTTAAATTAATGAAGAGGAGGGTAGTGAATGATGTCTCGGGTCACTAAAGACCCAAGGTATGCATTTAAGGGTTAAAGGTCCCATGGCGTGGATTTTTTTTATTATTTAATAATGTTTCCTGAGGTGTACTAATATTGTTAGTATGATTTTTGCATCATAAAATTTAGAAATAAAAGGCATTTTTTCAATCCTGATATTAGCCCTCTGGCTTGAATGCTCAGTTTCTAGGGGTGTGTCTGCTGTGAGACTTCAGTGAAAACGCCCACTGTTGTGATTGGCTGACATCTTTGCATTTGAAATGAGTATTAGATTATGTGGCGGAGGGGGCATGGTTTAGCGAGGTCTGCAAACACTGCCAGAGAGAGACAGACTGGGCACTTGTGGACCAGAGAGACGGAGAGCTGGAGAAAGATTGCTGAGAAAGTTATATTGTACTGAGTTGTTGAGAGCGCTGTGAGCGCGAGTTTATTTTGTTTGTATCTGAGAGTTCTGAATAAACACGAGTCCCAGTCACGCCGACCCTGTCTTCTTCCTCCTTATTCTACGAACGTTGTAACATGTGGAACCCCTCTCGAATACTTTTACTACATTTTTTTACCATTACAGCTGTCGAGTTGAACGAATCGTGAAAGTGTTGATTATAGCATTATTTTTAGATCTTTTCCCATCACATGAAAGGCTGCAGTGATGAACATTGAGACAGACAGTCGCGTTGATCGCGTGAATGGCTTCACTGGCTTGATTCACTGATGCATAAACAGTATTAAACGATTTAGAAAGAAAGTCTGTGTGAACTTGAATATTTAGCTACACATCAGAAATCACTGATGATCACAGATCAGGCATTAATGAACACTGTTATACTCACTTATATGTGGCGGTGCTGTCAAATCCATATCGTAAAGTCTGTTTGTAAAGCCTGTGCTGACATTGCAATTAAAACAAACAATCCATTTTCTCCAAATTCTCTTGGCGGGCAAAGCAGAGGAAGGGGAGGTAACCTTTCCCCGTATGACGACATACAGGGAAGATTCCAGATCGGCTCGTCTGAGCTTTCATTTTCTCAAAGGCAGAGCAGGACACCCAGAACTTGGTTACACCTATTGAAATTTCCAGCCACTTGGGGACCAAATACAGGCTTGGGGAACTCATATTAATGTTAAAAAACCTCATAAAGTGACATTTTCATGTCATGGGACCTTTAAAAACGTCTAGAACACCTACTACTGCAACCACCCACAATTCTAGTGTTGTAGCAGTGACATTTAGCTATCAAAATTTTGTCAGAAAATGTATGTTTACTCACTTGGCAAGTGTTTTTATTTAAGCGACATTGTCTTTGTCTGTTTTATCAGTTTGTATGTTCCCATTGAGTGTTTTAGCTTGGTATTAGCTGAGCTACAGAAACAGACATAGGCCTGCAGTATGTATAATGTCTTTAGAAATGTTTTGTTGCTTTTTTTTACACATTGCAAATGTAATCGATATTCTTAAAACATTAGAATTGTCTTTAATACTTGATCAGGCTTCATACTTTATGAAACACAAAAGATGTGTTGCTTGAGAATTACTTGAATTAAAATAACACTTAACCACGGCTCGAGTCCCCGAGGTAGATTCTGACACAATAAGCAGATAATCAGCTAACGTTCAGTCTAAGCTCTGTTCAGGAACATATTATACTAAATATCTCTTTGCTTTGTCCATTCAAGATTAAGTTCACAGGCTGGTGATTAGACACAAAGACCCTGTCACAGTCTTCCCTTATCACAGTTAACAGTAAAAAAAAAAAAGGCTCACTGATGCCCCATGCCAGCCAAATGCCATTGCATAATTTCTCTAAGCTGCTTGGCACCAGCTCGGCAACTTGGCTCCCACTAAAGAGGTGAGTTTAACTAATGAGCTCATTTGGAGCAGGTGTTAGATACCTGTCCATCTGCCGGAGAGGGTCACTTTCAACAGAGGACCCCACAGCCTACATAGTGACCCTGATCCGCCAACACAAATACCCGCCCCGCCCCCATACCGGTCCCAACATTTACTCCGATTAAACTGATGCCCCCCCCCCCCCCCCCCCCACCACCACCACCACCACTCCCTACTCCCTCCTCCAATGCAGAGCCAGATCTAAGTATGAGTGCCATCTTCTATTAACAACTTTTTTAAGCAAAAAAAAGAGAAAAAAACACCATCACTTGGATATAAATGCTTCCTTTAGTAACTCAACGAAAGGCTGTCAGAGCATTACAAATACACCCCTAGAGATTTTACCTCAAGTACTACAGGTCACAATGACACATCTTCTTTGTCATATGGCAACAGCTATTATTCCCCAAGAGCATGGATAGTCACAAAGCAAACACTCTTTTTGTGTGTGTGTGGCACATTCTCACACTTCAGCCAGGTTATTTCCAACTACTGTTTATTTTAGTGTAGATATGGCAGAGAATTTGATTAGACGGATTCTCTTTGTGCGCTATCGAGTTTGCAACAGACCGAGGGCTAAATGATTAAGTCACAAAAAACACATGGCAAAGGTTGATGCATGTCTTTGAGCATGTCTGTAAAGATTCTAGAGGGAAATGACTGTGCACTACTGTTCAAAAGTTGGATGTCAGTAATATTTTATATGTTCAAATAAATTATTATATTTATTTATTTTAAATTGCAACAATATTTCTCAGTTTTACTGCTTTTGAACAAATACATGAGCATAAAATCCTTTTTTTCAAAACAAAAAATACCAACCTCAAGCGTTTTATTCCATCACTGGATGTAATGATAACTTGATGTTGATTCAGTAACTGCTTTGACCAATTTGGTACAGTACTTTATGCATTAGACTGATTGACTTTGAGTCTTTATCTCTTTTATCGTCTTTCTGAATGAAACCTGCTTATAAGAGTCATTAGTCCATTAATTATACTACACATCATGCTTGTGCATGTTATGCGCAGCCATAAGGGCTTATTTGCCATTATTTTACAACATACACCCCTTTTATCTCAATACATTTCAAACTTTGATAAAATGACTTATTTTGCTGTGGGACTATTCAGCAGCAGAGTTTGCTGCCTTTGAAAAACATAGCTCAGATAATTTGGTCTTGGGGGAATTTAATGAGTAATCTTTGAATTCATATTGAAATAATATTGAAATCTAAGTTTTGATTGCAGACTTTGGGATTACAGTTCAAGACATTGTTGAGATCTCTGAAACTCTAGAGGAGAGGTCTGTTTTTTGAATGGACTTTTTCTCAAGAGAAAACAAATCTGAAAAGAATTAAGTGTTCACTTGATCTCTTTTTAAGTTAAGTTCTGTATGAGAGAGAATTGAGATATTAAAGAGATCCCATTTGTAATTTTTCTTTCATAAGCTGTTGATTTTGAGTTACAAACCCTTGTTTCCTTTACACGTGGAACTGTAACCCCTCCTGTTCGAATCACCCGCTCCTAGCGGGACTCGAACCCCAGTCCACCGGCATGAGAGTCGGACACTCTAACAAGGAGGCTAAAGGCTGCAACCTCCAGCATCAGTCACTAGAGCATGACAATAGAGCACGATTAACCTTTAAAGCACTAGAGAACCCGTCCTTCGGATGAGACGTTAAACCGAGGTCCTGACTCTCTGTGGTCATTCCCAGTCCCAGGATGTCCTTCGATAAAGAGTAGGGGTGTAACCCCGGCATCCTGGCCAAATTTGCCCATTGGCCCCTCTCCATCATGGCCTCCTAATCATCCCCATATACAGATTGGCTTCATCACTCTGTCTCCTCTCCACCAATCAGCTGGTGTGTGGTGGGCGTTCTGGCGCAATATGGCTGCCGTCGCATCATCCAGGTGGATGCTGCACATTGGTGGTGGTTGAGGAGATTCCCCCTTCTATATGTAAAGCGCTTTGAGTGCCTAGAAAAGCGCTATATAAATGTAACAAATTATTAATTATAATCTCTTGAGATCAGAGGAGTGAGGTTTACTCACACAGCAACTACTAGCTGGCCTCCGTTACACTCCTAAACCTCACTCCCATCCGGATCACGGCACCAATGTAACCCCTCCTGTTTGAACCGCCCGCTCCAAGCGGAACTCAAACCCGGGTCCGCCGGCACGAGAGTTGGACACTCTAACAAGGAGGCTAAAGGCTGCAACCTCCAGCGTCTCTTGAGATCAGAGGAGTGAGGTTTACTCACATAGCAACTACTAGCTGGCCTCCGTTACAGAACCACAATGGAAGACCAGTCTACTAGATGACAAAACCATGTTACAGTGGTAACAGCAAGACTTGATATTTGTGGATGTTTGAGATCCTTGAGCCCTGGAGAGGTGCTACAATTGGCTGTTTACTCTTGTTTTAAACAGTTTTAGAGTTCTGAGACTGCGGAGGCCGCTGATGTGGGTTGGTTTGCCATCACATTCTGTTTGTGACAGAAGCAGAATATTCAGGACAGCTCAGGATGAAAATACACCGTGTTTAACACGTACAGAGAAGGCTGCCGTCAAATACAAACATTTCCGAGCTGAGAAATGCACCGTTTTTCAGAGTTTTTCAACATTTGTTTCCAATGAGGGTAGGGAAAACACTCAGGCTATAGTTTAACTTAGGTACTCTACAAATATAACTATTGAATGACTGTCACGCAGCCTGAACACAAGGCGTAACTGATGCCTTTCAGGGACGTGTACACTGCACAGCAGCAAAAGCTTGTGTATCTTGCCTCGTTTCAGCTCACCGGCGTGGACATCAGCAAAACACTGACTGTTGCACTGCAAAAATCCCCACACAGGTTAATGATGAAGCAAGCAATGTAAGACATGCTCCTGGATCAACATATTTTTTGATCCTGGAACAACATTCCTGTCTGAAAATGTAACCATTACTCTACCCCTACCCATAAGTTAACTTATCCCTAATATCAGAGAAGTGATAGGTGAAGCATAGAAATAGTAAGAATGGTGTAGAACAGGGGTCAGCAAGTTAATTTGGCATCGGGCCAAAAAAACATAGCCAGAACATAGTTAAAGGGCGCCAACTTTTTGGGACTTTAGCTTATTCACAGTATCCCCCAGAGTTAGATAAGTCCATACATACCATTCTCATCTCTGTGCGTGCCATACCTCTGTCTGACACACTCACTGCTTGCCTAGCTTAGCACAAAGACTGGAGGTATATGGCTCCAGCTAGCCTACTGCTCAATAAGTGACAAAATAACGCCAACATTTTCCTATTTACATGTTGTGATGTGTATAGTTACATCGTGTACTAAGACCGACGAAAAATGAAAAGTTGCGATTTTCTAGACTGATATGGCTAGGAACTATACTCTCATTCCTGCGTAATGATCAAGGAACTTTGAGCCGTACCATGAGTGCAGCGGCGCAATGATATTATGCAGCACCTGATAATAGTCCCCAGCTCTCTCTGTGCAAACAGATTGTCACCTTGTGTAGCGGACCCTGTCCGAATGATGGCCAGACTTTACTGATGTTTCATTGAGTTTATTGAAACGTTTGATCTCCAAAGCAAGAAAGAAAAAGAAGTGTGCATTAACACCTCGTACACAAACTCTCTCTCTTCATAGCATTATCATTAACATACAGCGAAATACAGAAAAATACTCATTACAAATGACAGTAAACAAGCACATACTCACCTTATGCCTTTTCGGGGGGTGCTTAACAAACTGCAAACTTTAAATCTGCTTAACCACTCCGATGAAACGCGAGCTCTCACTATCTTTCCATAGACTACAACATCCGTCAAAATAAAAGTCCCTACTTATTAAGACAGATAATGCAGACCTTAAACCTATTTAAACACACAGAGATATCAAAAATGTACACAAAAAACTAATTATAAGATAAATCACAATGAAGTCTGTTACACGTTGGTTATGTTGATGGAAGTTAGCCTATTTTCAGGTGCTGCATAATATCATTGCGCCGCTGCACTCATGGTACGGCAGTAAAATTCATTGATCATTACACAGGAATGAGAGTATAGTTCCTAGCCATATCAGTCTAGAAAATCGCAACTTTTCATTTTTCGTCGGTCTTAGTACACGATGTAACTATACACATCACAACATGTAAATAGGAAAATGTTGGCGTTATTTTGTCACTTATTGAGCAGTAGGCTAGCTGGAGCCATATACCTCCAGTCTTTGTGCTAAGCTAGGCAAGCAGTGAGTGTGTCAGACAGAGGTATGGCACGCACAGAGATGAGAATGGTATTTATGGACTTATCTAACTCTGGGGGATACGGGGAATAAGATAAAGTTCCAAAAAGTGGGCGTGTTCCTTTAAGGGATAATTTAAGAAATGAATTGATGAAAAATGCAACTAGAATTGCCCGTTGACATACTGTACAGTGTCTTTTGTAACTGATAGTGAGCTGTTACTCTGTAAAAAATTGGATAAATTAATAAAGGAGTAGTGACATGCAGACCGCCTTGCTAAAACACACATATGTGTGAGATGCGGAATGGATAAAAATAACTCAAAAAATTAAAGAGGACTTCAATAAGCCCATTAATGGCATGTTTGAGTCATGCTCTTAACAAACTATGTTTTATTTCCTTTTTCCATATTGTGAATAATACATGTGTATTTTAATTTGCTTGTTACACATTATAGCCTAACTTATTGTAATAATTATTTGACGTAGCCTACTTTTACAGTGGAGGTACGCTATTACGTTGTGTGCAATGATGTTAACATGTAAGCTAGCCGGTGAGAGTAAATGGCATTATTAGAGTCTAAAGAGGAAAGTCGACAGCGAAAATAGGGCATACAAAGAAGAAAGACAACTGCGTTCATCCTACCTGGTTTTGTGAATGCAAAGCCGGTGTGTCTCATCTGCAATGAAGTTGTCGCTGTTTGTAAAGAATATAATATCAGACGGCACCACGAGACGAAGCATGGCACCTTTTTTTTTGCTGGTTGTCTAGTCAATATTTTTGATAAAAAGGAAGCTGAATTTGAGTTGTTATTGTTCACGTGTTGGTGCTGAGGCCCCGCGTTATAAGCAAACGTTTCAATGGTTCACTGTTTGTTTTATCCTATCACACATTTCATGATGGCTATTTTAGAGGCGTGTCTAGCGATCTTCTTTTGAATGTCTTTCAGAACTTTTCAAATTAAAAGTTCTCAATTCATCCCAAAATCAACACATTGCTGAAAAAACGTTCTCGTAAAATTTGTTGAAGGCAAATTTACTAAAGAGAAATTGATTACGAGCAACTTGTTGTTGTTGTAATCTCTCCGGTTCGCACATCCCGCACCAAGCAGTGCGCGAACCTGGGTCTTTCTGCATGGGAGTCGGACGCTCTAACAAGGAGGCTAAATGCTGCAACCTCTAGCATTAGTCACTGTTACAGCAGTGAGATTTACCTACACAGCTGTCACTAGCTGGCCTCCATTACACTATCATGACAGATCTATTTCAACACCAGCCGCTATCAAAATAATCTGGCTCCGGGCGCTGGCCAGATACAATTTTGGCCCGCGGGCCCCCAGTTGCCGACCACTGGTGTAGAAGAAAACAGAAAATGCTGACCAAATATTTGAAAGTTGAGCAGCAAACTCATTGGCTGCTGAGACACCAGGAACCAATCAGCTGTGCCCTATAGA
The DNA here is from genome assembly GCF_949357685.1 of Gobio gobio. Classification (NCBI taxonomy): domain Eukaryota; kingdom Metazoa; phylum Chordata; class Actinopteri; order Cypriniformes; family Gobionidae; genus Gobio; species Gobio gobio. The sequence continues at coordinate 42,391,795 of NC_137109.1, forward strand.
GAATATATGTTGAGAGAATATAGAGCCCTATAGATATGTATATTTTTTAAATGAATATGTTTAATGAATACTTTTATTCGATGCATTGAATTGATCAAAAGTAACTTTCTTAAGGATCATTTGACAGTGGAAATTGGAGCAATGACTATAACTGTAATGATAGTGTACCCATGTATACATTATCTTTTATTATTATTATTATTATTATTATTATTATTATTTAGCCCAGTACTACATGTTTTATTGAAATCTACTGTTTAAATCAAAGGCTGCTTTAAAGAAGCTGGATATTACCCTGGAGAGTAGATTTGTTTACTAATCATTAATTTCATTAGTAGTGAGTTATGAATCAGAGAGGGGGTGAGATGAAGTGGCTTGATGCATGCATGAAATGTTTTGGTGCACTTTGTGGATGGTGATATGGGTGGGTGGTTAGATTGCGAGACGGAGAGGAAAGAGAGAGTGGGAGAGACAGAAATGTTAAGCAGAACACGCAGCAGTACCAATGGACAAATCGTTGCTGCTCCATTCCATTATAACTGCACTCTGGTACAGGCCTGAGGGTCCCCCTGCAGACGGTGGTCTCTGGCCGGACCTTCACAGAACATTTTTTGCTCAAGTATAGGCCAGATCACTAGAGAATAGACTTCAGCTCCCTGCTCGAACGCTTCTCTGGAGAATGGCCTCTGGCGGTGATGGAGACCATACACAGAAAATACTGTGCCCTTAATTATGAAAATCACAGGGGGACAAACTTGATCCATGTTCCTCTCTCTTTTTATCTTTCTCCGTCCTTCTCCATCTCACCTGTATACTGAGCACCTTTTAGGTTTCTGGGTCATTGTGTTACGCAGTTAATTTCTCAGCCCTAACCGCAGCATCTATTTATGAAGTAACGACATGATAATTGTCTTAGGTGGTCAAGTATGAAATTCCCAATTTACTAACTCATTGGGATTCAAATCCATTAAAGTGACAGGCTGTGTATGCAAACGAGTTCCACTTTATTTTCCATGGATATATTAGGTTTCTCTTAAAAAGATTAAACATCCCAACAGCATTATTGAAATAGCAACTGCATGCAAAAGTCATTTTGCAGTTTATGAAAAGCTCTGTGTGTTAATGGAACTTTATGAATAAATAAACTCATAACTCATTGCTACTTTTTTTTAAAACGCTGGCGGGGAAAGAGTTAACAATGACAGCCATCAACGTGTCTATCAGCCCCTAGCATGACTAATTAATAAATACGTATGGCATTTAATCATTCATTAATATCACCTGACATGAGACCTTGTACATTGTAATTTATTACAAAGAGGGAATCAATATTATTGTAATGAAATAAATTACACGTTTTTTTTTAGGTATTTGCCTAAATACAGAATGCTAAATAAGGTATTCTATTTCAAATGAATATTTATTATTATTATTGTTAGGGGCCAAGTACCGAAAGTGTGTAGGCATATTTTGCTCTTCTTCTTCTTCTTCTTCTTCTTCTTCTTCTTCTTCTTCTTCTTCTTCTTCTTCGCCCTTGAGTCAATGGCAGCCCATAGAACCGCTTATGGGAGAGTTATGAAATTTGGCACACATATAGAGTCTCACCATTAACCATGGCAAATTTGGAGACTCTAACTCAATCCCTCTAGCACAAAAAAAAAAAAAAACTTTCCAATTTGCACTCATGATTATAGCTAATAATATTCTGATTGCACTGTAGGTTATTTTCCGTCATGATTTTTTTCTCCTTCATCCTGCCCTAAAGTTATAACTTTAGAGCATATAATAAACATGCTGAAATGAGATTGACGGCAATCTATGATGAAGTGAAAAATTACAGTTGGGGAGGCATTTTACCCCTAGAGAATTTCTTGCTCCATAAAGCTTGCCCCATTCTTACCCTAAAGCTGGCAGTGTGCTTTTATACAAAAGGTAATCCTCATCCAAACTTTTAAGTGGTTTCATTTTTCCACCTGACAAGGTGATGGAATTTGATTTGTTTTGGCATATTTCTGTGTTCTTACATTTAATCCCTAGAGTGCGGATGTTGTCAACTCGATTACAGCTCACACCGTGAGTGAGTACTCTTGGCACTGCAACATTTCTGAGATAAATATCTGTTCATAGAGAGAGACAGTTTTGAGCCACAAGGCTAGAAGAGATTAACTATGTGTTTTAATGTTCCTGGGTGTGCAAACGGTTTCAAGGAAATATTAGATTAAGGGGGAAAAGGATCTGAGCCCTTTACAAGCCACAGAGACACAGAAATCCTGTCATTCTTGTACTCCAGTGTCCAGAGGACTTATTACTCCTTTCTTATTTATCAAGTGATATTCTTGAAACGTCCATAAATGCAATGATCCGATCTAATATTCTGTGATCATGGGTTTTAGCATGTTAGTGTTGTTTTCCTTGTTATTATAAGTAGGTCCAATTAGCCATTTTCATTTCAGTATTAATAATTGATCATATAATCTAGTGAATTATCTTTGATTCACTAAAGCAGCATTTCCACCGCAGGAACTTTCCCCAGGAACTAGGGACTTTGTCCCTGCTCATGAGGTAGTAACTTTCAGGGGTGGGACTTTGGACATGCTGATTGGTTGAGGTGACGTGGCATTTTGATTGTTTGTCTCCACACAGCATTTTATTTCAACCACCATTTTTTTGTGTTGCGATGCGTGCAGTAAGAGTTGTTTGCCATTCGAATCAACAATGGAGTTTTAAAAATACAACCAATGGACTGACGACGAGGTTCAGGCTTTATCAAGCTTATATGTGGAGGACAAAATCCAGCGGGAACTGGAAAGTCGTGCACAGTCCTACGTCAACGGATTAATTTGCCTAATCTTCTGGGTACTCTGGACCGCAAAGAAAATGCAGACAGCAACAGGTCTTGGGGGAAAAAAGTTCCTGGGACACATTGTAGAGACATTGTATAAAGGTACAAAATTTTGTAGAGCTTTTGGCGCAATCTCCTGCTGCTTCTACATGTCAGCATATCAAATACCATGCATGTCATATCAAATATTTTAGTAAATATTGGCTAATCTACTATATGTGCCAAATTTGTGGAATTGTTAGTAATAGCTGATGATGTAGACAAAACATATGAACACAAATGTGAAAACTAAAGCATAAAAATACTACATGTTTCCAGAGATCTAGGAAACACACTAAGTTAAAATACACTCACCTAAAGGATTATTAGGAACACCATACTAATACTGTGTTTGACCCCCTTTCGCCTTCAGAACTGCCTTAATTCTATGTGGCATTGATTCAACAAGGTGCTGAAAGCATTCTTTAGAAATGTTGGCCCATATTGATAGGATAGCATCTTGCAGTTGATGGAGATTTGTGGGATGCACATCCAGGGCACGAAGCTCCCGTTCCACCACATCCCAAAGATGCTCTATTGGGTTGAGATCTGGTGACTGTGGGGGCCATTTTTGTCCAGTATCCTGCTGGAAGTAACCATCAGAGGATGGGTACATGGTGGTCATAAAGGGATGGACATGGTCAGAAACAATGCTCAGGTAGGCCGTGGCATTTAAACGATGCCCAATTGGCACTAAGGGGCCTAAAGTGTGCCAAGAAAACATCCCCCACACCATTACACCACCACCACCAGCCTGCACAGTGGTAACAAGGTATGATGGATCCATGTTCTCATTCTGTTTACGCCAAATTCTGACTCTACCATCTGAATGTCTCAACAGAAATCGATACTCATCAGACCAGACAACATTTTTCCAGTCTTCAACTGTCCAATTTTGGTGAGCTTGTCCAAATTGTAGCCTCTTTTTCCTTTTTGTAGTGGAGATGAGTGGTACCCGGTGGGGTCTTCTGCTGTTGTAGCCCATCCGCCTCAAGGTTGTGCGTGTTGTGGCTTCACAAATGCTTTGCTGCATACCTCGGTTGTAACGAGTGGTTATTTCAGTCAAAGTTGCTCTTCTATCAGCTTGAATCAGTCGGTCCATTCTCCTCTGACCTCTAGCATCAACAAGGCATTTTCGCCCACAGGACTGCCGCATACTGGATGTTTTTCCCTTTTCACACCATTCTTTGTAAACCCTAGAAATGGTTGTGCGTGAAAATCCCAGTAACTGAGCAGATTGTGAAATACTCAGACCGGCCCGTCTGGCACCAACAACCATGCCACGCTCAAAATTGCTTAAATCACCTTTCTTTCCCATTCTGACATTCAGTTTGGAGTTCAGGAGATTGTCTTGACCAGGACCACACCCCTAAATTAATTGAAGCAACTGCCATGTGATTGGTTGATTAGATAATTGCATTAATAAGAAATTGAACAGGTGTTCCTAATAATCCTTTAGGTGAGTGTACTTAGCCAGTTATTCTAATTTGAATGTTCCATGTCAGAATGTGTGTTTTTGATTTGGTCTGTGTGATCCCTCCCACTGCCAATATACCCAATAGTATTTCGACACTTCGGGTTGCCTGTATTGCAGCCATGGATGCCAGTAAACAAACTTTGACAGAGATCGCCGATTCTACCCAACATAAAAATCTGTGGCAATAAAAACGCAAACGTACACGTTACGACGAGCATAGGGCTCATCGCTTTCCATTGTCAACTGCGCTCTTTCTTGTTGCGTGTATTCAATCTGGCAACCCGTGTAAGTGTCGAGTCTAAGGAGGAGAATTGGGGAAACCAACTCTCGACAATAAGATTTTCAGCATTAATTGTTGACTGGCACAGACGAGTTGCCGGTTATTAAAAGTGTGTAATTTCTGTGGCCTTCGAAACTTCTCAGGTTAATTAATATTTCACTTCTTGTGGCAAGTCTGAATGAGGGAAAGGATTCGCAACACCCACAGACATGAGCTCAAGGCATGTAGACCCACTTGTACACAGGTGTTTGTTGTTGTCATTTGTTGTTTTTCCCTGTACACACAAAACAAAAATTATCAAGTGGCAGAATAATGGCTCTCAGTGCAAATAGCTCTTATGAAAATCACGGGGTAATATGTGAGCGAGTATCTGGATTGCAGTGCTGTGCACCATGGATTCAGCACCAGGGCCAAAGCTTTTGAACGCAAAGAGGATGATGAAATGGTCTAGAGCTGTAACACATTAGAGCCTGCCCACCCGATTGGCAGGATCTCTACTATGTTTGGCTGAACACCCACATGTTCTTATTCCTGTGGATGCGGGCAAGGCTATGTGGATTGTAAATCTGAATGCTCAAGGAAAAAAAAAAATGCATATTAAAATTGTTGCCAGTAAACAGGTCAGTCTATTGGTGTTTTGTCCTCTGGGTTTTTTTTCTGCAGACAGAGTCTGTATATAAGAAAGAAAGGCTGAAAAGGGAGTGAGAGAGAGAGAGAGAGAGAGAGAGAGAGGCAGAAAGTTGAGGAAAGAAAGAGGTGAGAAGCGATAAGAAGAAAAACAAAATGGAGAGACCAGGTGAAAGAAAACCAGAGAGTGAAAGCAAATAGAGACAGCAGTGAGGTAGACTGCGCAAAAGTGCTACAGTGCCACCCGAAGGCCGACTGCCACATTGCAGTCTATTGATCTGATTAGTCATGTATGGAGCCTTCATGCCTTTTTCCCAGCTAACTGGATCTAATCAGGAAAGCACCGCTGTAAAGATTTATGCTCTTTCACTATAGATGTGGCATGAGGCAGAAGCTGCTAACCGAACCTGTGACACGCGGGGGTGTGCTAGCAAGGTGCGCCGTTGAAGTACAACACTTTCAAAATCCATCAAAGCATCGATTGCTGGCTGGTCGGCTCATTTCAAATACTTAGCATGAAGCACACGCCACCTTGTTCCTTCTACATTCTTTTAACAAGGCATTTGTTAATGCTGACAATGTAAAGGAGGGTTGCATCAGTCTGTGGTAATGCTTGACCTTGTTCACTCTGTACCTGCAGTATGGTGCTTTCACAATGCAAAGAGAATGTCACAGAGCAAAGGTTCTTCTGAGCTCTTTCCTGAAGTTTTCCATGCATTAATAATATCAAACAACCGAGCAGAAAAATACAGCTCAAAACTGTATCTATTTCCAGTTCATAAGGAAGAGTTTGTTGTGAAGCTTCCTGGTAGCGGTGGTTTTAATCTTGTTTAAAGGTAAAAAAATATATATTTTTTCAGATGTTAGGTTTGTCTCATTTTTACCATTTAAGAATACTGTCATCCATCCCAGCTTGTGTATATATACCATCATAAGTAGCACTATCAAAACAAGCTCTGTTTGAGCCAAAGGAGATCTAGGAGAATCTGTTAGCATTCTCATTCATATCAGTAGAAGTTGGGAATATATCCTGCACTGTGAAAAAAAGTCTGTAAAAATAGGGCACAATACTGTATAAATATGAAGGATTTTTCAGTATTGTTTTTTTTACAGGTGTTTTACCTGTATTTTGAATTACACATTGCATTAGTTTGTGTTTTAAGGGTTAACAGAAATTTCCGTAAAAATTATTGGATAATGTCCTGGCAGAAAATTACCAGTACATTTTACATTCACAGTTTTTATTTTTTACAGTGTGTACCAACTTCCATTTAAATGAATGATAATTCTCTCTGTCTGTCTATCTATCTATCTATCTAACATTTATTTTATTTTATTATATAATTTAGCATAAATACATATGTTGCTTGAAAAAAATATTGATTTGCTCACCAATCCAAGTATAAAGCAGGCCTACCTATTTGGCTGACAAATGGAAGACAGATAGGGAAGTGTTTTGGAAACCTGTTTGCAATAGTCATTGTTTTTGCAATTTGGTGCCCCTAAAAAAATGACACACTATACCTTTACATTTGTTGTAGTTGTAGTAGTTTACAATACTTGGCACTTCTACAAACCTTGCTCTGTTTGCAAGTGTCTTCTGAAGACTTTTATTGTTCTTTGTCTATAATACAGTTTGTGCATAGTTAATTAAGGAGGTGTGTGATGGATTAAACACGTTCCTTGTGTTTACATGTTATCTCAAAATCTTTGATTCGGATCATTTGCATCTTTTACTTTGAAGCACCCACTCCCTCCAAACATATCTATCAAGAGAGAAGGCAGACAGCAAAGCAGAAATATAGAGCATCCAAGAGGTAAATCATGACAAATGATGACAAAAAAACTGTAGTAGGACTAGGAACTTCTCTATCTGTCCTTCACACTGCACAGAATCATTTTCATTATCTGCATTTTTTCCCGTCTTGCTTTCCAGTAAAACGTCCAATTATCCTTAAGACAGACGAGATACAGTTTATTTAGCTTATTTCTCTTATTCTTTGAGAAATAAAATATATCTTTTTTTTAAGGTATAGATTAAATTTGGATTCAAACAATAAAATACAAAACAGTTTGCTAATTGAAAAAAAAGTGTTAATATTGTATGCAAATGTTGCTCCAAATAAAATTATTTGAGATATTTTTACTGGGGTTTTTTATCTTTCTACGCTATGGTGCAATGATGTTGCTCTCACGCTGAGTTCACTCGAATGTAAAGACATAGAAAATGACTTTAAACTACCTGAAATATTACTAAACCTCAGCACAAATACATCTACACAGAAACTCTAACCTTAAGCACACCGCAACACACCGCATGATGTTCATTTTGCATCTGTTTTTAATGGCAGTTTTGGCCTCATTGCTCAATTTGTATCTTTCACTACCTGCTAAAGTAATCAACACAACACCTCACAATATGGATGTTGTTGCAAGTCATTTTCATACGAAAGCTTCTGCCAAGAAAACAAATGTAAATGTGTTTTCATTCAGATGCTAACAATGGGCCCACTTCTCGGTTGAGCCTTCCAGCCTTTCTTCGGTTCAAAACAAAGATTCTCGGCTGGTATCACTTTGAAAGCATGGCTTCGTTCTTTCTCTGTGTGTCTGTGGTGGTTTTCAGACGGAGGCTTTAATGTCCAAAACTCGTCTTGTTTTTCACTCAGTATTTTGTTAGAAACAGGATTTAAAAGTTCTTTGTGCTGTTAATTGCATATAGGGATAACATTATAGTCATTGAATAATCATGTATAAGAAACATTATTTCATATTGGAAAATATTTCACATTTTAGCATTTAGAGGAACGGTGAAGGTTCAGCAGCATTTTTGACGTTACCATTTGAATACCATAAAATTATTTAGCCCTTTTTAGATTAAAAAAACACATTTACAATGAAAGTAAACCAGGTCAGTGTTTCAGAGGGTTTAAAAGCATAAATCTGAAGCTAGTAATTTTTTTCAACGTTTGCCAACACTGCTTATATACTTTAAAAACAATTGTATCCCCATAATATCCTTTCTCATATTGTGTGGAAGTTATGTCAAGTCAAGTCACATGTATTTATATAGCGCTTTATATAATACAAAGCAGAGTCACACACAAACAGGATAATAACAATATCAATATTGTAAAATTAATCAATTATGAAACAAATTTAATGTCTCTAAGCAGTTCTAATAGATAATAGTGTCATTATTCAGCCCAGCTCAGTTCAAATGTTATTCTCAACCTTTCTCAACTAAGTTTTATATGTATTTGTAGATACATTATACTTTATATGTAAAGGCTAAGGTATTATATGTATTTCTGCTGCAATTACAACAAAGCTTCTTGTTTTTATTAACAGAAACTGAAAGTACTAATATGTTAAATTCATGTTTTAAGAACTGTATGTTCTTTAAAGGGTTAGTTCACCCCAAAAAAAGAAAATTCTCTCATTAAATACTCACTCATGTCGTTCCAAACCCATAAGACTTTCATTCATCTTCGGAACACAAATGAAGATATTTTGAATGAAATCTGAGATATTTTTTGTCCCTCTATTGACAGCTACGCAACCACCAATTTAGCCCTGTTTCCACTAAAATTACCCACACTGAAAAAAAAACAGGTCTCCAATTGAAAATTTTCTAGTGACTGATCACATCTAAATTTTTTAGTTGGCCAAATTGAATTTCTGTGAATTAAATTGGATCAATTCACAGAAATTCAATTTGGCCAACTGAAAAATGTAGACGCGATCGGTCACTAGAAAATGTTCAATTGGAGACCTGAATTTTTTTTACAATGCAGAACAATTTGTCCCAGAAAATTTTTTCCCAGGTATTTTTCCCCCCAGACCTATTGCTGTCTGCGTTTCCATCACAATCTAAAGTACCGTGAAGTTTAGTCTGGTGACGTAGGACTGCGCACGACTTTCCAGTTCCCACTGGATTTCATCCTCCATATAAAAGCGTAATAAAGCCTGAATCTCGTCATCGGTCCATTGGTTGTATTTTTTTTTACTCCATTGTTGATTTGAATGGCAAACAACCCTTACTGCATGCACCGCAACAGACTTTTTAAAAATGGTGGTTGAAATAAAATGCTGCGTAGAGTCAACCCATCAGCATGTTCAGTGCCCAAATCCCACCCCCAAAAGTTACTGAACTTTGAAAAACTACCTCGCAGGCAGAGACTTCTTTTAGACCCTGGACCCTGCAGTCGAAACACACTGAGAACCACCCCAAAGTTCCTGGTTCCTGGAGAAAGTTCCTGTGGTGGAAACGCGGCTTTTGATGCTTCAAAAAGAAAAGATATTTAAAAACGAATCCATATACATGGAGCGGTTTAGCCAAAATTTCAGAAGAGACTCAATCACTTTATATGTATGTTTATAAACGGATTTAATTTAGGCTTTTATTCACATGCCAAAAATGTTTGAAGTCCCAGTGAACCGGAAGTAGCAACTGCGGTTTCTTCAGTGATGTGACGTATTTACAAGTGACACGGAATATTGAATAGAGGGCAGGGTTTTACTTCAGCGCTCCTCCTCTCCATCTCTTACTCATAGCAGACTAACGGTTGGAGGGGAGTGGTTAAGGATATTCAAACCCAATCCGTCAAACTGCTGTCATTGGAAAAAGGAACGCCATTCCAGACCGGAAATAACTTCTCAGATTTTGATTAAAGATAACCACGACAAACTATTTTTTTTCCTGTGTATTAACTTGCACGGATTAATTGTTCACCCTAAGATGTCCGCCCTCCTACTGTTACGAGTGTGCTCAGGCAGGAAGGCAAAGACAGGTAAGTAGAATACTCAAACGAAGTTTAATAACCAGGATACTGACTTTACATAAACGTGACCAGACAAAGAATGAATGAACAAAGAGGAACTTCAATACAAACACAGATGACTGAATAAAGGAGGGACAGGTGATTAACTAAACACAGCTGAACAGAACTAGACTAACGAGGGTAACCAAGGAAACAGACAAGTGGCGGGAAACTCAGACAAAGGAACATGTGACAAATGAAACCAGGAAGTACATGGAACAAAACACAACAGAGACAGACTAGACATGTGACACATACTTCCGCTCAATTTTCATTTCCCTTCAGTACTCCGTCTGGAACTGCTGTAGGTTTTCTCTGAACAAATTTTTACAGGTCCAATCAGCGAACAGAGGGAGTGGCTGAGAATGATGACGTTGATGTCGTGCACTAGTTTGAGATGTAGTTCAGTAATGGCGGCGGAGAAGGATGCGAGCGAAGCCATTCATTCCGTTGTGGTACCTCTGCCGAATATCCAGAAGTTAAAGCCGGAGCAAGAACAATCTTTACTGAGTTTTTTTTGTGGCCATGATGTTGTGTCCCGGGAAAAGTTTGATTTTCCAGCTCGCTCCGTTAGTGGTGAAGGAGTTGGCTGAAGCCCCGGTAATTGTTTTGCGAGCGGTCGGAATGTATTGTCATCATTTACAGGGGCTAGTCAGTGATTTTATTGCCACCCGTCTCCAACCACCCGCGTAAAAATCCCCAGCCGAATGACCTACAGTTTTTGACAAACACCAAGGTCGTGTGGTGATTTAATTGCTGTCCGAATCCACATCTCTGAGTTTTTAAGAATATATCACTTCAAAATTCACTGTTTATATCCTTTTTGACCACTGCAGAGCACCGTGCGGTTGCGCTTCGCTGTAATTTGGATGCATTTCTAGACTTGTATTTCTTTAAACGCTGGCAAGTATTTTCAAGAGCAATATATTTCATCACGCTCAAAAAATAATAGGAAGAAAAGCACATAAACATTTGAATTTGGCCGTTGTTTACGGCAGCATTTATTCTTATCATACCAAGCATATGATATTTTATTTACACTATACTAGGGCTGCTCGATTATGGAAAAAATCATAATCACGATTATTTTGGTCAATATTGAAATCACGATTATGTAACACGATTATTTCACATGACTTTGGGAATGTGTTGTATTTATTAAAAATACACCTTTCAACAATTCAATTGAAATTGTAACATTTGTTGTACTTTTTGAACTATTAAAATAAATAATATAACATATATTCAAATCAAAGTATAAAAGTATTCACGTAAAAATGATAATCACAAATAAATAAGATCAACAATATGGTTCGGCTAGATATGCTTTTCATGTACGTCTAACATTAGTTTTCAGGTACAGAAATGTCTCAAATGTAAAATAACATTGCATATTTGAGTGCATAAATTAAAGATGAATCCTATTAAACTTACAAAAGCTATTCAATCCGGATCGGATATGCGTCGTCTTTATCGACTGTATAAAGTTCACTTAAGGCATATACAGACTATGTCTGCTAGGATACTCATCAAGATGGACATGTTGACATACGTTTTGTGTGAGTTTGTCCGTTCAAGAGCAAGACTTGAAAGAGAACTCAATATTTGCGCGCTGTGAGACGTGTGCGCGCTCACGGATGAGCGCACAGAGATACATTTCCTCACAGCGCGCGCGGCTTCTCATTCGCGTCTTCTGGCACTAAACCCGGGTGATGACGGCAAAAACGACTGGTCATATTCAAACATACGGCAGCACTCGCATGCATTGAACAAAGTTTACAAAGAGAGAATTATTTGAAAAATATGAGGGGAAAAAAGGACGTTTACACGGCTCCCCTGCTCTCGTCAGTTTTTGTTTCTTTATTAGATTGTCATAGGTCACTCTGTTTAATTTTCAAGTGGTTAAACAAATTCGTGATGTTCCCTTGCGTTGCAGCCACTACCATGTAGCAAATCTTGCACGTAACATGTTTCTGCTCGTCATCTGATTCCTCGAAGCCAAACTGTTCCCAGACAACGGAGTTGGTTTTGCCTTTTTTGTTCACCAAACGCTGCTGTAACTGCCCTCCTTCTGCCATCTTTACTCGCGCCGAGTTTTTAAATTCCAGCGGATGATATGCACACGAGATTCCCGAACTGAGAGAGATTTGTGGCTTCGGGAGGGGCGGATGAGCGCGTGCGCGTTTCATTCAGAACGCAAGGCAAAATAATCGTTTTTTCTCGATTGTACTATTTTGGTGATCGTTGGGAGTCGAAATCGAAATCGAAATTCGATTAATTGCACAGCCCTACACTATACAATCATGTTATCGACCACGTGAGCAGCGCGTTCCCGATCACAAAACTCTCCCCTCCACCGTGAATAAATCACAATCCGAATGCACAAGGTTTTATCACTGAGGTGGCTGCACATTTATTTTTACGGACTTCCATGTGAGAAACAGAGGCGAACTGCGCATGACATACGTCACGACCAAACGTTAGCGTTTGGTTATGGCAGATCCAATAGTTTTAAACTTCAACTGAGAACCCGCCTTCAAGGAAGTAAATGCTTGTCAATGGAGAGTGGCCAGACTCTCTGTACAAATGAAATGTAGGACCAGGCTAGTGTAATGTGTGCTAACAAAGTATATAGGGTCAATTTTGATTTCATGAGGACTTTAAAGACCCATTTACAACAATAACGATAACTATAACCATAACTATATTAGCGTCCACATCAACGCACAATAGAATTTGGTTTATTATAAGCACACGCTGCAGCGCTGCCATCTGCTGCTTCAAAATGCTCAAACTCCTTAAAGCAGGATGGATTCTGATTGGCTGTTGATGTTTTTATCATCTGAAAATGAAATGATCCAACGAAAAAATCATTGTGAAAGTGATTCTAATGATATTGTTTCTCTGTGACGTTATCATTTGTTGCGGTGGACTTTACTATTCTTTTACAAAAAAAAACGATTTTTGAAACTTTATCGTTATAATTATCATCCTTGGTGTGAACAGGCCTTAATGTCCTTAATTTCATTTTTGTATGTTTGAGTATATACATTTATTAATTATTTATTTTGTTACTGAAGTATGAGCCAGAATTATTTTCTGTGGTAAACAACATCATGTCAAAATGCTTGATGCACTGAACCCTAAACGTTCCTTCAACATCAGCTGTTCCACCGGCACCTCAACCCACGTTTTCCATATGGATAGGAAGAAATTGAGATCAGTTAGATGAAGCTCTGTCAGAGTGAATATATGGCCAGCCTTTAGTGAAACCTATTGGGATATTCCACAGGTTTACAGCTGTGCTCCCTAGATACAATGTAGACTAATGTGACATTTGGAGTTCCTGTGGGCTGTAACGCTTTTGACATACATCTGTTGCCAACATGTTGATAATGCAATATTCTAAAAAAAGACTTTGATACGGGCAGAAGAGATTAGATGCGCAATGAATAATTCCCAAACATGTTTCAGACCAGAAGTTCCTGCCGAGAGCGTTCTCTGACATTTGTTTCAACTCATATTGCCCATTTCCCGTCCATTAAAACATGGCATTTGTTTAGCTAAGTTGGTGCAGAGTCACGCTGTCGCTTGGCATACAAATACAAGCTGTCTTTCATATGGATGGGCTGAGACATTCGGCTGTACACGCTGAGGTACAAACACAATTATTCTTTGTGGTCTCGACCTCATGCCGGGACGAAACACAACAGGGATCCCTTGGAGGATGGTCTCAAGAAAAAATTTTGCTTTTGAAAGAATGCAAAAGCAAGCACTCTTGTCTGGATCTCAGTCTGGCAGGGGATTGAGTGGTGTGAACATGAGGGGGTGGGGTGGGGTGTGAAGCAGACCTTTTTTTTTATCTTCTGCCAGGTAAGCAACACTGTATGTGTGTGTATACCTTCAAAAGAGGGGTCATATATCATAGAGATAAACCATCCCAGTTCAATAACCTTGCATCTAATGGCAGACCTAAAAACTAAAGGAAATCAATTCATCTAAAAGTGAAGTTCAGCTGAGGAAGGTCATGTGTCATGTGTTCTGTGACTAAATATGCACAGGGCTTCCATACACACTCAGTAGATATGAGTTGTGGGTAATGGCTTTGCATGGCTTTGAAGGCATGACTGACATTTTAAATTGACCATTTAATCAGAAACTTCAAGATGTGCCTTGAAACTGTATTTCTAAACTCTATAATGAAGTAATTGACGTTAGGGGAGGCTATTTATTGATCAGCTATTGCCTAGTAAATGCGTTTCCTTGAGAATAAGAGGTGAAGGCTAAACGCATGCATTTATTCATACGTATGACAATCCCGCTCATAAGCATTGAAAATCACTGTTAATGTCTGCATGGAATGCAGATAAGCAACTCTCTCCTTATATATGATGGCTGCTGGAATTATTGGACCAAATACAAATACTACCAGAATGTTATTGCTTATATCTGTTTACTTTGCTCTCCAAGTGAAGAACGATGAATGCTGGTGAAAAATATATGGGCAGAGTGTGTTTTTGTCAAGAGAATTACATTCATTTTCACCATCCCTTGCTGGCATTGTGCACGACAGCAACCAGTGCATTCATTCATTTTCTTTTCTTTATTAAAAAGTTTTACACAAAGAAATTAAGTCTTTTTGGAAAAAAAATATATTCATGCAAGACTCGAGTCATATCAGTAGGATAACAAAAGTTTTATTTACATAAAGCAGCTGACATATATATATAGTTTTTGTTCATGTCTTCGCGTAGTCTAATGTTCATGTCTAATTTTTCATGTCTGACGAAGAGCCTATACGTGCTCGAAACGTTACATCTGTGTGCGTAAATTTGTGGTGGTGTGCTGACTTTTTCCTGTCTTTTATGTTTTTTCTTGTTTAGCACCCATTTTGAGCAAAACATCTTTTTGCCGTTGATGTGCGTGCTTTGGATCTTTTTTTTTTCATGTCTAATTTTCGCAAATGCATTTTATGTATGGATTTAAACAATGTTTTAATGTGACCTTCAGATAAAAGTCTATAAATTCTGTAATACATATCAACTCCTGGTACATTGTATAATCTCTGGCCTTTCAGAGGCAAAGATTCATTACAAAGGCAGACTAAGCGATCAAACTATGACAAGATAAATCATTTACAATCACCAAAATTTTTCTCATACAGCAAAATCGTGGCCAAAACCGTACCGCATGCACCAGGCTTAAGACTAAATTTAGGATGAAAAAAAAAAATGACATTAAAGATGACGAATGAACGGATGACTGTAGGTTGCATAAGACAATAAAATCAAGGCCGTTCAAGAGCCGAGATGGATTGATGAGCTCATTGAAGGGAAATGGCAGTCATCCAGATATCTCAGAGGTCAACACAGAAGGATACCTCTCTAAAGAAATTATGCTTTTAAGAAGGCCAAGGCTGCCAGGCCAGGTTTCCTGTAGGGAAATCAGAAAAGGAGAGTGAGAGAGAGGGGGAAATAATAAAAGAAAGAGATGCAGCGTGTTGAAGAAACTAAACAAGTCAGGGTGGGGAGCCGAGAGAACATGTTCCGTTGAACTCTGCTAATTTAGATTAAAAAATTTCCATAATAATGAGATGAATTTCATTTCTCACACGTTACAATTATGGTTCTGTTCCATGGCTAACCACTGCTAATTCATTCAGGTGGTGAGGTGCACCTCGGTGCATTTAAATTTATTTATACCTCCATTCTCACTGCCAGTATTTATATACATTATTCTATTGTCAATCTTCCTTTATTAATCAAAGTAATTACACAAAAAGTGCATCAGGAAAAAGAATAATGTGACATTTTCACATAAGTGAAAAATTCCCCCCATCTGTCCGTTATCATTTGCAGCAGTGCTTTGTGCAAACACTTGAGCTGTCTAATTGAGCTTTAGAGCAGGATGCCAAAATCAGATTTATGCAACCCATATGCTCGGAAGATAAACATGGCTGACAGGGAAAGTATAGTCTTTTGTAAACTGCTCAGGTATTTCTTAAGGGTCTCGCTGGAGTGCTGTTAATCTTGAGATCTGCCTCCTGGTTCACCTTTTGACTCCCTGCATCACCCTCAACTGAAGGCCGTACAGCCCATGTGCTACGGTCAGGACCAAGGTCTTTGGTTTTCTTCTTATGCACCTCTCATCTCTGACAGGGCAGTAAAGAATATATAGAGTCTACATGTGGCTTGATTTATGACCAATATGGAAACTCGCAAAGAACGATGTTTACAATCCCTTGTGGCAGAATGACACAGAATGAGGTTTTTGAATAAAAGTCTTGAAGCCAAGTAAACACTACAAGACTGAAGAACGTCACACTTCAAGGTTTGAAATGTGTGAACAGTTTGTGACAAATGGTCTTAAATCTTAGCACTGAAAATGAAAAAAAAAAGAGTAAAAATGATCAATTATTATTATCTCCAAGCCTGGAAACCCAAGTAAAGGCACGCAATTTAAAAAAAAAATCAACCAATCAGATCTGAGAGACAAGTTTACAGTTTATGCCAAGTTTAGGCTTAGAGCCAGGGTTTGGTGCTTCTACATCAGTGTTATTCCCCTATCGTTCACCTATCATCTGTCTAACTTGGTAAAATCACGGTTAAAGATTTAATTTGTGAACATCAGTTAACTACAAAAGTAAAACAAATTAACAATGGTTAATAAAGGCCTTCTAAAGTGAAGCAATGGGTTTGTGTAAGTAATATCCATAATATACATGCTATAAAGCTTCCGCTAGAACGGCTTCCATATTCAACTAACGGAAAAAAACGCAACTGGCGTGACGATGATGTCGGACATAGCATAAACGTTTTGAACCTTGAGAGGCGTTACACTTTCTGCGTAAGTTCAATACGGAAGGTGGTCTAAATGCGGAAGCTAGATATTTTACTTTATAAAGTTTTAAATATGGATATTTTTACTACACAAATGCATTGCTTTGCTTAAAGGTCCCATGGCATGAAAATTTCATTTTATGAGGTTTTTTAACATTAATATGAGTTCCTTTAGCCTGTATATGGTCCCCAAGTGGCTAGAAATTTTGATGGGTGTAAATCGAGTTCTAGCTGTCTTTCTTTGCCTTTGAGAAAATGAGATCTCAGACGAGCTGATCTAGGATTTTCCTGTTATGAAGTCATAACAGGAAAGGTTACCTCCCCTTCCTCTGCTTTGCCCGCCCAGAGCATTCAGAGAAAATGGATTCAGTTTATGTCAGCACAGGCTTTACAAACAGACTTTACGATATGGATTCGACAGCACCGCGACAAACAGTGGGTAGCAGTGTTCATTAATGCCTGATCTGTGATCAGTGATTTCTGATGTGTAGCTAATCATTCAAGTTCACTCAGACTTTCTTTCTAGATCGTTTGATGATCGCCGTCTTGATCCCCTAAGCGTAATGCATCAGTGAATCAAGCCAGTGACTAAAACCATGGTTTCTGTTAGTAGATTGAAACAAATCCGTTTTGTATGTGATTAAACTACAGAGTGCGATCAAAGAACACTCTTTATAATGTCCGGAGCTGTCAATCTGCACACTTGCCCAAACTGCCGTTATAATGAATGACGCTGTTAAGCTGCACAGCGAAGCTCTTACTGTATTCATGTCGACGTCGTGTTTGCTGTTAGTTGTGGTGAAAGCATTTTGTGAAAGAAAACGCGCTGCAATGACAGAGTCGACGTGACTGGGACTGTTTATTCAGAACTCTCAGCTAACGTTACAAATAAGCTCGCGCTAACAGCAACAACTCGGTACAATAAATGTAGCGGACCCCGTCCGAATGATGGCTAGACTTTACTGATGTTTCAGGAGTTTATTGAAACCGTTTATCTCCAAAAATCACCGTAAGAGCTGAACAAAAAACAAAGAAGTGCGCATAAACACCTTTTACACAAACTCTCTCTCCATAGCTTTTTCAATAACAATACAGTGAAATACACAAACATACTCATTACAAATGACAGTAAACAAGCACATACACACCTATTGTCTTTTCGGGGGGTGCTAAACAAACTGTAAACTTTAAATCTGCTTAAACCCACTGAATGATGAACCGCGAGCTCTCCCTCTTTTTTCATATCGCTCCGTAGACTGCAACCCCCGTCAAAATAAAAGTCCCTACTTATTTACACAGATAATATAGACCTAAAACCTATTTAAACGCACAGAAATGTCAAAAATGTGCACAAAAACAAATTATAAGATACATTACAATGAAGTCTGTTACAATAAAACTTCCTCCAGCTCTCCATGGTTCAGGAGTGCCCAATCAGTCTCTTTCTCATGCATGCAGTGCATGCAGTGCCTCGCTAAACCACGCCCCCTCCGCAACATTTCAAATGCCAAGATGTCAGCCAATCACAACAGTGGGCGTTTTCACTGAAGTCTCACAGCAGACACACCCCTTGAAACAGGGCATTCAGCCACAGAGCAAACATCAGTATAGAAAATGTATTTCTAAATTATGACATTTTTGGATGTAAAAATCATACTAACAATGTAAGTAAACCTCAGGAAACATTATAAAATAATAGAAAAATGCCATGGGACCTTTAAGAAGGCATTTATTAACCCCACTGCTATAGAGTGCCGAAGTAATGACGTCACTTTGTAGGCCAAAACGCGGAAGTGAGTTAGCATTTTAGCCCTACCGGTTCCCTTGCCCTAAAGTCTATGGGTTTTTTGAATGGGTTTTTGATAAATCGCCTGAAATAAGGTCTGTGGTTAACAAAGCCTCTAAATATTTTCACGTTTTGATCTATGACATAAAACACATTAGTTAAAACCTGCTTGTGATTTTTTTAAACTTTATTGTGTCTTAAAAACGATGGTTGCTAACAAGTTGCTAAAAGGGACTACATCCTTTGGCGGGGACTTTAGACGTCATCGTGACAAACAGGCAATCTCTCACTAGCCCGCGTTTCAGCCTCACATATGAAGAACTTATGTGGCGTGAATAAATCGCGCTATTCGTGCAAAGTTGGATGCTTGAACATTTGGAGTTTGCTCTCTTCATATGTTCGTCTCGTTGAGAAATGGCTGACATGGGCTGTGTTTACACGTCTTTTTGTGTTAAAATCTACTGTTAATGTGTGAACGTAGTTTTAAGACTTTTTCAGTCGATAATGTAGTTGTTTAAAGCTCAAATCTGTGGTTTATTTATAAGAAGAGTGCCTATTTAAACATTTTATCTGTTGTTTTCGAAGTTGTGAGCTCCAGTGAGTCAGCGGCGGTCAGCGCTTGTTTAGCCGGCGAGAGTTGACTTTCCTCGGCCAGTCCTTCTGACGTCTGCCGCTGGCTCTGATGTCTCTGTGGCGTCTCCAGCTATAATTAGTCTTGTGGAGATTTAACGGCCCATATTTGCTCTCATGGATCTATAATTTGTTCCCTGGCAAATCGTTTAGGCTGAGTGCAAAGTGAAGTTTCATTACTTGTTTATTTTTAGGCTATAACTGTACGTTACCGTTGTAAGTTAGCCGACTAGCACTGACTTTGAATGTTTGACTGAATTGTTTGCTTTATTTCATGTGTAGCTTATTATACGTTTTGTATTATTGATCATACATAAACTTGCATTTAACAAAAAGAGACTGGGTTGTGTTTCATGTCATTTAATGTTATCACGGTGATAATCATATTGTCTGAAAAAACATTAACAAAAGATAAATCTCAGAGAGGCACGCATAAACAAAATTAGTTTCTAACATTTTTGGAAAAAGCGAATGGGCAATATTTCTCATGAAAAAGTGGATAAGTGTTCATACACAGCGCAGATCATAATGAGCGAGCGTGCTTTTAAATAAAGTTTGAGAAGCTTGATGATGACGTTGATCCGCGACCATGGTGTGCTGTAGTCCGTTTATAGCCTACCGTTAGCATTTTATATCTGACGGCTTTATTTGGGCTTCAAAATGTATACATTTTGGATTAACTTGTAAAGATTATCTTGGTAGACAAAACGTGTAAGGGTCATAACTCTTTGTTGAACACAGATCTTATTTTTTGCGATTTCCCAAAAGTCTATGGGGAAAATGAATGGCTTTTTGATCGAGGGAACCCATGTGCCGCTAACTTCCGGGTTGGCCTACAAAGTGACGTCATTACTTCGGCACTCTATTCACTGCCATTATAATGCTTGGATTAGCCAGGACATTTTTTTGAATATAACTCTTGTATTCGTCTGAAAGAAGAATGTCATAGGATGGCTTGAAAGTGAGTAAATCATGGGCTAATTTTCATTTTTGGGGGAACTATCCCTTCAACTAACATTAACAAAGGTTAATAAATGCTGCTGCTGCTGCTGCTGCTGCTGCTGCTGCTGCTGCTGCTGCTGCTGCTGCTGCTGCTGCTGCAAAACTAAAAATGTTTTTGCATAGTTAATGTAAGTTAATGCATTGACTATATTAGCAAATTAGATCTTATTGTAAAGTGTTACCTAAATATTTAACTGGCTAGAAATGGCTCTTTGTGAGTGCAATGTCTGTAAAATGTAAATTTAATTATTACATTTTTGATAGCCTATTGTAGGTGCAGTCGGATAAGAGCATAATCTTGTGATTGGTTGTGTAAAGCGACCAACATGACAGAAAACAAGAAACTGTGGGTCTGTGTGCAATGCGTCAAGCCTAGTTCTATGTGCTTGGCATAAGCAAAAAAGCTTTGAATTCTAACAAATGTGCTGCAGTGGAAGATCATTATTCTGCCATAAGTTCAGCAAGGACAAGAAAGGAAAGATGTTCTCAATCATGGGCGATGTTTTGTCATGGATCAGTGGGTTATTTGACACATAACATGTCTTGTTTTTTATTCAATATCAGGATTTTAGGCAAAACTTACTGAATTAAATCTTAGTTGCTGTAACAGGTCACTTTTTCTGTGAATTTTGTTTTTTTTTCACACTATTTATAATTACCATATTTCCTTCACTCACTTATTTTAAATTGTCCAGCTGTGTGACAATCGATTTTCAAAAAGTACAAATTGTAAACACTTAATTAATATTAATAAGAGGTCATAAAAGGTGAATTCATAATAATTTTAAAACAATTATGAAAAGCATTTGATGACAGCATGTCAACTTTCCCAAAGTATTTCATGTCACTTCACAGTTCACAATGACATCTGTGTCAAAGTATGTGTGTATGAGTGCATTTTTTATTCCCACATTTACAGGGCCATGGCAGCATGCTGCGGTGCGGTCAATGTTAAAATAAAAGCCCGCAGTCAGCCCTGCGAGAAGTTCCTCAGCATTATTTTTTTCTTCTCCGTCTGTCAAAAGCTGTGTCTCTCACTCCACTTAACAGCCTACAGTAAATAAAGAACAGAAGCTTGTCATAAATGCCTATATAGCTTATTAGAAGCTTTGCCGACAATGTCCAACGGCTAAAATCAAACAAATTAAGCAAAAGGGATGTTCTGTCAGGCAGGCGCTGTCATACATACATGTCATACATTTCCAGGTCATTGTGAGGCTGTGGAAAGAAACATTTAGGCCCCCTGCTGCACTGCTCTTTGGCCGCTGATGGCATTTTTGTCCCATGATTCAGCCTTAGGAGTGATGCTTGCTCAGTTGCTTTCTTTCCTTTTCTCTCTTTCTTTCTTTCTTTCTCTCTCTCTCTCTCTCTCTCTCTCTCTCTCTCTCTCTCTCTCTCTCTCTCTCTCTCTCTCTCTCTCTCTCTCTCTCTCTCTCTCTCTCTCTCTCTCTCTCTCTCTCTCTCTCTCTCTCTCTCTCTCTCTCTCTCTCTCTCTCTCTCCCACTTCCCCCCCCCCAATGCCCTGTACAAAGCCTGTGAGGATACATGTAAGCTAATGCAACTTAATGTGACAATTTGCCGTAGTTAAATGCAAAATTGGTGGAACTGGTATAATTGCATATTTGTAAATACCTACTTTGGTTATCTTAGGTGTTGGGTTATCATGTTAAAGGTAGTTCAGCCAAAAATGCCAAACAAAAAAAAAGCCTTTCTTAACCCCCTAATGAATCAGCACAAATGTTTTTCTAAGCTGCTTTTTCCATACAGTGAGTCAACAGCATTTTTCACTATCAAACTCCAAAAAGGTTGAAACAACACACTTCTGGTAAACAGGATTGATCATGACAATCAAAGCAATGACATTTGGCATAACTGACATCAAATAAGGTGTGATATTTAAGCATGCACATCCTGATTTTGCGGATTTGCAAATTTGATTTACGCTTTCCATATTTTGTTGATCCTGGAACAACATTCTGGTCCAAGAATTTTGTCCTAACCTTATCCCTACCCCTAAACATAACCCTACCCATACAGTAAGTTATACCTAAAATCAGAGGGAAGTGATAGATGAATAAGGCCCAAACCCAATTCTATTTTATACCCCTTCGCCTTCCCCTACACCTACCTGTTCCCCTTGCCCCTTGAAACAGAGTGCCAAGGCGTAGGGGTGAAAATATTCCCCTAAGAAATGGGACACCACTACTATACCATTACACCTCATCATACCCCGTTTCTTTTATTATAAAATCTTGTGACATTTAACCAGTATGAACAGCAATGAAGTGCGTAGGCTATATCTTACAGAAATCAGGCGTGAGCACGTTTAACAAATTACTCACTCCCAACAGAGTTTTGCGCTGTATTTGGACTTCGTCGCTCGTTTTCAGTTCAAAAACATATGAGCCAGAGTTTCCTAAGATGATACAGAACATACAAGACTAGTGAAGCCGCTTTTCCATTGGACCAAACTGTTCTCTTTGTTTATTAACCGTTCCATTCCGTGCTGATCCGAGCCGGCCGGTAGCCCGGTACGGATATGGTTTCGTTATCTACTGTGGTGCTGCGATAATGTTCATACGTTATACGTCAAGTCAGTCGTTGCCTTGGTAACGCGAGAGTTTACAGATGATATGTATTGTAAATATTGACTGCGTTATGAAGGATGACCAGATATATATTTTTTAACTATTATTAATATGTGTTCAAATCCCGCAAATAGTGCGTTTAGCAAGCTACGGAGAAACGGCAGCCAGGCGACACGCAGTGATCAATCCCGAGTGGCAACACACACACATTCTATGCAGCACGGTAGTCGGTGGAGGGAAACTCCTCATACCCCTTCGTTCGAAGTGTGGTCCTGAAAAATCTTCGTTTGAAGGGCTATCTGGCCCTTCCCCTTACCCCTACCACTCCAGCCAAAAAAGAATCGAGACACCCCTTCACGTGAACGCGCAAAACGAAGGGGTAGGGGGAAGAGAAGGGCTAAGGGGTAGAAATGGGATTGGGCCTAACACTGATGTAGAAGCACCTAACCCTTGATGTAAACCTAAATTTAACTTAAGCCCTATTTGAGGGGATTAGTTTTACAAGGATAGATGGAGAAATGTAATTTTACCACAGGACGTCTGTAATATTAATGGCCAATTTGCATGGGATAAAAAATCTCAGTAAGGGTAACTCGATTTACACACCGCCGACACCTCCATTTTGTCATGTATTAAGTTGCTTCCTGATATCACGTGTGCAAACACATATAATATATACACCGATCAGGCATCGATCATTATAACAACCTTCCTAATATTGTGTTGGTCGCCCTTTTGCTGCCAAAACAAGCCTGACCCATCATGGCATGGACTCCACTAGACCCTGAAGGGGTGCTCTGGTATCTGGCACCAAGATGTTAGCAGCAGATCCTTTAAGTCCTGTAAGTTGCAAGGTGGGGCCTCCATGGATCGGACTTGTTTGTTCAGCACATCCCACAGATGCTCGATTGGATTGAGATCTGGGGAATTTGGTGGCCAAGTCAACACCTCAAACTCGTTGTGCTCCTCAAACCATTCCGAAACGATTTTTGCTTTGTGGCAGGGCACATTATCCTGCTGAAAGAGGCCACAGCCTCCAGGGAATACCGTTTCCATGAAAGGGTGTACATGGTCTGTAACAATGCTTAGGTAGGTGGTAAGTGTCAAATTAATATCCACATGGATGGCACGACCCAAGGTTTCCCAGCAGAACATTGCCCAAAGCATCACACTGCTTGCCTTCTTCGTTGCTTACCTGTTCCCCAGGTAAGTGACGCAAACGCACCCGGCCATCCATGTGATGTAAAAGAAAACGTGATTCATCAGGCCAGGCCACCTTCTTCCATTGTTCTGTTCCAGTTCTGATACGTGCCCAGTGTTGGCGCTTTAGGCTGTGGACAGGGGTCAGCATGGGCACCCTGACTGGTCTGCGGCTATGCAGCCCCATATATGCAACAAACGGATGAACTATGTATTCTGACACCTTTCTATCAGAACCAGCATTAACTTCTTGAGCAATTTGAGCTACAGTAGCTCATCTGTTTGATCGGATCACACGGGCCAGCTTTCTCTCCACATGTGCATCAATGAGCCTTGGCCACCCATGACCTTGTCGCCGGTTCACCACTGTTCCTTCCTTGGACCACTTTTGATAGATACTGACCACTGCAGACCAGGAAAACCCCACAAGAGCTGCAGTTTTGGAGATGCTCTGACCCAGTCATCTAGTCATCACAATTTGGTCCTTGTCAAACTCGCTCAAATCCTTACACTTGCCCATTCTTACTGTTTCTAACACATCAACTTTGAGGACAAAATGTGCACTAGCTGCCTAATATATCCCACCCACTAACAGGTGCTGTGATGAAGAGATAATCAGTGTTATTCACGTCACCTGTAAGTTTTCATAATGATATGCCTGAACGGTATATATAACCATAACAGGTTAGGTCTGGTCAAACGATTTACTAAATTAATTAATTAAGTCATGATGATTGGATGTTGTTGGTAATGGGCACTTCCGTAAAGCTAAAATAAGTTTTGTGCCTCTGACAAGTGCTTTCGACCTTTTTTTTTATCTGAATGGTAAATAGAAAACACTTGAGGTTTGCCACAGACTTGTCCCACTGCCTAGAACGCAAATTAATGCTTTTCGAAGAAAAAAAAAAAGGAAGAAAAAAAAACTACTTTTAAACAGGAAATGACTAAATATTCACATATGTACAGTGGGTCTATTCAAACGAGATTAGTAGGCTATTACCTGAGGTTATTTTTACAGACGTTTTTCCAGAAGGTAAGTCGTAAGTCGCAAGCCATAATCTTTACTGACATTGTCCATAATGATTACTGAGATGGCACATTTGGACAGGACTAAAATCACTGAGAAGCTCTGGTAATAATTACTTTACCCCACCTCCATGATAAACGAATCCCATCCTAACGGGCTTTAAACTGTAAACCTGTCCCTCAAATCTGATTGGTTGATTGGAATGTTGTTTCAGGATCAACCAAGATGTTGTTCCAGGAGCATTGGTGAAATCAGGTTGTGCATTTAAGCATATGACTGCAAATGAGATTTGAGAGCAGTGATGAATTAAAAGAATAATTTATGGTGATTTATGGTGCATTTTTGGAGCTTGGCAGTAAAAGTCAGTTTTTGGATACAGATACAGCAGCCCGTTTGTTCTACAAAATATGTTGGCAAAGTGCAGGGTTTTAGAAAATGTCAGCATAAATTATTATCTATAAGAAGATTTTAAATTGATAAGACAAAATAAACTATGAAATATAAAATGAATTCAGAGCGTTGAAAAATTCAAGAGCTATTTTTAAAACACTGTTTTATTTGGTCTGTAATCCAATTATCAGAGTGTTTGTACATTTACAAAATGTATATTAATCAAAAAGGAAATAATTATTTCTGGTGTTTACTGAAAACTACAAAAAGTTCCTTTAATGCATTACATTAGTATATAATAAAGATTTATGCTGACATTGTCCAAACCTCTGCTTTGCCTATGGTGTTTTTAAGCTTTTGGAGGGCTAATGTATCTTCTGTGTTCAATGAAAGTTGTACAGGTTTGGAATGACAGTGTTTTAATTTTTAGGTTAGACAATCTTTTAAATATTCCTTAGTAGCCTGATCAAAGCAGCCTTCAGACATCCTCATTTTGTTCTTTGAAGAAACACTAGCCTTAGCCCTTTAGTAGAATTAATTTTGCAAACTGTGCAAACTGTAGACCCTGCTGGCACACAAACCCTCCATGAATAATACAAATTGATTCCACAAAGAGGCTATAAAACTTTGGACATTTACCGTGCTGCACTGGCAGGTTTTGAACGTCAAATGAACACTCATGCAGGGGAAGATAAATAAAATAAACAAATAAATAATGTACCGCCTCCTAAAGGTTTATCCAGATGTCAATCTGTCAAATCTATTGAACCCTGAGTTCCAGGTTTATCAGAAGAGTTTATCTAAAAGCATGGCTGTGTGTCCCATTCAAATAGACTGAGTTTCTTGTTGAAGACTAAGACATCCTATCAATATTTAATCTTCATAAAGTTCGACTTGTAGGGCATGAGCAGTTGTGGGTGAGGAGGACTGAGTGCGCTTCTGAGGGTATTGTGAAAAAGCAGTTTCTCCTTTTCTCTGTACTTTTTCTTTCTTTCTTTCCCTCTTTCACATGGAAGTCTTGCAGGTGGGATCCCTAAATGTTAATGGGATGAGAGATGGCATTTTAATGCTTACTTATTAGAAGATAAATATTATATTTTTGTGAGATTGTTAGGTTATTTTAGGAGTCTTGGAAGAGTGAGAAGAATTGCTACGAAAATCGCATTGAAATAGGGAAGGTACAAATAAGGAACTTTTGTCAACAATATTTATCAGATTCTTTGTTTTGTATAAAAAAGTCATTGGAATTAGACTGGGTAAACCCATCCTGCTCTGCTAGCGATTTGATTTCGCCCTGCAACTCAGTCTGGAAACCTGTACATTCATTTCTACTGTTTCTGTTACACTTTTGCGGGAACCAATCACAGACTGGCTTATCCACCTGGCGGGTTTAACAGGTTTTAACGAGATAGAAGCAATGGATCGATGCCTGTTGATCACGCCTCTTGTGGTCTTATTGGTTGAAGGACTATCCAATTGCATATAGAGTCATTTGAATTATGCTTGTTTATCACGCATCTTGTGGTCTGATTGGTTGAAGAACTATCCAATTGCGTACAGAGTCATTTGAATTATGCTCGTTTATCACGCCTCGTGCAGTAGAAAATACAGAGCAGACTCCCCAGACCAATGTTCAATCTTAAATTGAGTTTGGTCTGGTGATAGCCAGACAACATTGGAATGTCTTGAAAAGGAAATTATATATATATATATATTAGGGCTGTCAAAAGATTAATTGCGATTAATCGCATCCAAAATAAAAGTTTGTGTTTACATAATATATGTGTGTGTACTCTGTTAATTATTATTTATATATAAATACACACACATTCATGTATATATTTAAGAATATAGAAATCATGGAGGGGTCTGAAATTGTCATCGTAGGTGCATGTCCACTGGGAGAGACATAATCTAAAAAAAAAATTCCAGAAATTAAAATGTATGATTTTTTAACTATTTTTTTGTATGATACAGCTGCAAATAAGTATTTGAACACCAGAGAAAATCAATGTTAATATTTGGTACAGTAGCCTTTGTTTGCAATTACAGAGGTCAAACGTTTCCTGTAGTTTTTCACCAGGTTTGCACACACTGCAGGAGGGATTTTGGCCCACTCCTCCACACAGATCTTCTCTAGATCAGTCAGGTTTCTGGCCTGTCGCTGAGAAACACTGAGTTTGAGCTCCCTCCAAAGATTCTCTATTGGGTTTAGGTCTGGAGACTGGCTAGGCCACGCCAGAACCTTGATATGCTTCTTACAGAGCCACTCCTTGGTTATCCTGGCTGTGTGCTTCAGGTCATTGTCATGTTGGAAGACCCTGCCTTGACCCATCTTCAATGCTCTAACTGAGGGAAGGAGGTTGTTCCCCAAAATCTCGCAATACATGGACCCGGTCATCCTCTCCTTAATGCAGTGCAGTCGCCCTGTCCCATGTGCAGAAAAGCACCCCCAAAGCATGATGCTACCACCCCCATGCTTCACAGTAGGGATGGTGTTCTTGGGATGGTACTCATCATTCTTCTTCCTCCAAACACGTTTAGTGGAATTATGACCAAAAAGTTATATTTTGGTCTCATCTGACCACATGACTTTCTCCCATGACTCCTCTGGATCATCCAAATGGTCATTGGCAAACTTAAGATGGGCCTGGACATGTGCTGGTTTAAGCAGGGGAACCTTCCGTGCCATGCATGATTTCAAACCATGACGTCTTAGTGTATTACCAACAGTAACCTTGGAAACGGTGGTCCCAGCTCTTTTCAGGTCATTGACCAGCTCCTCCTGTGTAGTTCTGGGCTGATTTCTCACCTTTCTTAGGATCATTGAGACCCCATGAGGTGAGATCTTGCATGGAGCCCCAGTCCGAGGGAGATTGACAGTCATGTTTAGCTTCTTCCATTTTCTAATGATTGCTCCAACAGTGGACCTTTTTTCACCAAGCTGCTTGGCAATTTCCCAGTAGCCCTTTCCAGCCTTGTGGAGGTGTACAATTTTGTCTCTAGTGTCTTTGGACAGCTCTTTGGTCTTGGCCTTGTTAGTAGTTGGATCCTTACTGATTGTATTGGGTGGACAGGTGTCTTTATGCAGCTAACAACCTCAAACAGGTGCATCTAATTTAGGATAATAAATGGAGTGGAGGTGGACATTTTAAAGGCAGACAAACAGGTATTTGAGGGTCAGAATTCTAGCTGATAGACAGGTGTTCAAATACTTATTTGCAGCTGTATCATACAAATAAATAGTTAAAAAATCATACATTGTGATTTCTGGATGTTTTTTTTTTTTTTGATTATGTCTCTCACAGTGGACATGCACCTACGATGACAAAACCAGACCCCTCCATGATTTCTAAGTGGGAGAACTTGCAAAATAGCAGGGTGTTCAAATACTTATTTTCCTCACTGTATATGTGTGTGTGTGTGTGTGTGTGTGTGTGTGTGTGTGTGTGTGTGTGTGTGTGTGTGTGTGTGTGTGTGTGTGTGTGTGTGTGTGTGTGTGTGTGTGTGTGTGTGTGTGTGTGTGTGTGTGTGTGTGTGTGTGTGTGTGTGTGTGTGTGTGTGTGTGTGTGGACTGGTAATCCCTACGTTATGGGGACAAAATGTCCCCACAAAGATGGCAATATCCATAATCCTCGTCCTTGTGGGGACATTTTTAGGTCCCCATGAGGAAAACATCTTATAAATCAGACTAAGTGATGTTTTTTGAAAATGTAAAAATGCAGAATGTCTCCTGTGATGGGTAGGTTTAGGGGCAGGGGCAGTGTAGGGGGATAGAATATACAGTATGTACGGTATAAAAACCATTGCGCCTACGGAATGTCCCCATAAAACATGAAAACCCAACATGTGTATATTACCACAGTTTGATTGAGGTTTCGTTTAAATCATGGCTTCAATTCCAGTTTATTTTTCCTCAGGCCTTTACACCATGGGAACCGCATGACTCTTGGACAGGAACATGAGCTCACTAGGAATGGTCAAATGTTGACAACTGCGCAAACCTCAGCCAAGATACTTTAAAAATGTAGGTGCAGATAGGAGACTTTAATAGCACTCAGGGGAGATGAGAATTTGCTACGAGAGGATGGATTACGTGTGAAAAGGCTGGAATTAACTTTTCACTGCAGTGGTGGGTCAGATAAGGGCTGCTGGGATCGGAAGGCAGCACCCAAGAGAAACAGTGGAACTGAGTGAGAAGGAGGACGATGCAATTTAAAATAATACATTAGTAAGGTTAGGTGCTACCAAATGTCATACTGTAGTTTTAAAAAAGAAGAGACTCCATTCTGAGAACATGATTACTCAGAAAGTGAAGCAGCAAGGCATCTTTATTTTCAGCCACCTGTACAAGCATAAACATGGTTAAAGGATAGACATCGCTCATCATCACAGCATGATTATCACTTTTTGAAACAGCTGTTTTGGGTTTCTTAAAGTGGGCATGGATTTAAAATTCACCCTGTCTATATTAATCTTTTTGTGAAGAATTCATCTTTGCATGTTTCTTTTTTAACCTTACAGTTCTTAATCAAAATGTCATAACGACAGACTCCGGTAACTTTATTTAGATGGTCCACTTTAGACATCCTAATAACCATAAATAACTTTGCAACTTAATGGCCCGGTTTCACAGACAGGGCTTAGACTAAGCCAGGATTAGGCCTTAGTTCAATTAGGACATTTAAGTAACTTTTATAAACGTGCCCAAGAAAAAAACATTGCTGGTGTGCATCTTGAGACAAAACAATGCCACTGACATATTTTAAGATTTGTCAGTGCAAGATTCTTTCAGTTAAAACAGCTCAAACATGCATTTTAGTCTAGGATTAGTTTAAGCATTGTCTGTGAAACCGGGGGAATGTCAACTAAACTCTTTAGAGTATTAGTAGACTGTCTGCTTAATATCTGCTAACACTTTGTTTTGATGCTCCACTAACGGACATTATACTGACTAACTTTGCAACATGATGTCAACTTATTCTATTAACCCGAACTCTAACACATAAACTTAACCGAAAAGTTTGCAGACTACTTGTCACATCCACCAGCTGGAATGCCCATAATCTCCACCGGAGGTACTCCTCCCAACTCCTGTGCTATTTTATCATAAACTGCATTTCCCATGACCCATTGCCTGGACTTATTATGTTTGATTACTTACTTGTCTCACTGCCTATTTACAGCAAACCCTGTGTTTTGGTTTTGACTTTCTGGTTTCCTGGATTTCCCTGTTTGCCAGTGTTTTTTTCTGCCCTGTTGTGTTTTTGGATTATCTGCCCTGTGTTTTGACCTATTGCCTGTTTTATTTATTATTTATTCCCTTAGAGTCTGCTTATGGGAGGTTAAAGCCTGGTTATCAAATAACTTTTTTTAATTTAAATGAAAGTACTTGCTACGAGTGATCTCTCTACACTGTCAGAAAAAAAGGTACATTGCTGTCACTGGGGCGGTACCCTAAGGTACATAACAAAAAAGGTACTAATATGTACCTTTAAGGTATTAATATGTACCTTTAAGGTACTAATATGCACTCTTAAAGTACTGATATGTACCTTTTGAGGTACTAAAATGTACCTTTCAGGGGTGAGTAAGGTACAAAGATGTACCTTTTCACTTTTGTACCTTAGGGTACCGCCCCAGTGACAGCCCTGTACCTTTTTTTCTGAGAGTGTAGTCTAGGAGAGTTGTCCTCCTACTGTAAACCGGTGGTTAGAGATCTTGGGGTAATGTTGGATTTGTCCTTAAAGTTTGATAAACAGATAAACTCCGTGGTGAAATCTGAATTTTTTCATTTAAGACTTCTGGCTAAGGTGAAACCATTTGTATCTTGTAAAGATCTGGAGATATTGATCCATGCTTTTGTGTTCTCAAGCAGGGATGGAAATTAGCACCCGCCACCAGCCAAATGCGGGTGATTTTGTGTTGTTGCGGGTAAACTCGCTTCACCTACCGGCCACCGTGGCGGGTAAATAAAAATAGCATAGCCTACTGTTAGAGGACGCACACCTTTAAAAAAAAATGTGGCGTTACAAATCAAATTCCCAATAAGTAGTAGAGAAGTTAATTTGCACGTGGTTGCGTTTTAGCGGCTTTGTTGCCATAGCTGCGGAGTCTCGAGAACATGAGCTGTAAACTTGCGCGGTTTTTTAAAAACATATCAAGCTCGCGTCACGTCCTGAATAGAAAAAAGGTATCAATGGGTCTGTCCAGTAACTCGTGATGAACCTCAGGCGAACTGCACACTTTGCAGTGAAGCATTTCAGTAGCTCAGACTGTCTGACTTAAAGCAGCAGCGCTGACAGACCGGTCTATGTGACAGACACATCCGTGCTTCTAAAGGTATAGGCCTAATGTTTTTTTAAATGGATAATATATTTATATAATATTAATTCCATACATTATCAAAGCTTGGCAGACAGAATTATTATATATATTTTAGACTTGTTAAAATGAATAGATTATAGCCTAATTAATGTTATTATTAATGTATCATTTTAATCATACATAATAAATAATCCTGCCATATAAAGTTTGACATTTATTAAAATAATATTTAGATAAAAGTGGGACAAATAATTGCATAATAATATAGTCATAATTTAAGTAAATTAATAAAAAAATAGAATTGTCAAAACAGTGATTACTGGTTCAGAATGACTGCTTAAAGGGACAGTTCACTCAAAAATGAAAATTATGTCATTATTTTACTCACCCTCAAGTTGTTCCAAACATGTATACATTTCGTTGTTATGTTGAACACACAAGAAGAGTACTATGGAAGTCAATGGTGCCCCCAAAGCAGCCTGGGTACAAACTTTCTGCAAAATATCTTCTTTTGTGTTCAGCAGAACATAGAAACTCATACAGGTTTGAAACCTCATGAGGGAGAGTAAATGGTGACAGAATGTTTTAGTTTTGGGTGAACTATCCCTTTAAAGTGCACCAAATAGGCTACTAAAGAGTTCTTTTTGAATAAATTAAATTATCAAATGTAAAATAATATAACATTTTATATTGTCGTGAATGGGTGTCCCTTATTTTGCCACACTGAAGGTGGCAACCCTAGTATGTCGTCAACACGCTTCAGAAGATGCCAAAACTAATAGTTTCATTGTTGGGACTAAAAACCTAAAACTGGAAGCCATAAAAGACCACGAATCATCCAAATGCCACATCCATTAATCTGCCCTACTCATTTAATGAAATGTATATCAGTTCATGGTTTGTGTGTGTATAAGAGAGGAAGAGAAAATGTCAGTATTTAATTGAGACTTGAGATTAAATAAACTGCTTAAGTATTGTAGAGCTTGTAGTATTAATTACTAATCGGTTAAAAACAAGAAAGTGGCTGGTAAAAACATTGAGTGGCTGGTAGATTTTGAAATCCACCAGCCACAGTGGCCGGTGGACAAAAAAGTTAATTTCCATCCCTGTTCTCAAGACTTGTCTACTGTAATTCACTCTATATTGGCATCTCCCCAAACATCTTTGAGGCGGCTGCAAGTAGTACAAAGTACTGTTGCAGCCAGACTTTTATCAGGGACCCGCAAATATGATCATATATCTCCCGTTTTGGCCTCTTTGGGTTGGTTACCCATTCAAGCCAGAGTTGATTTTAAACTTTACATTTTTGCTTATAAGAGCCTAAATGGATTAGCTCCGTCATATCTATCTGAGCTCCTTCAGGTCTACAAGCCCCTTAGGTCTTTAAAGTCTGCAGATAAAGGGGCCCTGCTTGTTCCGAGGAAGAAATTTAAGAGAAAGGGTGAAAGGGCCTTTTCTGTAGCTGCCCCTATGGAACAACCTACCACTTCACATCAGATTTGCTCCTACATTAGGCTTTTTAAGTCGTTTAAAAATGCACTTCCTCTCTATAGCCTTTGCGAGTGAAGATTTATGTTTTTTATGGTTTTGTGTTGTTGTTTTATGATGTGATCCTTCCCTTACTAAAACGTTTTATGAATGTCTGTACAGCACTTTGGCGCAACTCCTTGTTGTTTGAATAGTGCTATAGAAATAAATTAACTGAACTGAACTGAATTGATTATTATTCTAAATTGCCCTAATAAAGCTGCATTTCCTCAACCATTTCAGCAGTTTGTGTCATTACTAATACTCTAATGAGGGTTAGTTGACACATAGGTGCAACGTTTTCAATTTACACTCATTCACTTCACATACACATTATTGCTTTGTAATTTTAAAGGTTTATGTATCATTTTGTGCTATCCCCACCGATGGTTTCGCTGGATAAGACCCTATTCGTCTGGGGTTGTGCAGAGCCTCTGAAGCTCTTCAAAGCCCTTTGAAGCTGCATTAAATTCAACATTTTGGTGTCCATGGAAGTCTATGATGTGTAGAAAAATCCTCGAAAGTTTTCCTCAAGAAACGTAATTTCTTTTCGACTGAAGAAAGAAAGACATGAACATCTTGGATGAGATGGGGGTAAATTATCAGGAAATTTTAATTTTGAAGTGAACTAATCCTTTAATATTAAAATTGAATAACAGACAGCGCATTGTATCTCTATGCTTTGACAATTTTTTGTAAAATACTAATTAAGATCGGCTACTATGGCCCTTGGGTTTGTTATATGTGTTCTTAATCCGGGCTTGGTTGCAGTGGAGTTAAAAAGGACAAATCAAGTCCCAGTACCAGTCAATATGGGGGCTATTTTGACTGGATGTGAGAATAGCCACAATATTTGGACCATCATACATTGTTGTTTTGTTGTTGTTGTTGTTGTTGTTGTTTCTTATGTTTTATGATACAGCAAAACTTTTGATTCGGCATTTTGACATTGACTCTGCAATAGGTCTATCTAGGTTGTGATTTATTTTTGTTGTAGTTGTGTCTTCAGCCATTTTGGTGTGTTACATTTTAATCAGTTTTGGACTTCCCATTTTTATGTTTGAATTTACATTGTGAAAAACAAGGTTGTGTTCCATATTGTGGTGCTCAGCAATTTTAACATAGTATCATCATCATATCAGTGTAGATGGTGATGGACCAACATATAACTATTAAAATATCAAGTAAATAAGTATTGTGATACTTGGTGCCACAGTGACACTCTTATCCCACAAAGTTTTGCTATACCACGATACTCAATATGTTGTCCCACGGTGAGTCATTTTTCCCTTTTGCACCTACACGAAAATGGAGGGTTCCTCCACCTGCCAAATCCCACTTAAACCACTGGGTACAACCCTTTTGGACCATGCGCCTGGTATCGATGACCATTTTTTCCGTCGTTAAACTAGCAAAAGTGGATTCGGACACACCCTAAGAGCACCTGCGACATGCACTTCAGACTATGCGCTCAGATTGTTAAACTAGGGTCCTTTAAACATTTTCTTGTAAACTGGCTTCCATACCTGGCTTATTTAAACTAATAGATAAAAGTGTAGTTTTGCAAGACATTCCTCACACTCAAGGTTTATTTTTCATTTATACTGTAGCCTATGTGGTACTAAATGTGGACATGTTCTTGACTTAATGGTATAGTTGGATTATGTACATATTTGCATTTACCACCCAAAAAAAAAAAAAAAAAAACTTTTTCCTTTGAAGCAAAAAATAACTCCAAGTGGGATGCATAAATCAATTATGAAATGCAGTGTGTTTACAAAAACAACATAGGATATTGGCTAAAGCAGGCTTGAAGCGTATTAATCTTTTCATTTGGAAAAACTCAGAAAAACATTCAGTAAGAGGTAAAATAGCTTCATTAAGTATGTAACCCTGCATAAATATGATCTTACATCTTGGGTGTTTTCTTCAACACTTCTTCGCCTGACATTTTTTCAACAAGTCTCAACACTTTAATTAAAAATGACACCACACAAGGGGTTACGGCTGATTTTGCACGTCTGTTATGAAAACATTAAAAATAAATCATTATTTGGAATATCAGAAAAATAAATTCAAGAAAAATACTATGTGGAGAGAACATGAGGACTTTTAAAGGGGTTATCTTTTTATCTACAAATGCATTACTAGGCACAGTGTAGATTTACATTTATGTCTTTGAGTCCTACAGGGATTTGAATTCAAAGAGAAATTATGCCCACATCCAACAAACTTTTTGCAGGTGCTCGATCAAATGAAGCATTTAACTCAAAGTAAACAAGAATCTGCACACTGCCACTGCTGCTCCCAAAGATTTATTAAAAAGAAACAATGTGTCGAGAAGGGTCTTCGTTTGAGTCCTATAGGGTCAGAAATTGGGGGACCTTAAAAATGCCTGAGTTCCTCTGAATTTTTTTTTTTAACATTCTACACTGAACAAAATTATAAACGCAACTTTTTGCCCCCATTTTTCATGAGCTGAACTCAAAGATCTAAGACTTTTTCTATGTACACAAAAGGCCTATTTCTCCCAAATATTGTTCACAAATCTGTCTAAATCTGTGTTAGTGAGCACTTCTCCTTTGCCGAGATAATCCATCCACCTCACAGGTGTGGCATATCAAGATGCTGATTAGACAGCATGATTATTGCACAGGCGTGCCATAATAAAAGGCAACTCTAAAATGTGGAGTTTTATCACACAGCACAAAATCTCACA
The DNA here is from genome assembly GCF_949357685.1 of Gobio gobio. Taxonomy (NCBI): domain Eukaryota; kingdom Metazoa; phylum Chordata; class Actinopteri; order Cypriniformes; family Gobionidae; genus Gobio; species Gobio gobio. The sequence goes on from NC_137109.1 coordinate 42,427,915, forward strand.
GATGTCGCAATTGGCATGCTGATTGCAGGAATGTCCACCAGAGCTGTTGCCCGTGAATTGAATGTTTATTTCTTTACCATAAGTCGTCTCCAAAGGCATTTCAAAGAATTTGGCAGTACATCCAACCGGCCTCACAACCGCAGACCACGTATAACCACACCAGCCCAGGACCTTCACATCCAGCATCTTCACCTCCAAGATCATCTGAGACTAGTCACCCAGACAGCTGCTGCAACAATCGGTTTGCAGAACCAAAGAATTTCTGCACAAACTGTCAGAAACCATCTCAGGGAAGCTCATCTGCATGCTCGTCGTCCTCATCGGGGTCTCGACCTGACTGCCAGTTCGTCGTCGTAACCGACTTGAGTGGGCAAATGCTCACATTCGATGGCATCTGGCACTTTGGAGAAGTGTTCTCTTCACGTATGAATCCCGGTTTTCACTGTACAGGGCAGATGGCAGACAGCGTGTATGGCGTTGTGTGGGTGAGCGGTTTGCTGATGTCAACGTTGTGGATCGAGTGGCCCATGGTGGCGGTGGGGTTATGGTAGGGCTGCACGATAAGGGCCAAAATGATAATCACGATTATTTTGATCAATATTGAAATCACGATTAATTATCACGATTATTTGTTGATTTTAACCAAAACAATTTTTTATTGTCACACAAGCTAATTACATTTACTGCCTTCACATCCATATTGTGCAACATTCCTGCTAATGTACAGATATGTGCATCAAAATAAAATAGGTCCTCTTATTCACCAAAATTCAGTGAATCTCCTTAAAGAATAAATTAAAATAAATTAAAACAATAAAGAAAATGTAGCAAAACTTCAACAGGGCACTATTTTACATTTTACAATGTGTAAATATATTTTAGGAAGCAAAATATAAACTTACGTTTTACCTGCATAATGGATGTGAATAAAACTAAAAATAAAATATACAATCAATAAGAAACAAATATTCCATAACAGAATGTAACCAAATAAGAACATTTCAAGGCAGAAGAACTATGGCGAAAAGAATATTGGCAAGATCACGCTCTATTTACCCTCTGCGTTTTCTGTACATCGCAGGTAGTGCCACCTTTGAAAAATAATTACGCGAGGGGATCACGTATCGTTTATCCGGAGTGTTGACCAAGAATTTGAAGCCTTCGTTTGTCACCGTGTTTATTGAGCACATGTCTTTAGCCAAATGAAATGCGACTGCATTTGTTATTTCACTGTGTCTTTGAGAGGTGGATGGGTATGGTGATGCGCTAAAGAGGCTCGCTTCGATGGATGTCTGAGATGTTGTGGGATGATTAGTCTTTGCAACGCATTTCTTGGCCCTCATACATTCATCGTATTGAACTTTATGGTGTTTTTTTAAGTGGTTAAAGAGGTTCGTTGTGTTGCCAAAACAACTTTATGGCACTCTTTGCATATGACCTGTTCTTGTTTTGTGTCACTTGTAGGGTTGCCACCTTTGGTGTGGCAAAATAAGGGACACCCATTCACGACCCCCCCCAAAAAAAAAAAAAACACGTCATGAAATGATTATTTCTACATTGACAACTTTACAGCTCAATAATAAACCATAAGAAAACATGAGATCAAGTATGTGAACTTGCAACAGAACACATTTTATATTATTTTACATTTGATTATTTTATTTATTTCTAAAGAACTTTTTAGTAGCCTATTTGGTGCACTTTAAAGGGATATTTCACCCAAAATGAAAATTCTGTCATCATTTACTCGCCCTCATGATGTTCCAGACCTGTATGAGTTTCTTTGTTCTGCTGAACACAAAAGAAGATATTTAGAAGAATGTTTGTAACCAGGCTTCTTTGGGGGCACCATTGACTTCCATAGTAATCTTCCTATGTGTTCAACATAACAAAGAAATGTATACATGTTTGGAACAACTTGAGGGTGAGTAAATGATGACAGAATTTTCATTTTTGGGTGAACTGTCCCTTTAAGCAGTCATTCTGAACCAGTAATCACTTTTTTGAATTTCAAAAATGTAATTTTTTTTTAATTAATTTACTTAAATTATGACTATATTATCATGTAATTATTTGTCCCATTTTTATCAAACATTTTTTTTAAATGTCATAAATTTTATATGACAGGATTATTGGTTATGTATGATTATAGCGTAGCTAAATTATAAATTAATAATTACATTTATTAGGCTATAATCTATTAATTAACCTGTCTAAAAAATAATAATTTTGTCTGCAAAGCTCTGATAATATTATATTAAGATATTATCCATTAAAAAAAACTATAGGCTACCTTTAGAAGCACAGATGTGTCTGTCACCGCTGTTGCTTTAAGTCAGTCAGTCTGAGACACTGAAATGCTTCTCACAAAGTGTGCAGTTGGCCTGAGGTTCATCCTGAGTTACTGGACAGACCCATTGATACCTTTTTGATATTCAGCTCTATATCTGGAGATCCTCTTGCGTTTAAACGGTGGACGCGACACGAGCTCGACATGTTTTTAAAAAACCGGCAAGTTTACAGGCACACTCTGGCACAGCGCATGTTCTCGAGACTCCGCCGCTATGGCAACAAAGCCGCTAAAACGCAATCACGCACAAATGAGCTCCTGTACTACTTATTGTGAAATTGATTTGTTTATATTTGATATAAGTATTCTCCACACTGCAAAATCCTTATGTGTTTATTGAACTACGTGTGGACCTATGTAAAATACGGAACAAATCGCGTCCCGTATTGGTTTGATACGGAACGCGTCATTTTGCTTGTAAATACGGGACGATTCCGTATTTTACGGGACGGGTGGCAACCCTCTGAAACCCAAAATGTTTCCACACAATGGATGACGATCTCGGCCGCTCCCTCTGCTACGTTAGACATTTTTTCTTTGTTAAGATAGATTATAGCCTGCTATCTGTTGGGGTATTTTCCTCACGCTACTCTGTCTTCTGTCTTTGACTGTCTACATCTGGAAACTGACTGAGCTGCTGCACGGTGCAGGGAACAACTCTGATTGGTGCATGGACGCACGTGATCAGACAGCGGCTTTACAGCGCGCTAGACTGGCTTTGAAGAAAAAAAAAACCTTTAATACAAAGCGTGAATGAATGACGCATTTTAAATATCGCTCGATCACGCGAATTTGATCGTGGGAAGGCAAAATCGTGATCGTGATTAAAATTCGATTAATTGTGCAGCCCTAGGTTATGGTATGGGCAGGCGTATGTTATGGACAACGAACACAGATTTTATTGATGGCATTTTGAATGCACAGAGATACCGTGATGAGATCCTGAGGCCCATTGTTGTGCCATTCATCCACGTCCATCACCTCATGTTGCAGCATGATAATGCACGGCCCCATGTTGCAAGGATCTGTACACAATTCCTGGAAGCTGAAAAATTCCAGTTCTTGCATGGCCAGCATACTCACTGGACATGTCACCCATTGTTTGGGATGCTCTGGATCGGCGTATACGAAAGCGTGTTCCAGTTCCTGCCAATATCCAGCAACTTCACACAGCCATCGAAGAGGAGTGGACCAACATTCCTCAGGCCACAATCAACAACCTGATCAACTCTATGAGAAGGAGATGTGTTGCACTGCGTGAGGCAAATGGTGGTCACACCAGATACTGACTGATTTTCGGATATGCCACACCTGTGAAGTGGATGGATTATCTCGGCAAAAGAGAAGTGCTCACTAACACAGATTTAGACAGATTTGTGAACAATATTTGAGAGAAATAGGCCTTTTGTGTACATAGAAAAAATCTTAGATCTTTGAGTTCAGCTCATGAAATATTGGGGCAAAAACAAAAGTGTTGCGTTTATAATTTTGTTTAGTATATATAGGGTTAATTAGTGGTGGGCGCAGAAGCACACAAACAACCTAGCAACCACATAGCAATGGCTTAGCAACCACTCACACCCCTTATACACAGGCAAGCAACAATTGTTAATTTGTACTTTTAAAAGTTGATTATTAATTAACAAAGTTGTTAATACTTTCTAAATGAATTATTCGGATTATGATTTAGTTAATAAATGGATTCAATTTCTATTCCCTCATAAAAATGTAAGGCAAATATATAATTTATGTTAAAATACATTCTACATTAACCTAGTTCATTGTTCATTGACTACTATTAGTATGCCTCCAAAAATATAAACATTGAACCTCCCAGCACCTTCTAAACATTGACAGCGGTCCGCTCAGTCAGATCTGTCAATCTCATTCTGTTTTAGCCTATAGCGTGTGTTCAGGGCGTGGCTACTGTAGCAGGCGGAGCCCGATGGTGTTTAGCCGTGCGACCATGTCTGACATGTTACATAGAAAAAGACATGATTACAGAAGTTACCTTCAAAGATTAAACAGTAATGTGCACTTCAGTACATTACAGCATCATCATTCAGAAAGACTTTGCTTTACTGTGATGTGTCTAGTGTATACAGCCTCAATTTGGCGCGTCATGTAAAAAATGTGCCCTGTGCAGATACATTGGATGGGTTTATTATAAGCGAGACACTTGCATTTGCTCTAGACAGAGTGTTAGCTATTTATCTGCTTACTCATGACACATAGCAATACAGCTAAAAGTTTTCCTAATATGTTGGACCTTTTATTGAAAATAGCCTACATTTACCTGTTCATGCCTTCTTCCCGTAAGAGTCGTATTTGTGATGTTGGGGGAGGCGCAAAGCTCATGATTCAAGATTGTTTGAACATATGCTTTATTTTTGTATTTCCGCTAGGTGCCAAGAGTGTTGCAGAAACTACATACAATACTTTAATTTCAAAAAATGCCCCTGAAAATTAATTTCTGGGGGGACATTTTGGCCCGTATTTCTTACAGTGGTGCGTTAGTTTTGGAATGAAACCTTGTCTACACTGGACGCGCACGACACTATGCGACTAAAAACAATAAAACTTATTATAAACAGTGATTCTGTCTACACTGGATGTGGCGTGACGCGAGCGACACATCTCCAACTGTAAACTGATGCCTCGTTCTATTTCTGACATACTGACCTGAAGGACATATGCCTTGCAAAGGGCACTTTGTTGCAGCATGACACGCGCGATAACGGTCATGTCCGGTGTAGGCATGGTGTTAAAATTTTCAATTCTGATTTCCTCTGAGTCATGATGTATTCAAGGACAATTGGAGTATAAATGTACGTCAATGGCATTGTGTCTGTCTCATAATTGTCTCAGTATGCAGAGGATGTGCCATTCGCATTGCCTGTCTCATGCACAGTTGGAAAATTAATGTGTCGGCTGTTGTGAATATTTCACTTCAGTAGGTGCTCGCCCTACACGAATGAGCTTTGAAAATTAGAAGGAAAACAATCTACTCCCTGCATTATTTTGATGCTTGTCAGTACGAGAACGTAAGCAAACAGCTTTTTATCTGAACCGTAGAAGACAAAAGATTGCTTAGAGATCATTTAATTTTAAATTGAGTTAAAATAGGGAGTCGAGACAGCGTAAACCTTAAGCGATTATGTAAGTGTGAAAAAGAGGGAAAAAAGGAAGAATGAAAGAGCTATGTGTAAAGCATGTGTACAATACACAAGGCACTTTGGGTGACATGAAAATTGGATTCAAGCTCACTGTAACACTGTACTACACCCCCAGGTAGCTGACAGAGGCAGATTTCTCTGAGTAGGAGACAGATCATGCATAAGAGTATATGCAAAGCACAGTCTACACGGCTGGCATCTGATATGATATCCGAAATATCAAAGACAGACAGCTGCCTGCGCAGTCCTCCTCCACACTCAAACACACTCTCCCCTGATGCTGAAGAAAAAAGCTTTTGATCTAAAACAACTTGAAGCTGCTGTATTCTCAGATGTGAATTAATATTGCATGGAAACAACCTTGCAAGCCATTCCTCTTTTTTCTTTTACTTTACCCTCAGCAATGATTCGGCAATGGAGTCTGCAGCCAATTTGTCATTCAGACCCATCCAGCAATCAAGCGAACAGTGTATGTGCCTTATTCCCCACGTTGATGATTAGTCTGTGTTAGTTCGGGCAAATTATTGACGACAGCTGTTAGTGTTGTGAGTTTGTGTGCAATTCCACCACTTGTCAATCATGTTTTTCCCAACTGGGGAGATATTTTTGTGCTGTCATACTACAAACGGCATCAACCTCACTGTCAGCTGCAAGCTAATGATCAGAGCATCCCGCTCAGACATTTATATTGTTTTAGGCAGGTAATATCTAAATAAGACAGCAACGTCACCCCAAAAGACTATCAACCCCTAGACAATTGTGTTCAAGCCTTTTCTTCTTAATGCAGTAAAACTGTAGGGTTTTATGCAGCGTTACATTCAAAGTCGGATGTGGGATATTTGATATCTAAGCCTTTAAAACCATAAAGACTTTCTGTTGCCTGATCTTCAGAAAATAACATATTTAGAAACAAAACGAAAACTTTAGTTTTGATCGTGTTTGATTGTCAACAAAGATTTCTCCTAGCCTAAAAGAAGTATACTTCAAATTCATTTTATGAAGTGTACATAAATAAAGTTCAAGTATATTTTTAAGTATACTTTATGTAGTAAGTAAGTATACTAATATCAATGTACTACTAGTATACTTGTAACTGTACTATTTCAATACTACTTGGGACTAAATTGGCCCACTTTTTAGTATATCAAAGTATACATTTAAGTGTAAACTTTAAGTGCACAACTAGTTCACAATTACGTTTCTTATTTGTACTGCATCTGTACTACAAGTGAACTTTTAAGTATACTAGTAAAAAAAAATTCAGTTTATGAAAGTACACTTAGAAAATACTCTAGCCTACATTTACATTTACATTTAGTCATTTAGCAGACGCTTTTATCCAAAGCGACTTACAAATGATGGCAATAGAAGCAGCTAGAGCAGTCCAAGGGCAACAATATCAACAATATGCAAGTGCTGTAACAAGTCTCAGTTAATCTAGCACAGAACAGAATTTTTTTAAATTTTATTATTTTTATAAATAAATTAGACAGACAGACAGACAATGAATAGAATGATAAGTGCTATTCTTGATCGGTCAGGTGTTGCTGGAAAAGATGTGTCTTTAGACGTTTTTGGAAAATGGCTACAGACTCGGCCGCACGAATTGAGATCGGCAGGTCATTCCACCAGGTGGGAACGGTCCAGGAAAAGGTCTGTGAGAGCGATTTCATGCCTCTCTGGTATGGCACCACAAGGCGTCGTTCACTGGCAGAACGCAAGTTCCTGGAGGGTGTGTAAGTCTGAACGAGCGAGTTTAGGTATATTGGTGCAGAGCCAGTGGATGTTTTGAAGGCGAGCACCAGTGCCTTGAATTTAATGCGAGCGGCTATTGGTAGCCAGTGCAGACTGATGAGGAGAGGCGTGACGTGTGCTCTCTTCGGCTCACTGAAGACCAACCTCGCCGCTGCATTCTGGATCAGTTGCAACAATTTGATAGTGCATGCCGGAAGGCCCACTAGAAGAGCATTACAGTAGTCCAGTCTGGAGAGAACAAGAGCTTGTACCAGTAGTTGTGTGGCATGATCTGATAGGAAGGGTCTAATCTTTCTAATGTTGAATAGTGCAAATCTGCAGGACCGGGTTGTTGCAGTAATGTGGTCATTGAATTTTAGCTGATCATCAATCACAACCCCAAGGTTCCTGGCTGTCCTGGATGGAGTTACGGTTGATGATCCTAGCTGAATGGAGAGATTGTGATGCAGTGCTGGTTTGGCTGAGACCGCAAGCAGTTCTGTCTTTGCAAGGTTGAGTTGCAGGTGATGTTCCTTCATCCTGGCTGAAATGTCTGTTAGGCAGGCAGTGATACGAACACTAACTGATGGATCATCAGGTTGAAATGAGAAGTAGAGTTGAGTGTCGTCAGCTTAGCAGTGATAGGAAAAGCCATGTTTCTGAATGACCGATCCCAATGATGACATGTAGATGGAGAAGAGAAGTGGTCCAAGCACTGAGCCCTGGGGAACGCCAGTGGCTAGATGATGTGACTTGGACACTTCACCACTCCATGACACCCTGAAGGACCTACCTGAGAGGTAAGACTTGAACCACTGGAGAACAGTTCCTGAGATGCCCATCTTCATGAGAGTTGACAGGAGGATCTGGTGATTAACTGTGTCAAAAGCAGCAGACAAATCCAGTAAGATAAGTACTGTGGATTTGGAGGCTGCTCTTGCCTGTCTCAGTGCCTCCGAAACTGACAGCAGGGCAGTCTCAGTTGAGTGGCCGGTTTTGAAACCGGATTGGTTGATGTCCCGGAGATTGTTCTGTTCAAGAAACGTAGAGAACTGATTAAACACAACCCGCTCAAGTGTCTTTGCAATGCAAGGTAGAAGGGATACCGGTCTGTAGTTTTCTAAAAGTGCTGGGTTAAGAGAGGGTTTTTTAAGCAGTGGGGTTACCCGAGCCAGCTTAAATGCTGTGGGGAAAGTCCCGGTGTGAAGAGAGGTGTTGACAATGTGAGTGAGTGCAGGAGTAACAGAAGAAGAAATGGCCTGATGGAGGTGGGTGGGGATAGGATCAAGCGGACATGTAGTGGGATGATTGGAAAGGATGAGTTTGGAGACATCTGCTTCGGAGAGCAGAGAGAAGGAGGGGAGAGTGGGTGTGATGGTCGTTGAGATGTGTGTGTCGGTTTGTGGTGTGGAGAATTGGCTGCTGATGGAAGAGGTTTTGTTTGTGAAAAATTATGCAAAGTCATCAGGTGTAAGAGTTGACGAAGGGGGGGGGGGAGGACAAAGGAGCGAAGAGAATGTTTTGAAAAGTGCACGAGAGTTGGAGCAGTTGTTGATTTTGTTGTGGTAATATGTAGTTTTAGCAGTGGAGACCTTAGTAGAGAAAGAAGCGAGAAGAGACTGATACAAGGTTAGGTCAGTAGCGTTTTTAGTTTTGCGCCACTTCCTCTCTGCCGCCCGGAGTCCAGAGCGATGTTCGCAGAGAATATCAGACAGCCAGGGGGCAGAGGGGGTGGTGCGGGCTGGCCTGGATGAAAGGGGACAGAGGTTGTCTAAGCAAGATGTTAGAGTGGAGCAAAGAGTGTCAGTAGCACTGTTAGTGTCTAGTGCTGAGAACTGAGCAGGTGGAGGGAGTGAGGATGAAACCATAGTGGATAGACGGGAGGGAGGGAGCGAGCGTAGATTACGCCGAAAGGTGATCTGCGGAGGAGTGCGTGTTGTGTCCGGAGTCAGTATGAGGTTAAGAGTGATGAGAAAGTGATCTGAGGTGTGCAGTGGAGTAACTAAAGTGTTGTCTGTGGAGCAGTAGCGTGTGTAGATCAGGTCCAGATGGTTACCTGATTTGTGAGTAGCTGTAGTAGATACTCGCTTAAGGTCAAATGAGGTCAGAAGAGTGGTGAAGTCCACAGCCTGGGGTTTATCAAGGTGGATGTTGAAGTCACCAAGCAGTACCAGAGGAGTGCCATCCTCAGGGAAGTGAGAGAGTAAAATATCCAAATCATCCAAGAAGTTACCCAGTTGACCTGGAGGGCGATAAATAACTACAACATGGATTTTAGCCGGGTGAGTGATAGTGATTGAGTGTGATTCAAATGAGCAGTTGCCAGATAGAGAAGGAATGGGCTCAAATTTCCAATCATTTGAGATGAGCAAACCAGTACCTCCACCCCTCCCAATCGGGCGTGGGGTGTGTGAAAAAGTGAAATTATTTGAGAGAGCAGCAGGAGTGGCAGTGTCTTCTGGTTTGATCCAGGTTTCAGTTAGAGCCATGAGACTGAGACGTGAATGAGCTTAATCATCTTATACTGCAAATATTCTTGTAAGTTTTCTTTAAGTGAACATAGCATCATACTTATAGTTTACTATTTATATATTATTTTTGCACTTGTTTTGCACTATCCTGATAGCAATCACTCTGTTAAGCGGTCTAAAAGTATTTTTATAAATATATATCGTCTGTGGAAGGCGTAGGACCATAAAATGTTCAGTCAATCCTTGCGTTCGGTCCAAACGATCCTATAGCATATGTTCCCTGTCGGTCAATGTGTGTTTGCATACCACTGTGCAGCCAGTTCACGTAGACATTATACGTCAACAGCACAGTCACATACACTGTGCATACAGAGTGAGAATGAAAGACAAGTAGCAACAACAACCTGACCTTCCTTCAAAACTGACAACAAGTGGACTTCTGTGCAGGCTCTTTTATTGTATAGGACAGTGTAAACACACTAACCCTTTTATTTAAAGATTTAATGTAGGCCATAGTCCATTGCATTACATTGCACGAATGTGTTGTGCAGTCAAACGTCCCGGTGTGTATGCTGTTTAAACGAGTGTTCTCACCGATATGCTTGTTGTGCTTAGTGTTTTCTAGACTGGATTTTGTTTCTTATTCGAATGTGGTGACATATACCCCGATTTCATGCCTCTCTGGTCATGCCCCCCCCCCCCCCCACACCACCACAAAAACCACCACACTCCCAACCTAAAACATCTTCCCGCGCCCCTGTCTACACAGAGACTTTTGAAAACAATGCAGACCCCGTTTAAGTTGATGGCGTTGCTGCCAGCATTACGCTACCTGAACACAACAATATCAGACCAGGGCTGCGTTTCCCAAAAGCATTGTACGCCTATAAGTTGATTGTAGAGACCGTTGGTGGCTATTGTTACAATGCTTTTGGGAAACGCAGCTGTCTCTCTCAACGGCACTGTAACATACGAGCCTCCGCGTAAACAATAAGAAGGAGACGGAACTGCTTGCTTCGCTGTCCTTTTTAGCAGCCGTTGTGCAGTTAAACTCTGTATTTTATAATACTGCAGCTGCCCAGTGTGCCTGAATGGTCATGTGACATGCATTTTCGGTCATGTAGTGTGGACAGAGATCGTTTCTGAAATGCAGTGGAAACACCAGTATAAACGAGGAGCGTTTTCATTTTAAAACGAAAATGCACAAGTGTGAACAGGGGCTAACTACATGCTCATCGGTTAAAACATCCTAGACATGTGGCACTCATGTGGAAAGCACAGTTTCAATCAAGCTTGTGACAATTTTTTTTTCTGATCCTATAATATAATTTCCTGTCCTATCTTTATTATCTTTTTAATGAAATAGCCAAAAATAAAACTGTATCAGTAAGTTCATGATAATTTGCAGCACCTCAGTTTTACTGTTTGTCTTGGGAATGGTAGTGCATCATTAATTTTTATCACCCCTCAGCTTTATTTAAAGCCTTTTTTTATTAAAAAATTGTTTCCAACTGCTTTGGAGTCCAAACTGTACCAACACTGATTAAGCAAAGTATATGCAGAAGTAGCTCTGAATATGATGGCAAAACAGTTTGAATCGTTAAACTGCCCTGGCATTTTCCATAGTGGCAGGAAATTATTTTAATCAGCGTTTCATTAGGTTTGCTGTTAATCTTCCTGCACATCCCTTGATACCTGGAGAAATGAAATGCACTTAATTTGCCTTTTAGGTGCTGATGTATACTCCAGCTTCTGGCGTGAGGGTCTGTCAGAATCCTTCATTTGAAACATCTGCTCACAGAATCTTGATAGTAAGTGCTGTGAGAATCTTATATGAGCTGAGATACAAAGAGCATGGCTGTAGTCTAGACATTATGCACCATGGACATCAATTATCATGGTTGAATCTCATAAATATGTTTTTTTGGACCCACTTTATATTAGGTGGCCTTAAAGGACAACTCCGGTGAAAAATGAACCTAGGGGTAATTAACACATGGTTACCGAGTAGATCGTTCTCTGGGATGGGTTTTCATGAAAATTGAATCTAAAGAGTTTGGTGGTGTGGGTAAGTTTAATGGTAGGGTTAGGGACAGGTGTGGTGGTATGGGTAAGTTTAAGGGTATGGTAAGGGACAAGTGTGGTGGTATGGGTAAGTTTAAGGGTAAGGTTAGGGACAGGCGTGGTGGTATGGGTAAGTTTAAGGGTAAAGTTAGGGACAGGTGTGGTGGTATGGGTAAGTTTAAGGGTAAAGTTAGGGACAGGTGTGGGGGTATGGCTAAGTTTAAGGGTAGGGTTAGGGACAGGTGTGGTGGTATGGGTAAGTTTAAGGGTATGGTTAGGGACAAGTGTGGTGGTATGGGTAAGTTTAAGGGTAAGGTTAGGGACAGGCGTGGTGGTATGGGTAAGTTTAAGGGTAAAGTTAGGGACAGGTGTGGTGGTATGGGTAAGTTTAAGGGTAAAGTTAGGGACAGGTGTGGGGGTATGGCTAAGTTTAAGGGTAGGGTTAGGGACAGGTGTGGTGGTATGGGTAAGTTTAAGGGTAGGGTTAGGGACAGGTGTGGTGGTGTGGGTAAGTTTAAGGGTAAGGTTAGGGACAAGTGTGGTGGTATGGGTAAGTTTAAGGGTAAAGTTAGGGACAGGTGTGGGGGTATGGCTAAGTTTAAGGGTAGGGTTAGGGACAGGTGTGGTGGTATGGGTAAGTTTAAGGGTAGGGTTAGGGACAGGTGTGGTGTGGTGGTGTGGGTAAGTTTAAGGGTAAGGTTAGGGACAGGTGTGGGTAAGTTTAAGGGTAGGGTTAGGGACAGGTGTGGTGGTATGGGTAAGGTTAGGGGCAGGTATGGTGGTGTGGGTAAGTTTAAGGTTAGGGACAGTTGTGGTGGTGTGGGTAAGTTTAAGGGTAAGGTTAGGGACAGGTGTGGTGGTATGGGTAAGTTTAAGGGTAAGGTTAGGGATAGGTGTGGTGGTGTGGGTAAGTTTAAGGGTAGGGTTAGGGACAGATGTGGTGGTGTGGTTAAGTTTAAGGGTAAGGGTAAGGTTAGGGACAGGTGTGGTGGTGTGGGTAAGTTTAAGGGTAAGGTTAGGGACAGGTGTGGTGGTATGGGTAAGTTTAAGGGTAAGGTTAGGGACAGGTGTGGTGGTATGGGTAAGTTTAAGGGTAAGGTTAGGGACAGGTGTGGTGGTATGGGTAAGTTTAAGGGTAGGGTTAGGGACAGGTGGGGTTGGGGGTGGTTCAAGGGTAGGGTGTAAGGTGTAAGGGAAGGGTCAACAGTGTAATTATAAATGTAACTACATAAATTAATTACAGATGTAATTACATGCAGGTCATTTTTAAAATGTATGTACAATGCAAAAACATATATGTACACAATAAGTGCATTGTATCAAATTATTAATTTAAAATGTTAGTACATAGTAGTTAAGTCCACCTGATATAAAGTGGGTCCATAATTTTTTATATGTATTTTATAAGCATAAAGGCTGTAAATATACAGTATTATTTAAAAAAAAAATTTAAATCAGCATAGAAGGCAGTACAAAAATATTACAAAGAAATACTTGAATACTTTAATAATATCATTTTGCACATTATATTTAAATCCATTATATTTTTTCATAATGATCTCTTAATCTTCAGCAGAGAAGTGAATTGCGTGATTCTTGTGAGAAGTGAATCATACTGACGCTCTCCATGTTCTGTGTGATTGGCTGTTCGCTGCACGTCACATTTTCAGTTAATCACAAACTCAGGATCAAACCCTGAGGTGACAGAGAATGTTTTTCCTGAGTGTTGTGAGCCCGCTGAACCTGATCTAAACCAGGTTGGATATATTGTAATCTCTAAACTTACTCTGAGACTCAGAGTTTGTGTAGCTACATGTAACACGCCTCTGTCGTCCTTCTCTAAGCAACACAGTAGTGGCGTTCCTGGACGAATCTGTTATTTGAAGGAATCGGTTGAGTGAATGTATAAATGACTCAGTCATATAGACCATCAGTTTTTAATTCGTAAATGAATCAGTTGTTTAAAGGTCCCGTTTTTCGTGTTTTTTTGAAGCTTTGATTGTGTTTCCAGTGTGCAATATAACATGTGTTCATGTTTCATGTGTAAAAAAACTGTATTTTTCACACAATTTACTTATCTGTATACTGCTGTTTTCACTGTCCTCAAAACGGCTTGAAAGATTTCCCTGTTCTATGAAGTCCCTCCTTCAGAAACACGTAACGAGTTCTGATTGTGCCAGCGGTTCCCGTGTTGTGATTCGACAGCAGCTTAGGGCACGTTGCCCGGAAAGGTCACGCCTCTTACCATAACGGGGAGATGAACGCGCTCAAACTACAGCCCCTGAAGGCCAAACAAAGGTGATTTGACTCCGGGATGAAAATAACAGCGTCTGAACGACATGGCGACAAACGCAACCGAACCGAACCGAACCGAACCGAACGCAACACTTCCTCTTCTCCACGAGGGAGCAACAAGACCACGCCCCCTTTTTCGCGTATTCTTGTGGGCGGAGGTTAGTCAACAAACTGTTCTACTGACGTAATTAAAGCAGGGCGTACAGGGATGTAGTCCAAACCGGCCGTTCGCTGTAGGCTTTGAAAGGGAACTTCTGTTAAATAAAATATCTCGCTTGGCATTGAACTTTGAGCTTTATAATTTTACAGGTATTATTTATGCTCTAACAGCAACATTACACACTAACTAAAGTTTGAAAAATGGGATCACGAAGAACAGGACCTTTAAAACAAAATAGGGCAGCGTTTAACTCCACTTATACATCCACAGATGAACTTCCCACCACCATTTTAAAGTGTGTTCAACTTCATCAAGTGGATGGGAGGGAAGTTTATTTGGACAGACACTCGACCCCTCGATTTTGACCGAGAGAATGAGTCTCCTCATTTGTACGCTTCAGTCAGATCCATAGATCACAATGCAACACGACTGTGATATCACAACAGCAACTCGCAATGCGATGTTTCAGTCCCTGAATGAATCAGTGATTTGAATGAATCGTTTATGAATAATTCAATGACTCCTAAAGACAGTCACTTGTTTTTACCTACTGGCATATCTATGAAGTTCCAAACAAAGCCACAACAGAAAGTAGAATGTAAAATATATCTGTAAACATCGATCCATGAATTAATTGCCTTAATTAGTATTGCATTTGAGATCAGCCTAATCAGCAATGAATAACAATATGCTTTTTGGCAGAGACCCCACTAACATGAAACAATTTGTTTATCTCCGGGTTATCAGCAGGGAAGCGCTTTAAGAATGCTCAATAGTTTTACATTTTAAAAACCTGTTAGAACCTGCATGATGCCCACAGCAGGCAGCACAGCCACACAAAGATGATACATCTAAAGAAGGGCTGTTCTAAAAACACTCATTAATAAATCCAGGCTCCATTAGTAAAAAAAAAGAAAAAAAACTAAAAACATGTTTTCAGGAGTGAGAGCCAGATAAAAGCTGTGAGGAGGAGACAGAATTATTTCACTTTTTTTGTTGTCTTTGAGCATAACAAACCTGGTGTACAAAATGTGATGCAAGAGAGAGAGAGAGAGAGAGAGAGAGAGGGCGAGAGAGAGAGAGAGAGAGAGAGAGAGAGAGAGAGAGAGAGAGAGAGAGAACATTGGTTGTAGAGTGAGATAATATCCAAAGCTCTCGCAGTTTCAAAGAAACTTTTCTGTTTGATCAAGCCACAATGTTTATGCATTTATTTGCATCCAAGTTGCACTGACATGACAGATGTGCATGTTTTCTGATGGCAGATGAAAGTTTCGTAGGAAGGAAACGTGTGGCACAGCCAATCAATGACTAGCGAATAAACTTTGTCCATGTGCTTCATTAATGAGCAGCCGTGTTGTTCACAACCCAACTTTTCTTTTTTTCATAGATGCTTTTCCCTTCTTTCCCAGCCTAACAAGGTAGTTATTTTATCACACTTTCAGCTTTCAAATGTAGTTACGTCCACAGAATGATGAAGTGCCAAATGCACCAAGGGAAGGCAATTCTGAGGATGAGACTGTCAGTGTCTAGGGGATCAAAGTAATTTGCAAAGAGCACACACATCAAACATCCCGGTACAATGTGTTACCTAGCAACCCCAGACCAGGTGTCTCAGAGCAGATGGGGGGAAAAATTAATCCATGTAGTCTTTTCTTCAGTTACATAAGTTTGTAAAAATCGATAACCAGGCAGAACACACGTGAAATGAAGGTAGACCGCGCTCTCTCCGATGCCGTTCTTCATGCAATCCTTCATGCAATCCTTCATGCAGATGTGGCCCGTTTTAGTGGATAGCTTCGTCAAGGCTAAGTTGGCCCATCATGTGCGATGCATCTCAAAAGGGGGTCCATACGGCCACTGAGGGGGTGATGCTGGTGGGGTACCAGCCCTGTCATATTACAGGCAATTATGCCTGCCACAGACTGTGTGATTTTGACAATCCTATAAGATAATTACAAATCACTGTACGACACGGATCTAATAAACTTGGGTACGACATGTACAGTATCTAGACTGTACAATGATGACACCTATTGAATCGTTGACTACGACGCAAGTTAGTAGGCTATAGAAGAGTAAAACATCATTAGCATGCACCAGAGGTAAACAAATAGAGCCAGATGAATCGCACTTTGGCAATTGTGGTTTTTATGTGCGCTGAAAAAAGAGGAATAAGCGAAAGAGGACGATATGGACATGATCATTGCTAGGGAAAAGAGGCCAACTTGGCATGCCAATTTTGCTAATGGAGCTTGAGTCAAGTCAAGTCAACTTTATTTATATAACGCTTTTTACAATGCAGATTGTTTCAAAGCAACTTCACAGTGTTAAACAGGAAAATAATGCAGCACAATTTTATTCAGCCGTATAGCCGTTCCGGAGAAAACGGTGATGTCATCTAGCTCATTTCAATTATCATACAGTGACAATGTGGGCATTAGATCAGTAATTTAGTTTATATGGTTAATTTAGTTTAATAATTAGATTTATTTGGATATTTAGTTGGAAAAAATGTATTGTCCCTAACGGAGCAAGCCAAGCCAAAGGCAACCAAAACCCCATCAGGTGATCTAATGGAGAAAAATAAACCTTGGGAGAAACCAGGCTCAGTCGGGGGGGCCAGTTCTCCTCTGGCCAATTAACAAACAGCGTATTATTATTATTCTGGCAACTTTACAGGTCAGAGGTCATAATAGATTGGAATATTCGAAAGATCGGAGGCAACATGCCGGAGACGGGTTTATTGAGGATGATGTGTCGATTGAATAATTATTAAATAGGAATAATCGAAATATCGGAGTCATCACGCCAGAGACAGGTTTATTGAGGATGCCGTATTGATTAAACAATTATTAAATTGCAATATTCGAAAGATCGGAGCCGTCAGGCCGGAGACGGGTTTATTGAGGATGACATATAGATTTAACAATTATTAAATAGGAATATTCAAACAATCGGAGTCATCACGCCAGAGACGGGTTTATTGAGAATGACATATCGATTTAACAATTATTACATTTTAATATTCGAACAATCGGAGTCATCACGCCAGAGACAGGTTTATTGAGAATGACATATCGATTTAACAATTATGACATTTTAATATTCGAACAATCGGAGTCATCACGCCAGAGACGGGTTTATTGAGAATGACATATCGATTTAACAATTATTAAATTGTAATATTCGAACAATCTGAGTCATCACGCCAGAGACGGGTTTATTGAGGATGACATATCGATTTAACAATTATTAAATTGTTATATTCGAACAATCGGAGTCATCACGCCAGAGACAGGTTTATTGAGAATGACATATCGATTTAAAAATTATTAAATTGTAATATTCGAACAATCGGAGTCATCACACCAGAGACAGGTTTATTGAGAATGACATATCGATTTAACAATTATTAAATTGTAATATTCGAACAATCGGAGTCATCACGCCAGAGACAGGTTTATTGAGAATGACAAATCGATTTAACAATTATTAAATTGTAATATTCGAACAATCAGAGTCATCACGCCAGAGACGGGTTTATTTAGGATGCGGTGTCGATGAGGTAATTTCAGGGGGAGTCTAATTGACACAGTCTCTGTAGACACCTCAGGGTCATGCGTTGGTCTTGTCTGGGCGTAGGTCCACCATCTGATCTGGATACAGCCTGGATCCGGCTGACTGCAGTAGACCTCGGGATAAAACAGAGAGACTAACATTAGCGTAGATGCCATCCTTTTTTATGATGTAACGAGTACATAAGCCTAACAATCATTTCATTGAAAAAGTGTTTTATGTGTATGCCATAGTAAAGAGATATGTTTTAAGTCTAGATTTAAACTGACAGAGTGTGTCTGATTCTCGAACAATGCTAGGAAGTCTGTTCCAGAGTTTAGATGCTAAATAGGAAAAGGATCGACCGCCTGAGTTAAGTTTTAGCGCCATATCGTGTTGATCAATTCGCCATTTCATTTTACATTTTTATAGGCTAATCAGTAGACGTACGTTGTAGATAATCATGCTAAATTTCTGACACTATCAGAAAATTATTGCTGACTATCTTTGGTCGCAAGACCGTGATAACGGCTGTCCTTGAACCCCTCTCACTGTATGACATAGGACCACCGTTTGGGAGCCACAACCACAGAAATCAACACGGAGCTTGTCCACTTTCCACCACTTCCAGTGGTAGTCGAAACTGCATTTGACCGGATTGCTTTCGTAGTGTAAACGTTCATGTGGTCGAAGATGCCAGACGGGATTTAAACTTTGTCCACTGAAAACCCAAGTTTGGTTTGAAGACAAAAAAACGTACCAAGCACGATGTTCTCTCACCATTCCTGATTTCTAACATGCACTCACAACAGTTGGTGCAGTCTTACGGCTGTCAGAGCTGAAACGAAAGCTGCTGCTCTCCGTATGTTTTTCAGTCGTCTCTGGACGCGTTCCAATGTAAATTGCGTGAGCTTATTTTGTTCAGTTGAGTTTTGTTCTCATATTAACTCAGGGGAACGTGATATGTTTTGGCCACCAGATCATTTTGTTGAGGTAATGTCCCTTTCATCATTTTGTCGAGGTAACATGTCTTCCCGTTCACCATAGCAATCCACTTAACATTTTCTCAGTTTCAGACACCGCTTGAACATTAGAGAGTTCGTCAATAAATAGCTGGGCCTCGTTTCAGGCGACGTGGGATATTTTCAGGGAAGACACTGCTGGAGGGAGGGCAGGGAGGAGAGGAGATGTTCCTCTGGCTCACAGGGACACTTAAGTCAGCCAGCAGAAGATTGATGTGACACTGTGTTTCTGGGCTGTCTGTCTTACCCAGCAGAAACAGGTGTAAATTAAGTTGCTGATGAATGCTTGCTCTAATGTCTTTGACTGATCCACTCCTCGATTTCGACAGCTCGTCTGAAACAATGCTAAAACAAGGACACCGGATATCAGAGCTTACAATAGAGAAGAATGTAAGACCAATGCTTTTAAAAATCAATGAAAGAGATTCAGCCTTGCAAAGGTATGAAACCTCAAGTGAGTGGTGTGGTTCAAGAGAATTAAATCAGCATTGAGAAACAATTTATAATTACTCTGGTCTGAGTAAAACAAATGGGTTTGCAAAATAATTATACAAACAGCATCTGGTACAACAAAAAAAAGCACATAATCAGATAATAGCCTGACAGACAGTAGGAAAAAACATCCTGAATAGAGCCTTATGTGTTTAGCATGTGCATAATGAAGTAGATGTGTATTTTAAACTTAAACACTCAGTTTAATTGTAAAACAGAAAGTGATTTTGGGATAATTAAGTCCCCAAAAATATGTTATATATTACTGATAATGATAATGCAAGGATCTGTACACAATTCCTGGAAGCTGAAAACATTCCAGTTCTTGCATGGCCAGCATACTCACTGGACACATCACCCATTGAGCATGTTTGGGATGCTCTGGATCTGCGTATACGACAGCGTGTTCCAGTTCCTGCCAATATCCAGCAACTTCACACAGCCATCGAAGAGGAGTGGACCAACATTCCTCAGGCCACAATCAACAACCTGATCAACTCTATGAGAAGGAGATGTTGCACTGCGTGAGGCAAATGGTGGTCACACCAGATACTGACTGGTTTTCGGATATAACCCCCCCCCCAATACAGTAAAACTGCACATTTTAGAGTAGCCTTTTATTGTGGCCAACCTAAGGCACACCTGTGCGATAATCATGATGTCTAATCAGCTTCTTGATATGCCTCACCTAGGGATGAAACGGTATGGAAATTTAACATCACGATTATAGTGACCCACATTATCACGGTTATCAATATTATCACGGTTTTGTTCAAATGAGATGGAAGTGTTCAAAAAGAACAGATGCACACACTTAAAACATTTAAACAAGTTTTATATTTGAAAATCAACAAACAACAAATAAATCAAGCAGCTCTATGCACTTTTTTAAGCTTGATTCTATTCTGTGGGATTTCCTTCCTTATAATGGCCGTCGTCAATAGCAACGCATAAATAATAATAATTTGACGTAAATATAATCTCTAATATTATCTCTGTAAATATATTCAAGCAAAATTCTCATCAGTGTTCAGCAATGATGCATTTAAATCTAGCATATTTTGTGTAAGAGCCCAAACAGTATCCTAGTGAAATAATGCATATCCATATTTCCATATGATTTGACGCTTTATTTTATTAAATATCAAAAGGTGTGCATCATACCTGTACACCTAGATGAACACTTTACAGTCAGTTTTATGACTGTCATTCCCTTCAAATGCTATTGAAGTCAGAAACGTGTATAAAATGTTGTATGTAACTTTAGAGACGGTCCCTAAAATCGCCAGCGTTATGCCAGTCATATCAGATGCGCTGTGGTTCTGCTGTGTTTGTTTGAAACCATGTTCGCTGCTGAAATAGAACACAAACAGTATTTCACTGTATGATGAGTGAATCTCCTGCATACATCGCACTTTTATCTCCGCTTTGAGAGATTTCAGCGAGTGAGAGCCGCGCGCTCTGAACAAAACTCGGGCTAATCTGAACGCCTCTGATTATGAGACGACATCGCTTTCATAAACTCAATAGAAACACATGTAAGTGGTTATAATGCGCAACGCGATTATAACAGATGGCTTTTGAGAAGACTATAATAAGTTCAACAGTCAGAGTAGCAATAGTGTGCAGCCGAAATAACGTTACACCCGCAAATGGCGGTTGTTAATGCCAAGCCCTGATTATTATCCCTTAAATGTCACCCTAGTCTTGACTGAATTTGTTCGTTTGCTTCACGTGATTATTTCCCAGACATAGTTTTGGTATTGAGGTCAAAGTCCACTTGCCTTGCGTTCGTAGTTTTGAAGTGTTCCCCCTATTACAGCGACTTTCTTCTGGCATGTTCAGCAGACAGGGTGACCATGTTCGATTAAGTTTCCCTCAGGACTTTTGTAAAAGCCAAAATATGACAACGCCTCAGATTTGGTCCTTTTAGAACTCCAGGCGCTGTCACTGCTTTCTGACATTTCTTCTCATTCAAAAGACAGCGCTGCGCTGCACCAGACTGACGCTGACTGGACAAGATTTACCACGAGTTTCCACAATCGTGATAATCACACGCGGTTTTAATGATAATTAAATTTTATACGATATTACTAACCGTCGCTAAATTTTATTGTGGTTTATCGTGAAACCGGTAATCGTTTAATCCCTAGCCTCACCTGAGAGGTGGATGGATTATCTCGGCAAAGGAGAAGTGCTCACTAACAGATTTAGACAGCTTTGTGAAAAAATATTGTTTACATAGAAAGTCTTAGATCTTTGAGTTCAGCTCATGAAAAATGGGGGTAAAAACAAAAGTGTTGCTTTTATAAATTTTGTTCAGTGTGGATGTATATGTATATATGTATGTATGTATATTTGGTACAAAATATGACCCTGGCATGTTCACGACAGGTTTTACGAGATTTCTCTTTTTCCATATATATATATATATATATATATATATATATATATATATATATATATATATATATATATATATATATATATATATATATATATATATATATATATATATATATGGCCAATTTAGGCCATATGAACTAATAAATGTATATATACAGTTAAATGTGCTTAATATGCAGGTTTTATTAGATTAAACTTTTTCTAATGAAGGTACTAACATTATGCTGAATAAGTGTTTAGCACAAAAAGAATAAAGTTTATGTGCATTTATGCTGCAGATCCTGAAAATACATTAGTCTTTTTTTTTTTTTTTTTACTAATTAAGTTCCATAAACCACATATCAAAAATCAAAACTGCAGAAAGCAATTAGCAAAAAAAAACAAAGAAAAGGAAAAAAACTATTTGGCCCAAAAATAACAGCTTAATGAGACTGTGAGGGAAAGATTACAGAGCTGTAAAACAGAGAGAACCCTCTGTCTCACAATATACAAAAGGCCAACCAGGCATTCTCATTCTCATATTTTTCAGCCTTTGAGGACTTTAGAATTGGGAAAATCTCTTCTTTTTCATTGAAAACAAGAGTCTGCACCATGATCTGCATTGGGAACTTGGCCTGGGACCCAATATTTGAAAGACGGATGAGCTTCCATTAACAACACTCTGAAGCATCCTTACAATGACAGCTGTTATTTGAATACAGAGAGCAAAAAGTAATACTTCAACAATCTGTCATCAGCTAGACTGATGAGGGTAACTCTCCAAAGGCCTATTTGGCTGGGAAAAAATGAGGGGCTGGAATCTGGCGGCAGTCTTCCCTTTGAAACCAATTATTTTCTCCATCCTGGGCAGCACTTAAGTCTTACAATATGTCACCTTTTATCCAAAGTGTTGAGTGAAGTCCCAGTGCCTGGAGGTCAGTCCCTCGTCCACTCGGATCAAGCTCATTTCAAACGCTTCATGAAGTCGGTGCTATGCTGTCGCGTTGCTCAATCATTTAATGGCAGATTAACAGGAAACAGTTGCGCGCAATTCACTTCCCCAATGTTTTGAAGGTCAAAACCCTATTAATGTACAGTTAATGGCTTTCTCAGCTTGTTTTGTTGGTTCTTGTCAATCCTATTGATAGTAACACAGAGAGGAGCCTTTTCAGAATGGAGTCACACAAGGTGAAACTGCATAATAATGTCTTTATTTGAAGCAAAACACAACTCTGTTGAAGTCCTCAGCTAAGTTTGCAGGAGGTGGGTAACCGTTCTCTTTAAAGTTTCAGATCTAAACATCACAGATTCTCCTCAAAAGGTATCTATGTCTTTGTGCTTCATTGACAGGTTGACTAAAAGCATACCTGTCAAGTTTTGGATTTGAAAATAAGGGAAATTTTTCGGCGCCCACCGCAAGCAGTCCCACCACCCAAACCAAGCTCCAGTATCCCTTACATTTTAAGACAGGTGTTATAGCCCAAATGAAAACACAAAAGGGTATATATGATGAGCATTTATTTAAAGGCTTATTTGCATATTTTCTGTTCATTTAACATTGCTTGTCTTTACATTTTATTTTCATTCCACACATTCTTTTCATTTCATATTGCTTTTCTTTTAGTTTTTCTTTTCATTTCACATAACTTTTATTTACTCTTTTAGTGAGTTATTGTACAAATTTGTTGCAGACTTTGCATTCTTTAAGACTGTTTTGGAAGGAGTGTATTTGTGGGCTGGGCCAGAGTGGTTCATTTTACATGAGAGTAGAGCACAAACAGTTCTGTTGTCTAATGTCATCCTAATCTCTGTAACAATCTTTCGTACCATGCTAAATGATACCCTTTCTGAACTTGCATTGCTATGGGCAGGGCTCGACATGAACGCTTGTCCGGGACAAGTGGATTTTTTGAAGGGGCAAGTGAAAAAATTTTTTACTTGCCCAACGGACAAGTATCCTGAGTAAAATGTCAAAACAAAAAATAACTAGGGAATCACTAGGGAATAGTTAGTGTAAGTGGAGATCGATAGTGGATAATACTATCAAACGAACTGACATTAACAAGGTTGAGCTGGAGAAAATCGAAAACAAATGAGCGCCGCTCATACAAAGAAACTCAGTTAACATGCATGGTTAAAATTGTGTAGTTATTATATTTATAACATATGATACAGTTAAGCAACATCACACTAACAAGAGTGCTGTTTTCCTGAATACCATCACGACTGGAAATGACACCGATTTCATACACCAGTTCCATAAACAATTAATTAACATTAAGTCACTTACATTTTATAATTAAATTCGCTGTCCCATTGATCACGGTATTTACACAAGGTTTTTTTTTTTTTTGGCAGGAGTGCCTTAATCCGTCTCTATCGTTACGTCCATCATCCGTCTCTGTTTTGTTTTTTTCCCGCGTTGTCACTCGTCATCTGACCTCACACACTAACCTCGCGACAACTGACACCTTTACTGTAGGTTACTGCAGATGGCAGTTATCGCGAGGCTAGTTACAGTGCTCAGGTTGGAAATGTTTTTGTTTTTTTTTACTCCGGTATTATTGTTTTTTAATAACGCAGGTTAAAATACGGGAGATTTACAGGAAAATACTAATACGGGAGGACGGCGGGAAAGAAGGGTAAAATACGGGACTTTCCCGGCCAAAACGGGATACTTGACAGGTATGACTAAAACAGCATTCATTTGTTCCGCAAGACCGTCCACTGTCGGATCAAAGGAAAACGCATCTTCTGCAAGAGCAGAAGCAAATGAGAAGTGTGCAGGACTATCATATGATGGTAACTGTCATGCATACATTATTCAACAATAGAGGAAAGAAGAGCGAGACGTGTTTTGGCTCTCTGTCAACTGTCTCATTAGCCTCACTCTGTCTTGAAAAACAAACACTCACCAGGCCCACTGAAACACAGCCAGGTCTCATGTGGATGTGTTACATTCAGTGGCACAGACAGTTCCTCCAGTCAAACACCACAGAGGCCTACACCTCGAGTACCAGGGGCCAGTGATCTTTCCAGCATGGAGTGACAGTGTATTCAGACTTACTGAGTGCCCCGCCTGACACAAACACACCTGACTCTGCTAATGAAGGCTCTGAGAAGTGTCTGGTAAGTAGTTCAGGTGTGTTGGCACCGAATTGTGCCAAAACAAAAGGATGCTTGACTACTCTAGTTGCATCTGACAGATCTGCACTGAGTATAACCTGCAAGTGGTAGCTTGTCTGTAAAATATGTGCAATCATTTTATATTATCTAGGTTAGGGTTGACTGAATTTCTTCAAAGCACAGATTGAATTTAAGTCATATGATACAAAAAATAATGACACTATAGCCTGGTTTCACAGACAAGGATTAGGCCTTACAGTTTTTCTCAATCGATTAAATTTTTTTTTAAGTCAACCTTAATTTTTGCAAACCAGTAACTGCATTTCTCAAAACAATTCGTACAAACAGCACCACACAATGGATTTTCCGTAAAATCCTTAGTTCATCTCTCAAAATTTATTTATGTCAACAAACATATCAGTGTCATCCGAATGATAAACTCTTGTGTCATTGTTCACAAACAAAATAGTCAAAATGCTTAGTAATGTCAGTATGTACAGTTGTAAACTATACCTACGATTTTGAAAATGAACAAGACTGCACTTTATTTGTATGAGGTTTGTACATTTCAACAGTATGAATTTACACATTACTCTATGTGGGATATTGATTGCTAGAAACAGGATTTTACACTGTTGGTCTGTCAACAAATTATACATTGTCAACTGTGTGTGTGTGTGTGTGTGTGTGTGTGTGTGTGTGTGTGTGTGTGTGTGTGTGTGTGTGTGTGTGTGTGTGTGTGTGTGTGTGTGTGTGTGTGTGTGTGTGTGTGTGTGTGTGTGTGTGTGTGTGTGTTACATTATGTCTCTATAAAGTATACAGTGGGGAGAACAAGTATTTGATACACTGCCGATTTCGATACAAAGAATGTAGAGGTCTGTAGTTTTTATCATAGGTACACTTCAACTGTGAGAGATGGAATCTAAAACAAAAATTCAGAATATCACATTGTATGATTTTTAAATAATTAATTTGCATTTTATTGCATGACATAGTGTAAGTATTTGATCACCTACCAACCAGTAAGAATTCCGGCTCTCACAAGACAGCTTAAGAAGCCTTCCTGTTCTCCACTCATTACCTGTATTAACTGCACCTGTTTGAACTCGTTACCTGTATAAAAGACACCTGTCCACAGACTCCAACCTCTCCACAATGGCCAAGACCAGAGAGCTGTGTGAGGACATCAGGGATAAAATTGTAGACCTGCACAAGGCTGGGATGGGCTACAGGACAATAGGCAAGCAGCTGGGTGAGAAGGCAACAACTGTTGGTGCAATTATTAGAAAATGGAAGAAGTTCAAGATGACGGTCAATCTCCCTCGTTCTGGGGCACCATAGAGACAGAGCGACACGCGTCATAATCTGAAGACCACACCCACCGGGGGGGAAAACAATCAAACCGTCAATGTTGAACAATGTATAAAAGCTGATATGTGACAAAGTGAACTGCAAACAAGCTAAACAAAACCCAGAGGCAAAAACCCAGACGTTTTTTTAAGCTGTTGACCCAAAAAACGAGCGTTTAAGGACAAAAAAGTGGATTCAGGCCATTGAGAAAGAGCGCTAC
This sequence comes from Gobio gobio, assembly GCF_949357685.1. Lineage (NCBI taxonomy): Eukaryota > Metazoa > Chordata > Actinopteri > Cypriniformes > Gobionidae > Gobio > Gobio gobio. The sequence continues at coordinate 42,454,315 of NC_137109.1, forward strand.
AGGTCATATTACACTGATAACTACGGCGACTAGAGGGGAATGTAATCAACGACAGGAAATATATATAAAACGGACATTTGGATATTTGACTTAACAGTGACAAAATGTTTACTGCACACATACACATACTGAGTGTCAGGATCCCAAAATTTACCCATTCATCCTGCTGAAGCGTCACTTCGTATTGCCTGTATCCACTTTTATCTTCTTAAACGCTCGTTTTTTTGGGTCGACAGCTTATAAAAACTTATTTCTGTGTTTTTTAGCTTGTTTGCTGTATACCTTGTCACATATCAGCTTTTATACATTGTTCTGTTTTTTGTTATAAGTCCGAAATGACAATGAGGCAGCCTCCCGCAATGCAAAGTCAATGGAGAGCGTTGGATTGTCCCCCCCCCCCCCCCCCCCCCGGTGTGGGCGTGGCCTAAATACGCTCTGTCTCTATGCAAGATCTGACCTTGTGGGGCATCGGTGATCATTAGGAAAGTGAGGGATCAGCCCAGAACTACACCTAGGACCTGGTCAATGACCTGAAGAGAGCTGGGACCACAGTCTCAAAGAAAACCATTAGTAACACACTATGCCATCATGGATTAAAATCCTGCAGCGCACGCAAGGTCCCCCTGCTCAAGCCAGCGCATGTCCAGGCCCGTCTGAAGTTTGCCAATGACCATCTGGATGATCCAGAGGAGGAATGGGAGAAGGTCATGTTGTCTGTTGAGACAAAAATAGAGCTTTTTGTTCTAAACTCCACTCGCCGTGTTTGGAGGAAGAAGAAGGATGAGTACAACTCCAGGAACACCATCCCAACCGTGAAGCATGGAGGTGGAAACATCATTCTTTGGGGATGCTTTTCTGCAAAGGGGACAGGACGACTGCACCGTATCGAGGGGAGGATGGATGGGTCCATGTATCGCGAGATCTTGGCCAACAACCTCCTTCCCTCAATAAGAGCATTGAAGATGGGTCGTGGCTGGGTCTTCCAGCATGACAAAGACCCGAAACACACAGCCAGGGCAACTTAGGAGTGGCTTCGTAAGAAGCATCTCAAGGTCCTGGAATCTCCAGACCTGAACCCAATAGAAAATCTTTGGAGGGAGCTGAAAGTCCGTATTGCCCAGCGACAGCCCCAAAACCTGAAGGATCTGGAGTGGGCCAAAATCCCTGCTGCAGTGTGTGCAAACCTGGTCAAGAACTACAGGAAACGTATGATCTCTGTAATTGCAAACAAAGGTTTCTGTACCAAATATTAAGTTCTACTTTTCTGATATATCAAATACTTCGTCATGCAATAAAATGCAAATTAATTACTTAAAAATCATACAATGTGATTTTCTGGATTTTTATTTTAGATTCCATCACTTACAGTTGAAGAGTACCTATGATAAATTACAGACTTCTACATGCTTTGTAAGTGGGCAAACCTGCAAAATCGGCAGTGCATCAAATGCTTGTTCTCCCCACTGTATTTACTGTATAATTTAAAAGGCAAGTGGACTACTGTAATATAGCATTACAGTAGGTGTACAGTATTACAATATAGTGAACATTGTCTGATTACATACCTCTTCTGTTCTACAAACGTTTGAATGATTGAAGACACTGTTGTTCTCCCAACATTTTGCTGTACCTTTCGACCTTCCCCAGCCACAAGGTCATGATTCAGAACAATAGTGGCCCTTATTTCATCAGAAACATGTCTACAATCTTGGGTAACACTTTAGAATAATGGTCCGTCATTAGTAATAAATTACTATGCAGTAAGTAATGCAGGACTAATGAGTAAGACTACATTAACACTACTATTGACTAAAATAGAAACAAGCTTAACTAATCAGTAAGTAATATTGAATTTATGACATAGTTCCTTGTTAAGTAATCAATAATTACTGAATGAGATTATCCTCATTAATTTTAAAGCAGCACTAGGTATTTTTGCTACAGTTGGGAAACAGTATTGTCCTCTACTACTGTCGTAAACTGTCATTCTACATCAGGGGATGCATCATATCCTAAAATATGATTTTGTACGTCTTACGTATTTACTTGCAAGAATGTAGCCCTTCCTCCTTCAGCTCACGCCAACGAGCAAACGCTGGCCCAATGTTGATCCTCGTCCTGCCTTTAATCCGATCACTTTCTCGTTTCCTCTTTTTGCTTTCCTCCGACAAAACCTTTGCTTTCTTATTTTTCTGTGCTGCTTCGGCCATGACTATAACATTCGGCAAACAAATGATAGTTTGGCTCGCATGTCCGAATTTAAGGAAGTGGGGGTGGTGGTGGAAGTGACTTATATGCCATAAAGCAGTCGAATTTTGTAGTTCTTTTTTTTCTCGGGTTACTACCCGAAACCCGAAGTTTAAAAGGACGATTAAAAACAATACAGACCCCGTCAGGCTATGGCAGACGTGTCATTCAACCTATTGTAAGTCGATGTATCATCACAAGAGGTTTGAAAATATACTATAAAGGTTGAAAAGTTACCTAGTGCTGCTTTAACAAACTGACAAATTATAAAGAACATTATTGTGTGTCATCTTTTTTACTCTGAATAAAGTCATAAAATGCATCACTAATTACTCAAGTGTCACTATGCTGGAACTACTAGTGATCTGGACCATTATTTTAAAGTGAAAAATAAGTTTTTCCTTTTGAAAATAATAGTCCTGATCACTAGTAGTCCTTGAAGAGTGACAAGGTACTTAGTAAGTAATTAGTGATGCATTTTATGACCAATTTAAGAGTAAAAAAAAGACAATTGCTCACATCTCAGACATGTTAATGTTGTGATTAGTAATTAATGATTCATTCTTTATAATTTGTCATAGTTACCTATTAGTTCTGAGTGATGCCAATCTCCTTCAGTAATTATTGATTACCTAATAAGGAACTATGTTAGTCCTAAATTCGATATATCTTGCTGATTAGTTAAGCTTGTTTCTATATTAGTTAATAGTAGTAGCTGAAGTGTTAATGTAGTACTACTCATTAGTCCTGCATTTCTTCCTGCGTAGTTACCTATTAATGACGGACTATTATTCCAAAGTTTTACCCAATCTTGCCCTCCTTGTCTTCCACTGTTTTGCCTCTGTAGCCTTCCACCATGCATCCTTACTCCTCTTCTTCTGTTTGCCCTGTTTGTTTCCTTGTTGTGCTTCCATTGTCAGAAATTGTAACACTGTGTTGTGCTCTGTCTCTCTATTCTTGCCAAATGAAGCCTCATGAGATGCACCTCTGAGCTCTTTTAGAGAACTGGTTGTACATTTGTTGAAATAGCCCTTTACATTTCCCTGCATTAGTGAAATTCAGAATTATCCTCTGCAATTCATCAATTCAGGACACATTTACAAAAAAATAAATAAAAAAAGAATAATAGAAATCTATAGAAAATATAATTTATGCATTATGACAACTAGTTTCACCATTTTGGTTTTAATGATTTGTGCAAGGAACTGATTCAATGAGAAATTGCTTTTATGATGTGCACAAGTGATTTGATGTGGAAGTTGAACTGGTATAGTTTTAAGAATTTTGGTTGTGATCAGTAAGAGAGAGAGAGAGAGAGAGAGAGAGAGAGAGAGAGAGAGAGAGAGAGAGAGAGAGAGAGAGAGAGAGAGAGAGATAAATAGACAGACAGATAGATAGACAGAGAGACATAGATTGATAGACAGACAGAGATAGATAGACAGACGGAGATAGATAGATAGATTGATAGATAGACAGACAGACAGACATAATGTAGATAGATAGATAGACAGACAGAGATAGACGGAGATAGATAGATAGATAGATAGATAGATAGATAGATAGATAGATAGATAGATAGATAGATAGATAGATAGATAGATAGATAGATAGATAGATAGATAGATAGACGTAATGTAGATAGATAGATAGATAGATAGATAGATAGATAGATAGATAGATAGATAGATAGATAGATAGATAGATAGATAGATAGATAGATAGATAGATAGATAGATAGATAGATAGATAGATAGATAGATAGATAGACGTAATGTAGATAGATAGATAGATAGATAGATAGATAGATAGATAGATAGATAGATAGATAGATAGATAGATAGATAGATAGATAGATAGATAGATAGATAGATAGATAGATAGATAGATAGATAGATAGATAGATAGATAGATAGATAGATAGACAGACATTATATAGATAGATAGATAGATAGATAGATAGATAGATAGATAGATAGATAGATAGATAGATAGATAGATAGATAGATAGATAGATAGATAGATAGATAGATAGATAGATAGATAGATAGATAGATAGATAGATAGATAGATAGATAGATAGATAGACGTAATGTAGATAGATAGATAGATATAGATAGATAGATAGATAGATAGATAGATAGATAGATAGATAGATAGATAGATAGATAGATAGATAGATAGATAGATAGATAGATAGATAGATAGATAGATAGATAGATAGATAGATAGATAGATAGAGACGTAATGTAGATAGATAGATAGATAGATAGATAGATAGATAGATAGATAGATAGATAGATAGATAGATAGATAGATAGATAGATAGATAGATAGATAGATAGATAGATAGATAGATAGATAGATAGATAGATAGATAGATAGATAGATAGATAGATAGATAGATAGATAGACAGACATTATGTAGATAGATAGATAGATAGATAGATAGATAGATAGATAGATAGATAGATAGATAGATAGATAGATAGATAGATAGATAGATAGATAGATAGATAGATAGATAGATAGATAGATAGATAGATAGATAGATAGACAGACATTATGTAGATAGAAAGATAGATAGATAGATAGATAGATAGATAGATAGATAGATAGATAGATAGATAGATAGATAGATAGATAGATAGATAGATAGATAGATAGAAAGTAGATACATATATAGACTTTTTATTCTTTTTTATTTGTCTGACAGGTGAAAAATGTAAGTCTGGTTGCATCAAAAAGTAATGTCGCACCTCTCAATAAGCTGCACAATTTGAAGTCTCATTCATGTCCAAAGAACATGAAGCAACAGTGTTGCAAAGTTGAATACTCAGAGTTTGGGGTTTATAAAATCCCTAAACTGCCCCTGTGAGCATTTAGTAATAGTGATTTATTTATTTATTTTAGTTTTTTATTGTTTACAGTCTTTCTCTGCATTTTAAAGGTTCACATTCAGTTTTGACTTGGAAGATTCTAGACACATCCACTGTCATGGTGCCGTCAAGTAGCTGCACAGGTGCACATTATAAAAGCAGATCAGGCAGCGCTGAACAGGGTGGGATTAGGTGAATTCTGCTGCGTGACACCCTGACACCAATCACAAACATCTCTTCCGAGGTTAATAATCAATGAACCTAGTACAACTGTGATGTATCCACAATAGAAAGAAATCTGTATGGCCAAAGAGAATTGATTCCATTTTTGAATTGCTTTGCATTCCTTTTTTCTTTCAGTGGGATTCAAACCGTCTGGTGGCTACACTATAGAAGAATTCCAGGCTTGTTATTATTATTTATATATTATTATTAATGCATAGTTATAAACAAAATTATTGGTGTAGAAATATTCAGTTCCAAACAAACAATGTAGAGGACAAGGAAGGGAGAAGAGACTTGTTGGAAAGAGACCTATATATACACTGATCAGGCATAATATGATTGTGTTGGTCCCCCTTTTGCCAAAACAGCCCTGACCCATCGAGTCACGGACTCCACTAGACCCCTGAAGGTGTGCTGTGGTATCTTAGCAGCAGATCCTTTAAGTCCTGTAAGTTGCGAGGTGGGGTCTCCATGGATCGACTTGTTTGTTCAGCACATCCCACAGATACTCGATTGGATTGAGATCTGGGGAATTTGGTGGCCAAGTCAACACCTCAAACTCGTTGTTGTGCTCCTCAAACCATTCCTGAACCATTTTTGCTTTGTGGCAGGGCACATTATCCTGCTGAAAGAACCACAGCCACCAGGGAATACCGTTTCCATGAAAGGGTGTACATGGTCTGCAACAATGCTTAGGTAAGTGGTACGGGTCAAAGTAACATCCACATGGATGGCAGGACCCAAGGTTTCCCAGCAGAACATTGCCCAAAGCATCACACTGCCTCCGCCAGCTTGCCTTCTTCCCATAGTGCATCCTGGTGCCATGTGTTCCCCAGGTAAGTGACGCACTCGGCCATCCACGTGATGTAAAAGAAAACGTGATTCATCTGACCAGGCCATCTTCTTCCATTGTTCTGTGGTTGGCGCTTTCGCCGGTGGACCGAAATCCAGCATGGGCACCCTGACTGGTCTGTGGCTATGCAGCCGCATTCGCAAACAAACTGCGATGCACTGTGTATTATGACACCTTTCTATCAGAACCAGCAATAACTTCTTGAGCAATTTAAGCTACAGTAGCTCATCTGTTTCGCTGACCAAGTGCATCAATGAGCCATGACCCTGTCGTTGGTTCACCACTATTCCTTCCTTGGACCACTTTTGATAGATACTGACCACTGCAGACGAGGAACACCCCACACGAGCTGCAGTTTTGGAGACATCAATATAGTGGTTGGCACAGATCTGGGCCACATCTGGTACATGTGGATTCCAGATGTGAGCCGGATCTGGGTGATACTAGACCCTTGTTAAGACTGTCAGTCCAAATACGATTTTTGTGCATATCCGATTGAAATCTGTTCACAATTCTGGAAATCTATTTTAGGCTGACAGTTTTGATCGGATTTCGCGTGGTTTATGTGACTTTCTCACGCCACGTAAACCATAAATGCCAGACGTTGTTATAGAAAACATGTTGAAAGACGCTACATAAACAAGGTTGTGTTGTTGCAAAATGCCGGTCGAGCAGAAAATGACAATATAACGGACACATGTTTTGAAACCGGCGGAAATGACAAGCGCGGAAAGAAGCCACACATACCAGCCTCATACGGTTCTGCCGCTGCCTCAAAAGACGCAGTAGTTCTGCGTGCGGCGGCTGCACAATGCCATGTTGTAAATAAGACAACATCTGTATTACAAACCCCTCTATGTTGTGGTTTTTGTTGCTGTTTTTGGCTTATGCCTTATACCTGTTTTTGGCTTTTGGCTTATGCCTACCAACGCAACGTCATCTAGCCCATTGGTTTTCAAACTTTATGATGCCAAGGACCTCCAAATACGATGAATCTTTTATGAGGGATCCCCATCCTAAATTCCATCTATTTTTATGGAAACAAAAAAACAAACAAAAAAACATTTAAACTGTTAGATAAATTGTGTGACATTATAAATAGAAAATATTGTTTCCAAACTTAATAAATTGGCTATACTTAATGTTACATTTATTTACAATTAAAAATTATTTGTATTAGCAACTTTCACAATAAATATATGTAAGAAGCTTACGTACTGTGTTAAGAATACTGCCTTATAAATATATTAACATTGCCATATTCATTACCAAGCCAATCTCTCTCAGAATACTGCAGTGAGCATATATATATATATATATATATATATATATATATATATATATATATATATATATATATATATATATATATATATATATATATATATATATATATATATATATATATATATATATATATATATACATGTTTTAAATTATTAATTAAAAAAATTTAATCTAATTAAACATTTTTTTATTTATATTTTTTCAGTTCCATTTGGTCCTACTAGTGGCACAGATATCACAAACTTCATATTTAAGCTTGTACATTTTTGTATTTTCATCCATTCACAATGTTTGATACATATCGCAGACAAACCAGCTTATCACTATCCAAAAATCAGTTTCCAAGATTCCAAGATTGGCTGGATACTACATGTCCACCGGTTTGGAAACACAGTTCTGTCTTGACAACTGTCGGAGAGATTAGCTTGGTAATGAATATGGCAATGTTAATATATTTGGTCTTGGGTAAATAGATTTGCTAAGCTGCTGCAGAGCAAATATAGAGACTTGCTACTGCCAATTTATTCACAGACATGCTGCTGCTGTACATATAACACATGAAGTAACCCCCATTGCAGATCTATACAGGTGGAGCTGGGGAAGGTGGAGAGATTCTGAAAGCGTACTGCAGACTGCTAAGTATTTGAATGTTGAGCAGCAAGTTTATTGGCCACTGATGCCACAGCAACCAATCAGCTGCAACCTCGTTTTTATGAGCATCAAAACAACATATTAGAATGATTTCTGAAGGATCATGTGGCACTGAAGACTGGAGTAATGACTGATTAAAAGGCAGCGTTTGCCATAACTTGAATAAACTACATATTTACAAAATAATTATGACATAGACCTACCATTTTACAATATTACTGTATTTTTGATCAAATGAATGCAGGCTTGGTGAGCATAAGAAACTTCTTTTTATATATACAGTGCATACAGAACATTTTAGCAAACAACTTTTCAAAAGTAGTCTATGTCAGTAAAATAATATGTACTTATAACTTTCTGAATATGATTACTAACCCTATGCACATTTCTTGTAATTTCCTCAGTGTTTTCTGTACAACTGATTGCTGACAGACACGGCTGTGCAATTATTTCAATGAGTTTTTCGCTGGTCTGTTATTGTAGTGTCAACTACTTCAGATAAACACCCCTCAGTGGCACATAAAAACAAAATAGCCTGTGATTTGTTGCTTTGCATGTTGGTCAAGCAGTCTCTTTTTGTTGAAGTAGGTGTTTCTCGGCCAGAATAAGCTGTGAATCAGACTTTTTGAGTTAGTCATAAGTCCAAGATCTGTGATGAATCACTGCTGATTATGAATGTCTGCATACATTCAGCATAGTCACTCACCTGTACCTGCGGTAAGAATAAAACTCTTGATAATGTCAGACAGTGTGTTTTTATTTCCTCCAACGTAAACATTGAGCGTGCAAAACATATCACACAGTTCTCCTTGACTGATAATGCATGACAGAAATGTTGATCACAGCCAGGAGGAAGAAAGTATATTCCATCCAATGATCCATATCCATTTTTTTTCTCACATTTTTATTCATTTGGCAGACACTTTTATCCAAAGCGACTTACATTTCATTTAAGGTACACATTTTACATTTGCTTTCCCTGGGAATTGAACCCATGACCTTGGCGTTGCTCTACTGTTTGAGCTACAGGAAAGCTATCTGCACTGCAGGCCTTAAAAAAAGTCATGACCTTGGCTGAGATGGAGGCTGATATTAGCTCATTTGTTCTTTCTCATTTAAAGGTGATGTGTTTTTTTTAAATGTAAGCATTAATCAATCCCTTGAGTATCTTACACTCTTCCAGGATGGAAATCCAGTCGATGTTGGAACGTGGCTGTAGGCAGCGGTATAAGCTACTTGAGTAATTGTACTTCATTACTTTACTTAAGTATCATTTGGGGAACTTGCACTTGAGTGCTATTGAAACTGAATACATGTGCTCTTTCTCAGTTGCATTCCAAGGTAAGAATGATACTGAAAAGGAATGTAATGAAATTACATTCACAGCTTTAGGGCCAGATTGCACTATGCAGCACAAACCCTCTTTTGGCGTTAAAAAACTACTGTCAGGATTTACTAAAGACACACCGTGAAAAATTAGCGCTGAAAAGGCGTGGACAGTGTTATTTTTGCAGCTGACCTTATTGCACATGCATTTGTAGGAGTTTCCCTTTCAGACACAACATTTATGGGAGGAGAGTATTTAAATGAATCACGCAAGGTAATTTACTAAGGTTTGCACGTCAATTTACTGGTATTTGCGCCATTATTTACCACAAAAAAAGCATGTCATAAACCAGATGCTGCTGTTGGCAGATTGCGTTGGTCATTATGAAAATGATCCAGCTGCGTCTGTGTTCATTCATTTGATGCATCAACGCGTCATTAGTAGATCGCGAGCATAACTTTCCAATCCCATCGCCACTTTTTTGGAATTGCGCTCTCACACTAATTTGCCCTGTTTAGTAAATCTGGCCCTTAGGTAACACCCATTTCACTGTAAACTATAGTATAAGTCAGTTGTAGGTTGATTTCCCTGAACAATTTATTTTCTCAGTTTAAACTCTCTGACTCTGGCACTGGCGTATACTATATACTGTGTGTGTGTGTGTGTGTGTGTGTGTGTGTGTGTGTGTGTGTGTGTGTGTGTGTGTGTGTGTGTGTGTGTGTGTGTGTGTGTGTGTGTGTGTGTGTGTGTGTGTGTGTGTGTGTGTGTGTGTGTGTGTGTGTGTGTGTGTGTGTGTGTGTGTGTGTGTGTGTGTGTGTGTGTGTGTGTGTGTGTGTGTGTGTGTGTGTGTGTGTGTTCATGTTTTTCTATCCCGGTGGGGACTTCAACCTGAATGCACACAGACAAGCTTACAAATTATACAGAATGATATTTGAAAATGTACAAGTGCAGAAAGAAAGTTTTGTGTGAGAATATACAGTTGGTACAGTATAAAAACCATTACGTCTATGTACACTCTCAAAAATAAGAGTACAAAATTGTACCTTTTAAGGTACAAGTGGCCGTCACTGGGGTGGGACCCTTAAGGGTACATTTTTGTTTACCCTTAAGGGTAACATTTTCTTCATGATAATGTGTGTTTATGGCTTCTTTTGATTTGAACAAATTGTGTTTTATTAACATTGTAACAAAAACCACAAACTCACATAAAAAGCCAAGAGTCAATCTGCCCAACCAAAGGAAACACTCATTTCTCATTTTCACTCACTTTCACTCATTTTCAATAAAACATCAACATCTAAACTTAAATTCTCAATAAGAGCTTCAATAGATGTCTTTCAGGGTTGGAGCCAAACTCTGCATGACAGTGGCTCTCTTGGACTGAACTTGCCTATCCCTGCTCTAAGTAGAGGAAAACAATGGTATAACTGTACCCTAAGGACCAATTGTGTACCTTTTTATACGTTGTGTTCCCCAAGGAACAAAATTGTCCCTCCACTGTACCTTTTTTTCTGAGAGTGTAGAGTCCCCACGAAGATAGTGAACCAGACGTGTGTGTGTGTATTTATTTATGTCCTCTTATTTATGTACGTTCTATGTAGGGTTTGGTATTTATTTGTTTATTTATTGGACAAACTGCTTGTCCTGTGTAGGGTTTATTTATTTACATATTTGTTTGTTTCCATCCATCCTTTTTCCTAACCGCTTGTCCTATGTCCTATGTTTTATTACAATACAGATCCAATTTTGGATGGCCATCAGTGGAGAAAGCCCAAAAGGACTAATGGGTCCTGCTAACCAAATAAACCTAGACCCCTAGATCTAAAACACAACAGAACGGGGAGTCGTCATATTTCCAATTCCATCTGGTAACCCTAGTGAGAAATCAACCCCTTCACCTTTAAATAAGGAAGAATGATCTGATCTGAAAGAAGGATGATATTGGAAGTTGAGGAAGAAAGAGACAGAGGGAGAGAGATTATCTGGGATGTGTAATTGGCCTCTTAAGAGGGGGAGAGTGAGCCAGAGAGAGCTGATGCAACAATAACGGTCCAGTTCTTCCTCTCTCAGCATGTAAACAAGGCTCGACTTTTGTAAGCCAAAAAACACAGACCAAGATCGATCTGATTCTAGGAAAAGAGCAGAAGGATGATGTGAGTGATGGAAGGTCGAGATCAAACCCATATGGACCCGTGCGGCCCATATAAGAGTATCAGTCTCAGCTGCACGCCGCACACTTCCTCACGCCACAGGGCTTATCTCTCTCCCTCCTGTCTGTGCTGATTATGGGCATGCCAGAGCTATGGGTCCTGCTCTAATAGTGCTGCCCACTCACTCACAATTAGCCGTGATCATTACCACCCGCTCGAAGGAGATTAACTCAGCCTTCATTTGTTTGGGGTTTACAGAGCTGCTCTCTCACACCAAGGTGAGTAATGGCAAGAGGAGATTCCAAAGACACAATATTGCCATCTGTTGGAAGCATGCCGGAGCTCCAGGAGTTATGTTAGGACAGAGGTAAATAGTTGAAAGAAGGAAATACGGATAATTATTTGTGCACACTGCAAAATGTAATCAAATCTCACTAAATGCCATGGCACGTCGCAATCACAGTGTAGACCTCTTCGCTGATTATAATGGGAGACATTGCACAAAATTTTGCTACTCAGTAATATGACGAGAGATCAAGGCATAACACAATATTAAATGGGTTGTGCAGAAGTAATCTTCCAGGAGCTTATTGTCATGAGCAAATGTGGTCACACTTTATATTAGTTGACTTTAATTATAAAGTAATTACAATGTATTGCAAAACTTTGAGGTGGGATACGGATAAGGACAGGTGTAGCGGTATGGGTAGGTTTAAAGGTGTGTTATGACCATAACATTCAACAACTGACAGAGAGCAAATTAAACACGGGCAAACAAGCTTTTTTTTTTTGTTTTTTTTTTTTGACAAAAAACAGCAAAATACAAAACTCTCGTAGGGGAAAGAGAGTATACACATACCAAAATGTAGTCAAAATACAAAAGTGAATAACTAAACAGAAAACAACAGAACAAAAAACAAAAACAAACAAAACAAAACAAAAAAGGAACGGGGCTATTTATAAACACAAGTCATTGTCAAAAAGGCTAATTTTTTTTCCCCTTTTCCATTTTTTCTCTTTTTTTGACTTTATACACACAATTCTGACTTTATACACATAATTCTGACTTTATACACACAATTCTGACTTTATACACACAATTCTGACTTTATATCACACAATTCAAATCTGACTATCACACAATTCTGACTTTATACACACAATTCTGACTTTATACACAGTTCAAATCTGACTATCACACAATTCTGTCTTTATACACACAATTCTGACTTTATACACAATTCTGACTTTATACACACAATTCAAATCTGACTGTCACACAATTCTGACTTTATACACACAATTCTGACTTTGTACACGCAATTCTGACTTTATATACACAATTCAAATCTGACTATCACACAATTTAAATCTGACTATCACACAATTCTGACTTTATACATGCAATTCTGACTTTATACACACAACAACGGGCAAACAAGCTTAACAATAGTAACAAGGAAACAAGATACACCTGGGGAGACTAATCAACATGAAAAACTATAAAGGACTACAGCACATGGCACAAGACAGGAAATAACAAAAGAGTCCACAAACACACAGGGAATTTGTGACAATAATGATATAAGTGTCACGGTTTATGGACTCGGATTTTGATATTCTGTTTTGTTTCCTTTAGTTCCTGTTTCCCTGCTTTGTTTAGTTTTGGATTCCTTGCTTACTGAGGTCTTTCTTTTTGTATATCTTCTAATTTGTAATTAGTTGTTGTAGCATTTCTCAGATGTTCCCCTGAGTGTTTTGATAATAATAAAGTCTGTGTTCTTGAATCTTCTCCATCTTCAAGCATGCTTACCACTATCTTTACAATAAGTAGAGGTACAACAGGGCTAAAGGTGCACCGGGGTAAATGGCACAATTGATTTGATTTATTTTCCTCTAAACCACTAGATGGTACAGAATCTTGCTGCACACTTTCCAAAACATCTGCTTTTCAAGATGTAACAAGCAACAACCTCCCCGTCTCTCTCTTGAATCCAACACGGAAGTGACTTAAACTGCAATTCATCGACTGGCCGCTGGAGACAGGCTTCAAAAGGGAGTCAGTCCCATTGACCCCCCCATGTTAAAATGCCCACTTTTACATCAGAATTTTTTTTTTACAGCATGGTACAAAAAGTGGTTTTGAGATGGTGGTCCAGTGGGTTAAACCACTGAACTGATATGCAGAAGGTTGCTGGTTCGATCCCAGCGGTCACCACCAGTGTGTCCTTGAGCAAGGCACTTTGCTCCACGCTGCTCCAGGGGGATTGTCCCTGTAATAAGTGCACTGGTCCCATGATTCAACCATAACGGGGACAAAGCTTAATTTTTAAGTCTACAGTATGTACACATAATAAGTGCATTGTATCAAATTATGAATTTAAATGTTAGTACATAGTAGTTAAAGACACCTGATACAAAGACCAGATATGTCAATTATTTCACACAGATATACAATAAAATGTGAAATAAAGTGTCATAAATGCAAAGGGCTTTCCAGAACACAATAACTATTATAAAAACTAGAATAATAAAAGGAGAAATAGAGGTTGCGCCTGTACTTGTTAAAGTGTAATTGCACATTTAAGTACTAAGTAATATTAATTAATGTACTTATAGGGTGAGGGTTAGTTGCATGTAATTATGCACAATTTACTGTTATTACTATAGAACGTACATGTAATATGTGCAGCACACCGTAAAATAAAGAGTTACCGAAATAGAAATTAATAAATAATTATAATATAAATACTTTAAAATTGACTTTAGAATTACAATTTGCTTTCTAATGACTCATCAGAAAGCACGAGCTTAAATAAATGTTATTTTACTTTATTGGTAGCCTTCATTTTAAGTTTCTAGAAACATAATAGGTCTTTATATGTGAAAATAGCTGCTTTTATATTTTAGGAAAGGGGTTTGTCTCAAAAATCGTCTTTGATGGTCCGTGGAAAGTTTTTTAAAACCTCTGGCGGAAGTAACCATGCTTCATTTCTCTTTCCACTCAATCTTATGATGACATTCTATTACACGATGATACCTGTTTTTTTTTTTTGTGTGTGTGTGTTTTTTTTGTCATTCCTGTTCATATGCAATGAACGTCACACCAGACCTTGGAGCGTAGAAGCATTTGGAATGCATAAATCATCATCTTGACATTTGAATGCTTCTGAGCAGCGCATGTTAATAGAATAACTTTAGAATACAAATTACTTCAATGCTTTATGATGTATTGAAGAGTAAAACAGGGCGTTTGAGCTTAGGACAGGCACAAAAAAGAAAGGCTATTATAAATGCATAAATGTGGGATGTGGCAGACATTTTGGCTGCCTCTTAATTTCTTGTAAGGTATTCCTCTGACCCGCTGTGCCTTCAAGTAACCTGTACTTTTCTGGTATCATTAAACATGAGATTGTGTTAAATCTGGGAGGTTCTTCTATGCAATCCTTCAGGTCTGAGGAGACAGCAGCTGTAGAGCTGTGGCCAGGTTGCTGTTTCTCCCTCTGTGAGTATGCAGCCTCTCTGCTGTAAATAACCCATTCATCGCTGTGCCGTCTCCTCCTGCCAACTCTCTGCAGATACACTGTGACGTTCTGTGTGATTAGGAGCTCTCAAAGCAGACAGACCGGCCGTGACTTCAAAATGAGTGAGTCGGGTTTCTAGAAGCTTTAGTTTGCTTTCCATCCACTTAACATTTGTAGCGTTCTTCTGCTCTTCACATTCACAAAATTCACACTTTAAAAAGCATCTGTTACTGCTCTGCACCAAAAGCATCTGTGGGTGTATTTTCCATGCAATTACAGTGAATGGGGACTGAGGCTTTCAAGCTTCAAAAGGGATGCAAAATCACCATTAAAGTGTCGTAACAGTGGTCCACAGGACTTTGGGGCTATATTCAAATTTCATACGATAGCTTTATGTGAGGAACAGATTGAAATTTAAACGGGTTGGGTTCGATTAAAACGAACTTTGGTGCGATTGATCTGTTAATTTGAACCGGTTCGGTTCATTTGAAAAAGTGTGAACGCTGACATCTGAAACCCTGGACTGAGACCCAAATTTTCAGATTTCAAATTAACTGTGGTGCAGTTTGACTGAAATATGAACGCAACACGTACCAAAGATATATAAACAAATCAAAAACAGGACGTGATGTCACAAGATGCGCAGCACACAGCATTGTTTTGGATGTTCGGTAAGTTCTGGCACAAAATATACATTATAAAAGCCTTTATTAGGGGCCAAGCACCGAAGGTCAAGGGGTATCTGTTCGGTGCTTGGCCGCACAGATACACCTATTGTATCTGTTGCCATTCTTATTATTCTTTCATTTCTTCGTCTTCTTCTTGTTCTTACACTCTGGAAGTATATGGCTGCCCATAGAAAAGCGGGGAAGTTATGAAATTTGGCACACAGATAGAGGACAGTCTGAACTGTCACCATAGCAAATCTGGAGTCTCTAATTCAATGATTATAGTGCCACCAACTGTCCAAATTTGCTCTCACGTTTATGCTAATAACTTTTGAAACGTAAGACGAGACAATTTGCCGTCATGAAAATGTTTCCGCCATTTAGAATTTGCAGAAAAACCTACATTTTTGACCTCCTCCTAGGCCCTTGCTTCAATTTTCACGAAAATTTAACCAGATCATCTTCAGACCATGCCGACAAAAAGTTATGGATTTCCGTCCTTGAGACGTTAAACTGAGGTCCTTACTCTCTGTGGTCATTAAAAATCCCAGGATGTCCTTCGATAAAAAGAGTAGGGGTGTAACCCCGGCATCCTGGCCAAATTTGCCCATTGGCCCCTGTTCATCATGGCCTCCTAATCATCCCCATATATATACGATTGGTATCATCACTCTGTCTCCTCTCCACCACTCTGGTGTGTGGTGGGTGTTCTGGCGCAATATGGCTGCCGTTGCATCATCCAGGTGGATGCTGCACATTGGTGGTGGTTGAGGAGATTCCCCCCTTCTATGTAAAGCGCTTGGAGTGCCTAGAAAAGCGCTATATAAATGTAACAAATTATTATTATTATTAAGTTGATTTGTCAAACTGTTCTTGAATAACGCACAAACGAATTCGGTGAAGAACACGCCAAAATTAGCATGTAGCTATATCTCCGCAACGCTTTAGGATATTCTGACCAAACTTGGTGTGTGTTATGCCAACCATGACTTGAGGCTACCTGCACAGTTTTGGTGCAATATCACCTAGTGGTCAGGAGATGTTAAAATTTGACATTTTTGCTTATAAATTCTGAACAGTTTGGCCCAAAATCAAAACTCTGATTTTTTTTCGGATGATACCCAATTTTGCCATAGTCAGCCAAACTTCCTGTCCGCCATTTTGATTTTCTTCCTAAATCAATTTTTTTTAACTACTTATTGCCCGATTTTCACTAAATTTGTGTCAGATCATCTCTTTAGACTGTGCCAGCAAAATGTTATGGATTTCGTTTTGATAGATGAAACCGTTTTCATACCACAGCAACAAAGTTTAGGCATGATGCCAAAATGACTCTGAGGCTGTATCTGTGCAATGCTTTGGCATTTTGACACCAAACTTTGCATGTGTAATTGTCACCTCAATCTGATCACAACACATTCATTTGATCTCAGAGCCACCTATTGGTTGAAAGTGGTGAACATCATGACATGTTGGTGTGTTCATAAGAAAAGTACAGATTTGTGAGCAAAATGTTCTTTTGAGTCAAATATTTTCAATTAATCAGTTGATCAAGTTCACAAAAACAGTCTAAATGATTCATTCATGAATAAGACTGATACAGTTCTCAAGTTCAACTTATTCATTTAATAACCTAGCGGCAGCATTAGTGACTTAAATTACTTCCGTCTTTTCCTTAAACAAAACTATCATATGAGTTCACAAGACTTGGAATATATTACACAAGTCAAATGGACCACTTTTATGGTGCTGGTTTTGTCATTTTAGAGCTTGACAGCTCCAGTCCTCTTACAGTTTCATTATATGAAAAAGAGTGAGCAGCATATTCACCGTTTGTTATGCACAGAAAGAAGAAAATTAGGTTTGGAATGACATGAGGGCGATGAGAAGGTTTAATTTTTGGATGAACTATTCCTTTGACATTTCCAACGTTTCTCTGCTTCTGGCATTCACACTTCAGAAAGCTGTTACTATTCTGCACAGAAAGCATCTGCGTGTATTTTTTCGTGTGTCAATTTCTCCTTGCAGATTTTCATTGTTGTTTCAGCTTGGATGGTCCTATATGACAAGATCTCTTCCTAGCTGATTCTCTCTCATTGATCAGATTGATCAGGTTACAGTGAATGAGTATTTCATATCAAATTCGATGTATGTTGCATAAATCTGTGCTTGGAAAGCCACTGGATTTTAGTCAAGCGAGGCTTAAATTATTTAGCATAGCAAAGAAATTGGACCTCTGCTTAAGAGTAAGACAAATACCAAAACATCCAGTCCAAGATTAGATTTATGATAACCAGCTCTTAAGTGCTCTGATGCTTCTTGTTTTTCTGTAGTAAGTTATTAAATTCAAGACAACAATGTAAATGCATTATTTATTTGATTTAATATAGCTTTTGCCAGTGAGAGAGGTTGTTAATATTCCCTTACAAATCAAAGCCCTTCAAGATTATAGTTTTCATGCACCACTCTAAATGATTCATCGGAAATGATCACTAGGGGGAAAATTAAATAGACTGATAAGCTGGAAGTATTGGGTTAGCCGCATTAACCTGTGAGGGTTGTATTACCTTTGGCAGCATGGTACGTGCAGCTTATGCAATTGTGGCGCTATCATCTACAAGGATTAAACATTGAATAGATCTCAAATGATAAACACCAGGCTTCACAGGTGTCTTGTAATTGATTTTTTTCTAACAGTGAGTTGGAACACTTTTCTTAATGGTTTACTTGAAAGCAAAATCACTTGCATACACAGACACATTTTTACTTTAAAGGGGTCATGGACTGGCTTTTTTCATTTTTAATGTTGTCTGTGGTCAACTTATGACGTTTGCGTGGTTACATCCAAAAACATCATAATTAATAAGTAATAGGCTATTTTCTACCCTGGTTTTGAGGCTCTCTCAAGAAACACTGGGTTTTGATGGCCGTGCCGCATTGAAGACTTGGAAGTAAACGCCCATGGCTAGGATTGGATAACAGTTTTGCATAATGAGCTTCGGCTCCCCCAGGAGTACACAAGGAATTGTTTTGAAAGCCTATGAGAAATGGCAACCGAAATGATTCGTCCCACAGGGCTCGCAAAATATCTTTATCAAACAAAAACAATGATTTATTTCTCATCCACCCGCGATTGATTGGAATGTTATTTTTTTATTACTTGGCCCACCCGATCGGTGGATATAAGCATGAACAGTGCATCACACACATGTGCGCCAAGTACGTTGCAGACTGCATGATCAAAACTTCGGCGATTGTGTTTTTCCTTCAAATATCAAGTCAAGAGAGTGAACGCACATCAAGAAAGGAATGTTATTTCACTATTTAAGATAGCCTGTTGAATCCATGTAATCTGTGAGCGCAATACTGACAATACATTTAAAAAATGTAATCTTATTTTGATATCTCATATTATGTATGATCTCTTACATCGATGTTTGTTTCTTTTGTTCCTCATTTTTTACACTATTTACAGATAATTGTTTTGGTATATAATATAAAAATATTAAAAAGTAGCATTAAAAATTAACAAATAGCCTAATTTTCTGCCATATGCAATTTAATAAAAATTATCAGCTAGCTAATAACAACTTTGTTCTAGTTTCACCAGAAATCAACAGAAATAAGCTGAAATACTGTTGATAATTAAAAATAATTCTTACTATCCACACTTGCTAAATTGGGTGAGCACACTTGTTCTCATTTCAGATGTGTTCTTCTGAGTAAATTAATAAACTGATTTGTTAGTTCAGTGTTGGACAGTTCAGTTGTTCTAACCAGTCGTTAAAATAATTTGGTTCAAAGGAGTCATTAGGTCACGAATCGGACATTAGCAGACGCGTTGTGTGCGAATCCCGTCTGTTAGAACATCGCGAAAGATGTCAACCCACAGAAAACACTTCATAACTGAATATAATATGTTTCCCGTTTATTGAAAGTATGCTTTATGTCAGCTGGTCAGAGAAGAGTCAACGTTTTTTGAGCGCAATTCACACCCAGCGGTAATTCTAGGAAAAAATTGTCCTTATGTGCCACGTGCAACATGGTTTCGATCTTCCGACCTTTTGATTTGGATTAATATGAGAAAGAGCTAACAGCTAACACAGTGATTATTTTGAAGACCCAGAGAGTGTGCGCGGGGGAGGAGCTCTCTGATCGTTCTCTCTGTCACTCAGTCACAAGCGCAGCATCTATTCTACATCATAAATAAATCAGGCTTGAGCGGGACAAAAATTTGTTTTGGCGGCCGCCAAAAAAAATTCAATGCAGGAAAAACCCTGACATAGCCCCAGGACGTTGGGCTTTGCGAGCCCTAGCCCATAACGTTACATGTCTGAGTTTGATCCTGATTCGCAATGAACCAACAACACAACAAATAAAGGATTATTCTGCCTTTGACAGCGTGCTAATGTTCAGTTAGACATGTACGCATAATCAATAGATATCAAACGATCTTTAACAATGCAATACTATCACATAAAAAAAATTTTTACTCACATAAGTGTGGTTAATCTCATCCTGTTTGCAAATCCAGTCTCTTGTTTACAAACGAATCCAGTGAAATGAAAAAACAGATGCGCAATGTCTTCCCCACGTGAGCTGGATAATCATTAAAAATAAAGTTCATCCATGCTTTCATAATATTGGAATCCGAATGAAGCTTATGGGGTATGTTTAGAATGTATTCTATCCGGTGTAGTTCCATATAGGCCTGTGTTATGTTAGTGGCACGAGTCGGTGGGCGGGGCTACAGAATCAGGCGTTGTTCTTCTTCTGTTGAGGCGGTGCTTCACTACACTCTGACGTCATAGCCTGGCATATTCTGAGATCGAGCGTTTGCTGGGCCTGGTGTCTATAAAAGCTTTTCTTTGACTTAAGAATAGAATAGAATAGAAAACTTTATTGTCATTGTACAGCTGTACAACGAAATTGTCTCATTTTGAAAGTGCATACACATAAGAAAACTATACAATTAAACAAAAGTAACCCGTGCAAATATGACAGATATGTGCAGTAAAGTGCAGATATGTGCAGACATTTGATTGCATACCTGTGTATACATTGGTAATGTAACATTTGTTAGGTGGAATTTAGAGCTTGCACTGCTATTGGATAAAAACTGTTTTTGAGGCGGTTCGTCCTGGTTCTAATTGATCTGTACCGTCTGCCTGATGGTAGCAGATTGAAAAGAGCGTGACCTGGATGAGATGTGTCCTTTATGATGCTGTAAGCTCTCTTGAGGCAGCGGGAGCTGTGTAGGTCCTCCAAGGTTGGGAGAGGGCACCCGATGATTTCCTCTGCAGTCCTGATGACCCTCTGGAGCTGTTTTTTATATGCTACAGTGCAGCTAGAAAACCACACGCAAAGGCAGTAAGTGAGAATGCTCTCTATGGTGGAGTGGTAGAACGATACCAGCAGACTCTGGGCGATGTTGTTCTTCCTAAGGACCCTCAGAAAGTAGAGTCTCTGCTGTGCCTTCTTCACCAATTCTGCTGTGTTCATGGCCCAGGTCAGGTCCTTCTCAATATGAACTCCCAGAAAACGGAAATCTGTGACCCTCTCCACACTGTCCTCGCCAATGAATATGGATTGAATGTCTGTTTTTTTCCTCCTGAAATCAATGACTAACTCCTTTGTCTTTGATGTGTTCAGGAGCAGGTTGTTGTCTCTGCACCACACTGACAGTCGCTTCACATCATCCCGGTAGGCCGACTCATCAGCCCCTGAGATCAGCCCCACTACTGTGGTGTCGTCTGCAAATTTGACAACGGTGTTGCTGGAGTGGAAAGGTGTGCAGTCATATGTATAGAGGGTATAGAGCAGGGGGCTCAACACACAGCCCTGGGGGGAGCCGGTGCTGAGACTAAGAGCTGTGGAAATTTGGGAGCCTGCTCTGACCCTCTGTGTGCGTCCTGTCAGGAAGTCTTTGATCCAAAGACACGTGGAGTTAGGCAGACCCAGGTCCAACAATTTAAACACCAGTCTATGGGGGAGGATGGTGTTGAACGCAGAGCTGTAGTCCACAAAGAGGAGCCGAGCGTAGTTCCCTTGCTGCTCCAGGTGGGTCAACACAGTGTGAAGAACTACAGCTACTGCGTCCTCCGTGCACCTATTTGCCCTGTAGGCAAACTGATATGGATCAAAGGTGGAGGGTAGAAATGATAGAATGTGTCTCCGTACCAGTTTTTCGAAGCACTTCATCACCACAGGGGTGAGTGCTACTGGCCGGTAATCGTTAAGGCTGGTAATGAATGGTCTTTTGGGCAGAGGGACTATAGTGGAAGATTTCAGGCAGGCTGGTACAGAAGACAGTGATAGAGACAAGTTAAAGATTCTGGTAAAGATCCCAGCCAACTGGTCCGCACAGTCTTTCAGCACACGTCCGGAGATGCCATCTGGGCCTGCAGCCTTCCTGGAGTTAATGGCCTTCAAAGTGCACCTCACCTCATGCTCCTCCACAGAGAGGGTGAAATTGAAGCTGCTGTGGGCCGTTGGGTGCTGTATGACTGAATCGCGTGACCCCACCTCAAAGCGGGCAAAGAAGAGGTTCAGCTCCTCTGCCAGCGAGATGTCACCCTCAGCAGCTCCGAGGCCGGACCTGAAGTTGGTGAGATGCTGAACTGCCTGCCACACTTGCCTGCTGTTGTTGCTGTCCAGATGGTCATCAATCCTCTTCTTGTAGTCGGCCTTGGCTCTTCTGATGCCTCTTTTAAGATTGGCCCTGGCCTTGCTGTAGAAAGCCCTGTCGCCGGACCTGAAGGAGATGTTTCTCTCCTTTAGCAGCCGCTGGACCTCCCTGGTCATCCAGGGTTTCCGATTGGGATAGACCTTGATGTGTTTGTCCACTGTGACAATGTCTGTGCAGTTTTTAATGTAACACAAGACAGTATCTGTAAACACTTCGAGATCCTGGTTTTCAAAAATATCCCAATTTGTTCTGTCAAACCAATCCTGCAGCTGCTGCGAGGCTCCATCTGGCCAGGTTTTAACAGTCCTAGTGGTAGTGAAAGCAGTTTTCCTGAGGGGGATGTATGCTGGGATTAAAAGCAGGGACAAATGGTCAGACTGGCCCAGGTGTGGTAATGGTCTAGCTCTGTAGCCCAGTTTTATGTTCGTGTATACCTTGTCCAGTATGTTATCTCCCCTAGTAGCGCACTTTACATGCTGGTGAAATTTAGGGAGTACTGCTTTAAGATTTACATGATTAAAATCGCCGGCAATTATGTGCACGGCATCAGGAAACATGCTCTGCTGTAAGCTAATGCTGCTATACAAGTGTCTGAGAGCCGAGTTAGCGTTAGCATCCGGAGAAATGTACACAGCAGTTATCATGACCACAGTAAACTCCCTCGGAAGGTAGAAAGGCCTGCATTTAACAGTCACATACTCCAGGTCCGGGGAGCAGTGACTGTCTACAGTCACTATGTTAGTGCACCAGTTGTTATGAACATACACACATAGTCCCCCTCCCCTGCTCTTACCGGAGTCACTGGTCCTATCATGACATTGTACCATGTAGCCTGTTAGCTCAATAGCAGAGTCCGGAATGGATGAATGTAACCAGGTTTCAGTAACAAGTAAAATGCAACTGTCCCTGCCAGCATAGTTCGTTGCAGCCAGTAGTCTCAATTCATCCATTTTGTTTACAATGGATCTTGCATTGGTGAGGAAAAGGCTGGGAAGTGGTGGTTTGTATGGCTGCTTACGTAGCCTCGCTAGCACGCCAGCCCTGCAGCCTCGCCTTTGTTTCCTCTCCCGGCGCCGCCTCCGCCTCCTTCCCACAGGGATGATAATCCATGGAGAGCCAGGACACCTTGCTATTTCCGCCGGGATGTTGTGTGAGCTGAGAAACTCTGCTGTGATGCTCCTCTCAATCAAAACTCCTATCTTTAGGAGATTATGTCGATCATAGACGTTGTTTGCACCACAAAATATATTGGGAACGAGAAACAACACATAAACAACTAACAAAACAAAAGACCGAAACAAAACAAGGCACTGAAAGTGAGAGCACTGAGCCGCTGCGTCTATG
Source organism: Gobio gobio (assembly GCF_949357685.1). Classification (NCBI taxonomy): domain Eukaryota; kingdom Metazoa; phylum Chordata; class Actinopteri; order Cypriniformes; family Gobionidae; genus Gobio; species Gobio gobio. The sequence goes on from NC_137109.1 coordinate 42,478,155, forward strand.
CGCGCCGCCATCTTGGTTGCCAGATGTATACAAGGCCTGTTCACACCGGGACGATTTTCGCACGCGTTTATCGCCGACGTTTAACGCCTCGGGACTAAACAATGGGTGCCAATGTGAGTGTTCACACCGACGCGCAAAACGCCAGGCGTAAAAGCGTCATTTTTAAAAAAACGCCTCGGGTTCGTTTTTTTATTTTGACGCGGCGCGTAAAAAACTGTCCGACCAATGAGATCGGCGCTTTTGTTCACGTGCCTGGAGCTGCTGAAGTGACAGTAAAACACGACTTGGTGGTGCTCAAGCACAAAACGGTCTTGCCGAGCACACATTGATACGACGAAGAAGTAGTAAGTAGACAAAGAAGAAGATGAACTGCTAATGCTGCTTGCCAGTTAGCAAAAAGTGTGTGAATGGTTTTGTCCATATACATAATATGTCTAAGGTTTTGGCAAGCACGTAAATACTGTCTCTCTTCTCCTTCTGTGTGACAAGCGAGTGTCAGAGGCTTAAAGTGCCGCAGCACCATCTTGTGTACCGGGAGCGCATCGACTGAATGTGCATGTTCACTCGGCGCAGCGCCAGTGAAAATCGCTTGGGTGTGAACACTCAAGACGCGCCGAAAAACGGCACGAAAAACGCTGGCGATAAGCGCGCGCGATATTCATCCCGGTGTGTACAGGCCTTAACAAGGAAGTTTTCAGCTCTGAAACTTACAGGATATTCTTATATTACTATGACCTTTTATATATCAAAAGCTCAAGGTAAAGTTGATTTCTCAATTCATCACCCCTTTAAATATATATATATATATATTTATATATATATATATAAATATTTATATATATATATATATATATAAATATTTATATATATATATATATATATATATATATATATATATATATATATATATATATATATATATATATATATATATATATATATATATATATATATATATATATATATAGACATGTTTAAATATGTCATTATCTGTCATTATTCTTTCATCATGTTGTTCCAAATCAATATTCAAATCCAAATACAGTTCCAAATCTATCCAAGAATTCAAGCTTCATAAGGGCCAAAAAAAGCACATTGAAAGTAGTTCTTCTAATTTGAAGTTGTTAAATTTCAGTCTGTGCTAGGTTTATAAACAGAATAAACTGATAAATTAAAAAAGATCTGACTCAAACAAACGATTAATTCACAAATTAGTCTTCACCAAATCTTTCAGGAACTCTCATTTGCTCCAATAAGATAAAGAGTGGACTTCAAGATTTACAGCATAAAGTCCTGTGAACCACTATTTTATGGTGCTTGTGTATCCTATTTGAAGCTTGAAAGCTTCAGTCCCCATTATAACCCTAATCCTTGCATGGAAAATACAAACTAATTGCATTCTTCAAAGTTTCTCCAGAAGCAGAAATGTAAGTCTCACAGGTTTGAAACTGGACTTGGACTTCATATTAAAACGAGGTGCATATTTGTGTAATGGGGTAGGTGTAGGACTACAAATTAGATGGACTACAAACCCCATGAGTCAACACACTATAAAAGGAAACCAAACTGGTTGGAGCTTCCTCTTTGTGGTATCATGTGTTAGGCTTGAGAAACATCACAGCTTCTCAAGCATGTGTAATGGCAGAAGAAAAGACCAGTTGATTAATGAGCAGCATAGAATTGAATTGTGAAGTGTCCTTAGGGGAATTGTGTTGACTGGTGCCTCAGATAATTAAGCAGATATATTTAAGAACACAGATGATGCATGATTGCCGTTTACTTTATTGAAAGCATTGGTGACTAAATGAGTATATGAAGAGATGACTAATATTGACTGGTGTCTTGTGAACTGAAGTGGCAAAGTGTTTTTGTTTTGTTTTATTTTGGACCTACAAACAACAGTGGGGTTCCCATTTTCTTATATATTGTTTGCTCTGTTAAGGTGGGAGGGAGCAATCTGTAATGGTTTGATTTGATGATTTACTTTTGCTTTGGAGTTTGGAGTGAAATGGTGTTTTATTTGTGATTGAGTGGGCACTTATTTGCAGAGCTATTTTCATTGGATATGATTGGGAACCCTGTCTGTAATGGTTACAGGTTTGTTTGGACTCTTTGCCATTGCTGGTTACTTGTTGTGCTGCTTGTGAATGTTGTATAATAAACCTAGTTATATTTGCAAAGAAGCACACTGTGGTTGTTGCCCTTTTTGAGTTTTCATCATCTCTTGTTAGATGATGGGGTTACAATTGTCAAGTTAGATTAAATAATCTGCATGTGTCATAAGATTCTCATTTGTATGTATTTATGGTATTGTAAAACCTTATTTTAAAACGCCATGATTTGAAGCCAAAGAGAGATTAGGAAAATATGGGCCAATGCACCACATATTTAAAGTGTTCCACGCCGTTTCCCTCAAAGTGTTGCTTTATTTGGATCCGTAATGTCCTACCCTAGGAACAAGATGGAGTAAAAACTTGTTTCACAGTGAGAGAGAGAAAGTGTGAAATTCCTTTTTAAAATGAATGCTACATGCCACTTTTCCTTTCATCACTTATTCATTGAGAGCAAATGTTTTTCTCCATAACTGTGCAGCAGTTTCCCATATGCTCTTTTAGTCTGACATCTTGAAGCAGTGCAGGTGCTTTAGACTTCCACAGAAACACTTGCTGCTCTATCTCTCCACGTACTTACACACAGTTGTATTTAATATTGTGGAATGGCAGCTTTCACAGAAGAAGAAGAACGCTGGCTCTTTGGGTCCGCCCGGGGCCACAATGGACGATGAGATGTTAGGTGGCAGGCGGTGATGCCAGGTTTCTTTAACACAAGAGTTGTAGAAATATCAGCTTCGATATTGGTGTTAGATTGCTGTCTATAGAAACTCCAAGGCGCTTTTGCTTTATCTCGAGTTTATGTAACCTTCTTTTGCCTCAAGGTCTAATAAGTTTAGTAAAAGTGTATGAATCATGTTTTTGTTTACATGCAACTATGACATTGGTTTTAGCACAGTATGTCCACAGACAATCTCTGGGTCATTCCTACAATTTGGTGTATTGTATGCCCCTATTAAACAATACTGAGTTTATGTAATCTTCTGTTGCCTCAAGGTCTAAAAAGTTTAGTAAAAGAGTATGAATCATGTTTCTGTTTGCATGCAATTATGACATTTTCTGTGGACATACCGTGTTAAAACCAATCTCTGGGTCAATCCTAAAATTTGGTGGATTGTGTGCCCCCATGAAACAAAACTGCATGTATACAAAAACATGGTACCCCAATAAACACAAATTCATAATGATTAGTAACTAACTAAAAAGGAAAATGTTGAAGCATTTGACAGGCAAATTCCCATGTTCCCAATTTAGCATACACCAATCAATCATAACATTATGACCACTGACGGTAGTGAATAACACTAATTATCTCTTCATCACGGCACCTGTTAGTGGGTGGGATATTTTTGGCAGCAAGTGTATTTTTTTCCCCCTCAAAGTTGATGTGTTAGAAGCTTATGGATTTGAGTGAGTTTGACAATGGCCAAATTATGATGGCTAAAGTCAGAGCATCTCCTGAACTGCAGCTCTTGTGGGGTGTACCCAGTCTGCAGTGGTCAGTATCTATCAAAGAAGGCCCAAGGAAGGAACAGTGGTCATGGGTGACAGGGTCATGGGTGGCCAAGGCTCATTAATGCGCGGGGGGGTGGGGGAGCGAAGGCTGGCCCGTGTGGTCCACAGACAAGCTACTGTAGCTCAAATTGCTCAAGAAGTTAATACTGGTTCTGATAGAAAGGTGTCAGAATACACAGTGCATCGCAGTTTGTTGCGTATGGGGCTGCATAGCCGAAGACCAGTCAGGGTGCCCATGATGACCCCTGTCCACCGCCGAAAGCACCAACAGTGAGCATGTGAGCATCAAAACTGGACCACGGAGCAATGGAAGAAGGTGGCCTGGTCTGATGAATCACGTTTTCTTTTACATCACATGGATGGCCGGGTGTGTGTGCGTCACTTAACTGTGGAACACATGGCACCAGGATGCACTATGGGAAGAAGGCAAGCCAGCGGAGACAGTGTGATGCTTTGGGCAATGTTCTGCTGGGAAACCTTGGGTTTGTGTAACATGTGGATTTTACTTTGACACGTACCACCTACCTAAGCATTGTTGCAGACCATGGACATCCTTTCATGGAAACTGTGTTCCCTGGTGGCTGTGGCCTCTTTCAGCAGGATAATGTGCCCTGCCACAAAGCAAAAATGGTTCAGGAATGGTTTGAGGAGCACGAGTTTGAGGTATTGACTTGGCCACCAAATTCCCCAGATCGCAATCCAATCGAGCATCTGTGGGATGTGCTGAACAAAAAAGTCAGATCCATGGAGGCCCTACCTTGCAACTTAAGGGACTTTAAGGATCTGCTGCTAATATATTTGTACCATATACCACAGCACACCTTCAGGGGTCTAGTGTAGTCCATGCCTTGACGGGTCAGGGCATTTTTGGCAGCAAAAGGGGGACGAATACTGTTTAGTCATAATGTTATGACTGATATGCCTGAGTAGGACACTTTCTGCTTCCCGTAGTAACGCTCGTGCTGTTCAGGGGCGGACTGGCCATCGGGAGCGGGCGTTTTCCCGGTGGGCCGCTGGACAAAGTGGGCCGGCCCGTTGCTACGTAAATATACAGTATATGAAGAATGAATAATAGTACATTTACGTAGCCTAGTCCATATCCTTCCATCAGCCCAGACGACGAATGGCCCGTGCGGCCCAATTGAGGGGAAAAACTTGAATCTATTTAGCCTGATCAGCCTCAGCAGTGTAAAAGTGCTCGTCAATCCATTCAAATCGAAGGAGGTGGGATTTATTGTCCCCAGAAACCGAGCAGCACTTGAATGCGAGCAGAGGTAAGATAAACAGCTGAACTTGAGGAGTCAATACAACAATATTTCCCGACTTTTTACGATAATTTTTTTTTTAAACAATACACATTAATTTCCAGGGATGCTAACTACTGCTGACCTTTTCGAATTTCTCAGATTGTAATGCCATTTATGTTATTCGACACACAATGCACAAAGAAACATTAACGAAGCAGTTTTCAGCATATCAGAGTGAATGTTTGTGTGTCTGTTTCCAGGCTTTCTCCAGTAATATCACAGTAATTTGAAAATGATTCATAAAACTCAAAATATTATTTTCTCTAAAACATGGTAAAACCGGCAATTTTCATATTCAAGTATGTCCCGTGAAGGAACGTGTCATATTCTAAAATAAATATAGGCTATAATTTGCTAGTTAGTCCACATGAATTATTTTACACACTAGCCATTACAGTTTGAAATAATTAAAACAAATGTTTTTGAAAGGAGAAGGCTGAATTTATTTGATTAAAAATACTGTAAAAACACAATATTAAGAAATATGAATAAAATTTCTAAGCTAATTTCTTAGCTGTTGTGAATATATATAGTAAAATGTTTTTTATTCCTGTGATCAAAGCTGAATTTATCATTATTACTCCAGTCTTCAGTGTCACATGACCCTGCAGAAATCATTCTAATATGCTGTATTTTTAATAACAAAACACTTCAGGACCAATATAATTTTTAAACTTTAATTTTTAAACAATTGGAGCTCTATTCCATAAAATGACAGATGTCAAGCTCCTGAAAGGACAAATAACCACTAGAAAGGCACCATACAATAGTCCACATTCTGCACTACATACTAAGTCTTAGACCATAGCATTGGTTTATATGGACTGATTTTATGGTATTGAACTTTAGTGATATTAAACTTCACTGTATGGAAAAGATCTAAATTATTTATTAATTGCCATGTGCACCAGGAAAGACCTAAAGAAGTATGCCTGTCATTCATTAATGTTAATGATAAGCATTTCAATAAAAAAAGCATTTATATTTCTGTATAAATAGCATATTTTATCATCTATACACCCATGACCATGTATTTACATTTACATTTAGTCATTTAGCAGACGCTTTTATCCAAAGCGACTTACAAATGAGGGCAATAGAAGCAGGTAGAGCAGTCGAAGGGCAACAATATCAGCAATATGCAAGTGCTGTAACAAGTCTCAGTTAGTCTAGCACAGAACAGAATTTTTATTTTTATTTTTTTTTTTTTTAAATAAATTAGACAGACAGACAATGAATAGAGAGATAAGTGCTATTCTCGATCGGTCAGGTGTTGCTGGAAAAGATGTGTCTTTAGAAGTTTTTTGAAAATGGCCACAGACTCGGCCGCACGAATTGAGATAGGCAGGTCATTCCACCAGGTGGGAACGGTCCAGGAAAAGGTCCGTGAGAGCGATTTCATGCCTCTTTGGTATGGCACCACAAGGCGTCGTTCACTGGCAGAACGCAAGTTCCTGGAGGGTGTGTAAGTCTGAACGAGCGAGTTTAGGTATATTGGTGCAGAGTTTAGGTATATTGGTGCACCACTTACTAATTTATGTTAGTAAGTGGTGTTTAAAATTGCTCTGTGCAAAATGAGCTAGTGAGTTTAAGGTGAGATGAAAAACCTTTCTTCAAAAGCAAAATTAATTTCCTTTTATTACTGTAAAGCTGCTTTGAAGCAATCTGTGTTGTAAAAAGCGCTATATAAATGAAGGTGACTTCATGTGTTCCGGATCGGTTGTTATGGGCCGCTTTGTGCCAGAAAGTCCAGGGCCACTTTTTTGCACCAGTCCACCCCTGGCTGTGTTTGTATACTTTATCACAGCTAAAGTTAAATAAATGGAGACATTTCCATTCAATACTTAATACAGCATCTGTTTGTACAAGAATAAAGTTCAGCACAAGCCTATACTATCATACTATCAATGAAGTGGGGTCTACATTTTTTATCAGTTTTATTTTGATAAACATGACAATATAACATCGCAACTACATGAAAAGAGGTTTTACTGTTGTAAAAAAACTGATTTGTGGGCATTAGTGGAACTGAAGGTTTTATAATAAACACGAAACGCACATGATCACTGTGACGCTGTCATGCGGTGAATCCGGCCAGTCGTGGAACAGCTGTGTCGTCATCAGAGCTTGTAGAGCTGCTCTGGAGAAGCTGTGCAAAATGAACCAGCCAGCTGCTCCTGAATCGCTCTCGCGGCACTTTGATGGCATATGTCACAATCACGTGGCGTCGGTGCTGCCTCAAGTTGGACAACATTCCTAACTGGCATGCACTGCTTCAAGTCAGCCGCCGATTGGTCTGTGCATCGCTGCATGAAGTCGAACAAGCCTACTCCACCACCTCATCCATTCAAGGATCACAGTCTCCAGAATTCTAAACAGCCACACATGTTCCTCGTCACTGCACTCATCATCCTATCTATCTATCTATCTATCTATCTATCTATCTATCTATCTATCTATCTATCTATCTATCTATCTATCTATCTATCTATCTATCTATCTATCTATCTATCTATCTATCTATCTATCTATCTATCTATCTATCTATCTATCTATCTATCTATCTATCTATCTATCTATCTATCTATCTATCTATCTATCTATCTATCTATCTATCTATCTATCTATCTATCTATCTATCTATCTATCTATCTATCTATCTATCTATCTATCTATCTATCTATCTATCTATCTATCTATCTATCTATCTATCTATCTATCTATCTATCTATCTATCTATCTATCTATCTATCTATCTATCTATCTATCTATCTATCTATCTATCTATCTAATCATAATATATACACTCACCTAAAGGATTATTAGGAACACCATACTAATACTGTGTTTGATCTTTTGCCTTCAGAACTGCCTTAATTCTACGTGGCATTGATTCAACAAGGTGCTGAAAGCATTCTTTAGAAATGTTGGCCCATATTGATAGGATAGCATCTTGCAGTTGATGGAGATTTGTGGGATGCACATCCAGGGCACGAAGCTCCCGTTCCACCACATCCCAAAGATGCTCTATTGGGTTGAGATGTGGTGACTGTGGGGGCCATTTTAGTACAGTGAACTCATTGTTATGTTCAAGAAACCTATTTGAAATGATTCGAGCTTTGTGACATGGTGCATTATCCTGCTGGAAGTAGCCATCAGAGGATGGGTACATGGTGGTCATAAAGGGATGGACATGGTCAGAAACAATTTTCAGGTAGGCCGTGGCATTTAAACGATGCATAATTGGCACTAAGGGGCCTAAAGTGTGCCAAGAAAACATCCCCCACACCATTACACCACCACCACCAGCCTGCACAGTGGTAACAAGGCATGATGGATCCATGTTCTCATTCTGTTTACGCCAAATTCTGACTCTACCATCTGAATGTCTCAACAGAAATCAAACTCATCAGACCAGGCAACATTTTTCCAGTCTTCAACTGTCCAATTTTGGTTAGCTCGTGCAAATTGTAGCCTCTTTTTCCTATTTGTAGTGGAGATGAGTGGTACCCGGTGGGGTCTTCTGCTGTTGTAGCCCATCCGCCTCAAGGTTGTGCGTGTTGTGGCTTCACAAATGCTTTGCTGCATACCTTGGTTGTAACGAGTGGTTATTTCAGTCAAAGTTGCTCTTCTATCAGCTTGAATCAGTCGGCCCATTCTCCTCTGACCTCTAGCATCAACAAGGCATTTTCGCCCACAGGACTGCCGCATACTGGATGTTTTTCCCTTTTCACACCATTCTTTGTAAACCCTAGAAATGGTTGTGCGTGAAAATCCCAGTAACGGAGCAGATTGTGAAATACTCAGACCGGCCCGTCTGGCACCAACAACCATGCCACGCTCAAAATTGCTTAAATCACCTTTCTTTCCCATTCTGACATTCAGTTTGGAGTTCAGGAGATTGTCTTGACCAGGACCACACGCCTAAATGCATTGAAGCAACTGCCATGTGATTGGTTGATTAGATAATTGCATTAATAAGAAATTGAACAGGTGTTCCTAATAATCCTTTTAGGTGAGTGTGTGTATATATATACACACACACACACATTCCTCTCCATCGTCTGGACTCATAACCGGCACTACTTACCTGATCTCCTATCGCTAAAGTCTCCAGTGGATTCCCATTCTCCTCATGTGTTCCCTCGTGTTCTCCAAAAACCAACATCACTCACGTGTCGAGAAGAAATAAAGCAACCTCTGCGTCCGTTTTCAGGCCTTCCTGCACATTAAGGTCACTCCAGCACTGGAAAGCTTTTCTGATATTAATGCCCTACTTCGTGCCTGATTGTGAGACTTCTTTTTAAAGTTATTTTTTCCCTGGCCTTCCTCTCTTTTGTATCTTCTCTCTTTCTATAGTCATTCTGCTAATGTCTGTCTTGTGCACTGAGCACTCTCTCCTCCCCCATCATGAGTCTATAAACCCATCACTGCACGGTTACAAGTGTGTTTTGGTGCTCGGCCCGATCCAACGTTTTCAAAAATCGTACCTTTTAAGCATTTTCCCTGAATCACATGACTTGCTAGAATTGACATAATTTCCTTTTAGGGATAGCAACTCCAAGAACAAAGTATCATTCATAAACTTTTCTATCTTTTCCTCATTTTTAGAAGACTTATCTAATAGTGTAAAACATAGCATATCCACTCTGTTGTGTTAATTTATACTGGACATGAAAATATTTGTTTATTTTTTAAACAGATTTCATATATTATCACATATTTACATATTACATTTCTTCCTACATGTTAATCTTATGCAATAATATTGTCCTTTCCTAGCTATTAATGGCCTGGATTAGCTTAAAATGTTCACCCTGTTAAGGTCCAAGTCAAGTCACCTTCATTTATATAGCACTTTTTACAGTACAGATTGTTTCAAAGCAGCTTTAGAGTGATAATAGGAAATTAATGCAAAAAAGATTGTTTTGGCTGTACAACACCAAAATCATTGTCCAATGTCCACCCTGTTATGCATTGTAAAAATGTCATGTAACAGGGTCGACAAATTTCCTATTTCTAAATCTCCTTCTGACAAGTTTTTAAAATAATTTTTTTAAACATTTTTTAATTAATTAAACCTGCTCAGTCCAAAATCCACCCAACTGTATGAATGACCCCGCTATATAAAATCAAAGAGAAGATGTCCTACATTTCATAGTCTCAAATTCAACTTGAGAGCATCTTTTACTTCTGGCCAAAAGCTCCTCTTTTTCTTTTGCAGATCACACATTGTACTCCCAGAGTGTAAAAAGCCTGGGACTTGTCCAAGATGACCAATGATTTGTGCTCAGTTTCCAGAAATACTCATATTACACCTTTTTGTTTTCATATCTCTTTATCTGTTGGCTGTACCTGCTAAAAACTAATTGGAGATGTTATTTCTGGTCTGCAATATAGCACTGATCCCGCCTACAAACACAGGTAAACCTGACAAAACATTCTCAATATTTCAGTCCGTTCTCATTTTGCTTCTGAAATGAATGCCAAGACATAACACTTTCTAAAATCTCAATGACGTGAAACACGTGATTTGTATCTTTTGCTGATGCACTAATCGTCAAAACGCTCTATATTCAGTCCTGCTGCTTTAGTATGTACTCCAGCCATGAAAAAATATGTAAAGAAATGTAATAAATGTCAAAAGAATTACGATCTCTCTTATCTCGCCTTCCATACACAGTCAGCGTGATATAGGCCTTTATATAGAGATCCTGTCTATGGATTTGAAAAGAACTATAAACTCTCTCTCTCTCTCTTAGCCTTGATGCAAGCTGTTCTGCTTTCACAGATGGTTGTAAATATATGCTGTTAACTTGAACGATGAATATATAGTAGGAGTGAAGACTGAACTTCCTAATTCTGCAGGTGAGTACACCGCAAAAAATTATTTCCTTCCTTAGTCTTGTTTTCCAGTATATCTATAAGCATTCTTAAATCAAAACATGCTACTTTATAAGCAAAATTACTTAAAGGGGTCCTACAGTGGTGTACTCTCGTTACTGTAATTGAGTAGTTTTTATCAGGAATTGTACTTTTACTTTTACTTGAGTACATTTTAAGTGCTGTATTGGTACTTTTACTGCGCTATATTCACTAAACCTGCCATCGCTACATAATGTTTATTTTTTTTCCTGTCAACATGATTGGCTAAGGCGAATAATCAGCCCTGTGTGGTCTCATTGCGAAAATGTACCTCTGGCAACGTTTTTGCAAACCCCAAAATACGTACCAATATGTACATATCACTGCAGTTTCAAAGTGATATGTCCACTGGGTGCCGCCAAAAGCTTCGTTTTTTTTCCCGGAACAGATGAGCGTCAATCTGACGTTTTGTGACATTGTTTTTTTAACCTACACCTACACTAAACCCTAAACCTAACCGATAGTGTTAACAAAAGCAAATGTGACAAAAATACAATAGTAACCATGTCTTGTTAGCTTGTGTGAACTCATCTTTGAGTTCTTTTATCATGACTTGTCTTTCACGGGATTCGTACCTGAGCTTTCATTATTACAAGTACAAATCTGTACCAGCTGAGCTACTGAGCAAACTTATTATATAAAAAAAGCAGAGCATATGGAGCAGATTAAGTGACGCAAACTCCAAAATTTATTCATTTACATGGAAAAAAAAAAAACGATAAAAAGTACTTGCTGTTTTACTGCCTCTAGTGTTCATTTCACTTTGAAACTGCAGAGATATGTACTTATTGGTACGTATTTTGGCGGTTTGCAAAAACGTTGCCAGAGGTATATTTTCACAATGAGACCAGGTTGGCAACTTGTGTGCCACTCGCGCTTTATGAAAGGGGGTTGTTGCTGGTAAGTGTATGATGACTGAAATCGGGAAATTGCCTTAAACAATTACTAAAAATTGACTGCAGAATATTACATTCTCTAATACACGCACAATTGGTACGTATTCTGTTAGCACTGCTCGAGCTCGCGGTGCCATCTGCTGAAAACACTTACTTTAGCTTGATTGTTTGCCAGGCTTCAAAGTGCATTAGGCACTCACCGATCATCACTGCTAGATTTGTGTCCCTTACATCGATTTCGCTCAACATCTAAACGCATTAAACCTGCTTTCTGTCAGCTTATTGAAGTGCATATTTTAATGTAATGCGTTCTAACATGGCAATTTAAAATTTTAGTCCATGTATATAGCAAATAACTTTAATAAAACATCAGATTTTTATTTTAAAATTGCAAGCAAAAAATAATCAGTGGTGAAAATTGTGAGTTAGGCCTACTCAATTCTGATTTCTGAAGTGTATTCTTTTTGCAGAAAAAAAACATCCATTGAAATTAAAGCAGTACATGTGTCTTGAAAAGAAAGAACTTTTTTTAACGTAAAATTGTTAATGTACAACACTTTTTTCAACCTTTTTTAATTAACCGCAAGAAAACCTCCACAGAATGGTTGTCATAAATGTTACCAGATTATTGGTTGCTTTCTCAAATATTACATGGCTGTATTTTTAGTGCTAGCAGTCAAAAATAAAAAATATATGTTCTTACTGAGAATCATCCATAAAAGAGTAAGCTACATTTTTAATTTGCAGGGTATACGGTGGAAAAACATTCATAGCATAATACTCACTCACTACTCTTGAGTACTTTTAAAAGGGCTTTGAGTACTATTTAGGATTGGTACTTTTACTCTACTTGCACTACATTTTTTGACAAGTAACAGTACTCTTACTTGAGTATGCTTTTTCAGTACTCTTACCACCACTGGGGTCCTATAATTCCCCTTTTTACAAGATGTAAAATAAGTCTCTGATGTCCCCAGAGTGTGTATGGGAAGTTTTAGCTCAAAATACCCCACAGATAAATTTTGATAGCGTTAAAAACCGTTTTTGTTTGTGTCCCTTTAAATGCAAATGAGCTGCTGCTCCCGACCCCCTTTCAAGAAGAGGGCGGAGCTTCAAGAGCTCATGTTACCTCACGCAGACACCCACTGAAAATGTCCGAAACTGTTCAGCCTTTTAAGTTCAAACCAGAATCAGACAATGATGGTGAGACTCAAGAAGAAGTGACAACGTAGAATGCAACAGGACGTTTCTGAATGGTTAGTTGATGAACTTATGTAGCTGATGTGGAGTCAACTGTCTTCAAGTTATTGATTAGCATATTCTGTCATGATAATCTATAAATCGCTCGTGTGGGAACTGTTGTAAAATGCCTTCAGAGCCAGAGAATATGCGCTGCATGAAGATTATTTTACGGTTTAATTACGGTTATAACTTATGTTGTCATCTTGCTTTTATGACATGCTATTGCATTTGTGTTACATTTGTATTGCAATAAATGTGAAAGAGGGATGTGACAGCTTGAGCAGACTCCCAAATGTGCTGTACTACAGCAACTCTTCCTCTTCTCAACATGGCCTCAATCCCTTTGTCTCGTGTTCCCTGGGGCAGGGTCTATGTACATTTTAGGGTTAGTGATGTCACTAACCCGTGAATACGCTTGTTGTAGTCCTTAAAAAGCGATTTCTTTAAAAGAAAATATCTCCCTTTGCTTTGAAATTTGAGCGTCGTAACTTTGCAGATGTTGTTAATGCTCAAACAGCAACATTACACACCAACTAAAGTAAAAAAAAAGTGACATCATAATCAACCCCCCCCCCCTTTAAGATATTTCTGTAAGTCTTGTTTTCTGATAAATTTATCCAAAATGAAATGAGTCAATAAGATAAACTAACTCAAAAGGAAAGCAAGTTTATTTTTCAGACCCATATTTTTTCTTGTTTCAAGCATGAACATTTTACAGAAAAAAAGACAAAAATACTTTGTATTTTTCTTTTCTTTTTTCCCTCAGTGTAGCTCAAATCCTCAGATCCTTGTTGGTAATTTGCTTTACAGCGGTTTGTAGGAGGAAAAACAGAGTTGTTTGATTCCGACGGGATCTGAATCACAAAATACGTCCCTATAACATGAATTTACCTCCTTTTGAGGGAAAACTAGTCTCAATCTTTGCTTTTCCTTTGTACATAGAGCTGTCATCCTTGAAAGACCTAGCCAGAATCTGATCAGAGAATGAAGCAAAGGTCAGAGGAAAAGTCAGGCGAGGTGACGTCGCACATCCACTGGGAGCCCGTCACTGTGATGCAGATCATAATGATGTGCATATTCCACCTGTCAATCATGCCTTGACTGAAAAGAAAAGGTTGCGAGCTATGACGCAGACGCCCTTTTTCCAGACGGCTGAAATTTACCACAGGTCAACAGAGAAGATCAACTTCAAACCGCATGCTTGTTTGCGCTCACTCGTTATTTCAAACAGACAGCGATAACAACAAATCACAACCTCTATAGCAACAACCAAAACAAGGAAGCAAATCAGACTGTGTTTCGACAAACAGCTTTGCGTCTCCTTTGAGAACTCCTCATTTGCTGTCATGTATAGGGTGCACAACAAAGACTCTGCGACTAACAACAAGTTTCCAACTTAAATGCAGGTTCTTTTATCATGACAGGTCCATACAAAGACCACAGTGAGACGGAGGTGCTTCAAAACATCACAGGGACAGAGTTTGTGAAGTCTCTTGTTGAAGCGCGCAGCGTGAACGACAGACTCCCATGATAGTGTTTAACAGACGAGTGTCAATTCCCCTCTAACCCTTCATCACTAAGAGGATGTTGAGCTCGGGCACAGAGAGACAAAGCCACTTAACAGATTGTTATCATGATGCTGAAACTAGCAGCTACTTGCAGACGTGCGATTTCCATTCACACTGAGATTTCAGTGCCAAGTGGCTTTGAATGAAACCTCAAAACAAAATTGCTGTTGCATCATTATATTACGTTGAGAATTGAAATCAGATCTCTTCCATCTTAAAGAAAAACTATACTTGTAGACTCTGAAATGACCTTTCTTTTTTATTTACATCACATAGGCTATTTGGTAATGTTAACCAATAACCAAATAGACTATTTAGGCGGTTTTGTTTTATTCCACTATGAAATGCACCGCTTTTCATTATCCAATCAATTGGATAAAATCAAGTGCCGCCAATATCCTGTTTCACTTTGCATCACATTATACAATAAGAGGGGTTGTGAACGGCACTTCACATTACTTTAAGATGAGATTTAAACCATTAAATCATTCATATTTGGAAAGGATTTCATGTGGAGCAGCAAACTGTTCCAGAGGCATGGGACTACAAACAAAGAAAGTCTCCCTGAAATTTTAAACGGGACCTGGGAACAGACAGAAATAGGCTATTTGATGACCATAGACGAGCAATCGAAATGTAATGTGGTTCCAAGCTATGAAGCTATGTATTTATTATAGTAATTGCAATAACTGGGTAATAACTGAGTGCTAACCCTGAACCTCTAAACCTAACCATAACTCATAGTTACCTGATATAACCCAGTACTTTCTTTGATATGTACACGTACTAAGATAAAGTGCAACTGGCATTTTATATAATGCATTTTAATAATCAGGTCTGGATTAAATAAATGCATATATTTGTGTAGCACACACTTGATATTGGTTTATAATTTCATATTTTTGTATTCATTTCTTTATTCATAATTGTATTATTATTATTTCATTTTTATTCTATTTTTAATTTTTAAAGCTGAAATGTGCCATTTCGTTAAATTAAAATACTCTTTCCTCTCCCAGCTTAATATGCAGAGACAACTCTAAGTAACCCATGGACTCTTTTCCCATTTCCGTGGTTCTCAGAAGCGTCTCAGAAGTAAACTTCTATAGTGGTGAACGTATACTAAAACAATTATAATTAACATTTGCCCCAATAGCAAAATAAACTAAATTAATAAATAAATACTGTCATAAATAAAGTCATAATAATAAATAATGACTTTCCCAAAGAGGAAAACAAATATTGAGAGATTGCCAATGCTACCTCAGCCATTGTATTAGACACACTAATCCATTAGCTATTTTTTTTAATGCCAAGGAAAGAAAAGTATAGTGGCACTTTATTTTGATGGTCCAGACATTTGTACTAACTACAAGTAACTTTGCAACTACATGTTAAGTAAGTCAGTAGAGTATTAGTAGACTGTATGCTTAATATCTGCTACCTCTTTATTTTGATGCTCCGCAACAGACATTTTACTACAAGTAACTTTGCAACTACATGTCAAGTAAGTCAGTAGAGTATTAGTAGATTGTATGCTTAAAGGGATTGTTCACCCAAAAACGAAAATTTGATGTTTTTCTGCTTACTCCCAGGGCATTCAAGATGTAGGTGTCTTTGTTTCTTCAGTAGAGCACAAATTAAGATTTTTAACTCCAACCGTTGCCATCTGTCAGTCATATAACGCATGTGAATGGGGTCTAATTCTATTAGAGTAAAAAAAAACATGCACAGACAACTTCAAATTAAACCCTGCGGCTCGTGACGACACATTGATGTGTCTTAAGACACGAAACGATCGGTTTGTGTGAGAAACCGAACAGTATTTGTTATTATTTCACCTCATATCAGACGAATGTCTTCAGCTCTCCAGACCGCCATAACTTCCTGTGAGTAAGGTCAAAATACCGGCCGGGTCATAGATATATATACGTAGATTCTTCATTCGAGCGATCCGCGCAGGCACTAATGATGAATCTATGTATATGTCTATGACCAGGAGTTAAAAATTTCTTCATTTGTGTTCTACTGAAGAAACAAAGACACCTACATCTTGGATGCCTTGGGGTGAGCAGAAAAACAGGTGAACTATCTGCTAACACTTTATTTTGATGTTCCTCCAACAGATATTCTACTGATTATAAGTAACTTTGCAAGTACATGTCAATAGTGTAAGTTTGGGGCGGTACTATCTGGCTGACCAATGGCAGATTGGGGGTTCGGGAAACCTGTTTGAAAACAAATGATGTTTTATTAACAGGGTTCGGAAGGAGCTCATTCAGATAATTGACACAAGTGGAGAGCACTCAGCCAATCAACAATTGAGGTATATATACACAGCAGTCCTACTTCCGTTTGTTGACAGTTATCAGCATCCTCCACCGCCCCTTCTCCACACTTTTAGTTCTGACCACTTACATACACAGGGGGTACTCTGGGTTCCGGCCAAATTCCTAGCTCAAAGCCCTCCCCCAGGCAGCACGCCAAATACGTATTTAAATTTACTCTCCATAAATTATGTAAGCGTGAACTCGTTGTTGCACTTCAGTTTGGTTGCCCCAGTGATAAAGACACAGACCTTATTATATTAATAATATGAAATAATAAAATTATCAATACAGAAACAAAATGTTACATCTGGACTGCATTCTATGGTACTGATATGTTTCTACTTTTTTGTATTACAATTTTTCCTGGAACAAACACTTTTGGATTTTTACAAATATTTGGATTTTAAAGTATTTCAATTATTGTTTCCCCTACTGCTATACATTTTCTCAAAACAAACAAAGCTATTAGACTATCCATTCCGGCGACCGCTTGTTGTTTCTGGCACTCAGCCAAGTGAGCTGACAGAAAACAAAGCGGCCCTGATTGTCATGACAACGATAAAGTTTGCTGCATTGCATTTCATTTCGGTAGGTCAAAGCTGCATGTTTTAGTACCGCTTTTATGCACAGCTTCATCTTTACACAGACTCTAGAGCCCCTCAGTACAGCCTTACATCAGCTATGTAAAAAATCCTTGTAATATGCTTTTAGAATGTGTAATTGAATTTATTGTTTGACAGTGGTGAGTGACTAATACCAATTAGCTTTACTTTACAATTACCATTCTGGAGAAAGTCGTCCAACTTTAAATGTGCCTCAGGCTGACAAACAAAGCTTCTAAAACAGAATTGGGATTTTATTTTAGTGGAAAATAGAGATAAAATATGTAATATTAGTTATGTTAAGATTAAGACTACAAGCATAATAAAGTATTTGGTTTAAAAGTACAGTGACTGTTTACATGTTTACAGCTAAATGTTACATTTGTGCCACTTTGAGAGCATATTCTGACTTTAATCTTAAAAGATAAAACCGGTTTAGTGCATTATATAACACAACATGCCCCCTAATAACATAATTATTAGTTTAAAGAGCGAAACGCTCTAAATTACTGACTTTTTCAGCCGTCTGAAGCTTCGTTTCTTTTCACAGCAGTGGCTCTTTGCTCATTAGATGAGCGCATTGATTTTATGATCGCCTGCGAGGGAAATGCAGGATAGTAAGAGTTTAATGAATTGCTCGTTATTCTGTGCTTTTCGTAAGAGTCTCAAGGCACCATATAAATCTGAATGCAACTCGAACTGAAAGGAAAATGCTAATGCCTGCTTCTTGTAGCAGCACCTTATAAATATTCCCCAAATAAAGTATCTCCACAAACAAGCTCCCTGCTTCTCTTGCTCCAGCACTGCTGTGTGGTTTTGGTTGACATACAGGAGACATCAGAGAGGCTTCAACCTTCAGCAGCAGTGCTGCCAGATTTGGAGGCTGAGAGCTGGGGGTGTTCTTCAAGAACGCATCCCTGGATCTCTGCCTGAGCTGAAGACACCAGGATAGTCGGTGTGTGACTTTCCTGCAGTCCAACTTCTCAGGGACTGCCAGAGATCTGATAAAAATGAAGAAACATGGCACTGGAGGTCTCCTCATTTTTATGCGAAGCCAAGTTTAGGACAGGATTATTATTAAACCAAGTTTGCAGTGTTTGGCAAGTCTTTCAGGCGGTGTGTGTGTGTGTCGAAGAGGAGAGCTGTGGTCAGAGGGTGAATCGCTGGATAAAACAGACTCACATATGAGGTACATCACAAGGGATACTGCTAATGCATTTCTATATCGATTATCAGTCTATTTACTGACTGGTTGTTCATGTGTCAACCTGTAATTAATGATACATTTAAGATATGAAGAAACAGTTACTGCTTTGCCTTTAACTGGAAGTGCTAACGTGTGAATTTTCAAAAGAATTGCACTATATTGCCAAAAATATTGGGACACCCCTCCAAATCACTGAATTCACGTGTTCCAATCACTTCCATGGCCCCATGTGTATAAAATCAAGCACCAATGCATGCAGACGCTTCTACAAACATTTGTGAAAGAATGGGTCGCTCACAGATGGGTCGCTCAAGTTCACATATTCCGTGAATACCGTGATAGGTTCCCACCTGTGCCACCAGTCCATTTGTGACATTTCCTCACTACTAAATATTCCATGGTCAACTGGTATTATAACAAAGAGGAAGAAATTGGGAACAACAGCAAAGTGCACAGAAGTCGCCAACTTTCTGTCAATAGCTACAGATCTCCAAACTTTGTGTGGTCTTCAGATTAGCTCAAGAACAGTGCGTAGAGAGCTTCATGGAATGGGTTTCCATTGCAGAGCAGCTGCATCACCAAGTGCAATGCAAAGCGTTGGATGTAGTGGGGTAAAGCACGCCGCCACTGGACTCTAGAGCTGTGGAGACGTGTTCTCTGGAGTGATGAATCACGCTTCTCTGACTTGCAATCCGATGGACGAGTTTGGCGGTTGCCAGGAAAACGGTACTTGCCTGAAGGCAAATTTATACTTCTGCGTCGAGTGTACGCCGTAGGCTACGTGCGTAGCCGACGCCGTCGTGAGCATTTATACTTCTGCGCTGTTGTCTGCGTCAATGTGCAATTACACATGCAGACGCTAGTAGGCAGTGTCCTCGGGCATGTTGGTGTAATCAAGACAACAGCCGAAGAAGAAGCAGCTTGTTGTGTAGAATCTGTACATTCATGTCGGAATATCAGCAGCAGTGAGAGAGCGGCTTTTCTTGCAGCTTGAAATGTTGTATCCAATACAAATTAAGCATCTCTAGTTGATTTGTAAAGTTAAATAAGGCGATCTGGCGCTGGAATGTGTTTGTGAAATCATACGGAGCTCGTGGCCGCTGTTTTCAGCAGCGGTGGCTCGAGCAATCGATTGCTGTTGCGGAGACTTCATTCACGAAATATACCCTAATGTGTCCCTGTTCTTGATATACAATTACTGATTAACATCTTTGGTTTTAATGAGGAAATAAATAAACTATACTCAGCGGATCTATGTATTTATTTACGACCATAAAGAATCGCTGGACTGCAAAATATTGTGTTATAGCAGACGTAAGGAACTATCATCCAATTTCTGGACACACACACACACACACACACTCCTATCGCAGATTTTTTATTTATTTATTGGCCTGAGGGAAGGGTTCTGGCAGACCGATCACAGCGCTTGCGGTCCGCGTAGAATTGACGCGTTGTTACATTTTTGGAGAGGTGCGCGTCAGGGTACAGCGTATCCAACGCGTCTATGCATAGGGTACGCCGTACCCTCTGCGTGCACTCGACGCAGAAGTATAAATTGGCCTTGACTGTATTGTGCCAAGTGTAAAGTTTGGTGTAGGGGGGATTATGGTGTGGGGGTTGTTTTTCAGGGGTTGGGCTTGGCCCTTTAGTTCCAGTGAAAGGAACTCTTAATGCTTCAGCATACCAAGACATTTTGGACAATTTCATGCTCCCAACTTTGTGGGAACGGCCCCTTCCTGTTCCAACATGACTGCGCACCAGTGCACAAAGCAAGGTCCATAAAGACATGGATGAGCGAGTTTGGTGTGGAGGAACTTAACTGGCCTGCACAGAGTCCTGACCTCAACCTGATAGAACACCTTTGTGATGAATTAGAGCGGAGACTGTGAGCCAGGCCTTCTCGTCCAACATCAGTGTCTGACCTCACAAATGTGCTTCTGGAAGAATGCTCAAAATTCCCATAAACACACTCCTAAACCTTGAAGCACTCCGAAGAGTTGAAGCTGTTATAGCTGCAAAGGGGGGGCCAACTCCATATTAAACCCTACGGATTAAGAATGGGATGTCATTAAAGTTAATGTGCATGTAAAGGTAGGCGTCCCAAAACTTTTGGCAATATAGTGTATGTATAATACCATCTCAAGAATTAATAGATAATGCATTTTTGTTCCTGTCTGCTGAATTAAACAGACCTGTCGTTAAATAGTGTGAACTGTAAAACATGTTAATTGATATCCTTTTTTTGATAGCAAAGTCTTAATTAACACCACATATTTGTTCATTTGTAACTAAACAACATTAATATTTGAATCACAGAGGGGGGCTCATTAACCAATATGCTGCGGGCTTTTGGAAGAACATTGAAAAATCTGTGAATATTTCAATAGAGGTTACCAGTCCTCCAGAGGCCAGCTCTGGCAGAAGGAATAAGGGAACTTTGGCAAATCTTTCCCTGTATTATTGATGAGGACAGGCATGATATTGCATCTCTTTAATGGAGTGAAGATGGCATGATTAATAGCCAAGAGCGATGTCTAAGGATCCATTAGGGTTGTGATACAGCTGGACTTTATCAGACAACCAGGGATATCGATAAGGGTAAATGCTTCTTTTAGACCCGGGCACATTGGCAGCGTAGTGCCAGCATGTTTGGGCCATAATCAAAGTGAAGGTGAGCATAATGGCTCATTGCCATGTTTCTCATTGCCTTTCAAGTGCGAAGCAAGGTCGCCTAGAATAATCTCCGCAAATTGTTGCATTCAGTCTTGATAATCTCCTCTCGCTCTAATGGATCCTAGGTATGTTTACCAAGTGGGAACACCTCACAAAGTCATTTTTTCAATAGTTTTCTCCTCTGACACAATAATAGAACTGGAATTGGCTTTTTGATCAATGACATCAGTGGTTAACTTGATATGTTTGATAAGGACGGCCACCTTGAGCCTTGATTGCATATGTAATGTCTGAAGTGACGTGTGTGTCAGTGTGTTTGTGTTCATTAGGTCGTCACTTGCACAGTGTGATATATTTCATGCAGTTGTGTGTTTACGTTATCCCAAACGTTGCCAAAGGATTTGTATATCCAGAGAAATTAGAATTTTAAATAATGGCTCGTCCCTTGTCATTGTTGCCTATCAATGACGCAATGACGTAATATCCTCTTTCCACACATGGATAAATGCGGAAGTGGTGGTTTACAGCATCTAGCATCATCATGGATCACGATTATTCATTGGTGAGTACAGAAAACCCCCCCCCCAAACGTAAACATAGATCAACTGAGGAAAGTAGGCTTTGGGACAAACGGAGAAATAAAACAAGAATCAATATCGGCGTGGCGTTTTCAAGATGAAACTTGGACCTGACAGAGACTCCGCTCTCGCATGTGTTTTAATAGACTGGTAAGCGAATACATATTATTTATTGGACATGTAATATTCATGTACAGATGATTTTAATAGATATGAATGAAGTTACAGATGAAGATAGAGATATGACATGACATAGGAATATTCACTTATAAACTATCAAGTGTTCGTAATTGTACACAATTTTGTGAGTCATGCTGATGAAATTACACACACAGTTATATTGCATCATGTTTGTACTTCAGTAATGCTTTTGATCAAGTCTATGGCAGTGAAATTAAATACAGTATGTGTTGCAGAAAAATATTTAGCCTTTACTTTCAATAAAATTAAAATACTGTGGGTTCGGTCAAATTTACTTTTAGTACGATTGTTATAAACACGTAAAACTGCACAGCATCAACCCACCAAATCATTTGACAAATAGTCACATATCAGGCTAATATAGCATTACATTTCATGTTCCTTGCAGCTAATTCATTACAATGACATACAATAGTGTGATCAAATGTACAGGTAATACGAAAACGAATTTATTACCTCATCCGTGAACATGATTCGTGAATTCCATACATCTCTGGATGGTGAAAACGATCCCATCGTTGCACTCTCCTCCATAGCGTCATAAAGCTTCGCATTTGTTATTGTTTTGAAAATGCGACCTCCGGCGGCGAAAACGTACATATCGTGCCATTAAATTAAAATGATGTTTGAATGTTAAAAAACAATCATCAGTAAAACATCTAATATTAGGCTTTCACAAATATCATGGCAAAAAAGGACTCTAATAGTGGCACCAAAGTTAGAAGTAGTCTCAAGAGCCTTTAAAGTGTCAGTGATACATGAGCTAAAGTAGAGGGGAAACAAGCTAATTTGTTTTAGGAGGGTCTGGCCGCAGGACAGTCGAGGTTGTGCAAAAGCGGTGGATCAGTTGAGCAAAGAGATGCAAGGAGCCCCACCACTGCGATGCGGCGAGAAGTGTTTATTTTATTTCCCTTTGGGCTTTTCCAAGGCATTAATGGTTGAATAAATAGGAATGGACAAGGCTGAAGTCTTAACAAGAATGCAGCCCCAAGCCTAGTGTGGCAGACCGCCTTGCTGATATTGGCCGGCTCTGCTTTTGCTAATGCACAGTGGTAAAAGCTTTGTTACAGCTGTAAGTGTGATACCCTCTTACATCAACCCCAGACTCGTCAAATGAGCCCGCTGCAAGAAGGGAAACATGCCCACACATTCAACATATCAGATGTGCATATGCACAGACTAGTGAAAATGGTTCTTTTATATTTAAAAAAAAGACTTTTTGAGTAAAAATTTGATTGGAAAAAAAGCATTTCAGGATGTCTTAGTATTTGGTTTGTTCCCCCTTTGCTTTAATACACTCCAAAAAAATTAAGCCTTTAAAAAAAAAAAAAAAAAAAGATTTTTGCATTTCAATTAATAGTAAAATTCCATCAAATTGAATTGAATAATCCTTATATATTATTCATATTATGTAAAAAAAAAAAAAAAAACATTATGAATACGAATCACATACACTAAATGGTCCATCCCCTTGTTCCATTAATATTCAAATGTGTGTAATCAAATGTGTAATAATACAAAACGTTTTATTAAGCTCTTTTTTACTCTTTTAAAATTCTTGCAAGATCGTCTGACTATTTAGATGATCGAACTCACAAATTTGCCTAGATTAGTAACCATAAATAGTGCAGAATTGAAAATATTTATTATTTATTTCCATTTTAAATAATCATTTAATAAAGAATTAATTAATGTGGTCTTTAATTAATATAAACAAGCACAAATGTAAACACACATAAACGGAGCTAGCCATGCTCTCCTATAAAGGAAAAACACACTTAATTTCTCATTTGTGAAAGCTGAATCAATGTTACCATTGTGCCTGAAGGTGCAAGCTGCCAGAAGATCTCCTCTTGAGTACTTCAACATTCTGTGATCCCTCCTCTAAATCCCTCCACTTCAATCTCTTTTTGTGTATCTGATCACATTAAGTGGTTCTAAGTCCTCTGCTTTAGCAAAGGAGCTTTGCAAGTAGCTGGCGTCTCCTGTGAAGTGCAGAATTCCAGACTTGATGGTCATGGATGATGAAAGACACAATAACCTCATAAAGGAGCTCGGAAAAGGTGTTTTCGGTGTAACACAGCAATTAAGGAAGAAAAGAGTAGTGGGAAAAGTGTTTTTCTTGTTGGTTTTCTATGCTTATTTCATGAGTTGAATGCTACAACCTTGTTAGTGTTAGTGAGGTCTGCAGGGGGTACACTGTGAGGTCTGTGCATGCGGGTCCTAATACCCCAGTATAGTGATGGGGACACTATACTTTCAAAAAGCACCGTCCTTCGGATAAGACGTCATACCGAGGTCCTGACTCTCTGTGGTCATAAAAAACCCCAGGATCTCCTCCGAAAAAAAGTTGGGGTTTGCAGGACTATGGCTGTTTAGCATAGTCCTGCTTAGATGCCGAATTGTGATAGCCAAAACCTTTCTCCACTAACCACCATTCAATGGTCTCCAGGTATTATAACTAAATACAATACTTTGTAAGCAACATTACATTCCATTATAATATAGTACATCTTTAGCCAGTTATTGATTTCATTTTAAACTTCTCATTTGTTTCAAAATTAGTGACTGTTTGGACAGCCCAGGTATTGAACGTTTTTTGAATTTAGTATTTTTTCCATGTGATTACATTGTTTAGAGCATAAGAAACAAATGGAAAAAAACATTTTTGAAAAATTATATTTTATTCATATGATATGTCCTCTGTAGTTGTTTTAAAAATAAAATGACATGAAATTGCATGTATATAGGCAAAAACAATGGCATTTATTTTTCATTCACCAATCAATTTTTAGGTTTCAGGATTTTTTTAAACAAACTTTGTTTGAAGATGATTCTGAACTATGTTATGAAAGATATAACAGAATGCATTGATATACCATTTTACTTTATTCAATATAAAATGGCCATACTTGGATTTTCCCATTCAATACAATGTATCTATACACTGCATCTAATTTGCATATTAATGTGTTCTTGGAGCAACATGTAATGAAAATAGAAGTGTAATAATGGGAGTAATAATTGCCAACATTTTCATAATAATATATATTTCATAGGAATATTGATATGTAATTTCTCTCCAAAATGCCTGATAAACATGATTTAAGTCCTGGCGTCCACTACAGTGGACATTTACGAAATCAATGCCCTAATCTGTAACAAAGTCATATTTTCATTAGAAACCCCATAACATTTTCCTGAGATGTTGATTCATAACAAACAATTTGAAAATGAATCCGATTTAAATTATAATGACAAAATATTATCATATTTCCATAAGAGTGTTAAACATTGATGTCAGCCATTTTTAAAGACCAATAAGAAGTTGTTGTCCAGGTGAAATCTCCAAACATTTGGTATCTCTGCAAAGCCACAAATGTGCTCTTTACAGCACATCCAGACATTAAAACTGTGACATGTATGATGTCAGAGAAATTCACTAAAATATAATGTCCACTACAGTGGACAAAAGTCTATTCCTGGGTCCCAGGAGGATAGACCTCCTAATTACAGTTATAAGAAGAAGAATGTGAACCCGCAGAACAGAATGGCTTCTACATGAAATACACAATCTGAAAGAGCCCAGTCAGAGTCCTGACCTATTGAGATACTTTGGCATGATTTCAAGAGAGTGATTCAGCCAGACATCCCAATAATATTGCTGAAGCAGCAGATCCTTTAAGTCCTGTAAGTTGCGAGGTGGGACCTCCATGGATTGGACTTGTATGTTCAGCACATCCCACAGATGCTCGATTAGATTGAGATCTGGGGAGTTTGGAAGCCAAATCAACAACTCGTTGTTGTGCTCCTCAAACCATTCCTGAACCATTTTTGCTTTGTGGCAGGGCACATTATCCTGCTGAGAGCCACAGCCACCAGGGAATACCGTTTCCATGAAAGGATGTACATGGTCTGCAACAATGCTTAAGTAGGTGGTACGTGTCAAAGTAACATCCACATGTATGGCAGGACCCAAGGTTTCCCAGCAGAACATTGCCCAAAGCATCACACTGCCTCCGCCAGCTTGCCTTCTTCCCATAGTGCATCCTGGTGCCATGTGTTTCCCAGGTATGTGGTCCTTTGCTCCCCACGTGCATACCACGTGCAGTCTTGGCCACCCATGACCCTATCGCCAGTTCACCACTGTTCCTTGGACCACTTTTGATAGATACTGACCACTACAGACCGTTTTTAGTTTTTATTTATTTCCAGTTAATAATGTCAGTGCTTCGACTTAAACTTTAGAATTAGAATTAGGCAATATCCTGAAATAAGTTTTTCAACTAATATTTAGATTTTATTTACAGACATATTTTTAATAGTTTTAGTTAACGATAAGTACCCTGCGTGATATGACCAAGACCAGACTCAAAAGCTTCTTGTATTTATCCCAAGTATGTATGCTACCCATTGTGCCCCATTTCTGATGGTAAAATTGTATTTTAACACTTTTTTTTTATTGTCTGCAGAAGTAGCCTATTCAAAATTCTGTACTTTCTAAGGCCTTACTGTCTTTCCCATGTGAAAATTTTTGCATCAGGATTCCCTAAATTCCTGAAGAAATGGGGATTGAGGCAGTGACAATGGGAAAAGTATTACAATGCTTTGCACACTAGATCCTCAAAGGCCTGGACACAAAAGCAGTAACAAACCTAAGAAGATAGACGAGCAAACTCATTAGCTTAGCGGCCCCCAGTCGAAGAACATAATATGGTGAGCAATTCTCTGCTCACCGGTTGCCTGATAGCACTTATTTGTCGTACTTCAAAGCCACAACTGTCTCCAGCGCATCGCGCCGCTCTATTTTGAGGAGGAGATGGTTATGCATGAACAGGTCTGTGGCTTTGCTTTCTTGTTTTTTTCCTGGAACGTACATGAATACCACATTTGATACACACAGGAGAGTAATAGCTAACAGATCTGTTCATTCAGCACGACAAACGACAGGAAGACCTTTCAGAACAGCAAGACGTGATGCTTAAACTTCTCACTTCTTTCAAAATTGGCTTTATTGGCAGTGCTGGGTGTACAGAATATGTCATCTGGATTACATAATCAGATTCCAAAAATTAAGTCTTGTAATTATATTACTTTTTTAAATACTCTTAATCAGAATACAGTTACTTTTTTATTGATTACATTACTTAATATTCACAAAATGACAGTAGATTATTTTTTTTATCTTTAAAATGTTCCTTTCTCAGAAGTTTTATGAAATTGCACACACAGGCCAGCCACTAATCAGGCGACTATAATTACATGGAAAATTGAGAGGCCGCACGGCATAAACAAAATAAAATCTTTATTTTGATTTATTATAATTATTTTATTTTTATGATTTAATTATTAGCTTTTCATAAATATATGAACCCCTGCAGTTCCTTCCCCTGACATAATGTAATGTTTAATGGACTTCATGTTGTTTTTTGAAAGAATATTTTTTCATCCTATTTTTTTTATCAATATGTTAGCCTACAAGATAATGGTATTCAAATAAATATTATTAACACGTTAGTTCAAAAGTAATCTAAAGGTAATCAAAAAGCAGTCAGATTACATTACCAACCAAGTGTAATGTAATAGATCTCCATATTAACTACAATTGTTTTCAGGTAGGTAATTTGTATGCAGTAATGGAGTACAATTTGTAACTGTTGATTGGTTGCAGGGCATGTCGCCGGAAATAAGCCCAAAACACTTTTGATCACTACAGGGCAACACATTTGAAGACCTATTACTACAAAGTGACTTACGCTAGCATGCTTTCTGGGGAAAACATATTCTTTGTAGTGCAAATGATGCCCTTGTTCACAAATTCCCGTTTGACTTATCACAGCAGAGCAGATTGTCCCCTTACTTCACCCCAGTGCAGTGCAATTTTGCTAGTTTACAAACTCGAGAGAGGGTGTCTAATCTATAGATGGAAATTGGTAAATTTTTGCTTTTTATTACTAGACTGACAAATGCTGCATGTGCTCGTTCGTTCGTACACCCAAATGTATCTATTTATTGTTCTTTAACTCTTCTTCCGCCATTTCTCTCTCGGATATCGGTTGAGGAGTTGATTTAAAATGCAATAGTGAAAACAAAGCGTCCCCGAGTGAGATACTTCCTACGGATCAAACCATAGATTCTGCATTAATACCTCTGGCAGCTGTGATCTCGCATCATGTAGTGAAACTGCCCCCTGGTGGCACTTCCAGGGTTGAGATCTACCAGTAATTTCATAAACCAATGCAAAGTCATTTTTGTTACGGTAATTTCCCCCCGGGGGAAAAGTCAGTTTGTTATTAGCATGGTAATAGCATTCACAAAGAGCTAACACTATCTCTCCAGTAGTCCTGAGTTTGCATTCATTATGCAGCCTTGTTTCTCAACACAGAGTTGAGGTTCCAATCACAGCGAGCAGATGTCTTAAGTAGCTCCACTTTGGCAACCACGGTCTGCCGAAACCCTTGGGAAGCTCGTCTCTTGATGTGTCCCAAAGTTCATGTGAAGTGCTTCACCGATGCAGAGCTGTCGATCGAGCACGTACGCATAACATTTGCACATGAATAGTCACGCGCTTCTGTCTGACTGGTGGCAGTTTACAGCTTTTTCAGTTTACTGCCATCCAAAGTCTCCACATATATGGCAGCTGCTCCTGCTATTTACCTATATTTATAGTGAAAAAGATAATGGGATGCCAGGCAGTTGTTGATAGGCGAGAGAGAGAGGCGTCCACTCATTGATATAGCTGTCTGCAGCCCCCTCCCTGCCGTTATAATTTTTTTAATGTTTTTCATGTTATGTAACATAATTGTAGACTAACATTAACACTAATAGCAGCCAATTGTGCTGGTAGCCAGCCAACTGTAATGACTTTACATAACTGACAAGATTAGTGAAATAAAGCACAATTTCAAAATTAACTACAAAACACCCTTTCATGTTGTAAGATATTAGTTAGGTGACAATAAATACTTGAATACGGACCTCACTGGAATTACATTTCTGAAAATCTTACATTTTTCTGTTTCGTGTTATGTATTTATCTAAATATTTTCGGCTTGGCAACAGTTGTGAAGAATAAGGTCTTTGTTGTTGTGCTAAAAAACATGGTCTTTGTCGCCACCCAGCGGTGCGGATGCTGAACTGCTGATTTTTTTTTTTTTTAACCTTTTTTTTAATTATTGATCAGTTTATGCTAATGCAAATCGTTAAAAGTGGGCTTGTGACCTGATTCACAGCAACAGAAAAAAAACATGTACTGTGACCTGAAGGGGGACGTTTTTAATAATGATACCTTTTACTTCCTTATAACTATCAATCAGATGACAGGTGACGTAGTGGATTGGGTATGACAGGTTTTTCATCAAAGTTTTGATCATGTTGAAAATTGTGGGGCCTTCAAATATGATAGGCTTTATAGGGTTAACTTCAGTACAGATCAGAATCATGAAAATATTTTTTCTTCTGTGCAGTATTTCATCACACTTTCTTGATGTTGGCCTTTGACTCTGAGAGTTTAATTGCATGAAAGTTGGACCTCAAACGAGATCATGCAGCAAAACAAAGCCAAAAGTATCCTTCTTATTTGTTTTGGCTCTCTGGGAAATAGAAAGGACCTTAAAGAAATCAAGTTGGACAGGCTTGGAGCACAGTGTTAAATCTTCTCTCTCTCTCTCTCTCTCTCTCTCTCTCTCTCGAAAGCTGTAAGAGAAGACCACAAGTTTTCAGTGGAAGCCTGTGAAGAGGAAAAGATCAGAGAATTAAGAATGAAAGCTCAGTCTTCTAGTATTGAGAGATCAGTAGGCCTAAGCTAGAGCCTTATATACATATGGCACTAAAACAACAGATAATGAAAAGGAACGATAGAAAAGGGAGTGATGTAAATTTCAATGCCCAAAGTTCATTTGAAATGCATTTTTGGAGGGAGACTTCAGTGCAGCTTTTGTCAAATAACACTGACTGATAGGTGACTGTTGTCATTTCCTGTTCCCAGATATTGCACTTCTATCAGGGGGCTTCGGGGCTTATCTTCCAAATTCTGAACAACAAGTTTATTGCAGGAACCACGGAGCAGTAAGTAAATGGTTATTGTCAAACGTGATGTCTCTGTGGGATTGAGAGTCGGCTCCTGTAAACGTTTTACTCAAAGAAAAAATCCATTACAATTTCCTTCATTTTTCTTCTATAAATGGATATTTGCAAAGGACGTCAGATCTGCATTATAACTCACACACTATGATAATATTCTCAATACAATGTAAACATTGTAGCGACTGAGGCGAATCAGACACATAATCGCCTGTTACATTAACAATTATGTTGTAAATGCTCTATGCTTATAAGCAGACCTTCCCCCAATAGCACCAGGTACGAGGATACTCCGTTACCAGGGTTACCATAAGATAACCCTTGTTTTATGGTCCAAAAGAATGTGGCCACATGAAAAGTCCACATGGGAAAGACACAAAGCCTGTAAAACAGGAGTTGGAGTCATCTCTTCACAGGTGATGGTCATCTGAAGTCCTCACAGGACTTGAGTTGTCTCTTCACAGGTGATGGTCATCTGAAGTCCTCACAGGAGTTGAGTCGTCTCTTCACAGGTGATGTTCATCTGAAGTCCTCACAGGAGTTGAGTCGTCTCTTCACAGGTGATGTTCATCTGAAGTCCTCACAGGAGTTGAGTCGTCTCTTCACAGGTGATGGTCATCTGAAGTCCTCACAGGAGTTGAGTTGTCTCTTCACAGGTGATGTTCATCTGAAGTCCTCACAGGAGTTGAGTTGTCTCTTCACAGGTGATGGTCATCTGAAGTCCTCACAGGAGATGAGTTGTCTCTTCACAGGTGATGGTCATCTGAAGTCCTCACAAGAGTTGAGTCGTCTCTTCACAGGTGATGTTCATCTGAAGTCCTCACAGGAGTTGGAGTCATCTCTTCACAGGTGATGTTCATCTGAAGTCCTCACAGGAGTTGGAGTCATCTCTTCACAGGTGATGTTCATCTGAAGTCCTCACAGGAGTTGGAGTCGTCTCTTCACAGGTGATGTTCATCTGAAGTCCTTGCAAGAGTTGAGTTGTCTCTTCACAGGTGATGTTCATCTGAAGTCCCCGCAAGAGTTGAGTTGTCTCTTCACAGGTGATGGTCATCTGAAGTCCTCACAGGAGTTGAGTGGTCTCTTCACAGGTGATGGTCATCTGAAGTCCTCACAGGAGTTGAGTCGTCTCTTCACAGGTGATGTTCATCTGAAGTCCTCGCAGGAGTTGGAGTCATCTCTTCACAGGTGATGGTCATCTGAAGTCCTCACAAGAGTTGAGTCGTCTCTTCACAGGTGATGTTCATCTGAAGTCCTCACAGGAGTTGGAGTCATCTCTTCACAGGTGATGTTCATCTGAAGTCCTCACAGGAGTTGGAGTCGTCTCTTCACAGGTGATGTTCATCTGAAGTCCTTGCAAGAGTTGAGTTGTCTCTTCACAGGTGATGTTCATCTGAAGTCCCCGCAAGAGTTGAGTTGTCTCTTCACAGGTGATGGTCATCTGAAGTCCTCACAGGAGTTGAGTGGTCTCTTCACAGGTGATGGTCATCTGAAGTCCTCACAGGAGTTGAGTCGTCTCTTCACAGGTGATGTTCATCTGAAGTCCTCGCAGGAGTTGGAGTCGTCTCTTCACAGGTGATGTTCATCTGAAGTCCTCACAGGAGTTGAGTCGTCTCTTCACAGGTGATTTTCATCTGAAGCCCTCACAAGAGTTGAGTCGTCTCTTTACAGGTGATGTTCATCTGAAGTCCTGACAGGAGTTGATTCATCTCTTTATAGGTGAGGTTCATCTAAAGTCCTCCCAGGAGAGAGGAAGAAGGAGAGAGAGTGTGAGGAAACATTGTTGGTTAAGAAAAATTATTTCATTTGCTTTATTTGCACAGTGATTAGTAAAGCAACTGAACTTCTTCAGGGAAGTAATAAGGTAAAAGCAATTGTGGATATAGCAAATTACTTTTTAGGATTTAGGTCACAAGCTAGTAAAATTCAAGAAATACTGATTTGTAAATATGAGGCTCAAAATAGTGATTAAAAGCCTTATGGTACTTTTCATTCTTCAATGGAATGCCAGAAGTTTAATTGCAAATGGTCAATAATTTAAGAGATATATTCATAATCTGAAAGGAAAAACCTGAGGTCATATGCATTCAAGAAACATGGTTAAAATCAGACCTTGATTTTGTATTGAAAGGATATAATTGCATTATATGTGATAGAGAAAAAGGCAGAGGAGGAGGGTGTATGACATTTATTAAATTAGGAATACCGTATAGGTTTATTAACACCAAGGATCGTGAATGTGTGGTAACTGAAATATTTAATAAAGGTAGTGGTTATTTTACTATCATTAACTATTATAATCCTTGTGAAGTATTAAATAGTGAGTTATTGAAAAGTATTGTTAAGAGAAGCCACAGAGAGATTTGGTGTGGGGACTTCAATGCTCACAACAGTTTATGGGGTAGTAAACAGACAGATTTGAATGGTGAGGCAGTGGAAGAAATGATGAATGATAGGATGTTAGTGTGTATAAATAATGGTTATGGTACTAGAATTAATGTTTATAAAAATGAAACTTCTTGTATAGACTTAACTTTAGTTGATAGGAAAATTGCCAGTAGATGTGAATGGGAAATAGATCATAGCACAAGTATGGGTAGTGATCACTTCCCAATTACATGTGCAGTTGATATTGAATTTAAGATTGAACAGAGTTATGTGCCCCAAAGATGGAATTTTAAAAAAGCAGATTGGGAGAAATTTGTAGAAAGCTGTGGGAATGGGGAACGTATATCAATTAATAATGATCAGACAGTTGATTAAATGAATAGTAGTGTCAGTTCTTTTATATTGGTTGCTGCCAGCCAAAGCATTCCTGTTAGTCAAAACCAAAAGAACCAAACCATGGTGGAATGATAAGTGTTCTGAGGCTATCAAGGACAGGAACAAAGCTTTTAAGAATCTGTGTAGAACATTAACAATGGACAATCTTATTATTTACCAAAGGAAGAAGGCATTAGCAAGGAAGGTTATTAAAGAGGCTAAGAGAGATTCATGGAGACAGTTTTGCTCAACAAAAGGAAGAGAGACCACTTTAAATAAAGTATGGATGATGATTAAAAAGATGATAGGTAAATTTGAGCCTCCTCAGGTTTCTGTCTTAATTAAAGATGGGACCCATGCAATCTCAGATATGGAAAAAGCCAATATGCTTGCCATCTGGAGGAGCGGTATAAGAAAAGGAAAGAAGAGGTACTGAAAATAAATAGGAATATCTTAAATATCAAAGAGTCAAATATGTCTATTATGGATTCTGAAATTATATTGTCAGAACTTAAAAGGGCATTGAGTAATACTGCATACTCTGCACCAGGGATGGACAACCTGTGTTATGCTTTGTTTAGAAAATTGCCTGATAATATATTGGAGAAAGTTCTTAAGCTGTTTAACAAAGTATGGAATGAAGGTAATTTACCAAGCATGTGGAAATGGGCAAGAATCCTTCCATTTTCTAAGCCAGGTAAAGACTCAAGTGACCCAGGAAATTATAGGCCTATTGCACTCACTTCACATTTTGGAAAATTAATGGAAAAAATGATAGTTGGGCGTTTGAATTCTTTTCTAGAATACATAAATCCACTTAAAGTGTATCAAACTGGATTTAGGAGGTGCAAGTCAACAACTGATGCTCTGGTTAAAGTATGCAATGAAATTGAAAAGTCTTTAATAATGAAAGAAGTAATGGCGGCAGTTTTCCTGGATATTGAGAAAGCCTATGATACTATGTGGAGAGAAGGTTTGTTGATTAAATTAGGACAATTGGGAATTAATGGGAAAATTTATAATTACATACTTGACTTTCTCTCTCAACGTTCCATTAGGGTCAAAGTGGGTGATGCAGTGTCTGATGAATTTATTGTTGAAAATGGAATTCCTCAGGGGAGTGTTATCAGTCCTATCTTGTTCAACATAATAATTAATGATATATATGAAAATTGGGAGATAGTAACAAAGGTTTATTATATGCAGATGATGCTGTCATTTGGAGAAGAGGACGTAACATTTCATTTGTTAATGATAAGACACAAAAGGACATTCATGTACTTGAACAGTGGGGAATAAATTGGGGTTTCAAATTTTCTATTTCAAAGTCACAGGTTGTTTATTTTACTAGGAAAAAAGTCCCTGAAACTTGCAACTTGAAAGAAGGGAAAAATGTAAGTACCTAGGAATATGGTTAGATCCCAAACTTACATGGAAATATCACATTGAATATATGGAAACAAAGTGTAAAAAGGTAATCAACCTTATGAGACTGGTCACTGGGCATAATTGGGGAGCTGATAGGCTGTCTCTGATTAATATATATAAATCATTGATAAGATCAACTATTGATTATGGCTGTATAATATATAGCTCAGCATGTAAGACATCCCTCAAGAAAATTGAAAGAATGCAGTTTAAGGCTTTGAGGATTGCCCTTGGTGATTTTAAAACAACTCCTACAAGTGCTTTATTAGTTGAATCTAAGGAAACCCCTATTAATTTAAGGTATGAGAAATTGTCACTAATTTATTGGGTGAGGTTAAAAGGAAGTTTCAACAACCCAGCTCTGACAGTGCTTAGTGATTGTTGGGAATATTCTAAAAAGTCCAGTGGGTTTGGTTGGAATATTGACAATTTAGTGAATCATTATGGATTAAAAGAGTTGAAGTATGGCCCAGCATTAGCTTTAAGTTGTGTTCCTCCATGGCTGCTTCCTGTTCCAGAGGTAAATATTGATTTATTAGCGGACAAAGGTGAGAATCAAACTAAGCAAAGATTTACTGAAGCCTGCCTAATTTATTTAAATACTTCATATTATGGATATTTGAAAATATTTACAGAAGGTTCTAAAGAATCAAAAGGTCATTGTGGTATTGGTATTTAAATTCCAGAATTTGAACAAAGATAGGGGTATAGAGTGAGTGACCATTTATCAGTATATTCAATAGAGATGACTGCAATAATAACTGCCCTTAGGTGGGTTGAAGAGACTAAACCTCTTAGATCAGTTATATGTACTGACTCTATGGCAGTATTACAAAGTTTTATAACAGATAAAGCAATACGTGAAGATTTGGTATTAGAGGTAAAGCATCTTCTTTTAAATCTTATAAGCCTTGGACTAGCGGTGCAGTTCTGTTGGTTTCCAGGCCATTATGGAATTGATGCCAATGAAATTGCTGATAAGTTAGCTAAAAAAGTTCTGGAATTAGACAAAGTAGAAATTCACATTCCATTGGGTAAAGGAGATGCTAAAGCTTTAATTAAATCACAGATTATGCTAAAGTGGCAAGATGAATAGGAGTCAGAGAGTAATGCCAGATACTATCATAGGAACCAAAACTGTGTTGAAGGGAAAAGAATCACCTCATTGGGTCTTAATAGACACGAAGAAGGTATTATAACCAGATTGAGGTTGGGCCACACAGGCCTTAATTCCACTTTATCCTTAATAGGTAAAAGTAATGGCATATGCTCTGAATGTAAAGTCATGGAGGATGTCACCCATGTTTTATTTAGATGTAAGAAATTGTATCAACTCAGAAAGAAATGGAAAGACTCTGATGCAGAAAATGACATCCATAACATTTTACAGGAGCAAGGAATGCAGGGACAAAGAAGCAAGCATTTTATTATATATCTTAATGATACTGGTTTAAGTAGAATCTTTTTTTTTTCCTTCTTCCTCCTTTGGAGGGGGGTGGAGATGGTTTTGATATAATTATATGATTTTATGAATTGATGTGTCAGTTGCAACGTCCTTTTTATACACTCCTGTGTAGTAGTCCAGTAGGTGGCGATATATGTCTTAAAGATATGAACCGCCATTAATCAGAAGAAGAAGAAGTCCTTTCAGGAGTTGGAGTCATCTCTTCACAGGTGATGTTCATCTGAAGTCCTCGCAGGAGTTGAGTCGTCTCTTTATAGGTGATGTTCATCTGAAGTCCTCTCAGGAGTTGGAGTCATCTCTTCACAGTTGATGTTCATCTGAAGTCCTCACAAGAGTTGAGTCGTCTCTTCACAGGTGATGGTCATCTGAAGTCCTCGCAGGAGTTGGAGTCGTCTCTTCACAGGTGATGGTCATCTGAAGTCCTCGCAGGAGTTGGAGTCATCTCTTCACAGGTGATGTTCATCTGAAGTCCTCACAGGAGTTGAGTCGTCTCTTTACAGGTGATGTTCATCTGAAGTCCTCACAGGAGTTGCGTCGTGTCTTCACAGGTGATTTTCATCTGAAGCCCTCACAAGAGTTGAGTTGTCTCTTCACAGGTGATGTTCATCTGAAGTCCTCGCAGGAGTTGAGTCGTCTCTTCACAGGTGATGGTCATCTGTAGTCCTCACAGGAGTTGGAGTCGTCTTCACAGGTGATGTTCATCTGAAGTCCTCACAGGAGTTGCGTCGTCTCTTCACAGGTGATGTTCATCTGAAGTCCTCACAAGAGTTGAGTCGTCTCTTCACAGGTGATGGTCATCTGAAGTCCTCGCAGGAGTTGAGTTGTCTCTTCAAAGGTGATGTTCATCTGAAGTCCTTACAGGAGTTGAGTCGTCTCTTTATAGGTGAGGTTCATCTGAAGTCCTCCCAGGAGTTGGAGTCGTCTCTTCACAGGTGATTTTCATCTGAAGCCCTCACAAGAGTTGGAGTCGTCTCTTCACAGGTGATGTTCATCTGAAGTCCTCACAGGAGTTGGAGTCGTCTCTTCACAGGTGATGTTCATCTGAAGTCCTCACAGGAGTGGAGTTGTCTCTTCACAGGTGATGTTCATCTGAAGTCCTCGCAGGAGTTGAGTTGTCTCTTCACAGGTGATGTTCATCTGAAGTCCTCACAGGAGTTGCATCGTCTCTTCACAGGTGATGTTCATCTGAAGTCCTCACAGGAGTTGGAGTCGTCTCTTCACAGGTGATGGTCATCTGAAGTCCTCACAGGAGTCGAGTCGCCGCTTCACAGGTGATGTTCATCTGAAGCCCTCAGAAGAGTTGAGTCGTCTTCACAGGTGATGTTCATCTGAAGTCCTCACAGGAGTTGCATCGTTTCTTCACAGGTGATGTTCATCTGAAGTCCTCACAGGAGTTGAGTTGTCTCTTCACAGGTGATGTTCATCTGAAGTCCTCACAGGAGTTGGAGTCGTCTCTTCACAGGTGATGTTCATCTGAAGCCCTCACAAGAGTTGTCGTCTCTTCACATGTGATTTTCATCTGAAGCCCTCACAAGAGTTGAGTCGTCTCTTCACAGGTGATGTTCATCTGAAGTCCTCTCAGGAGTTGGAGTCATCTCTTCACAGTTGATGTTCATCTGAAGTCCTCTCAGGAGTTGGAGTCATCTCTTCACAGTTGATGTTCATCTGAAGTCCTCTAAGGAGTTGGAGTTGTCTCTTCACAGGTGATTTTCATCTGAAGTCCTCACAGGAGTTGGAGTCGTCTCTTCACAGGTGATGTTCATCTGAAGTCCTCACAGGAGTTGGAGTCGTCTCTTCACAGGTGATGTTCATCTGAAGTCCTTGCAGGAGTGGAGTTGTCTCTTCACAGGTGATGTTCATCTGAAGTCCTCACAGGAGTCGAGTCGTCTCTTCACAGGCGATGTTCATCTGAAGTCCTCACAGGAGTTGGAGTCGTCTTCACAGGTGATGTTCATCTGAAGTCCTCACAGGAGTTGCATCGTCTCTTCACAGGTGATGTTCATCTGAAATCCTCACAGGAGTTGGAGTCGTCTCTTCACAGGTGATGTTCATCTGAAGTCCTCACAGGAGTTGAGTTGTCTATTCACAGGTGATGTTCATCTGAAGTCCTCGAAGGAGTTGGAGTCATCTCTTCACAGGTGATGGTCCTCTGAAGTCCTTGCTGGAGTTGGAGTCATCTCTTCACAGGGGATGTTCATCTGAAGTCCTTGCAAGAGTTGAGTCATCTCTTCACAGGTGATGTTCATCTGAAGCCCTCACAAGAGTTGAGTCGTCTCTTCACAGGTGATGTTCATCTGAAGTCCTCGCAGGAGTTGGAGTCATCTCTTCACAGGTGATGTTCATCTGAAGTCCTCACAGGAGTTGAACATCACCTGTGAAGAGACAACTCATCTGTAGTCCTCACAGGAGTTGGAGTCGTCTTCACAGGTGATGTTCATCTGAAGTCCTCACAGGAGTTGAGTTGTCTCTTCACAGGTGATGTTCATCTGAAGTCCTCACAGGAGTTGAACATCACCTGTGAAGAGACAACCCATCTGAAGTCCTCGCAGTAGTTGAGTCGTCTCTTCACAGGTGATGGTCATCTTTAGTCCTCACAGGAGTTGCATCGTCTCTTCACAGGTGAGGTTCATCTGAAGTCCTCCCAGGAGTTGGAGTCGTCTCTTCTCAGGTGTTGTTCATTTGAAGTCCTCGCAGGAGTTGCGTCGTCTCTTCACAGGTGATGGTCATCTGTAGTCCTCACAGGAGTTGAGTTGTCTCTTCACAGGTGATGTTCATCTGAAGTCCTCACAGGAGTTGCGTCGTCTCTTCACAGGTGATGTTCATCTGAAGTCCTCACAAGAGTTGAGTCGTCTCTTCACAGGTGATGGTCATCTGTAGTCCTCACAGGAGTTGGAGTCGTCTTCACAGGTGATGTTCATCTGAAGTCCTCACAGGAGTTGCGTCGTCTCTTCACAGGTGATGTTCATCTGAAGTCCTCACAAGAGTTGGGTCGTCTCTTCACAGGTGATGGTCATCTGAAGTCCTCACAGGAGTTGGAGTCGTCTCTTCACAGGTG
Source organism: Gobio gobio (assembly GCF_949357685.1). NCBI lineage: Eukaryota > Metazoa > Chordata > Actinopteri > Cypriniformes > Gobionidae > Gobio > Gobio gobio. The sequence continues at coordinate 42,517,106 of NC_137109.1, forward strand.
ATGTTCATCTGAAGTCCTCGCAGGAGTGGAGTTGTCTCTTCACAGGTGATGTTCATCTGAAGTCCTCCCAGGAGTTGGAGTCGTCTCTTCTCAGGTGTTGTTCATTTGAAGTCCTCGCAGGAGTTGCGTCGTCTCTTCACAGGTGATGGTCATCTGTAGTCCTCACAGGAGTTGAGTTGTCTCTTCACAGGTGATGTTCATCTGAAGTCCTCACAGGAGTTGAACATCACCTGTGAAGAGACAACCCATCTGAAGTCCTCGCAGGAGTTGAGTCGTCTCTTCACAGGTGATGGTCATCTGTAGTCCTCACAGGAGTTGGAGTTGTCTTCACAGGTGATGTTCATCTGAAGTCCTCACAGGAGTTGGAGTCATCTCTTCACAGTTGATGTTCATCTGAAGTCCTCTCAGGAGTTGGAGTCGTCTCTTCACAGGTGATTTTCATCTGAAGCCCTCACAAGAGTTGAGTCGTCTCTTCACAGGTGATGTTCATCTGAAGTCCTCACAGGAGTTGGAGTCGTCTCTTCACAGGTGATGTTCATCTGAAGTCCTCGCAGGAGTGGAGTTGTCTCTTCACAGGTGATGTTCATCTGAAGTCCTCCCAGGAGTTGGAGTCGTCTCTTCTCAGGTGTTGTTCATTTGAAGTCCTCGCAGGAGTTGCGTCGTCTCTTCACAGGTGATGGTCATCTGTAGTCCTCACAGTTGTCTCTTCACAGGTGATGTTCATCTGAAGTCCTCACAGGAGTTGAACATCACCTGTGAAGAGACAACCCATCTGAAGTCCTCGCAGGAGTTGAGTCGTCTCTTCACAGGTGATGGTCATCTGTAGTCCTCACAGGAGTTGGAGTCGTCTTCACAGGTGATGTTCATCTGAAGTCCTCACAGGAGTTGCGTCGTCTCTTCACAGGTGATGTTCATCTGAAGTCCTCACAAGAGTTGAGTCGTCTCTTCACAGGTGATGGTCATCTGAAGTCCTTGCAGGAGTTGAGTTGTCTCTTCAAAGGTGATGTTCATCTGAAGTCCTTACAGGAGTTGAGTCGTCTCTTTATAGGTGAGGTTCATCTGAAGTCCTCCCAGGAGTTGGAGTCGTCTCTTCACAGGTGATTTTCATCTGAAGCCCTCACAAGAGTTGAGTCGTCTCTTCACAGGTGATGGTCATCTTTAGTCCTCACAGGAGTTGGAGTCGTCTTCACAGGTGATGTTCATCTGAAGTCCTCACAGGAGTTGAGTTGTCTATTCACAGGTGATGTTCATCTGAAGTCCTCGCAGGAGTTGGAGTCATCTCTTCACAGGTGATGGTCATCTGAAGTCCTTGCAGGAGTTGGAGTCATCTCTTCACAGGTGATGGTCATCTGAAGTCCTTGCAGGAGTTGGAGTCATCTCTTCACAGGTGATGTTCATCTGAAGTCCTCGCAGGAGTTGGAGTCATCTCTTCACAGGTGATGGTCATCTGAAGTCCTTGCAGGAGTTGGAGTCATCTCTTCACAGGTGATGGTCATCTGAAGTCCTTGCAGGAGTTGGAGTCATCTCTTCACAGGTGATGTTCATCTGAAGTTCTCGCAGGAGTTGGAGTCATCTCTTCACAGGTGATGTTCATCTGAAGCCCTCACAAGAGTTGAGTCGTCTCTTCACATGTGATTTTCATCTGAAGCCCTCACAAGAGTTGAGTCGTCTCTTCACAGGTGATGTTCATCTGAAGTCCTCACAGGAGTTGGAGTCATCTCTTCACAGGTGATGTTCATCTGAAGTCCTCGCAAGAGTTGAGTCGTCTCTTCACAGGTGATGTTCATCTGAAGTCCTCACAGGAGTTGGAGTCATCTCTTCACAGGTGATGTTCATCTGAAGTCCTCGCAAGAGTTGAGTTGTCTCTTCACAGGGGATGTTAATCTGAAGTCCTCACAGGAGTTGAGTCGTCTCTTTACAGGTGATGGTCATCTGTAGTCCTCGCAGGAGTTGGAGTCATCTCTTCACAGGTGATGTTCATCTGAAGTCCTCGCAAGAGTTGAGTTGTCTCTTTACAGGGGATGTTCATCTGAAGTCCTCGCAGGAGTTGGAGTCGTCTCTTCACAGGTGATGTTCATCTGAAGTCCTCGCAGGAGTGGAGTTGTCTCTTCACAGGTGATGTTCATCTGAAGTCCTTGCAGGAGTTGAGTTGTCACTTCACAGGTGATGTTCATCTGAGGTCCTCGCAGGAGTCGAGTTGTCTCTTCACAGGTGATGTTCATCTGAAGTCCTCACAGGAGTTGGAGTCGTCTTCACAGGTGATGTTCATCTGAAGTCCTTACAGGAGTTGCATCGTCTCTTCACAGGTGATGTTCATCTGAAGTCCTCACAGGAGTTGAGTTGTCTCTTCACAGGTGATGTTCATCTGAAGTCCTCACAGGAGTTGGAGTCATCTCTTCACAGGTGATGTTCATCTGAAGTCCTCACAGGAGTTGAGTTGTCTCTTCACAGGTGATGTTCATCTGAAGTCCTCACAGGAGTCGAGTCGTCTCTTCACAGGTGATGGTCATCTGAAGTCCTCACAGGAGTCGAGTCGCCTCTTCACAGGTGATGTTCATCTGAAGCCCTCACAAGAGTTGAGTCGTCTCTTCACAGGTGATGTTCATCTGAAGTCCTCACAGGAGTTGAACATCACCTGTGAAGAGACAACTCATCTGAAGTCCTCGCAGGAGTTGAGTCGTCTCTTCACAGGTGATGTACATCTGAAGTCCTCGTAGGAGTTGGAGTCGTCTCTTCACAGGTGATGGTCATCTTTAGTCCTCACAGGAGTTGGAGTCGTCTTCAGAGGTGATGTTCATCTGAAGTCCTCACAGGAGTTGCATCGTCTCTTCAGAGGTGATGTTCATCTGAAGTCCTCACAGGAGTTGGAGTCGTCTCTTCACAGGTGATGTTCATCTGAAGTCCTCACAGGAGTTGAGTCGTCTCTTCACAGGTGATGTTCATCTGAAGTCCTCACAGGAGTTGAGTCGTCTCTTCACAGGTGATGTTCATCTGAAGTCCTCGCAGGAGTTGGTGTCGTCTCTTCACAGGTGATGTTCATCTGAAGTCCTCACAAGAGTTGAGTCGTCTCTTCACAGGTGATGGACATCTGAAGTCCTCACAGGAGTTGAGTTGTCTATTCACAGGTGATGTTCATCTGAAGTCCTCGCAGGAGTTGAGTTGTCTATTCACAGGTGATGGTCATCTGAAGTTCTTGCAGGACTTGGAGTCATCTCTTCACAGGTGATGTTCATCTGAAGTCCTCGCAGGAGTTGGAGTCATGTCTTCACAGGTGATTTTCATCTGAAGCCCTCACAAGAGTTGAGTCGTCTCTTCACAGGTGATGGTCATCCGAAGTCCTTGCAGGAGTTGGAGTCATCTCTTCATAGGTGATGGTCATCTGAAGTCCTTGCAGGAGTTGGAGTCATCTCTTCATAGGTGATGGTCATCTGAAGTCCTTGCAGGAGTTGGAGTCATCTCTTCATAGGTGATGTTCATCTGAAGTCCTCACAAGAGTTGAGTTGTCTCTTCACAGGTGATGTTCATCTGAAGTCCTCACAAGAGTCACCTGTGAAGTGTGAAGTGTGACCTGTGAAGGTGTTCATCTCTTTACAGGTGATGTTCATCTGAAGTCCTCGCAGGAGTTGGTGTCGTCTCTTTACAGGTGATGTTCATCTGAAGTCCTCGCAGGAGTTGAGTTGTCTCTTTATAGGTGAGGTTCATCTGAAGTACTCCCAGGAGTTGGAGTCGTCTCTTCTCGGGTGATGTTCATTTGAAGTCCTCACAGGAGTCGAGTCGTCTCTTCACAGGTGATGTTCATCTGAAGTCCTCTCAGGAGTTGGAGTCATCTCTTCACAGGTGATGTTCATCTGAAGTCCTCTCAGGAGTTGGAGTCATCTCTTCACAGTTGATGTTCATCTGAAGTCCTCTCAGGAGTTGGAGTCGTCTCTTCACAGGTGATTTTCATCTGAAGCCCTCACAAGAGTTGAGTCGTCTCTTCACAGGTGATGTTCATCTGAAGTCCTCACAGGAGTTGGAGTCGTCTCTTCACAGGTGATGTTCATCTGAAGTCCTCGCAGGAGTGGAGTTGTCTCTTCACAGGTGATGTTCATCTGAAGTCCTCCCAGGAGTTGGAGTCGTCTCTTCTCAGGTGTTGTTCATTTGAAGTCCTCGCAGGAGTTGCGTCGTCTCTTCACAGGTGATGGTCATCTGTAGTCCTCACAGTTGTCTCTTCACAGGTGATGTTCATCTGAAGTCCTCACAGGAGTTGAACATCACCTGTGAAGAGACAACCCATCTGAAGTCCTCGCAGGAGTTGAGTCGTCTCTTCACAGGTGATGGTCATCTGTAGTCCTCACAGGAGTTGGAGTCGTCTTCACAGGTGATGTTCATCTGAAGTCCTCACAGGAGTTGCGTCGTCTCTTCACAGGTGATGTTCATCTGAAGTCCTCACAAGAGTTGAGTCGTCTCTTCACAGGTGATGGTCATCTGAAGTCCTTGCAGGAGTTGAGTTGTCTCTTCAAAGGTGATGTTCATCTGAAGTCCTTACAGGAGTTGAGTCGTCTCTTTATAGGTGAGTTTCATCTGAAGTCCTCCCAGGAGTTGGAGTCGTCTCTTCACAGGTGATTTTCATCTGAAGCCCTCACAAGAGTTGAGTCGTCTCTTCACAGGTGATGGTCATCTTTAGTCCTCACAGGAGTTGGAGTCGTCTTCACAGGTGATGTTCATCTGAAGTCCTCACAGGAGTTGAGTTGTCTATTCACAGGTGATGTTCATCTGAAGTCCTCGCAGGAGTTGGAGTCATCTCTTCACAGGTGATGGTCATCTGAAGTCCTTGCAGGAGTTGGAGTCATCTCTTCACAGGTGATGGTCATCTGAAGTCCTTGCAGGAGTTGGAGTCATCTCTTCACAGGTGATGTTCATCTGAAGTCCTCGCAGGAGTTGGAGTCATCTCTTCACAGGTGATGGTCATCTGAAGTCCTTGCAGGAGTTGGAGTCATCTCTTCACAGGTGATGGTCATCTGAAGTCCTTGCAGGAGTTGGAGTCATCTCTTCACAGGTGATGTTCATCTGAAGTTCTCGCAGGAGTTGGAGTCATCTCTTCACAGGTGATGTTCATCTGAAGCCCTCACAAGAGTTGAGTCGTCTCTTCACATGTGATTTTCATCTGAAGCCCTCACAAGAGTTGAGTCGTCTCTTCACAGGTGATGTTCATCTGAAGTCCTCACAGGAGTTGGAGTCATCTCTTCACAGGTGATGTTCATCTGAAGTCCTCGCAAGAGTTGAGTCGTCTCTTCACAGGTGATGTTCATCTGAAGTCCTCACAGGAGTTGGAGTCATCTCTTCACAGGTGATGTTCATCTGAAGTCCTCGCAAGAGTTGAGTTGTCTCTTCACAGGGGATGTTAATCTGAAGTCCTCACAGGAGTTGAGTCGTCTCTTTACAGGTGATGGTCATCTGTAGTCCTCGCAGGAGTTGGAGTCATCTCTTCACAGGTGATGTTCATCTGAAGTCCTCGCAAGAGTTGAGTTGTCTCTTTACAGGGGATGTTCATCTGAAGTCCTCACAGGAGTTGAGTCATCTCTTCACAGGTGATGTTCATCTGAAGTCCTCGCAGGAGTTGGAGTCGTCTCTTCACAGGTGATGTTCATCTGAAGTCCTCGCAGGAGTGGAGTTGTCTCTTCACAGGTGATGTTCATCTGAAGTCCTTGCAGGAGTTGAGTTGTCACTTCACAGGTGATGTTCATCTGAGGTCCTCGCAGGAGTCGAGTTGTCTCTTCACAGGTGATGTTCATCTGAAGTCCTCGCAGCAGTTGGAGTCGTCTCTTCACAGGTGATGGTCATCTTTAGTCCTCACAGGAGTTGGAGTCGTCTTCACAGGTGATGTTCATCTGAAGTCCTCACAGGAGTTGCATCGTCTCTTCACAGGTGATGTTCATCTGAAGTCCTCACAGGAGTTGAGTTGTCTCTTCACAGGTGATGTTCATCTGAAGTCCTCACAGGAGTTGGAGTCATCTCTTCACAGGTGATGTTCATCTGAAGTCCTCACAGGAGTTGAGTTGTCTCTTCACAGGTGATGTTCATCTGAAGTCCTCACAGGAGTCGAGTCGTCTCTTCACAGGTGATGGTCATCTGAAGTCCTCACAGGAGTCGAGTCGCCTCTTCACAGGTGATGTTCATCTGAAGCCCTCACAAGAGTTGAGTCGTCTCTTCACAGGTGATGTTCATCTGAAGTCCTCACAGGAGTTGAACATCACCTGTGAAGAGACAACTCATCTGAAGTCCTCGCAGGAGTTGAGTCGTCTCTTCACAGGTGATGTACATCTGAAGTCCTCGTAGGAGTTGGAGTCGTCTCTTCACAGGTGATGGTCATCTTTAGTCCTCACAGGAGTTGGAGTCGTCTTCAGAGGTGATGTTCATCTGAAGTCCTCACAGGAGTTGCATCGTCTCTTCACAGGTGATGTTCATCTGAAGTCCTCACAGGAGTTGGAGTCGTCTCTTCACAGGTGATGTTCATCTGAAGTCCTCACAGGAGTTGAGTCGTCTCTTCACAGGTGATGTTCATCTGAAGTCCTCACAAGAGTTGAGTCGTCTCTTCACAGGTGATGTTCATCTGAAGTCCTCACAGGAGTTGAGTCGTCTCTTCACAGGTGATGTTCATCTGAAGTCCTCGCAGGAGTTGGTGTCGTCTCTTCACAGGTGATGTTCATCTGAAGTCCTCACAAGAGTTGAGTCGTCTCTTCACAGGTGATGGACATCTGAAGTCCTCACAGGAGTTGAGTTGTCTATTCACAGGTGATGTTCATCTGAAGTCCTCGCAGGAGTTGAGTTGTCTATTCACAGGTGATGGTCATCTGAAGTCCTTGCAGGACTTGGAGTCATCTCTTCACAGGTGATGTTCATCTGAAGTCCTCGCAGGAGTTGGAGTCATGTCTTCACAGGTGATTTTCATCTGAAGCCCTCACAAGAGTTGAGTCGTCTCTTCACAGGTGATGGTCATCCGAAGTCCTTGCAGGAGTTGGAGTCATCTCTTCATAGGTGATGGTCATCTGAAGTCCTTGCAGGAGTTGGAGTCATCTCTTCATAGGTGATGGTCATCTGAAGTCCTTGCAGGAGTTGGAGTCATCTCTTCACAGGTGATGTTCATCTGAAGTCCTCACAAGAGTTGAGTTGTCTCTTCACAGGTGATGTTCATCTGAAGTCCTCACAAGAGTCACCTGTGAAGTGTGAAGTGTGACCTGTGAAGGTGTTCATCTCTTTACAGGTGATGTTCATCTGAAGTCCTCGCAGGAGTTGGTGTCGTCTCTTTACAGGTGATGTTCATCTGAAGTCCTCGCAGGAGTTGAGTTGTCTCTTCACAGGTGATGTTCATCTGAAGTCCTCGCAGGAGTTGAGTCGTCTCTTGTTCATCTGAAGTCCTCGCAGGAGTTGGTGTCGTCTCTTTACAGGTGATGTTCATCTGAAGTCCTCGCAGGAGTTGAGTTGTCTCTTCACAGGTGATGTTCATCTGAAGTCCTCGCAAGAGTTGAACATCACCTGTGAAGAGACAACTCATCTGAAGTCCTCGCAGGAGTTGAGTCGTCTCTTCACAGGTGATGTTCATCTGAAGTCCTCGTAGGAGTTGGAGTTGTCTCTTCACAGGTGATGTTCATCTGAAGTCCTCGCAGGAGTTGAGTCTTCTCTTCACAGGTGATGGTCATCTGAAGTCCTCGCAGGAGTTGGAGTCATCTCTTCACAAGTGATGTTCATCTGAAGTCCTCGCAGGAGTTGAGTTGTCTCTTCACAGGTGATGGTCATCTGAAGTCCTCGCAGGAGTTGAGTTGTCTCTTCACAGGTGATGTTCATCTGAAGTCCTCACAGGAGTTGAACATTACCTGTGAAGAGACAACTCATCTGAAGTCCTCGCAGGAGTTGTGTCGTCTCTTCACAGGTGATGTTCATCTGAAGTCCTCACAGGAGTTGAACATCACCTGTGAAGAGACAACTCATCTGAAGTCCTCGCAGGAGTTGAGTTGTCTCTTCACAGGTGATGTTCATCTGAAGTCCTCGCAGGAGTTGAGTCTTCTCTTAACAGGTGATGGTCATCTGAAGTCCTCGCAGGAGTTGTGTCGTCTCTTCACAGGTGATGTTCATCTGAAGTCCTCGCAGGAGTTGGAGTCATCTCTTCACAGGGGATGTTCATCTGAAGTCCTCACAGGAGTTGAGTCCTCTCTTCACAGGTGATGGTCATCTGCAGTCCTCACAGGAGTTGATTCGTCTCTTCACAGGTGATGGTCATCTGAAGTCCTCTCAAGAGTTGAGTCATCTCTTCACAGGTGATGTTCATCTGAAGTCCTCACAGGAGTTGGAGTCGTCTCTTCACAGGTGATGTTCATCTGAAGTCCTCGCAGGAGTTGGAGTCGTCTGCACAGGTGATGTTCATCTGAAGTCCTCACAGGAGTTGCATCGTCTCTTCACAGGTGATGTTCATCTGAAGTCCTCACAGGAGTTGAGTCGTCTCTTCACAGGTGATGTTCATCTGAAGTCCTCACAGGAGTTGGTGTCGTCTCTTCACAGGTGATGTTCATCTGAAGTCCTCACAGGAGTTGAACATCACCTGTGAAGAGACAACTCATCTGAAGTCCTCGCAGGAGTTGAGTCGTCTCTTCACAGGTGATGTTCATCTGAAGTCCTCGTAGGAGTTGGAGTCGTCTCTTCACAGGTGATGTTCATCTGATGTCCTCGCAAGAATTGAGTTGTCTCTTCACAGGGGATGTTCATCTGAAGTCCTCGCAGGAGTTGGAGTCATCTCTTCACAGGTGATGTTCATCTGAAGTCCTCGCAAGAGTTGAGTCGTCTCTTCACAGGTGATATTCATCTGAAGTCCTCGCAGGAGTTGAGTTGTCTCTTCACAGGTGATGGTCATCTGAAGTCCTCGCAGGAGTTGAGTTGTCTCTTCACAGGTGATGTTCATCTGAAGTCCTCGCAGGAGTTGAGTTGTCTCTTCACAGGTGATGTTCATCTGAAGTCCCCGCAGGAGTTGAGTCTTCTCTTCACAGGTGATGGTCATCTGAAGTCCTCGCAGGAGTTGGAGTCATCTCTTCACAGGGGATGTTCATCTGAAGTCCTCACAGGAGTTGAGTCCTCTCTTCACAGGTGATGGTCATCTGTAGTCCTCACAGGAGTTGAGTCGTCTCTTCACAGGTGATGGTCATCTGAAGTCCTCTCAAGAGTTTTGTCATCTCTTCACAGGTGATGTTCTTCTGAAGTCCTCTCAAGAGTTGAGTCATCTCTTCACAGGTGATGTTCATCTGAAGTCCTCACAGGAGTTGGAGTCGTCTCTTCACAGGTGATGTTCATCTGAAGTCCTCGCAGGAGTTGAGTCGTCTCTTCACAGTTGATGTTCATCTGAAGTCCTCGCAGGAGTTGAGTCGTCTCTTCACAGGTGATGGTCATCTGAAGTCCTTGCAGGAGTTGGAGTCATCTCTTCACAGGTGATGTTCATCTGAAGTCCTCGCAGGAGTTGAGTCGTCTCTTCACAGGTGATCTTCATCTGAAGTCCTCTCAAGAGTTGAGTTGTCTCTTCACAGGTGATGTTCATCTGAGGTCCTCACAGGAGTTGAGTCATCTCTTCACAGGTGATGGTCATCTGAAGTCCTCGCTGGAGTTGGAGTCGTCTCTTCACAGGTATTACAGTAATCTAGTCTAGAGGTCATGAATGCATGAACTAACTTTTCTGCATCAGAGACAGATAGCATGTTCCGTAGCTTAGCAATTACAAGTTGCTGTTTAATATAACACCCAGTTCTATTACTGTAGCGGATGAAGTAACTGTACATCCTTCTAAATGGAAATTATATTCAAAGAGATTTTGTGTACAGGTTTTTGGTCCAATAAGTAATATATCAGTCTTACAGCTCATCCAATATTTTATATCTTTAACACACTCTGTCAGCTTGGATAAATTAGAGATTTCATCTGGTCGTGCTGAATAATAACTGAGTATCATCGGCATAACAGTGGAAACTAATTCCATGTTTTCTTATAATATTACCAAGTGGCAGCATAAATATTGAGAATAACAGAGGGCCTAACACAGATCCTTGCAGCACTCCATAATTTTCCAACGTTATCTTAGTTTTTTCCCCCGTTTAAATAGACAAATTGGTAACGTTCTGATAGATACGATCAAAACCACTTTAATGCCTGTCCCTGAATACCAGTGTAATTTTGTAGACGATCTAAGAGTTTTTTTTGATCTATGGTGTCGAATGCAGCACTAAGATCAAGTAAAACTAGTATTGAGATACAGCCTTGGTCAGCAGCTAAGAGTAAGTCATTTGTGATTTTAACGAGCGCAGTTTCTGTGCTGATATCACATATCACATGAACACTCATGAAATGCAGAATAATGCAGAAAATAAATAAATAAAACAAGATATCAAAGCATCACAAAGTATGTAGTAATAATAAGTTGTCAAATTTGTGATAATGAGAAAACTATGATGTGAATAACTATATGCAATAATATTTTATGCAATGTAGTTACGCATAAATTCCACATTTTTGGTCCCCATGAGGAAAAAAGCTTATAAATCAGACTAAATTATGTTTTTTGAAAATATAGAAATGCATTAAGATTACATTTATGGGAAGTCCACAACATAGAAATATAGCGTGTGTGTGTGTGTGTGTTTCAGGTGTATGTTATGGTGACAAAATGTCCCCACAAAGATGGTAATACACACACAAATAACTTCCCAGAGACAAGGATTTTGGATATTGCCATCTTTGTGGGGACATTTTGTCACCATAACATACACCTGAAACACACACACACACACACACACACACACGCACACACACACACAACTCCCCATAGACAAGGATTTTGGATATTGCCATCTTTGTGGGGAAATTTTGTCACCATAACATACACCTGAAACACACATCCAAAATCCTTGTCTCTGGGAAGTTATTTGTGTGTGTGTGTGTTTCAGGTGTATGTTATGGTGACAAAATGTCCCCACAAAGATGGCAATATCCAAAATCCTTGTCTCTCGGGATTTATTTGTGTGTGTGTGTGTGTGTGTGTGTGTGTGTGTGTGTGTGTATGTTATGGTGACAATTTCCCCACAAAGATGGCAATATCCAAAATCCTTGTCTCTGGGGAGTTATTTGTGTGTGTGTGTGTGTGTACGTTACCCATGTCCTCACTTTTCAAAAAGCTTCTAAATCATACAGAATGAGGTTTTTTTCACAGAAAGTGAACTGCGCAGTTTCCTGTGATGGGTAGATTTAGGGGCAGGGGCAGTGTAAGGGGATAGAAAATACGGTTTGTATGGTATAAAAAAAACATTATGCCTATGGAATGTCCCCACTGTGTGTGTGTGTGTTTCAGGTCTATGTTATGGTGACAAAATGTCCCCGCAAAGATGGCAATATCCAAAATCAGGGGGAGACTTTGATGGAAAGATATAACTTTTAATTGTTTTATTTTATTATAAATGCAGTATGTAATGTTTAAATGTTGTGGTATAGAAGAACCAATTTGTTTCCCCAAAGAATCTTTCAGTAAACAGTTCCTTTTTTAGTTATAAAGAACATTCTAATTATCAAAATAACATTTTCTGCTGACTAACCTTTTGTGGAGTGGAAAGGCTCCATGGATGTTAAATGTTCTTCATGTAGTAACCATATATACAAAATATAAAGAACCCTTTTTTTTGTTATGTGTGGGAAAAACAAACAAACAAAAAGCTGCGTCATGGAAGCCAATAGATCAGTCATTGCTGCCCCGTGTTTATTGTGTTTTGGAGGCTGCTGTCCGCGGTGCTGAAATTCTCCCTTTCGCTCTACAGCTGCTGGTCAACAATCAACGAATTAGCGAATACCCCTGAATAACTTAAACCAATGTTATACTAGTACAAAAACAGCAGATGGCACAATTGGCATAAAAACAGGGGTTGTGTTTAAAGGCTGTGAGTCTACGTCACTAAAAAAAATAATCAACGATCCCCGTGTTGTGTTTAAATGTGTGTAATCTCATTTTACTTGATTAAAACATACCTACACGAAAATGCGCGTGCTAGACAGATCGTTCGGCATAGGAAATGATTGACAATAGAAACTTTTGAATCACCAGCTGGTACTGATCTTTACAAGACTTTATAGACAGGCTTGGACGAGATCAATTGGTCAGTCGAGCAATTCGATTGCCTTTCAGAGGCAGATGTCACGATGCGCCCACTTCAAGCAGATGGACAGTGGACACGACACTCGTCGCCTGCAGTAAATCCCAATAATCTATGCATGAGCAAGCCTAATGGTCACTTTCCATTCAGGATCGGCAGCATTTTGACTTGAATTTACTATACAATTAACGGTTAGACATTCAGCTTGATTTTTAACATCCTGTTCGATAGTAAGCCACAGAAAAAGAAGACGGCTCTAGGATGGACTTTTCTCATCTACTTGTGTTAGATAGGCTATATTTGTGATAGATAGATAGATAGATAGATAGATAGATAGATAGATAGATAGATAGATAGATAGATAGATAGATAGATAGATAGATAGATAGATAGATAGATAGATAGACTTCTCTCCTGATATAGTAATATGGAACACTATATGAAGGAAAGACTATCACAAGTCATCTGTGAGTTAGTGCAAGTGATCAAAAAACACCTGACGGTACAGTACGAAGCAGATGTGCAATTTGAGCGCACGTGCCTCATCTCCTGACGATCACATTCACCTTTTTTCTGATAAGGAAGCAGCATTAGTCTGTGTCACAGGCCATTACAGCCGGGGACTGACCCCCCCATGATCAATAGCATGAGCTACGTCGATCGTCTCATCCTCTCGTCCTCATTGGCTGAGCTCACCCAGAGGAAGGCCCACCTCAAGATCGTAGTGTAAAATTTCCTTCCACGATATTTCAATCTACCACGCAATTGAAGCATAAGGACGGAGAAGGCGCTTTAAAAGGTACGTTTTCATTTGAATTTTCACGTCTACGAGGCTGAAACGCAGTTGTTTGTATTAGCATGAACCGAAATCGTGTGAAAATACTAACGGTGTGCTCGTGAGGACATAAAACCTCGATGGAAACGAGTGTTCGCGCGCTCGTATGCAAATTAAAACATTACATGTTGAAATTTGTATGCAACCTGATGATGAGCCGGGCAATTGTTTTGTTTTTCCCGTGTCGTGTCCAGCACTTCTGTGTGAGGACATTGGAGAGGTGACACCATATTGTAAATGAGCATCTCCTTTTTGCGTTTAAAATCAAATATGCTGTCTGAAAATCAGTAATGTGTCGTCACACATTGTTCTCCATTATAGTAATGCATTCGGTGTGTAAAATGACTTGAATTGACTATGAAGCAAAAAATGCACGTGCCCTTTTTATTTTACACAAGCATTAAAATGTCTCTTAGGAACCCATATAGACGCCCAGTATAAAATAAGCTATTTAGGAGTTTGAGTAAAACAAAAATGTATGTGTTTGTGAACATCTCGATGACACCTCCTGCTGTTAAAATAACGTCAGCTGATGGTGTGAATGTTCTCATCTCATTGTGTGAGCATGTATGGGCGTTTTATCTACAGGGAAATTAGACTCCTGATTGTTGTACTGACAGCCTGCTATTACCAAACCCACTTGCTCTCAATTCCAAATGAACCCAAATGTGTCATATACAGTGCCACACAAACCCTGTTTTTGATTGTGCGCTGCCACATAACTTGTTCTCTTGGATGCAGAGGGGCCAAGATGGATGTTTTTATGAAGGGGCTTTCTAAAGCTAAAGAAGGTATGGCAGTGGCCGCAGAGAAAACCAAGGAAGGCGTCGCGGTGGCTGCTGAGAAGACCAAGGAAGGCGTGATGTTTGTCGGTAAGACATGGAGCATATCATGCTCTTTTTAATGCATGCATATCACGAATCAAGCGTGAGCTTGGTGGGAGTGGGAGGGACCACGAAGCTCAGAGCCTGAGGGCCAGGAGGGGGTTGCTATCTGTTTCACTGCCTCTTCTCAGAGCATCACTATAGGTCCAGACACTATTGTGTAATGTTGTGATTGGCTGGGATATTGGGTGGGGTTTTCCAGGCCTCTTACGTGTACCATGTCTTATTGAAATGAATAGATTTTTTTTTCTTAAAGAGCCCTATAGAGCCACATTTTTACCACATGTGGGCATTTTTGAGCATGTTCAAGTCTTAATTTAGTCTCTTTTAACACTGAGGACGGTTAGTTCTTAGAATTATTTCAAATAACATTTCCTAATGAATAATGATATTAATCATTAATGGCTGCATATTAATGATTAAGACTACACAGAAGAATATTTGTAGAATATTTATTGTTCATTTTGAATTTAATGAAAATATTTAAATGTTTTCAGAATTTCTTTTGGTTTAGTACATTGGCAATATAAAAGCCAGATATTTAATTTTATTTAAACATATTGCCTTCCTTACATAACACTCACATTTCTCAAAATTAATAGATTTTTCATTTATGCCAAAAATCATTAGGATATCAAGTAAAGATCATGTTCTATGAAGTTATTTAGTAAATTCCCTACTGTAAATATATCAAAAATGTATTATTATTGGCTAAGGACTTCATTTGGACAACGATTTTCTCAATATAGATTTATTTTTTTGCACCCTCAGATTTTCATTCACAATAGTTGTATCTCGGCCAAATATTGTCCTATCCTAACAAACATACATCAACGGAAAGCTTATGTATTCAGCTTTCAGATTATTTATTAATCTCAATAATAAAAAAAGACCCTTGTGACTTGTTTTGTGGTACAGGGTCACATATTTCAAAATATACAGTAGTACATTAAGTAATGATCTGTCAAACATTATAGACAATAATAATAAAGTATTGTCAAGGTAATCTATCCTTTTCTATTAAGGGTCCTACTCTGTTTTCCAGAGCACATAGTTTGTGGTGTGACACTAGGTCACTCATCTTTCCAATATTTCTCACAGGAGAATATTTATTTAGGAAAATATGATCCTACTGCAGTATATTTCACTCTAACAACAAATGCTGTGACAGTTTTGATCGCATATCATTTCTGAGGTTGTCATCACTCTCATAGTGCACAGCCTCCTGAAATGGCCTGTTTAATCAACAATGGATTTTACATCTGGAAAATTGAAAGCACTCGGGATACTGGGCCGATATTGATTCTAGTAAAACATAAACTGTAAACGGAGAAAATCCATTTCACGTAACCTGATCTTATAAGTTGATTCTTAATGTACACGCTAATTTGAGAGTGAAATAACACCGCGTGAGATGGTTGACTTCTGGAGCTGATCCAGCATCTCTCTGATCTCCTATCGGGTTGGAAAAAAGCCTTACAGGCCACATGTCACACAATTCCATGAGCTCATAGACCTCTATATGCACAGCGCCCATGACAGAGGGCTCTGAGTATAAACACAGACCAGAGTGACAGTCCAAATCCTTATACAGAGTTGAAAGAAAGGAAAAGTATCTTTCCTAGCTTGTCTTAAATTATTCCAGCTTGCTCTTCTTGATTCCGTGTGCTTTGATCAGTAAGACGAGACTTTGCTGTAATTGGAGACTAGTGGGGCATTTGTGTTTAAGTGCGTGCGTTCATCCCCAGCGACAACACTCATTCATACTCCTCTGTTTTGATGTTGAGATGAATGAATAATAGAATCCCTTCACATAAAAAAATCACATCTGTCCACCAGCATCCCAGGGAGAGACGATTAGCCCAGATATCTCAAGCCCATCTGCGGTTGCTTTGCGAGCACATAGCACATCGTCCTGTACAGTTGCTGTCATTTTCTTTGCGGTGAACACAAGCTTGCACTTATACCGGACTACCACGGTGACCTGGGACACCATGCTCGAATGGCCTTATGGGAGTGTGTGTTAGCGCGTGGAGGAGGGGTGAGGGTTAGCTGATAGGTTCTTGTTTCACCTTGGACAGCAGCTGTACATCTCACACTCCTTCACGCACATGCGCCAACAACCCATCTGACGAGAGATTGAAGAGGAAGTGGCCTCTGTTATTGTCACACTGGCTCGTTTTGTCCCACTGCTATTAATTTCCTGTCCGTTTTACATTTATTTCCTCTGTGGTTCCTCATATCGAGCTGTATATTCCCTGCTGTATATTTAGTGGTATATTTATTGTTTATTTAGGCTCCCACACTGTGTGCTCCATACATGATTGTGTGGCTTGCTGGGAAGAGATGTGCTATTACTTATATTACTTCATGATATATATATTATCAAAAATACAGTAAACAATTATCTTGTTAACTATTATTACAGTTTTAACTATTTTCAATTTATTTTTTAAATAACTTCTATTTTTCCTGTGATCATTCTAAAATGCTGATTTAGTGCTCAGAAAACATTTCTTATTAACATACATTTTGAAAACAGTTTCTGTTTAATATCTTTGTGGAAACTGTTACAATAGAAAGTAAAAATAGACAGTCTTTGCTGTCACATTTTGTATAATTTTAATGTGTCCTTGCTGAATAGAAGTATTCATTTCTATAAAAAATATATATTTTTATGCTAACTTTGGAATGGTATACAATATATTATGCATTGCAAACAGAAATGTGAGGAACATAAAATGTATAATAGCAATAAACTGTATAAAAATTATAATAGCAACATTATTTAAAAAAAACCTCCCAGAATATCTTAGAAATCACACAACCGTACCCTAGCAATCCACAACATGCAAACAATAAATATACAATAAATAATAAACACTATTCACTTTTTTCCCCCGGAAACGTCTAGTAAAATGATGTGCTTTACAGACATTTCTGTCAGTGATAGATTAAATAAAGCACTTTTAATCTGCCCTTTTCATCTAAAAAGATACTTCTGTTACACTGCATTTATGACCAAGTCTTTCCCCTTTTAAGAAGCGACTTTGGGTTATAATGACTCAAGTGCTGAAGATGAAACACATCAGCTTCAATGAGTCATCATGGGTCAATGACTCTAGTTTAAACATATTTTAGCTCAAGAGTAATTCCTCTTCTTCTCGCACTTGTAAGAAACATGCTCAAACCGAGACATAGAGTGCTATTTGCTCTTAGAGTATATAGTAACATCCTTCCTACCAAGTGCTTCTGAGCTGCATTACTCATGCAGGCTGGTTAAGGTGACAGGTCTGAGATACAGGTTCTATTAGCTCTAATGATTTTTCAGTGAACCTTTAAATGAAGCTGCACTGGGAGTTCCAGGCTTGTATTTCACATTGTCTCTCTACTTATTGCCTGTCTGGATCATGTACCTACTTCCAACCTTATCACAGTTCCTTTAGAGGGCTTATTTAATGTGTGTTTCTATATTGTAATTGGCTGGGTAAGTGATTTTACTATATTTTTTGTGTGCTTGCAGGCAACAAGACCAAAGACAGCGTTGCAACAGGTAAGATGATTCTGTAAACTGTTCTTTAGTCTCGACTTGTAAATAATGGATACGTCTCATTTAATGTGTTCAAAGGGCATGGCTTACAGCCAGTAAGTGGAACCGAGACAAATAGTTCTGTGCCTGGGTGATATTTCAGAAGGTTATTTGTCTAGGACAGATGGACAACTAGGAAAGTCACAGTGTTTTTAAGTATGATTAACTGTGAGCACAATGTCTCTAAACCACAATACCTGACACAAATATAAAATAGTTTTAAGCACAGTTATATTGTTATAAATATTATACTCTTTCCCTGTCATTGGCGGAATTTTCCGGCTTTCTGTGTTTTCAATGTTATACGGGAGGATGCGCTATTGCACATCTTCTGAAAGAGTACTGGCGAAAACATGCGAAAAAGATGCAAAAACAAGTGATATCATACATAAGAAAATGCATATGTAAAATAACGCGATCATTAACATTAAACAGCATATAAATCAAAACTGCCTAACGTTACCGAATAAAATGTCGACCCAGGACGAGCTATAGGACTGTGCAAGCTTTGGGAGTGTTTTGGACTCGATCTACTCCATCTATGTTTTAATCAGGGCTTGACATAAACACCCACCAACCTGGCAAATGCTGAATTTTATATATAATATATACATTTTCCACTTGTAGTCGATACTGAAATATCTGAAACGCTTCCAATACTCATTTTCAGCAGAATAAGTACACGATACCAGCTGCGATTCCTCTCCGACAGCGAGTAGACACAGAAAGTTTCTTTGCTGCTTTTTGCACTTTAGCAGTCAAATACACACAAAATAATGTTAAAATCCCGTTTTAGCGAGTTTACACAGTCAGGGATGTTTTAAGTGAACTTAAACAGCTGAGAAAGAAAACGTATGGGTAATAGTGATGGGTCGGTCATGAACGATTTGTTAATTTTGAACAAATTTTTAATATGACTCGGGAACAACGAACTGTCTCAGGGAGTGATTCGTTCATTTTGTGTTGATCGTGCATGCGCAACATCCCATAGGTTCTGTACAGGAAACAGAAATGATTAGTTCACGTCTCTAGTCTTCATTTTCGAGTCTGAGTCGTTCGTTTGTCAAGTCTGTACCGGAAAGAGAAATGATTAGGAGTCTGACTCTTTTGAGTCTCGTTCTTTTTTCACGTGATGTGACAGCTGTATTGGATTCAGAATTAGTTAATAATTCCCAAACTTCATCACAAACAAGCACGTAGTCCATTTTTTAAACTCGAACAGTTACATGATGTGTTACTGGTCTCAAATTATAGCTATTTTATTTCTTAAAATGTATATATTTTTTGAATTTCTGGATAGTGGATAGTGCTTTAAACTTTATCCGTATGATGGGGAAAATCACTTTGATAAAGCACGGGATGTGTGAACAACTAGATCGGGAGGCGAGGTAAACTGACTGCATAGCCTGAATAAAGACCCAGATAAGAAAAAAGGGCTGTGCGATATTGAAGAAAAATGCGATATGCGACATCCTTGTTAAATAATGCGATATTCGATATGAGATACGATATTGCTTTAAGTGTGTAAAATCTATTTCTTTCCCCAACTGATATCTTTCACTTAGAGCATAACTGACTGTGTTTAGATGAATACTCATCAAGACCAAGGCCATTTTGACATAACGGTGTGTGTGTGTATTTGACAGTTTGAGTGTGTAACAAGACACGAAAAAAAGAACAGCTTGTGCGCACGTTTCGGTGTGTGTCAGACAGCGCGAGACTGCAAGGAGTTGTTTTTCGCAAGTTATTGCATTTAATAACTCTTTTTAACGTCAAGCAAGTCACATAAGTAAGTCGTGCTCAGTCTATTCTCTGCTATATGCATCAACCTAAAACGTACACTTTTCACAATGTTGAAGTAGCCTATTAAAGTCATTCAGATATTGCGTGCCTTTGCGATATGCATATTGCGATATTTACATTTGCGATATTTTGATCATTTCGATATATTGCACAGCCCTATAAGAAATTAATTAATCGTTTCTGTTTCTCATAATTTGGCTTGTCCTTGCATTGCATTTTTTTCTTATTCTAAATGTAATCAACGTTGAGTAAGTTGATGTTTTGGGGAATTTGGCCATTATATGTAAAGTTTTAATGTACTGGGGAATTTGGCTATTAACATGTAACATATTAATTATATTTTGTTAAAATGAACGAAATGACTCGAAAAAAGATTTGTTAATTTTGATGAAAGAGATTCAAAGATCTGCGTCAGTAAAATGAACCAAACTTCCTATTACTAATGTGTAAAAGTATAATGGATCCGTGCATCAGGTCTTAAAGTGACAACAGCCTAATTGCTGCCAAATTGTGAGATAATATAAAAAATATCTATATGGCAGTTTTTCCCCATGGTATCGATGTCAGTATTTAAAATGCTGAGTGGCTAGTAACTTTGGAAAAGCACTAGCCACAGTGGCTGGTGAGCAAAAAAGTTAATGTCAAGGTCTGGTTTTGATCATCATTCTGAATCTGATCCAGATGTAGTCTCTCTGACAAGAACGTGATTTTCTCAACTTTTTGAGGGTCTTGAGGGACCAGAGGGTCTATTATTTTGTTTGATATATTGTGTGTTCAGATATTGTCATACAACAAAATATTGAAAACTTTTGTGAAAACGATCCAAAATGCTGCCGGTAGCTGGCAACTTTTTTCAAAAACGCTGGCAGGGAAAGAGTTAAAAATCATACATGATGATATAATGCATTAAATGCATAAGTGTTTCTTTTTCACAGACAGCAGTACGTTCACTTCTTTCACTGTCTTTAAAAAACATTGTTGTTTAAAATGCACAGTGAAAAAAGTTAAATTGTACAATTATTGTCTTAAAGATATATTATATATCTACCTGGTCTGATTATTTAAAGTTTGTTTAAAGTTTTATTTAAACTATTGAAAGTATTATACCCTTTTGTAGGTATAATCCAATATAAACAAGCAGGTTCATTAAGAAATGTATTTTATCGAATAAAATCTGTTTTTCATATTACCACATAGCATTGACATTGTGTAGGAGAGTTGCACATTTGTTTTCTTATATTGACAAATAAATATTGAATCTCTGACTTTGAGTGATGTGTTTGTGTTGGAAATGGGTTGTGTCTGTGTTTCATCTCCGGTTAGTGGCTGAGAAGACAAAGGAGCAGGGCTCTCAGCTGGGAGGAGCTGTGATGCGCGGTGCTGGAAACATCGCCGCCGCCACCGGCCTGGTGAAGAAGGACGAGTTCCCCAGTGACTTGAACGTATGTTCTTATTCTTATATATCACTTTATTTACCTGACAAAACAATTTTGACATTGTACTAGACATACAGATAGAGCTTAAATACACCCCTGGGCAAAAAAAAAAAAGAAAGAAAAAGATATTTGGGCCAAGTCCTAAATGGCTAAAAACTAAGCTTTTAATTGACTTAACCGCAAATTATTGGTCAGGAAATTAGCAAAATGTAAGCAAATATACTACTTAAAAAGCCATTGCTGTCTCAGAAAACATCAAACACAGAATTAAGTTTTTGGCAGAATATGGGAAGTTGTGTGTGGAATCACAGTGAAACACGTGTTACATGGTGATAGTCCAGAGCGGTGTCCTCGAAAATCTGGTTAGAAATATATGATTAAATGTGTTTTATATGATTATATGTGATTAAACACTGCCCGTTTGAGCTTCGTCTAGAACCAATGAGGTTCGTTATTTTGTTACGCAGCACATTTGAGCTCCTGCAAGAACCAATGAGGTTCATTCTTGTGTTACGCAGCACATTTGAGCTTCAGGAAGAACCAATAAGGTTCATTCTTGTGTTACGCAGCACATCTGAGCTTCAGGAAGAACCAATGAGGTTCTTTCTCGTGTTACGCAGCACATTTGAGCTTCAGCAAGAACCAATGAGATTCATTTTTGTGTTATGTAGCACGTTTGAGCTTCAGCAAGAACCAATGAGGTTCATTCTTGTGTTACGCAGCACATCTGAGCTTCAGGAAGAACCAATAAGGTTCATTCTTGTGTTACGCAGCACATCTGAGCTTCAGGAAGAACCAATAAGGTTCATTCTTGTGTTACGCAGCACATCTGAGCTTCAGGAAGAACCAATGAGGTTCTTTCTCGTGTTACGCAGCACATTTAAGCTTCAGCAAGAACCAATGAGATTCATTTTTGTGTTATGTAGCACGTTTGAGCTTCAGCAAGAACCAATGAGATTAATTTTCGTGATATGTAGCACGTTTGAGCTTCCACAAGAACCAATGAGGTTCATTCTTGTGTTACGCAGCACGTTTGAGCTTCCACAAGAACCAATGAGGTTCATTCTTGTGTTACGCAGCACGTTTGAGCTTCCACAAGAACCAATGAGGTTCATTCTTGTGTTACGCAGCACATTTGAGCTTCCACAAGAACCAAAAAGGTTCATTCTTGTGTTATGCTGCACATTTGAGCTTCAGGAAGAACCAATGAGGTTCATTCTCGTGTTACGCAGCACGTTTGAGCTTCCTCAAGAACCAATGAGGTTCGTTCTCGTGTGTTACACAACACATTTGAGCTTCTGCAAATATAAGAGAATATTGCAGAATGGCTTGTTTCCCACAAGTGAAAAGTTATTTTTCAACAAGAAAATGCTCCTGCCCAAACTGTAAAGAAAACCAAGAAGTGGCTTACAGGATGATTTCACTTCAAAATGAAAATTTCCTGCTATTTTACTCATCCCCATCTCATCCAAGATGTTTATGTCATTCTTTCTTCAGTCTTTCTTCTCGTCCTTTCCAATGGGATTGCGCAATCCGTAGCACGTCGCAGAGCAACGCAAGATGAGCAATTCAGGTTAAAAAGTTGATTTTATTTAATGACGTTTCGCTAGATAAGACCCTATTCCTCGTCTGGGCTCGAGCAGAGCCTCTGAAGCCCTTCGAAGCCCCTTGAAACTGCATTGATTTGGACATTCAACATTTTGGTTGCCATGGAAGTCTATGATGTGGAAAAAAATCCTGAAATGTTTTTCTCAAAAAATGTAATTTCTTTTCGACTGACGAAAGAAAGACATGAACATCTTGGATGAGATGGGGGTGAGTAAAATAGCAGTAATTTTTCATTTTTTAACTGAACTAATCCTTTAAGAACAAGTCCATCAAGCTCATGTTTTGGCCTGGTCAGAGTTCAGAACCCTATAGTGAATATTTGGTCTCACATTAAACTCAAATGAAATGGGAGACATTTTTCAAATTTCTCATGAACTGTTTGAAGCTATTAACATTGAGTGGATAAATTACTCTTCTTTCTGTTAAAAGATGTTCACAAGTTGGGGAAGACTATTCCAATGCTAAGTTACAATCTACAGTATGTGTGCAATTCTTGCTCATTTCCTGATCAGTGATTTGTGATTAAAATGGTTAAGACCATTAAAAGACCTTAAGCTTGGCCCATTTTTTTTTTTCGTCCAGGAGAGTACATACAAAAAACTAGGGTCCTAGGACTGCGGTCCTGAAACATCAGGTATACCCTACTCCATTTCTGATCAGTTTTTTTTAATTCATAAACTAGAAAATGTAGTAAACGTTAATAGATTCACATCTTCTCTGTGTCCATCAGACATAGACATTGGTTATTCCATGAGAAATACATGCCACTAGAAAAAATAACACTTTCTATCAAATGGCTGTATACTACACCTCACACACTCACCTTCACATCATAACACATGACACATAATGGATCGGCGCTTATCCCACAGGGAATATCGTGTCTTACTTTGTCTTTCTGTCCTGCTGAGCCCCCTCTGCTCTCCCCTCCCCCCGTCTCTCTCTCTCTCTCTTTTTCTCGACCATGCCCAAGGTCACTTAGCACTTTGCACATTACTTAAAAATGCACAATGGGAGGAGAAGTCAGCCAATCTTCAAACTTAGGCAGACCTTCTTCTGTTTAAACAAACTGTTGATATCAGAGCGCTCTGGGTTTTGAACAGTAGTGGTAGTAGTGACAAATGTGGTATTCCTCGGATTTTCCCCACCAGGCTTAAAAATTAGTCTTGTCCTTTGTGGTGACTCAGTAATCTCTTAAATCACTTAGAGGCAAAATCAGCATAAGAAGCTTGCAGCATATGTGCTTGCAGTTGTGTGTGTATGTGTATGAAGCCTGCTGGAGCCAAAGAAACAAACACAATGTCGCTGTCATCGTTTTTAAAGCTCTAGTGCTTTAGTTAAGCCATCATCCTGATTCATTTGGAGTACAGTTATTGTCATAAGAAGTGTCTGATGATCGGTTTAAGTGTGTAGTTTAGCAGCTTTGAAACATGCGAAAGTGTGTGGGTGGTCAGTGCTAACTGTATTGCTGTACTGACTGTGCCATTTGTGTGTGTGTGTGTGTGTGTGTGTGTGGGAGAGATCAATGTATTGACAAAATGTCCCCAAAAGGATAGTAATACCAGACATTTTTGATCTTGTGTAGAATTTTTTTTTTTCCCATGAAATTTAAATTATTTTATTTATTTTTAACACATTTTTTTTAGGAAGAAAATTGCAGAATGTTTTCTGTGCGGTTAGTGTTTAGGGTAGGATTAGTGGAAAAAAATACATAATTTGTATGGTATAAAAATCATTATGTCAATGTAAAGTAAAAACAGAAAACAGAAACAGGTTGTGTTTCAGAAACATAGTGTGGCACAGTCCAGTCTGATTGTGGGTCATTCTCAGGAAACAGTGTCATTTGTGAGTTTTGAGTGTCCACATGACTTACTACTGGTTTAATTAACAGATACAGATGTAACACAGTTCGTTGTTATGGGAAGAAGGAGGCGGGAACCGGCGGACGTTTAAACACTTTAATAAATCATAAAACAAATAAACACTGTGTGCCGCACACACATAATAAAACATAAACAAAACACAACGTAAATCCAGGTCTGGTCCTCTCTCGTCCTTCACTGTCGTCGCTCCTCCGTGAGATACGAGACCGGTGTGGCGCGCAGCTGGCGCTCATTATCAATCATGCCATTCTCTCACACCCCTCGGACTCGTCCTGGGGAGCATTTCCCATACAACGATGTAACTCACTGCTTAGCTACCATAGTACGATGCATCGTTGAAGAAATCAACTAGCTACTGACGACTGTTTCCCAAAACCATATTGTCACAAATCTGTCGTTCAACCACGTTGGTTAATGATGTCACGCAGGTGGTGGAGTATTAACTTATTTTATTGAATTAGTTTGAGATCGAATTCATGCTAGATTTTTTGCTATAAATTACAGATATGACATCTGAGGAGTAATTCTCATTTTTCCCAGTTATTTTGCTTTATTTCCAGATTCAATAATAGGCTTGACCTTACGTACTAGAGCACATACCCACATGCGCACTCTTTAAAAACAGTGCTTTAAATCTCTTGACAAACTAAAAGATGTAAATTACATTTGTATGTATTCGAAATAAAAGATATAGATTGCACTGAAAGTCAGCTTGCTTATTTTGCTGAAGATTAGGATTTATTAAGTCCACATGTCATGCAAACAAGAAACTATGCTTCTAACCACAGGTCAAGAGCTGTCGTTCCAACCATGCAACTTTGCGATGCTGTTTGCGAATGTTAGTTGGAACGATGGTTTCGGGAAACACCGACTCGTTTAAATATTTTGATAACGGCGGAACTTACGACCATAGTTGGCTAATGATGCTTTTGGGAAACACACCCCTGCTTGCCACAACAGACTTTAGTCACATTATTTGATAGATCATAGTTTATCAAAGAATTTTCAATGATTTATCATTGTTTCTTATCAAAGAACTAAAACATTAATTTAATTGATAAATAAATTGGAAATATCTAAATGTATGCTTTTAATCTGAATATATGGCACTTTTCATGACCCTACATTCATTACACTACATTACATTTAATGGGTTGAATTTTTTTAATATAAATATTAATATTAAAAATTATAATAGTTTAAAAGTACAAGTTTTTACTAGGCCTATGGGCCCCTATAGGCCCCTTAAAAAAATAATAGTTTGACCTTTTACTAAATTGACTAATAAAGAAATATATTTTATTAATATGTTTGTATGTTTAGATGTGTATTGGCCTGGTTAAGTTTTATCTTCTTAGCACAAAGTAAAAGATAACTCCCTTTAAACAGATTCAACAACCGAGACATAAACAGGGACCCTAGGCATTTTCTCCTGGGTTTTTTTAGAGTCTGCAGAAAGTTATTGTAACTGTGACCTTATTTGTCTAGCACCTGTAAAATTTTAGTGTATTAAGGACTGTTTCACAGCTTTCACAGCTCATATATATATATATTATATATATATGGTAGGAATCTCTTATATGAAAAACAAGTTTCCTAAAATATTCTAAAATGTTTTAGCACAAATAGCATCGTTTCTATTTAGTTTGATTGATTGACATGAACGGTTTGACAGGCTGTGTTGCGATATTAAGGTTGGAGATCACTGAAATATGACCTAATTGACTGTGATAGCTGAGTTTAAAAATAAACCTTCCAGTGACCCAGAACTGTAAAGAAAATCTAACTACTTACTGTATGTAGGTAATGAGTCTCTCTCTCTTTCTCTCTGGCAAGACATAAAATGGTGTTTGATAAAACATTTATTAGGTATATGAAGAAGATGTAGCATGCATATTAAAGCACATTAGCAGATGCACCACTGATGTATACTGACATGAGACAAGTGATGATATTTAACATCCGCTTGTGATAGTGCTTTTAAAAGCACTATTTGTTGGGTTTTTTTGTTGGGCTTTGTTGGGCTTGTTGGGTTTTAAAGACATTATTATTACTCTAATTATTTCAATGTGTTCCTTAAGATGTGTTAACAAAGTTTTTTGTACTCACACATTATTTATTTATTTATATATATATATATATATATATATATATATATATTTTTTTTTTTTTCCTTTTGTCCTGTCGTCGATAGACTCAAGTCTGTGGAGTATGTCAGAAACTGAACGCGCATACTCCACAGACTTGAGTCTATCGACGACAAGACAAAAGGAAAAGTGAAAGAACGTTAGCTTTGACACGTCCTGTTTAAACAGCTCGTTTGTATCTCTGTACAGACTCATCCCAGTACAGTATCCAGTGTAGACAGCATCAGTGATTATAATGGGTTTCATTTGCTTTTGACTGTACTATAGGCCTACTGTATACAGTGTAGGCAAATGCCAATGGGCGAGGCCTATGGTGTGATGATGTTGTGCTCTGGAGGAAGTCGAATGCAAATGTGTTTGCCTGTGTGACGTCACAAATCCCACAATATTGAATCAAGCTGTTTTTGGAGCTTGGTTATATAAATGCTTTGTTTATAATGAGGAGGATGCTTTAAATTATGAAACTTGCAGAATGTTTTAATGGTAAAAAGACCTTGTATATGTCAAAAGATCAAGGCAAATTTGATATCCCATGTCATGACTCCTTTAAATGGTTTCACATGTGTATTCACAGCCTGAGTTTGGTCAGGAAGCCACAGAGGAGCCAATGGGAGAAGGTCTCATGGACCCTGAGGGACAGACATACGACGAGTCTCAGCAGGTAAGAACATCAGCACTCACAGTGGCACACAAATTTACCAGACACACAAATTAGACGTGTTCACAAGTCAAATCTCAAATCACTTTCAAATTGTTTCGGGAACTCTTTAAAATTAGGTTCATTAGTTAACAGTAGTTAATTACATTAGTTAACATTAACTAATAATGAACTGCACTTATAAAGCATTTATTTATCTTTGTTAATGTTAATTTCAACATTTACTAACACTTTATTAAAATCTTGTTAACATTAGTCAATGCACTGTGAACTAACATGAACAAACCATGAACAGCTGGATTTTTATGAACTAACGTTAACAAAGATGAACAAGTACAGTAACAAATGTACTGCTCATGGTCAGTTCATGTTAGTTAATACATTAACTAATGTTAACTAATGAAACCTTATTGTAAAGTGTTACCATTGTTTCTATATGCTTGTGTAGTTTTATGAACCATGGTTACATTTAATTTAATAAAATGCAAAAAGATACTGCAAAATTGATATTATTATTAATATATTATATAATACATTTTTATAAGTTAGTCTTGTCGCTTATTATCCTCACATAATACAATTATTTATTAAATGAATCAGTTTATCATGTACTATTAATAATCACCCTTTTTATTTTACATTAATAAAATAATAACACACACACACACACACACACACACACACACACACACATATATATATATATATATATATATATATATATATATATATATATATATATATATATATATATATATATATATATATATATATATATATATATATATATATATATATATATAAATATATATATATATATAATATGTAATTTAACCCCAGATATTACGTGTCATCGGTACACACAGATATAGTGTGATTCCCTGTGTGGCGTCTTTCTGCTTCCTCTATTCCTCCCTCCTCCTTCTTCTGTTTGACTTCTTCCTTCTCATTACCTCACTGCCATGCTGAATGTGCCTGCTTGGGAGTGGCAGTGACATCAAAAGCCCTGTTGCATTGTGGGTAGCGATGGAGGCTCCCCCTGCCCTGTTAAGGAGATGGGCTCTTCCAGTATATGCTCTCTCACACACAGGCATCCAGGGCCATCAGATAATGATAATGACATTTAAAAATGTAGGGTATCTTCAGATGTCAGATCTTCAGACCTTACTAATATAACTCCAGTCTGATGTGTACTTACAGTACATTCATTAAATAAATCAGATGCATATGATCTGAAAGCATCAGCTGCCACCTGCTGGGGGAAGTAGAGCACTGCAACAAACCTTAACCACTCAAGCTCTGGGACCCTTTTTGGGGATTTCCTGGATTTGGCCTACCCAAATTGAAAAGCTTCCCATACCCACATACAGTGGTCTAAAGACACAATGTTGGTGTCATTTTACAGGAAACCCTTTGAAGTTACATAAACCACTAAAAGTGATAAACATGTAAGGATATGTAGTCTGAGCCGTAATAATCCCCCCCCCCCCCCCCCCCCCCCCACACACACACACACACAAACACACAAAAGTGGTGCTTTTTGATTTTTTGGTTATAAATTCAGTTTTGAAAGTGTGTAACTCAGGCCCTGTGGGCTCTAGCACCCTGCAGACAGTTTGGCCTGTTTCCACTAGATTCCAGAAAATACTGGAAAAAAGATTTTTGTCTGTATCATGTTGTATGCAAGATTTATTCAAATGGTTCTTAAGGGAGGACCCCCATTTTTTAATATTTGATATGTTTATTATATCACACACATTTCATGGGCGTCGGAACCATTGTACATGGGTGGGACATTACGATCCCACTTTTTACAATCAATGATATTGAACCCACTCACTTTAATCATCTCTAATTCAGCACGTCTGTTTACCTACCCCTAACCGATAAACACTTATTATTAAACACATATTAGACGTTTTATTTCCACTTTTCTAATATTTTCTTCATTTTTATTGAAAATAAATACCTTTCCGATCTGATATGTGATGGGAAAAGGGAGTAGAGCGAGTTCGGCAAAAGGCGGATTCGAACCACGGGTCGATTTGCATCAAAACTTGATGCCATGCTTCTTACCCCTACACTATTGCCGCTCTCAATGATAAGGTGATTTCTGTAATCTTGTCCAACCAGCCGTTTAGCAAACAAGGCAATATATTTGTACTTAATGTAAATTACATCTACTTCAGTAGAATTTTTCTGAGAGAGGACCCATCCACATTTTTGTGACATAAAAAAATGACATAAAAAAGGTCATATTCCTCCATTCAGATTCATTTACATAAATCTTGCATACATGATCCAGACAAATCTTTTTTCCAGTATTTTCTGGAATTTAGTGGAAACAGCCCAAACTGTCTGCAGGGTGCTAGAGCACACAGGGTGACACTTTCAAAAATGAATTTATAACCACAAAAATAAAAAAGCGCCTCTTTTTTCTGGGTGTTATTGCAGCTGTACAAGGTCTTCAGAGTTTAAGAGGTTAAAGGGATAGTTCACCCCAAAATTAATCATTTACTCGCCATCAAGTTGTTCCAAACCTGTATGATTTTCTTTCTTCTGTTGATTATAAAAGAACCAGATATTTGTCTGAAGTCAAAGGCTGCTGTCAGCTGTTTACTTACTAACATTCTTCAAAATACCTTCTTTTGTGTTCATCCGAAGAAAATATTTGATTTTGTGGTGAACTATCCCCTTAAACAATCAATGTCATGGGGAAAGAATCATGATGAGATGTAGTTAACCATCAGATTCTGTTGAAATTGACTTTATGCGTAGGATCCTAGAGACCCCAATGCGTATTGTGTACAAATAATAGTAGTCATTTTAAAATGAACGTTTTGTATGAATGTTGCTTTTGGCTAATTAAAACCTACAGGTTAGATATTATTAAAGAAAAGTGATTTTTAAAGAGTTTAGTAATATTGTTTCTGTTTGAGTTCAATTGGATTACAGTGAAAAGTATATTGTAGAAAAATACATCAAACAATCAAATAAAATGAAGCTGGTAGCACTTTACAGGTTCCATCCTTCGGATGCGACGTTAAACCGAGGTCCTGACTCTCTGTGGTCATTAAAAATCCCAGGATGTCCATCGATAAAGAGTAGGGATGTAACCCCGGCATCCTGGCCAAATTTGCCCATTGGCCCCTGTCCATCATGGCCTCTTAATCATCCCCATATATATACGATTGGCTTCATCACTCTGTCTCCTCTCCACCAATCAGCTGGTGTGTGGTGGGTGTTCTGGCGCAATATGGCTGCCGTCGCATCATCCAGGTGGATGCTGCACATTGGTGGTGGTTGAGGAGAATCCCCCCTTCTATGTAAAGCGCTTTGAGTGCCTAGAAAAGCGCTATATAAATGTAACAAATTATTATTATTGTTAAAACAACGTTTTTTTTGTGTGCGAGCTCCTTTCTTTGTTGAACTTTGATGTGTTTTATCTTCAGTATTTGGCGTGGACGTTGTACGGCCTTCTCATTTTTAAGAAATGTAATTTTTCTGTTTCTGCTCACAGGACAACCAAGATTATGAGCCGGAGGCATAAACTACACATTCCAAGTCCAAGTCCAGCCAGCAGCACAAAAAGTTTCTATCAATAACAAGTACAAATCCTTAACACAATAAACCCTGTTGCAAAAAAGAGTCAAAAAATACAAAAAACATAAATATATATTCCAGTTAATCCTGCCGAGAAATGTTCTTCCTATCAGATATATACTTTTATTATGATCTATTGTAAATGTCATGTTCTGACGGTAACGTGTTGGATGTAGCTCTACGCTGACTGCCGGAGGGCGCTCGGTCTTGTTTCCTTGACTCCCTCCCAATGAAACGAGACCTGCCCTCCCATTGTGACTCTTTGTACTTGTGTACCTGCATTTCTATATGTGTAATAGATGTTTCAGATCTTCCAATAGTATATTGGGGGTTCAAATATCTTCGGGTAAATATGATATTAAATATAGCTGTGTGCAATGCCTGTTTGTGGGATTTTACTTTCCTTTTTTATTTAATATTGAGGCAAGTTATTTATTTAATGTTTCTGAAGTAAGAGTTTTATACGTCGTAACTTTATAGTTGCTTGTGATATATCATTCCAGTGGATTATTTGTTAGAATTGGGCAATTTGTATCTGTGTGTATGTATGCGTATGTGTACTGGAGATTTTAAAGTTAGTGTAAATGTGTCTTGAGATGTTTATGGATGTCAGGTCAACATGTGCTTTACAATGCTGGAAATGTCAATATTAAGGTTTCTCGGTCATTCAAGACAGTGAATCCTCTGTAAATAAAAACAAACTAAAAACAGAAAAGTTTTCCCATAGCTTTTTTGAAAGATTTCGTATATAGATGACAACAGTGTGAAAATGATCTCCGTTCTCATCGATCCACAAAAACGGTGTATTCTGCTGCCCGGCCAGTAGTTGGCGACGTCATATAGACTTGGTCGGCGTCGTGTCATAGCTGGGGGCGGAGTCGGCGTGGGGAAAAACAGTCCATTCCCCCACAATGTAAATGCATGGGGTCAACCCAGTTTAGCCAGTGTAGAATCACTTTTGCCACTCGACAGAGCAAGATATATAGAAAAACTGAGCCATATTGGGTCAGATTGTCAGTACAGTATCTGTGACTGATAAACGACCCAACGGAATCCATGGCCAGAGGTGTCATTTTCTCATCAAAATACATGCTGCTCCTCTGACCCCCATATAGGTATGACATGCCAACTTCATAAATCACCCAGTCTTTCCATGAAGACGTTAATTCAGTGTTCCTCAATTTAATGGATTAAAAGGATGTATTGCATACATTTAACGTTTTAAAATGATCATAAAACGTGTCTTATGCTATGAAATTGACCTGTCAGTGTCACAATATTATTAGAATTACTGACAAGACAACATAGCGACATTTTTTATTTACTTTTTTATAGCAACCGTCTTCATCAAAAGACTGGGTGATTTATGAAGTAGCCTAGCTATTATATTGTGTAATATTTGTGGGAGCGACGTGCATTTTGTCGAGAAAATGTTCAAGTGTTACTCAGCTTGAAGCACAAGTATGAGCCCAGCCCTTCCCATCATGAAATAAAGAAGACTTTTGAATGTTTTGTGCATTTATGACCTCACGCTTTATGTGGGTGTGATCGCTCATCGTGAAAAACTGCTTTAACGATAAATTGAGTCCCGGGACAAGTATGACTTTATAGGCGTTTTGTTCAACAAACTTTTGCCATTGTAGTTAATGAAATCTCTTTTTTTAATCGTTACAATAATACCAGCATCATGTAGTGCAATGTTTAATTGTAATGGACGTATTGCACAGGCTTTCGGAATTGACGAACGGCTCCGTCTGTTTATTTAGCAGTATAAAACTTGAGATCAGGTTTTTTTTTTTACTTACTAGAGGTGCAGAACGTCACATGGCAACTTTGCGGGACTGCACCAAGCAAAAATAAATCGTAATCATTACAAAGAGTAAAGATAAAGCGTCTTACAAGGTCTGCGTGCATTCATTCTAATGGCTTGTTTTCCCCCAAGGCATATGGCGGATATGACGTTTCGTAGGCGTTCCCAGTAATGCCGACCAAGTCTAGACTAATGCCGCGTTCCAGGCAACCCGTAACCCGTGTTTTTCCAACCTTCTACCCGTGAAAAAGTGGACTGGAACGGCAGCCAAACCCGTGACTTCCCACCCGTGAACTCGTACTAGATCGATATACTCCCAGTTACGAGCTCTGACGTCACATAGCCCGCGAAGCAACAATGGCAGCCCCCTACGGATGCAGTGTTAATGAAACCAATATACAAATAACGTAAAATAAAAGGTATAACAGCTTTTCTTGCCGTCTGCCCTGTTTTTCTCCTCCGTTTCCCTCAAATAAGCAAGGAGTAAGCACCTTTGGCGATAGAAATGATTGTAAATGAGCATACACCCCGTACGGTCCGCCATGCCTTGTTTACATCTAACTACCACACAATTCCTTGCGCTCAGGCAGTTTGGCGTGACTTTGCCTGGAACACTACAAAGTTGTGAGTGGTGGTTTGAAGTTGTAATTTATGGGCTCAAAAACCTGCCTGGAACGCAGCATAAGTACGCATGCGCATGAC
Source organism: Gobio gobio (assembly GCF_949357685.1). Classification (NCBI taxonomy): domain Eukaryota; kingdom Metazoa; phylum Chordata; class Actinopteri; order Cypriniformes; family Gobionidae; genus Gobio; species Gobio gobio. The sequence continues at coordinate 42,550,216 of NC_137109.1, forward strand.
GTCACCGTTTTCACAATTTCACATTTTTGTCGTTTACACAGAGACGATAACGACATCTTGCACATCAAAACTTGCATGTTTCCACCGACGTTACCCAGAACAAAGTCCCAGGAACTTTTTCCCCCAGACCTGTTGCTGTCTGTGTTTCCATCGTGGTCTAAAGTACCCAGAAGATTAGGCAAATTAGTCTGTTGGCATAGGACTTTCCAGTTTGCGCTGGATTTCGTCCTCTGCACACAAGCTTAATAAAGCCAGAACCTCGTTGTCGGTCCATCGGTCGCATTTTTGAAACTCCAAAATAGCAAACAAATCTTACTGCACGCACGCAACAGACTTTTAAAAATGGTTGTTGAAATAAAATGCTGTGTGGAGTCAACCAATCAAAATGCTGCATGAACTCAACCAATCAGCATGTTCAGCCCCGAAAGTTCCTGAACTTTTCGAAAAAAGGTTCACATCATTTTATTTTACACAGTGTCCCTGTTACACATCTTATATGTACGTACTCAAGTAATAATAGTAAGTTATGTATAATTACAAACAGCTAACCCTGAACCAAACTCAACCCTAATTATATAGTAAACTCATGTTGATAATTAATATTACTCAGTACTTATTTGTATAATTACACAAGGGCACCTTAAAATAAAGTGTAACCAAAAGGTTCACTGGGGTTCATGTTTTAGTGTGCCACATAATCAGAATGTTTTATTTAATTAAACTTTGAATTTGTTGATTTATGTTTCCATGTATTTTTCAATTATTTTTAACTATCGTTTTAATAATTTGATTTTAAAATGTTTTACATTTGTTTTACAAGAATCCATATAATAGTGACAGGATTACAGTATCAAAAAAATTGTCTGTCTTTAAGATTGGCACGTTTCAATTACATGACAAATTTCAATCAAATTAAACCGAGTAAAATAATACTAAGTGAGTAAATAGTGAAAGTATTATATAAGGAGAAATGTCTTAAATTATTACATAATGCTTTCCTGTTTAACAGGTTATTTGATTTTTTTTTTCTAGTGATAAAGTATTTTTACATGCTGTTTTAATCATAAAATTAAAAATGAATCAAAACAAAATGAATTCATTAAAACTAAATCATTAAATTATCCCATTAAGGGAACCCCTAAAGGTATGAAGCACCTGGCAGAACCCTTTGAGTTTCTATTTAGTGACATTAGGCTACAGATTTACAGCACCACAGCGTTTTTGGGCACTTGAGTAGCACAAAAAAAAAAATCTAAAGTAGCTACTTATAATAATCATCCACTACCACTTAGTTTGCTATTTTGTTTTATAGCAGAATGCAATGCAAAGGCACTTGTATATTTTAAGCGTGTTCATCTTTTGGCTTCCAGAATAATATATTACATTCAAAGAGCCTATTCCCCCCCCTGTCCTCCCTCCTGTCTCCTATCAACAGGATGTCTGGCTATGTCACCAGAACAGAACTTAGAGCTCAAGCCATTGCTGAGCCCAGCAGAATCAGTACAGTGCAATAGCTGAATAGCTGGCATACCTGCATAAGCCGGGCACCATTGATGGATTAGCATGTGTTATCACAAGAGAATGTGGTGCCCTCTGGCAGCAGAGGGTATTTAAGAGCCCCTGCTGGCAGCATCCCTCTTACGCCGAGCCGGAAGGACTGTGAGTGTATGTGCTCAGTATCATGGCTTCCTTTAAGAAGTCTCTGGAGGGGCTGAAGAACACAACACAGTCTGCCACTAAAGGCGTCACTGACAGTGCAGGTACTAATGGATCATTATATATCATTAATGGAGTTTTTTTGTTTGTTTGTTTAAGAAAGAACAGCGGTCTACTTTACCTTTTATTGTGCCACAGAATTATTTAAAGAACTTTGACCATCAGGATGTTTTATTTAAACATTTAATTGTTGTATATTTTCATGTATTTTTCAATTATTTGTAACTATAATTTATTTTATTTTAAAATGTTTTACATTTGTTTTACAAGATTTCATATAATAGTGACATTATTACAGTATATAAAACAAATCTCACTTTAAGATTTGCAAATTTCAATTATATGACACATTTTGTGTAAATGATATAGATATTGTGAATTTCAGAATAAATGAAACTATTTTATTTTTTTAAAGTACTATATGAATTTTGAAAGCTTATAAGTTTTGAATAATACAGACTGATAAATGGCAGGAACAAATTTTGCTTTGGCATTAATTGAACTAATTTAATACAAAATTAGCAAAGTTAAGCTTATTCAATATAATTAATTTGTTTAAAAAAATATTTAATATTATTTTATTTATTGTAGTCCAATTCACCATGCATTAATGTAATATTTAGGTACTGCTTTTTGAGAGACTTCCCCACCCCCCAGTGCGTAAGAAAAACATCCAGTTTGTTTGATAATGTTATTTCAGTTCAGGCATCGCAAGATGTCGTGCACCAGGTGGCAGAGTCCGCCAAAGAAACCACCAGTGAAGGTAAGAGAAAGCTGCCAGCTCAGGAGTCTGCTATATACATCTGTACAGAGATAAAGATGCACTTAAGTGTGGATGCGCATGATCAGCTTGCCAGTGTATGCAAATCATCTACAATCGATTGAATGTCTTCAATCGAAAAATTTGTTGTATTGTTTTCCCTATCTTTATCCATTTATTTGTATTTTGCGCCATAAAGAATATGTAAATTTGTCCTTAATGGATCTCTCTCTTTCTCTCTCTGTCTGTGTGTGTGTGTGTGTATATATGAACAGCTGCCGAGGAGGCGTCCAAACAAACACAGTCTACTATAGACACAGCTGCAGGGAAAGCATCGGACACCATTAAGAAGTTTGGACACAAATTGAGTTCCAAATGAATGCTGCACTGTCCAAACAATTTGACATTCCTATTTATCGGAATGGATTAAACTTTTTGTGAATTAAATTGTAATTAGCAGAAGAATTAGCAACTTTGTAAATGTATTGGCTTAATTTCATCTGCATTTCCAATGCTGATTATATCTAAAGATTTAATTTCAGTTTAGTTGTTGATCCTCCTATTTTCTGTTCAAAGATGCTTGTGCTTTCAAAATACATGATACATTCCGTTCAACGGCTGCAGTGTTTCTTTATGTCCACCCTATGTGCATTTCTATTCTTACGATGTGAGGATATAGAGCAAGAACACGTCCACTTTCTTAATAAACCCCTTCTATGATTTTTCTCAGCTCCCACATCACTGGAGGGGGAGGGGGGGGGGGTCTATTTTGCTATGGCAACATAACACAGATCACAGTGAAAGAACTTCCATTCAAAAGTGCCTTAGGACAGTTCCTGTTATTCAGTATTCCTGTGGATGTTAAGAGATGATAATAACCCCTTAAATAGCATGCAACATGTTGGCCGCTACTTACGCATCCTGTCTTGATCAATTCAGTGTAGTTAGATTCAGAGAAACGGCAATAAAGCATTGCAGTGGACATCGTTTAGATCCTTTTTAGATAATTTTTTAGTTGAAAAGAGTTCTGAGGGATGTAACATGCATGGAAAACATCTTCATTTAGGCTGCGTTTACACTGCAAGTCTTGTTGCACAGGTCTGACCTTTTGACCACATCCGATTTTTTGTGCCGCCACTTTAAACACGACTGGTGTCAGATATCTGTTTACATTAATCCACACCAAAAATGATTCTGTTGGTGATCTCTTTACACAATATGGTTAATCCTCGGGTTTTGAATGGCTGTACTAAAATGATTTTGGATAAGCATGGATGCAGCGCAAAAACGAACTGAATGGATATAGACCAGAAAATAATGCACATTTGCGTTTGTTATTTTTGTAGTGCGGTAAGATTTAAAAGTAGGGTAGATAATTTTTGGAGAGGCTAGCGATAGCGAGCTAGCTTTGAAAGCATAAGATCCCACCCCCTTTCAGAGCGCTCTACAGAGCCACACACAAAACACATGAACGCGTACATGCAAGGATCAAACAAAAGTGTCACGAGAGAGAGAGCATTAAACTCCCTCATGTCTCAGAGCACATTACATTACAATAATAATGAACTTACAGAGCTCTTACCTGTACCCCCTGACTGCTGCAGATTCATTTCGGTGTTGATAGTGTTGACATTGAAAGGAGCCACAAACCGCTCCGAGTATAACGTGACGGGTTTCCATCTCTTCCATACTGTAGTTATGGCGTGAACACAGCATAAGCTCATTGTTTTGGTTCAGGAGAAACAGTAAAAGGTGGCTTCTGGGTACTCGAGGATTGGCGTCTGTCTAACTCTGCATAGCATGAAATGCACTAATGATGTGCAGGGTGCGCGGAAGTATGAAAATACATCCGCAGACCAGTCAGGGTGCCCATGCTGACCCCTGTCCGCCGCCGAAAGCGCCAACAGTGGGCATGTGAGCATCAAAACTGGACCACGGAGCAATAGAAGAAGGTGGCCTGGTCTGATGAATCACGTTTTCTTTTACATCACGTGGATGGCCGGGTGCGTGTGCGTGTGCGTCACTTACCTGGGGAACACATGGCACCAGGATGCACTATGGGAAGAAGGCAAGCTGGCGGAGGCAGCGTGATGCTTTGGACAATGTTCTGCTGGGAAACCTTGGGTCCTGCCATCCATGTGGATGTTACTTTGACACACACCACCTACCTAAGCATTGTTGCAGACTATGTACACCCTTTCACGGAAACAATATTTCCTGGTGACTGTGGCTCTTTCAGCAGATTAATGCCCTGCCACAAAGCAAAAAGGGTTCAGGAATGGTTTGAGGAGCACAACAGCGAGTTTGAGGTGTTGACTTGGCCACCAAATTCCCCAGATCCAATCAAGCATCTGTGGGATGTGCTGAACAAACAAGTCCGATCCATGGAGGCCCCGTCTCGCAACTTACAGGACTTAAAGGGTAACTAAACCCTAAACCAACTTTTTTTAGTTAATGATCTGTAATACTGGGGCTTTATTAATGCTGTTCATTGATTCGAGTAAATGTTTTGACATTTGAGTATAAAGTGTTTTAATTCTATAAAATATGGTGTAAAACCGCCAAAGTGCTGCCCTCTTAAGGTTGAACGGTGGCTACTGCAGTTGAATTTTCCTATTGGACGTTGTGGTACATCGTGACGTAGGATGGTACCTCCAACGGCTCACTATCCACGCCCCTGGCACGAGCTCACCACGCCCTCAGAAATGTTTCCCCCAATCACAGTATGAGAACGGCTTCACTCCAGTATGAACTGTCATGTTACATGAAGGGGAAACATTATGAATGAAACTCACTTGACACTTGCTTTAACATTGTATTGAAGAAAATGCGGTTAAATAATGCAGTTGTCAGTACACGTCAGGCTTTTCTTGCGATTTTATTGCCGCCCGTCATGTGTACAGATAATTTTCATACATGAGACGCGCTTTCAAACCCTGACACGCAATTGGTTGCCACGGACGCAGATAGATTAGGTCAGTTCTCTTGCGCGGCTGCTTCACTAGCATCGTCGGCATCGGGAGTTAACGCAGTTTGAGCCAGCGGCTCGCATTGATAAGGCTCCGGGTTTATGTCTACAGACAATCCACCCTCCTCCACTTCAGGTGAAGGTAGGAGAAATGACCGCTCTGTTGCAAAGCTGGCGTCACTCCAGTCATTCTCCATCTTTGCGACTCGCGAGTCTGACAGCTGTCAATCAACCCGTCACTGCGGGTCTCAGGTGCACGCCCTCCGCTCAGCCCCGCCCTCGGTTCGTCCCCTCTGTGTCCGCCGGGCTCTGCCCACTTTTCCAGCATTTTTTGAAAATTGCCAGTGGGTGGAGTTAAGCTCTGAGCAGGGGTTTAGTTACCCTTTAAATGATCTGCTGCTAACATCTTGGTGCCAGATACCACAGCACACCTTCAGGGGTCTAGTGGAGTCCATGTCTCAACGAGTCAGGGCTGTTTTGGCTGCAAAAGTGGGACCAACACAATATTAGGAATTTAGAACTTATGAATTCAAATTAATTAACGAGAGAGAGAGAGAGAGAGAGAGAGAGAGAGAGAGAGAGAGAGAGAGAGAGAATTATTATGCATCTGTATGTAACAGTGAAGCATGTTCATTTATTCACAATTTCTTAACTATAAGGCTTCCGCCTCAGTAAAAACAAAGTTTTAATGCAAGCTAATCTCTGCTTCATAATACATAAAAAAGCTGTCCAAACGTGTCACCCTTGCCTTGTAATGCTTGGAGACGGGGATCGCATGTAGGCTGTTCGGATATGTAAGTATATCTGACTTAAACACATTTGGAAAAAAAATTGGATCTCATGCAGATATTTGTGTTTACATGTGTGCAACAAATTAAGATCATCTTTCAGATGTGAGGCAAAAAAATCAGCTTTTTTTGTGCCAGTAAACGGAGCCTATATATTCCATGGGAAACTAGATTGAGAATGAACCAATCTTACCCTTAGAATATTTCCTGCAAAGTCCTGCAAAGCTATGCTTTGTGTCAGGCACTTTATGTCAAACCTGCCATCTACTGAGCCCATAATAGCTTCCCTTATATGGTGTAGAACAGACTTAGCCTATGATTTCAGGCAGCTGCAAGGAAGAATAATCTATAGGTTCTTTTTGGTTTATATCTTCAGTTCATTTCCTTTAAAACACAGATATAAAATGGAATGTTTATTTCACATTTATACATATGAAAAATCACGAAAAATCACTTCATGCCAGATTGTGTAGGTGTCTACAAAAGCTAAATGGAAACACATATCCTGAACTGTTTATTAATGGAAATTCCCTGAAGATCTAAGCAGACAAGATGTACCCACTAGTGTTCGTATCTGTGGTAGACGCAAATGTCAAACAGTTTGATCCCGAGGAAAGGTTTCTCACCGCGACTTAATTTACAGTTGATCTCCACCACTTGTGGCCCATAATCTCCGCCCCCACACCTCCATCGTCTTTACATCCTTATCTACCTCCTCTTCTTCCTCCTCCTCATTCGCCTGCATCCTCTTGTTTTCAAAATATGTCATGTGTTTTGTGAACACCCCCCCCCCCCCTCCTCCTTCATTACCATGAGCACAGTCCCCCCCACCTACATGTACATGGCTGGTTGCTAGGCAACAAATATTCTGCTGGAGCGTGCGATTGGCAAAAGCCCTCGGTGAGAACATAGGCGAGAGAATACAGCTCTCCAGAACACACTCCATGGCATGGTGAGGTGCAATGGGCCAGTGTGCAACCACATACATGAATCCAAAAAGCCTGGAAAAAGCCATCTTATAGTTCCCATTCAGCCTTATACTTGCATGTCGACAATAAAATTCAGAAGGAATACTAAATGGAAGATAATCTTGTACATCATTGCATCAGCTTAGTGACCATGTCCAGCACTTTACACCAACTTGAGCATACTGTGATTGGTCTCCTGTGACTACATTGATATGACATATGATATATTTCAAAAGAAAAGTGCATCAAAAATTGCAGAGATTACAAAGACATTACTGGTGCACCCTTTTAGTGCCTTGTCTGCCAAAGTAATTTTTTTTCATTTGAATTTGTATTACATAAGAACCGTGTGTGACCCCCCCCCCCCCTTCTTTTTTAAAAGAAAAAAAAAATGTAATCACCATCATTTGCTTCTGATTATAAAGCTAGAGATACTTTGTCATTTCATTACCACTCACTGCCAGGTTGAGTCTGGTTTCCAGGGAAACTAAAAATCAGAAGCTTTCAGTACTCGCAGCCAAAGTGAAATCCAAGGACCACCATCCACTGAGATTCTTCTGGAAAACAAACCGTCTACAGCCTGCCTCTTATTTCGAGCACCTACAAGAGGAGCTTGGAGTGTGAAGACATGCTTTGGCTGTGAAATCTTTGAAAATATGGATGCAGCTTTTGATCTGTCGTGCAGTTGAGGTATGTGTCGTTGGGGTGTTTTTCAATATTGGTCTCATAGTGTGTCGTCGTAGTTTTGGTTTTAAAGGGTACTGTTACAGAGCAAGTTCTGTGTGTGTGTGGATGAATCGAATCAGACAGCTACCATTAAATTATTGACGGAATTTGCTTATTGGCAACTGATACTATTCTTCCTCTTCCTCTATACTATTGTAAGACTGTTACTACATAAAATGACATGCAAACTTCAATTTCAAGACAGGAAATTATGATTTTTGTTAGTATCTGAGATCATTACAAAACTGATTTGAACTGAATTTTATCTAATATAATGTGTTTTCAAAAAAATCTATTTTTTGCTATCATTAATGCATGTCAAGTGCCATTTTTTAATAACTGCACCTAATGCACTAATGCATTTATGTAAATGTTTTCCAGCAAAACCATCAGTGGTGTGAGATTGTGAAGCTCAGACATTTTACTGCCCCTCTCTCGGATCAACACAAACCCATCTCTAAACCCATGGAGGGTCCAGTTCTGACAGAAAGTGAAGTTTGGAAAGTTGGCTCAGGAACCAGCACAATTTTAAACCCGGATGACAGAGGTATTGACTATTCGCCCCTTATGAATGAAGCCATAACTGATAAAAACCTGTCAGAAGCATCTGAAAACCCAGGGATCTCAATCCAAGAGAATATCTGCGGCAGCATCCCGGAGGAAACCGACCAAGAGGTTACGTCAGATCAGATCAAGTCTCTAACTCCACATGAGCAGCGATTAGAAGAGGATTTATCTTCCCCTCAAACAGCAGTAGAGAGCAATGAGGCAGTGTGCAAACAAGAGAAGTGTGTTAACCAAGCAGAGGAACCAACGTGCTGGGCGCTAGGCCGACAAAACCTTGACCAGGAGATTAACCAGGAGATCACCATTCTGGTGACCAATCATGACTGTACATTGGAGGATGAGGAGGATGAGGAGTTTGGGGAGCAGAAGATTTCCAGCTGCCCTACTGAACCCGAGACGGTCTCTTCCGTTGAGGGTGGAGGAGCGACTGAGGTAGAGAGTCTCGATGGTTCCATCGTCGTGGTGAACATGATTGAGGTCAGTCAGGTTCAGAAGACAAGCGTGAGTACTGAGCAGAATACCACCACGGAAGAACCAAGATTGCCTGGGGATTCTGGGGATAGTAGCAGTGAGACAAACTCTGGAAGAAAAGGTTCAAGCACCCCTCAGAAAACAGACGCAAGTAGCACACATGCTAACACAAGGGCCTCTGTGGAAGTGAATGTCTGCAGTCTGAAAGATCAGCCCACACAGCCTGAAGATGTAGAAGTAAAACTGAAGAAAACCGAATCGACTGAATCCAGGGATGCCAAACGGCCCGTGCAAGAGATGCTCGGCGTGACTCGGTCACCTGGACGTGCACAGCATGTGCAAACCCAGGTCAGTCTGGAGGTGATGTACCAATCAGTGGCCACCAGCCCCATGACTCCTCCCGAGGGCTCCGGGGCATTCATTTTTCCAAGCACCTTTGGAAAACTCGCCAACAAGTGTAGTACAGACGTAGCCGAGACCATACAGACCAAAGATGCCGAGTTGCAGGTGGGCTTGCAGGTGGAATTCCGTTCGGTTGCCACAGCTCCCATGAGCCCGCTTATTCTGACCGCACCTGAGGTTATCCCAGAGCCGGAACCACGGATCGGGGTGGTGGCAGATGAAGCTCCAGAACCCGTGCAAGAGGTGAGCTGGGACGAAAAGGGAATGACTTGGGAGGTGTATGGTGCAGTGGTGGAGGTGGCAGTGCTGGGTACGGCCATCCAGAAACACCTGGAGAAACGGGTAATGAAGCAAAATCAACAACCTTCGGCCTTGCCTGCTCCGACAGATGTCCTGCCAGCGGATCTGACTGAAACATCCACAACGATGCCTTCCAGTCCTCCCCCCATCTCAGACCCCGGTGAAAGCAGCCCGGCCAAAGAACAAAGTGAGGAAAAGATAGTGCAGAGCGGCAGGCGTCGACCGAATCATTTTCGCCGGTGGTTCAGGAACGTCCGGCGACCAAGTTGTTGTTCAAGACCGCGTCAAGATGAGGAAAACTAAGAAAGCCATGACAGTCGAAACAATCTTAATAGTCCGGATGAGACAATCTATCCCAGCTTTGAGCACTTTGGCCATGCACAGGGCTGGGATTCGTTCGATAATATACCCCTTTAACATTCTTAAGACATTTAAAAAAGACACTGCGCCACAAGAAGCCCCTATAGGGATAATCATTTTTGGTTTAATTTGATACTCAATTACAGTTGTCTTGATTTCTTCTCGCACTTTGACTTTAAAAATGCTCCTTCCAGCTTTGTTGCTATGAGTGTATATTTGCTTGCTTCTGTCAAGACCGTGTTACCCTGATGTTGTTGTGGTCAGTGAGGATCACTTTTAAAGTGCCCTTTTACAATATTTTACACAAATATTTTAACTTTTAAAATTTATAAAATTCAAACATGTATTTGAATTCACCATGTATATTTAAGGAGTGGTAGAATACATTTATAGAGTGACAGTACCAAGTACTGTGCATTAGACTAAAACGACCCTAGAAATTCTTGGTGTTTCAGGCAACATGTAATAGATGATGTCTCTGATTTTTTGACAGTGAAATGTTTGGTGTTCTTTATTGGTTTCAGATTCTTCTTTTTCTATTGGCTTTTATAACCCTGTAATATTAAATGGATTTGTCTCGTTTTTGCAGGTCAGTTCAGCACACCCGTAACGAACACACCTTCAAGCCTTACATTCTGTGTGATTTGTGACTGTTGTGAGAGCTGTAAAGTGAATAGTTTTGAAATTAAAATCATCTCTTCAAGGGAAAAGCAAACACTTGATTTTGTCACTCATTTTGATAACATGAATTTTATTTGAGTAAAATAGCAAAAAACATAATTTTTGAACATATAATAATACACCATATATAGACAGTTTACGATATATACACCCTGGCCACCAACTTTAGCAAGATATTAATTTTTTAATAAATTTTTGCTGGCTTTGATCGCATCTAAACTAAGCAGTCTAGTGCCAGGTAATATTTGGTAGAGTACACCAGCAGTTTTATACTTTAGTTTCATTTGATGCAGTTTATGTTTTTGTTCAGAGACAGAAAATAATAAAGAATTCCACTCTTCTGCACAACAAAACTTTATATGAAGTATTATGAATTGCATGTGGGAGATTCAAAAAGTTCAAAAACTTTAATATGAAAAAAGGATGATGGAAAATTATAACAAAAATAACAAAAGGTAAAATTAGGCTTCAAAGACTGTTTGAATTACTACTTGTTTTAGTGCATTGAGAATGGTTCTTTCCCAAACATCAACTCTTACATTTCAAAGTGCAGTGAGAATTTGAGTCTTTTCTCCTTTTTGGCAGAACCACATATAAAATGGCAGACAGGTGTAGGTCACAGGTTGTATGTTAGAGATGGAGGTTGAGTGTTAGAGATCAGTGGTGTTTACGGAATGGTTTTCAAAAGTGAGACCGGGGCTGTCTGTACCTCTCCTCTTCTCTCGCTGGGCCAATGCAGCACCCAAAGGCTCAATGTATGGAGATTCACTCCTGTCATCGTCATCCTCCTCCTCCTCTTCTTCCTGAATTGCCTACCGCACAACAGAAAAACATAAGCACTCAAAAAAACCAAAGAGCTTATAAAGACTTCAAATGCATTTGTGTCCCCTGCATTTATACTTTTGCAACATAAGTTGAAATACTGTGGAGTCCAAAAGTCTGCGATCACACTGAAAATCTTCAGGGTTTTAAAAATGTTTAGGGTTTTGAAAAAAAAGACACATTTTAATAAAAAGAATATGGGTTCGTCTCAATCAGTTCCCTATAGCTCCTGAGCTCGTTAATCAGTATATCGTGTACATGAAATCGGGCACTGGTAAGGACAGTAAAGGACGATGCCTCACTACATATTGGGACATTGATGACTCTATTTGCGGCGACGTGACAACGTCTTCATTGTACAACATCATTACTGGTATTTATGAACAACAGCAGAGCTGATATCTTTCTGACATTATTTGTATCTTATTTGTATATCTTATTTAAGGGGAGGGGGGGGGGGATCTGTTTCATGGATACTGAGCTTTTTACACTGTTAAAGACTGGATTCCCATCCTAAACATGGACAAAGTTTCCAAAAAAAAAAAAAGTTGGACGTTTGATGGAGTAATTCTGTGCCAAAAATACTCCTTCTGGTTTCTCACAAGTTTCTGAAAGGTTTTTTTCGAGTATGGGTATATGTGACGTCAGATGGGGCGGAATGTAAGGGCCCGTACGGGCTCTTCTCCCGGAAGGGCGCGCGCGCGACTAGAGCGAGAGAGCAAACGCTTTAGGGAAGCCGGCTGCGCTGCAGTCACAGGACTTCACGAAATCAACAATGTCCCCAAAGAAGTGTGTTTTTGGTTGTCATGGCAAGACAATTATGTTTTTCCGGAGCAGCAACGGAGTTGTGCAAGTGTTTGTTTGTTCCCTGAATTTCGGCGACGATGGTTTATAAACAAGGTACAGTTCAACTCTGGATTTGTAGCTCGCCTAATGCTGAAAGATGGAGCAATCCCAGCGATTAAGGTTCACGGTCGTGTGTTGGTAGCAGGCGGTGAGTAAAAATGCTTCAAATGTATTTGTGTTAGCTATCGATTCCATTGTTTTTCCATGTAAACATGCATAGCCCCCAAAAGAAAGTTTCGGAAAGACTTTGTACAGTGTATCTTTCTTTATCTTTTCAGAGACTTTTCAGAGATATGAAAGATGCAATACTACTCTATAGGTACTCAAGATTGACATGAGATTGACTGAAAATTAGTGTTTCACCCCCGCTTTAAAGTTCACTATGATAAATACTTTGCTTGTTACATATACGTGCAACATTTCAGCCATGAATAAATTATATATTTTAGCTAGATTGTTTTCATCACCTGTCTAATGATGTATGTTTATACTGAAATATAATAAAATAATGGTTTTGGTTTAAAACCATTATAATGGTTTATAAACTTTTCAGGGAGTGAACATTTCAGTGTGATTGATTCTGTGATTGAGACAGCCCTTAAAATGGCCGACTCCCTAATCAGTGCCCTGACTACTGAACTAGGGAGCTGATTGAGACGCACCCTAAGAAAAAATTTATTTCTGTCATTTCTAATCAAATAAGTGACAATGTGCACGTCTTTGATCTGATGTCAGATGGTCAGATGTTTTTGCTTCCTCTTTGGATCTTCTCAAGTTTATGTAAAAACGGATGATCATGTGCTCCAGCATTATTTGAGGAGTGCATGCAGTTTGAGATTTGCTGTTTTTAAAGCAAAAAAAAAGAAAAGAAAAAAGAACTACACTTAAATACTAACAAAACTTCCAATGCATTGCTTCATTAAAATTCTGTTGATTTTCACTAGTGGTCTCAGACTTTTGTACCCCACTGCATAATAATAATACTGTAATAATAATTATATTAATTTTAATAATAAATGTACCATCATTGGCATAGTGTCTTTCTCTGTCATGGTCATATCAATGTTGTAGTCCAGGGAATTAAGGCTAAAACAGAACAGACACAACAAACACATAATCAGAATCTCACAAAGTAACTCTTCTTAAGTCATACATGACATTATGGAGGTGAGAAAGTTACCAGTAGAGACATTTTGGACCAGTTGGAAAATCAAAAACATGCTTCATTTACGATGTGGTATAGCTTAGTGTGATTCTAAGATGGGTCATCAATGTCATCACATCGTTTAACTAAAACTATTGCTGGTAAAACTAACTACTATTTCCCATGAGATCAATACATACAGATGTTCACAGTATTGTTTTTAGACAATTGGCATATCTTAAAAAGATTTTGTAGATGCAATAATGTGGGCTTCCATGACGAGATAAATATGCGTGCAAACACTTTCAGGGTAGGTCAATGTCTCTCACCTTTTAAAGCAGAGTCAGTTTTTGAATATGCTATTTGGTATCATATTGTCCCGATTATTTTAGTGCATCACATTTTACCTCCTATTGTCCAATGTAAATATATACAATCACAAACTGCCTGATATATTATGATATATGCTATACTGTATTATGCAACTATAATAAGCATACGTTTTATAAGTTTTATACTTTAAAAATAAGTCACTTGGCCAGATAAAGTTTGTTGAATAATTTCAACTTAGTTGAAGTGTACTTTGCAATATTCGGTTTCAAACTCAAACAATATAACACTGAATTAAGTCATGCTTTTAAAGCTTTACTAGAAACATCTATAAGTAAATAATACAGTAGATATTGTGTAGACAACATATCTGCATAATAGAAGTAATGTATACGCACCCGGACAAGGATGTATTAATTTAATCAAAAGTGACAGTAAATACAATTACAATGTTATGAAAGATTTCTATTTCAAATATATATGTTTCTTGTGAACCAAATCAGCATATTAGACTAATTTCTGAAGGATCACGTGACACTGAAGACTGAAGTAATGATACTGAAAATTCAGCTATGCCGAATAAATTACATTAAAAAAATATATTCAAATAAAGAATTTCTCTGAATCTCCAGTGCTGATGTGTATAATGTACTGTCACGGTACCTATCTCTGTCTGTGCTGGAGCCATCTTCATCAAAGCCGAGGTCTGTGGCTGTGTCGATATTCATATTCAGCACTGGGTTTGCTCTGTGGAACATATATCAGACGATCTCATACACCAGCTTGCTGCTGAATGCCAGTTCAAAATGATAGTATACTGCCAGTCCAGCATTTTAGCTTGTTATTTCTGTCTCACCCTTCTTTGGTGTATTTGTTGGTTCCAGGAACAACAGGCCCGGTCTTCTGATTTTGTATGACCACTGTGGCTGCTGAGTTCATGGCTTTGGCTGCCTTCAGTTTTCTCTTGTAGCTGAAGGGTAAAAGAGACCAATACCGTTAAGTTGTAGATGGAGTAACCGGGTGCAAGAAGAGCTATTTTAAATCTGTTGAAACTAGTTAGCAGATTTGTACTGTTTGTGACCCAGACTGAGGTCCGAGAGTATTCTGTAATGCTGGCTCCATGCCTAATGTTGGTCTGAGACATGGGATCATGCAAGTTCACTGCACAGTACATACACCCTACATGACCTGCAACGCCTTCTTATCCAACTTCAAAAGCATGAATGCTAATTTTAGCAACACAAATATTACAATTTTGGCTTCAAGGTGAAATATAAACAAATGGTATACAGCAGAGACTGATAAGACTGATTCAGCAGTTCTTACTTTCTCCTGATGCACACGAGTGAGGTGGTTGTTACAACCAGAACGATCGCCAGGGCAGCCATCAAACCAATCATGATGAATACCTCTGTCTTGAGTTCTGTAGACTCGTTAATGTTTGTTGACTGTTAACGAAATAGAAAAACTGTAAAGTTTACTGTCTTGAACAATAACTTTGGCCATCATGGTTAACTTTTGGAATATCATAATTCATCAGGTGTTTTGAAAAGAGTATTTTTTAGTTACTTACAATGCCAGTAAATCCAAGCTCAGTTAGTTGGTATCCAAATTCCCGATAGACCTCCTCTGAATTCAGGATTGAGGTCACTGCATCGTAGTCCAGAGCTGTGCCATTTCTGAACACGAAATATGCCTCCAAAACGGTCGTCTCTTCAGCTCTGCAAAGAACAAATTCTGTTTTCACTGTATGGAAAATGGTATATTTTTCACAGTACTTTTAGTTTGAGTAATTTCCTTTTGTCATGTCAAGTCACTCTTCTATAGCGCTTTTCACAACACACATTGCTTCAAAGCAGCTTTACCATTGATGTTAGGAAATTATTTTTATTTTAGATGGAAAAAAAGCGTTTTTGATTGATTTATTTCTGTTGTAAAAACTTTATTACATTTCAAAATGTAAAAATGCATGTAAAAAAAAAATATTGCACAAAATGAAAACAATAATGTAAATATTATTATTATAAGTGTGAATCAAAAAATTTAAAGCGCATTAAAAAAAATAACAAGCATGATTTCATCTCTTAAATGTCTTAGTGTGTGTTTTGGTCATAATTTAGACTTTTTAAAATCTCATTTTAGCTTTTTATCTCATAATTAGGGCTTTTAATCATAATTTAGATTTCAAGTCATAATTTTGACTTTAAATCCAAAATGTTGAATCTTTATGTCAGAATTTTTAAAGTCATAATTTCCACTGCTCATCTCACAATGACTTAGCATGTCATTTATTAGACTTTTTATCTAATAATGAGGACTTTTAATATCATATTTTCAACATTTTATCTTTTTATTTGATATCATGTTCATTTTTTATATCGCTTTTTTTTTGCCATATATTTAAGTTTTTAGTATGTTTTTGTTATGTTTTTCATCTAATATGTCTGGTTGGGAGAGTTGTTAGAGTTGGGAAGTGAGGCGGTACACACTCCTGGAAGGGCCTTGGAAGGGCAGGTCACTAGAAAGCCGAGTTTGTGTGTCTCACGAGCCGAAAATCTCTGACTCTTCTGTTCAGACAGGGGAGCTCGAATTTAGTATTGTTATTTTCTTTCTTATGCATGTTATTTTTATTTATTATGCATATGTTTTGATTATTCTATCAATATTGTTATATCTTTTCTATGCAAAGCACTTTGGATTACCATTGTGTATGAAATGTGCTATATAAATACATTTGCCTTGCCTTACCTTGCCTAATATTTATATTTTATTTTATTTCATTTGCCAAAAAATATTTTAATAGTTTTAGTTAACGATAACAACGGCAGCGTGAACATTCTTTAAAAAGTTTCCTTTTGTTTTCCACAGAAGAAAGAATGTCATACAGTTTTGAAAAGACATGAAAGTGAGTGAAGGATGACACGTTTTTTGCCTATAATCGATAAATTCTGAAAACAGATATTATAGTTATCCTGGCTCTTTTTCCAAATCAAATATAGAATTCTCTGTAATTATGCGATATATGGAAACATTTGCTTAATAACAGTAGTACTGGCAAGACAGGAAATCTACAGCGAGTTTTGAGTCCCCAAAGCGACTTGGATTCATTATTCTATGATGTACACGCCACCTGCTGGATCTTACACATTCCAACATAGGAATGAAATGAAACATTCAGATGTTCCTGGCATATGTGTTTTGTGAGTTTACTGTATGTATATATGTATAAATGGGGATGTGGGTCATGGAATCTTACCGTTGAGAACGAGTCTCACTATACACATTAAAGAATTCCACCGTTGCTTTTGTAGCACTTGTCAGAATACTGTAAGAGATAAATTACACACATTTACTTTTTTGGCCTGAATTAAAAAAAGAACAATAATTCAATAAATAAATTTTAATCATATATTTCCTTACTTTCTGATCCTACCCAAATTGTCATTGACTTCCGATACAGGTGCATTAAATCTGAGATTGACTCTGTACGATTGGTCAATTGTGAGAAGCTGCAAAACAATGCAATTAGAAATTGACCAAAACAAGCAAGACTGACTGACAGAATGAATGAATTGTTGGGGTGAAAATGCCCTACCTCAACCACAGAGGTGGAATTGAGACCATCAGGGTTAGACGCCCGCACCTCCACCCTGAATTTCCCTTTTTTATTAATATCCATTCCTATGTTGGACCTGGACATTATAAAGAAAGTTGCTTGTTTACCTCGAGTTAGTTTCTTTGTGCGTTTACAATCACTTATGTCCTCAGTGAGGCGTAAAGCAATAAATTAAAGGGATAGTTCACCCAAGCAGATAGAGCAACCATTGACTACCATGGTATTTTTTTCCCCTACTATGGTAGTCAATGGTTGCTCTATCTGCTTGGTTACAAACATTCTTCAAAATATCTTCTTTTGTGTTCAGCAGAACATGTGGAACAACTTGAGGGTAAGTAAATGATGACAGAATTTTCATTTTTGGGTGAACTATCCCTTTAAATTCCCTAACCATGGCAGGCGCATGGACATTCTGACTGTTGCACATGTGACAATTTCTATCTTCTGATTCTGTTTTGACTTATTATCAGCCGTCAACATGGACAAACTGCATGATGTTGAAAATGTGTTGCATCGCACCACACAACTTACAATAACAGGTTCCAAACGCTACTTTCTTACCTTATATGTGTATTGAAGATTCCATTAGCATCTTCTTGAGCGGGCGAGTCAGCGGAGAGAAACGGACTCTCTGTGAAATTCCCTTCAGTGCTGATAAAGTCCACCTTGGTAACTGTAAAGTTGGTTTTCCTGTTATTTTCCGCTGTGTCTCTGTCTTTAGCCTTAAAAGGATAAGAGGAAATAAACACAAGGAAAATACTATATGGAGACTTAAAGCATTCTGACATAACAGTGGATGAATGCATATTACGGTACAAAGAGTGACAGATATAAAGAGACCTCAAAATATCAATAAGTCAACTATCACACTTACATAAACTCTGGCGACAGATGTGCCCACCTCTACTTTTTCAATGACGACAACTGGAGAAAAAGAAATATGTAAACTTTTTGAAAGCACAATATACATTTACTTATACATTAATGCTTTAATTCACATTAAAAAAGGTCAGGATTACATTTTTTTTTAAATATAATTTTGTTTACCAAAAAAATCCTGCGTGACAATGAACTCTGGGGCATTGTCATTGGTATCCACAATATTGATAGTCACAATCCCTATAAGCAGGTGAACAATATTTGATTAATATTTCATGCACTCAATATTAAAGGTACTAGTCAATATGAGAAAGGAGATGCATCAAAAAATACATCAAAACATGTAAATGTGATACGTTAAAATTGAAGGAATAGAGCACCTAAAAATAATAATTCATCCTCATGTTGTATGAGTCCTGTTTTTTCTTCATTTTTAGTGTTTGAAATCACTGATGACAAATGTGTGCCACATAACCGATCATGGTGTAGCAAGTTTTTTATATACATATGCAGCCAGACACTAAATATAAGAAGCTAAATGGAGCAAAAATTGAAAATGGAAATTATCATCCCACGTGCTTTGCTCCATGGAATAAAGAACATTTTGGAGATGAGCTATTCCTTCAACAACAAAACAAGACAGCACATTTTTAATGAAGGACAGTAATAAGCAACAGAACACACCTTCAGTACTGTCCCTCCCCTTCTCAGTTTCCAGATCCACCACCATGGCATTCAAGAACACTTTATCACATTTCTCATAGTCAATATCGTAACTACTAATGGCTATCACGTCGCCGTTACGCCCAACTTTGAACCACTCCTCTGGACACGGCCCTCTGGAGCCATTGCACTGGCATTCACTAGAAACCAGCTCATATTCTAGAAGGTGTGTGGTGTCCACATCTTTGCCTTCGATTGTGCTCAGAGGCTCTGGCAAGCTGCTGTTCTCATTTACGTTCATGGTCATGCTGGATGGGAATACAGGTGGAGTGTCATTGACATCGTCCACTATCACTTGCACTTTAATAGTAGCCTTTCGCTGACCCAAGTCTGAGGCCACCACAGTCAGATTGTAAGTCTTGCGGTCACTTTCGTAGTCCAGCTCAATGGCGGGATCCACTTTGATGTCGCCCCTGTAACCTTCACTGAGGGCCTCAGAAAATAATATGAAACTCCCAAAACTACCATCAGTGATGCTGAAAATGATGCGGTTATTGAAGTCTGTCTGGTCGGCATCGCGAGCCAGCAAAGAGCCGACCAATATGCCTAAAAGGGACGACAAGAAGTGTCGGTTTTCACTAATCACGTAGGTCTTGAAAATAATTTTTAAAGATGTGGAAATGATTCCTAAAAATCGTAATGGAACAACAATCTACTTGCCTCTTTCACTTTCCTTTACATGAAAGGGTTTGGGAGCAGGATCCAGGTACTGTGGAGAATTGTCATTGACATCCTGGGGAAAACAGAAAAAGCTCATTAATTATACTGTATTATAGCTATATTTCGAAATCTGTATATGTTTAATTGCAAAGTCACATCAATAACTGGTCCAATTCAACTTAACTATATTTCTTTTCAAGAGGCACTTACATGAAGTATCATAGCTACATCTCTAAATGTATAAATGCCAGATTCTCACCTCAACGTTGATGGTCACAATTGCTGATGTGGACAGGGATGGTGTGCCCATGTCTGAGGCGAACACCATCAACTTAATAACACCGTTTAGAACAGGGTCCATGGCCTCACGGTCCAAAAGACCATTGTTTTTAAGCAAACCGGAGTCCGGGTCTATGGTGAAGTTACTACTGAATGGGCCGTCCTCAATGTGATACTGGATTTGGCTGTTTGGCGTACTTGGCTCATCATTGTCTATAGCCTATCAAAAATTCAAAA
The DNA here is from genome assembly GCF_949357685.1 of Gobio gobio. Lineage (NCBI taxonomy): Eukaryota > Metazoa > Chordata > Actinopteri > Cypriniformes > Gobionidae > Gobio > Gobio gobio. Next base: position 42,570,459 of record NC_137109.1, read on the forward strand.
ATAGGTCTTTGAAAATAAGGAGACTTCTATTACAGGATAGTTACATGGATAAATGTGTCATACAGGACATTCACACAATCTTTTTCCATCATTTCAGATGTCTACGCTGCTTTCTCAATCACAATTACATTCATAGTCACCTTGATTTGAAGCGCTGTATTATTGTTCTCTTTTACATAAGTCTCATAATTTTCTCTGTTCATCTCTGGTGTCTGATCATTAACATCCTTAATGTCAATCGTCACAACAGTGCTACCAATCTGTCCGGCTGAATCTATGGCCTGCAGGGTAGGTGAGTAGGAATTGATGAGTTCCCTATCAAGGCGCTTTCCATTTTTTACATAGATAGTTCCGTTTTTTGGATAGACATCAAATAATGACTTCCTGAAAAAATAACACAAAAAGAAAATAACATTTGAAGTCATCTTTATCTTTTTTATGCCCCAGTATGATTTACATACATTTAACCTTGAACAGTCACAAATTTAGCTACAAACTTGCTATGACTAAGCAACAGAATAAGTTTGGCTAAACCAAATGATAGCAGGCTGAATATTCGACATACATGCTTTCTGGCATCAATTGGTAAGTGATTAGGCCATCATCCAAGGCATCTGCATCGGTTGCCTGTCAAAGCAGAACATTAGTGAGTACAAGATACGATGAAACTTACTCACCATGACAAGGTCAACTGAGTAAACAGAAGATGCACTTACATTAATGGTAGCCACAAAAGTTCCATCTTCACAGTGTTCATCAACTGTGGCGTCATAAACACCATGCTCAAACTTAGGAAAGTTGTCATTTGTATCAGTGATGTTAATGGTGACAGAGGCCATAGAGGTGAAGTCTGCACCGTCATCTTTAGCAATAATCTGGGAAGATATAATAAAGCATTAAAAGTGCATGTTTTTTTTTTATCATTTTGAATCAAAAGTTGATGGGTGAATATGTCATTATTCTACTACAAACAGGTTTTCTGAACACTACCCCTGTTTGACATTGTTTTAGAAAATAGATAGTCTCGTCCAAAACTCGCAGCATTGGTTGAGGTTATAATACGAATAGCTATTTTTGCTCATTTTGACTTCACCAATGAAAATAGTTCAGTTAAAATGTTGTGAACCATAGTGAAATTCTATGCAGTGAACACAAAGACTGAAACATCCAATGCTGTTATACTAAATTTTCTCTTGAAATAATATACATTATACTACTTGCATAAAGTTAATTGTTGTTGTTTTATGGCTGGTTGCAGTCATAATTGTCATAGAGTTTAAAATAATCAAACATTTTCTGGTTTTCAAGAAACAGTCTTGTATCATTCATATCTGTCATCACTCTAAAAGTAATTGATCTTAAGTAGGCAAAGTCCATTTCTCTAAACTGCGGTAATTCTGGCATCGACCAAAGTACCAAACTAGTTATCTTATTATCTTATGTGGTTAATCTCCAGAGACACACCTTCATATACATACCTGAACAGACATTACTGTCTTCTTCTCATAATCGACAGCGGCGGGATCTTTTATTGTCACTTGTACAGAAATGTCTCCCAACCCAGAGCTGGGACTGACAAGGAACGCATCCTTATCGGGTCCATCAAGTTCCAGAGTAAACCTGGCATTTTGCCCCTGGATAACAAATAAGTTAATTGTCAACAAATAAAATAACATAATTTGAATGAAACTAAAAAGAAACACACACACACACACACACACACACACACCTGGTTTCAATGTTTTATGGGGACCAGACATAATGTTTTTATACTGTACAAACTGTATATCAGCCTATATACTAACCCTACCCCTAAATTTCATGATTTGCTTAATTATAGCGCCACCAAGTGGCGCAGTTCCACCACTTTTTTTTGTGTGTCCTCATTTAGTTTAGGAGTTATAGACATGTATATGTTTGAACACATAAAAATGACCCACACTTGACTTTGATTGCATTTTTTGCCACTTACAATCAAAATTTTAAATTTGGCTCGTGACATTTGGTCAACCCGCTCTGATTCCGATTTTCCTATGGTGGTCTGGTTTCATCTCGATCAGACTAACGGTTTCAAAGATATTCGCAAAAGTTATTTAAGCGCTACATTACAAGCAACGTTGCACAAACCATAAGGCGAAACCTAGCATGTTTGGTATGGACTCGGCAAGGATTCAGGAATCTAAGGAGATTACTCCCATGAAAATAAGTCAACCACATACAAAGTTATAAGCATGTAAATGTTTTTTTTTTCACCACTAGGTGGCGCTGGTCCGAAACTCATCCGCACCAGTAGGTGACGCCGCGCCGAAACGCAGCATGTTGACTCAGGTAATGCTTGTGATGATGTGTACCAAGTTTGGTCCGAATACGATAAATCATTGCGGAGATACAGACTGAAGTCTATTTTTGCAAGCGCTACATAAAATTTGTTTGCACGTTTTTCAAAAACACTTTGATGAATCGAATTGAATACCATCTGGTTAAATTTTCGTGCAAATTGGATAAACTGTCTAGGAGGAGTAGGATTTTTGCCGGGAAAATCTGGCAGGAAAATTGCCACTAAATAAAACTTTATTTTGTTTCTAACCCTTATGGTTCAAAAGTTATTAGCATAAATGTGAGTGCTTCCTTGGACAGTTGGTGGCGCTAGAGGGATTGAGTTAGAGACTCCAATTTTGCTATGGTGACAGTTGAGACTGTCCTCTATCTGTGTGGCCAATTTCATAACTTCCCCGCAAGCGGTTCTATGGGCTGCCATAGACTCCCATGGCGGAATAATAAAAAAATCGAACGATTTCAATCGGTGCCTCCGCACCTTCGGTGCTTGGCCCCTAATGAGTGGTAATCAAATTACAGTTACATCAGACAGTCTGCAAAAGCATCCTAAGATACATTTCTGCTCGGAAGTTTCAGACCCCTTGCCCAATATGCACATTTTTAATAATTTTTACAAAATAAGTGGGATCTGGGATAATAAAAATTGCATGTTACTTTTATTTAGTACTGTCCTGAATAAGCTATTAAATATAATAGATGTTTACATATACTCCACAAGTCAAAATGACTGAATTTATACAAATAACCACATTTAAACATTTACCCTTGCATCTTAACTGTCTGTCATTACCTGGATGATCCACTACTGTTTTCCTGTTTCATGTTAAGTAATTTGTCTGGGTAATTGCGACTTTTTATCTCACAATTCTGAGATAAAAGGTCACAATTACCTTTTTTTTATTTGTATATTTTCATAACTTCCCTGCAAGTGGTTCTATAGGCTGCCATAGACCTCCATGGTGGAATAATAAGAAATCAAACGATTTCAACAGGTTAGGTTTCAATTACAGTTACATCAGACAGTCTGCAAAAACATCCTAAGATAAATTTCTGCTCATAAGTTTCAGATAAAAAGTCACAATTACCTTTTTTTATTTGTATATTTAGTGGAGGAAACAAGTTTCCATGAAACAATATATTAAGAGTAGAAAAAACTTTTGAACAGGATGTATACATTTTTCTTAGATCATATTTTTTCACTTAGTATATATATATGAGTACAATTTACCCTGTTCATTCAATTCCAAAAGTGTACCCACCCCAGATCTTAATCTTAATCGTGTTTCCTTCTTGAGCATTTTTTCTTTTTTTCTAAGATTTTTTTGCTTCAATAAATATTGTGGGGAAAACTGATGTTGTTTAAAATAATATGCAGAGGAAAGTCCTATTTTTGGTGATCCCTTTGTGGTACATACCTTATTAGTATTCCAAAGTAGTCTAAAGTATTTAGATTAAGTTACAAAATTGTGTAATCTAACCAAATACATTACAAATTACTTTTTAAAGCATGTATTTTGTAATCTGTAGTTAAATTTTTTATTTTTTTTAAGTAACCTTCCCAACCTTGTTTATAAGCTATTTTCCTCATGGGGACCAAAAATGTCCCCACGACAAGGATTTTGGATATTGCTATCTTTGTGGGTACATTTTGTCCCCATAATGTAGGGTTTACCAGGACACACACAGATGTCTGGTTTGCTACCTTTGTGGGGACTCTCTATCAGCGCCGCCGCTCCCAATCGCATCACGTGCTCGTAGGACACCAAGTGCTGAGGAGGGCACCAAAAGAAGACCCATCCAACCCCCCGGTCTGCTTTACAAAATCGCGGGCACCATAAAGTAATTATGCTAAGGGCACCAATACGGACAGCAACGGGACTGCTCTCTATAGACTTAATGGTTTTTATACTGTACAAACTGTATATATTCTATCCCCTTACACTAACTCTACCCCTAAACCTAACACAAAACTTTCTGCATTTTTACATTTTCCAAAAAGCTAATTCTGTATGATTTATAAGCTTGTTTCCTCATGGGGACCTCAATTTAGGTGCATTCAGACTGAAGTCCCCACCAGGATAGAAAAACATGAACACACACAGACACACACACACACACACACACACACACACACACACACACACACACACACACACAGAGAGAGAGAGAGAGAGAGAGAGAGAGAGAGAGAGAGAGAGAGAGAGAGAGAGAGAGAGAGAGAGAGAGAGAGAGAGAATGTCCTCAGAAGAAACCATGCAAACGTTGTAACTACAGACCTGGTCTGGATCTTTGACTCTTATATTCAGGTCAGTTACTGCCAATCCTGCAGATGAATGCTCAGCAACCTTGCCCGTGAAGCTGTTTTTCTGTGTGCAGGAATCACCTACACACTCATAAAACTCAGGGCCATTGTCATTCTTGTCGTTAATAGAAATCTGTAGTTCTGCTACTGTGCTTGCAATAACTCCATCCACATTAAGGTTTGTCTCACTTGCCTGAAGAAGAGGAAGAAAAAAAATGATATATCTAATATATGTATAAATAAATATCATTGCTGTTTAATGCTAATCACTCTGATATCATGATAACAGGATGCCATTACATTCAGTAGTCAGTAAACTAACCTTTATGTGCAGTACTACAGTAGCATCTATATCCAGTAATTCCTCACGGTCTAACTCAGTTTTGACAGATATTTCACCAGAGCTTTCTTTGATTTGAAACACATCTGGTGCATTAGTACCTGCCAAAATAATAGAGACAAAAGTCAAGAGTTGCCTAGAAAAAACGGTTTTATTCTACATAAGGGTGATCCTCAAAGCGGCTGCCATATTATGATCACATGACCAGTCAAATACTAATGACTATATCTTAATCATGAGTGACAGAATGAATGGAGTATTTTTAAAAGGACAATTTAGAGACTGTTTACACTCACTTTCAATGCTGTAGCGGATCGGGTCGTTGATCCCAGTATCTGGATCTCTGGCTCTCACAGTAAAGACTAACGTACCCTGAGATGGAGCATATGGTGAGAGGGTCAAAGGTGAGAGGTCATTTATGTATATTACACCAGTGGATCTCAGATGTTTTTGCTTGGGGATCTACATTTTACGTTAGACATCAAGGGGTGCTCAAACACAGTACCAAAAATGTTTCGCTTACAAAGTTATATTAAACGTCCTTAAAATCAAATCATGAAATGTATTAATATTACTTGAACCTCATTGAAAAAAGTATTATAATATGCCCAATTATTAAGGCTGAAATTTTTGTAAAAACCAAAGCAAAAAATATATATATATTTTACATATAATTTTATTATTTGCATTTAGTGGTGCACATATAGAGAAGCACAGCATTACACAATTACTTCTAAAGGGTTTGTTCACCCAAAAGTTCTATCATGAATTACTCACGCTCATGTCGTTCCCAACCCTCAAGATTTTCATTCATCTTTGGAACACAAATGAAGATATTTTGATGAAATCTGAGAGCTTTCTGTCTGTCCATTGACAGCTACGCAGCTACCAAACAAAAAACAACGAAGCTACTACTTTGACGCTTCAGAAAGTTTATAAAGAGATTTGAAATTGAGCGGTATAGTCCAAAATTTTCTCACTTTATAAAACGAACAGAATTAATTTAGGCATTTATTCACATATAAACATTCATCAACTCACACATCAGTTATGATAAACAGAAGCGCAAGCATGTTCGCTTGACGTGCAAGAACCAATGAGGTTCATTCTTGTGTTACGCAGCACGTTTGAGCTTCCACAAGAACCAATGAGGTTCATTGTTGTGTTACACAGCACATTTGAACTTCCTCAAGAACCAATGAGGTTCATTCTTGTGTTACACAGCACATTTGAACTTCCTCAAGAACCAATGAGGTTCATTCTTGTGTTACGCAGCACGTTTGAGCTTCCACAAGAACCAATGAGGTTCATTCTTGTGTTACGCAGCACGTTTGAGCTTCCACAAGAACCAATGAGGTTCATTTTTGTGTTACGCAGCACATTTGAGCTTCCACAAGAACCAATGAGGTTCATTCTCATGTTACGCAGCATGTTTGAGCTTCCACAAGAACCAATGAGGTTCATTCTTGTGTTACGCAGCATGTTTGAGCTTCCTCAAGAACCAATGAGGTTCATTCTTGTTTTACGCAGCACATTTGAGCTTCCTCAAGAACCAATGAGGTTCATTATCATGTTACGCAGCATGTTTGAGCTTCCTCAAGAACCAATGAGGTTAATTTTTGTGTTACGCAGCACATTTGAGCTTCCACAAGAACCAATGAGGTTCATTCTCATGTTACGCAGCATGTTTGAGCTTCCACAAGAACCAATGAGGTTCATTCTTGTGTTACGCAGCATGTTTGAGCTTCCTCAAGAACCAATGAGGTTCATTATCATGTTACGCAGCATGTTTGAGCTTCCTCAAGAACCAATGAGGTTCATTCTCATGTTACGCAGCATGTTTGAGCTTCCACAAGAACCAATGAGGTTCATTCTCATGTTACGCAGCATGTTTGAGCTTCCACAAGAACCAATGAGGTTCATTCTTGTGTTACGCAGCATGTTTGAGCTTCCTCAAGAACCAATGAGGTTCATTATCATGTTACGCAGCATGTTTGAGCTTCCTCAAGAACCAATGAGGTTCATTCTTGTGTTACGCAGCAAATTTGAGCTTCCACAATAACCAATGAAGGTTTATTCTTGTGTTACGCAGCACATTTGAGCTTCCACAAGAACCAATGAGGTTCATTCTCATGTTACGCAGCACATTTGAGCTTCCACAATAACCAATAAAGGTTTATTCTTGTGTTACGCAGCACATTTGAGCTTCCTCAAGAACCAATGAGGTTAATTTGCGTGTTACGCAGCACATTTAAGCTTCCACAATAACCAATGAGGTTCATTCTCGTGTTACACAGCATGTTTGAGCTTCCGCAAGAACCAATGAGGTTTATTCTTGTGTTACACAGCACATTTGAGCTTCCACAAGAACCAATGAGGTTCATTCTTGTTACGCAGCACATTTGAGCTTCCAAAAGAACCAATGAGGTTCATTCTTGTGTTACGCAGCACATTTGAGCTTCCACAAGAACCAATGAGGTTCATTCTTGTGTTACGCAGCACATTTGAGCTTCCACAAGAACCAATGAGATTCATTCTTGTTACGCAGCACATTTGAGCTTCCACAAGAACCAATGAGGTTCATTCTTGTTACGCAGCACATTTGAGCTTCCACAAGAACCAATGAGATTCATTCTGGTTACGCAGCACATTTGAGCTTCCACAAGAACCAATGAGGTTCATTCTCGTGTTACACAGCACATTTGAGCTTCCACAAGAACCAATGAGGTTCATTCTTGTTACGCAGCACATTTGAGCTTCCACAAGAACCAATGAGGTTCATTCTTGTGTTACGCAGCACATTTGAGCTTCCACAAGAACCAATGAGGTTCATTCTTGTGTTACGCAGCACATTTGAGCTTCCACAAGAACCAATGAGGTTCATTCTTGTTACGCAGCACATTTGAGCTTCCACAAGAACCAATGAGATTCATTCTTGTTACGCAGCACATTTGAGCTTCCACAAGAACCAATGAGATTCATTCTTATTACGCAGCACATTTGAGCTTCCACAAGAACCAATGAGGTTCATTTTCGTGTTACGCAGCACATTTGAGCTTCCACAAGAACCAATGAGGTTCATTCTCGTGTTACACAGCACATTTGAGCTTCCGCAAGAACCAATGAGGTTTATTCTCGTGTTACACAGCACGTTTAAGCTTCCACAAGAACCAATGAGGTTCATTCTTGTGTTATGGAGCACATTTGAGCTTCCACAAGAACCAATGAGGTTCATTCTCGTGTTACGCAGCACATTTGAGCTTCCACAAGAACCAATGAGGTTCATTCTTGTGTTACGCAGCACATTTGAGCTTCCACAAGAACCAATGAGGTTCATTCTCATGTTACGCAGCACATTTGAGCTTCCACAAGAACCAATGAGGTTCATTCTCATGTTACGCAGCACATTTGAGCTTTCACAAAAACCATTGAGGTTCATTCTTGTTACGCAGCACATTTGAGCTTCCACAAGAACCAATGAGGTTCATTTTTGTGTTACGCAGCACATTTGAGCTTCCACAAGAACCAATGAGGTTCATTCTTGTGTTACGCAGCACGTTTGAGCTTCCACAAGAACCAATGAGGTTCATTCTCATGTTACGCAGCACATTTGAGCTTCCACAAGAACCAATGAGGTTCATTCTCATGTTACGCAGCACATTTGAGCTTCCGCAAGAACCAATGAGGTTCATTCTCATGTTACGCAGCACATTTGAGCTTCCACAAGAACCAATGAGGTTCATTCTCATGTTACGCAGCACATTTGAGCTTCCACAAGAACCAATGTGGTTCATTCTTGTGTTACGCAGCATGTTTGAGCTTCCACAAGAACCAATGATTTTCATTCTCATGTTACGCAGCATGTTTGAGCTTCCACAAGAACCAATGATGTTCATTCTCATGTTGCGCAGCACATTTGAGCTTCCACAAGAACCAATGAGGTTCATTCTCATGTTGCGCAGCACATTTGAGCTTCCACAAGAACCAATGAGGTTCATTCTCATGTTGCGCAGCACATTTGAGCTTCCACAAGAACCAATGAGGTTCATTCTTGTGTTACACAGCACATTTGAGCTTCCACAAGAACCAATGAGGTTCATTCTCATGTTACACAGCACATTTGAGCTTCCACAAGAACCAATGAGGTTCATTCTCATGTTACGCAGCACATTTGAGCTTTCACAAAAACCATTGAGGTTCATTCTTGTTACGCAGCACATTTGAGCTTCCACAAGAACCAATGAGGTTCATTTTTGTGTTACGCAGCACATTTGAGCTTCCACAAGAACCAATGAGGTTCATTCTTGTGTTACACAGCACATTTGAGCTTCCAGAAGAACCAATGAGGTTCATTCTTGTTACGCAGCACATTTGAGCTTCCGCAAGAACCAATGAGGTTCATTCTTGTGTTACGCAGCATGTTTGAGCTTCCACAATAACCAATGAGGTTCATTCTTGTGTTACGCAGCACATTTGAGCTTCCACAAGAACCAATGAGGTTCATTCTTGTGTTACGCAGCACATTTGAGCTTCCACAAGAACCAATGAGGTTCATTCTTGTGTTACGCAGCACGTTTGAGCTTCCACAAGAACCAATGAGGTTCATTCTCATGTTACGCAGCACATTTGAGCTTCCACAAGAACCAATGAGGTTCATTCTCATGTTACGCAGCACATTTGAGCTTCCACAAGAACCAATGAGGTTCATTCTCATGTTACGCAGCACATTTGAGCTTCCGCAAGAACCAATGAGGTTCATTCTTGTGTTACGCAGCACATTTGAGCTTCTACAAGAACCAATGAGGTTCATTCTTGTTACGCAGCACATTTGAGCTTCCACAAGAACCAATGAGGTTCATTCTTGTGTTACGCAGCACGTTTGAGCTTCCACAAGAACCAATGAGGTTCATTCTCATGTTACGCAGCACATTTGAGCTTCCACAATAACCAATGAGGTTCATTCTTGTGTTACGCAGCACATTTGAGCTTCCACAAGAACCAATGAGGTTCATTTTTGTGTTACGCAGCACATTTGAGCTTCCACAAGAACCAATGAGGTTTATTCTTGTGTTACGCAGCACATTTGAGCTTCCACAAGAACCAATGTGGTTCATTCTTGTGTTACGCAGCATGTTTGAGCTTCCACAAGAACCAATGATTTTCATTCTCATGTTACGCAGCATGTTTGAGCTTCCACAAGAACCAATGAGGTTCATTCTCATGTTGCGCAGCACATTTGAGCTTCCACAAGAACCAATGAGGTTCATTCTCATGTTGCGCAGCACATTTGAGCTTCCACAAGAACCAATGAGGTTCATTCTCATGTTGCGCAGCACATTTGAGCTTCCACAAGAACCAGTGAGGTTCAATCATCAAATTCTAAGGAATTTGAAAGTTGTGAAAACACTATTGTGGACTTTTTCTTTTGCTATTTGAGCAAATGGGAACAAAAAATATATATTTAATGTAGTCTCTCTTTCACTGCAATAGAACTTCACCAACTATGACGACTTCTGCTTCTAAGAAACCCAGAAATATGGATTAGTTTTACAATCTCTTTATGAACTTTTTAAGGCGTCAAAGTAGTTGGGTGGAATGTCAATGGAGGGACGGAAATCTCTCAGATTTCATTAAATACATCTTAATTTGTGTTCCAAAGTTGACCAAGAGTTTGATTCGGAACGACATGAGGGTGAGGAACTAACCTTTTAAAACAAAAAATAAAAACAACTCACCACAGCTGAATGCTCCTCAATAGCAGCTAAGTTGGGTAAATTCAGAAATTGTGGGTTGACATCTGGCATATCTTTAACCGTAATGAATGCAATTGCTGATGAGGATTGAACCACATTAGGTTGATCATGTGTTGGTCCACCACCATCCTGGCAAAACCAATGAACACTTAGCACATAACACAGTAAATGTATGTAGGCTAAATGTAAATTTTTTTTTTTTTAATTTTCTGCATTTTCTGCACACAGATATTTCCCTCAATCATTTTCTAAAAACAGCCAATCACTTACCTAAATATGATTACTTCATAAATAAATACTCACAGATGCATTGATTCGTATCTGATAGAAAGGGCTTTTCTCAGTGTAGTTTAAAGTTCCCTGCAGGATAACAGCTCCATTGATCTCAGAAATTGAAAACAGCCCTTCATTCGGTACCACCTAACACAAACATACTGTGTTATAAATACAATTAGAGTGAGACGTGAGAGTGAAAATGTAATTCATGACATGGAAGGGAACATACTTCATCAATTTTGTAAGACACAATAGAAGCTGTGCCAAAATCATTATCTGTGGCGGAGGCTCTGAACAGTGTACTGCCCACAGCAACATTCTGAAGGAGGGAATAGGAAAACATCATATATAAACGTGAGAAAAACATCTCAAACTATCCTGAAAAAATCAACTGAAAACATTTCTTGAAGATCTCTCTTTGCTCAGAGACTGAGAGTAAAGTTAAATGGGAGCAGATTAACCCAGCTCACATTCATACAGGATCAACACAATCGCAGCTTGTAAACCTCGACTCCTTTTAAACGTCCCTGCCCCTTTAAATTTTAATTTAAAAATATTGTTATGCATTTTAAATACCTGGGTATGATTATAGATTCAAAATTACATTTTAAGAAACATATAAAAAAGGTTTATATAGAGCAAGCGCAATGATTTTTAGGAATATTAGGCATCAGTTACCTTTGGCTCCTACTAAACTCTTTATGCACACAATGATTTTTCCGAATTTATCTTATTGTGCTACAAGTGTAACAACATTGAAACCATTATATACTCTTTATAAACAAGCTATGAAAGTTTTCGATAAAAAAACAAGGAGTTATCATCACTGCATTATCATCAGAAATGATAAAAGTTTTTATTCTTTGCAGATTTGTGTTGGATGTATAAATGAATTCATGATCTTGCGCCAGCAACTCTTAAACAATGTGTGACTTTCTGTAAAGACAATTCTAGGAAAACCAGGGCATCCATTAGAGGCGACAGTTCAGTTAAATTTAAGAAAACAGCCTTTGGACAATCTTTCTCATACAGAGCAGCAGAAAGATGGAATTCAGTGCCTTTTCATATTAGAGTGTACATCATTTAGTATTTTTAAAACTGAACTTAAATTATGTTTGAAGAAAAATCAATCATGTGATCATTAAAAAAAAAAGCCCTCTCTTCTTTTTCTTCTGTGATTTAATATTTGTGATGTTGTGATACGTTATTATTGTTTTCTTTTATTGTAATGGAATGCTGTAATGTTATGTAACATCATCCTGCCCAGGGACCACAGATGCAAATGAGCTATTTAACTAATTCTGCCACAACATTTGTGTTTTTTATGGTCCCTGTTAAATAAATTAAATAAACTAAACTAAATTGCGAAAGTGAAAGTGAAACCCTTTTCGGTCGTATTGCGGTGCCCGCGGAATACGATTCCCTGCAAGGGTCTGTGCAGGCCACTGTTCCAAAAAGTGCATGCATTCAGGAACAGGGTTGGGATAGGCCTCTTATAAAAACCATGGAGAGGGAAGATGTTTCTGTGTATAACAAATTCAATTTAAGATATGCAATGGCTTCAGTAGACTTACAATACTCAAGTCATATTGGTTGCTTTTATTATACGGTGTGTGTGTGTGTGTGTGTGTGTGTGTGTGTGTGTGTGTGTGTGTGTGTGTGTGTGTGTGTGTGTGTGTGTGAGTGTGTTGGCGTCTCACTTTTTGCCTCATCACTGTTGTAAAACAGTTCCGGTCAGTAGATGAGGCTGTTGTCAATCGGAAAGTTTCAACAAGCCTTTTACTTGTTTACAACAAGCTAATAATAACTGTGCAGAGTTTACAGAGTGAACTTTGTAAATTTAGCCTATAGTTTTGGAGAAATTAAATAATAAATACAATGCAACAATACAATTTAATTTATACGTTTTTCCCAACCCTAGCACCGACCATGTTGTGGAAGACATGGGGGTCAGTAAATGACAATGTTTAGAAGAATGCTTCCTTCAATTTAAGAACAACTGTAAGTTGTTGAGCAGTTACAGCATCCATATATTACACTACAGGATAAAGGGCTCGTGATGAACTCACCTCTGGGACCTCTTTGTTGTAGGGCAGACCTTGGAATACAGGTGCGTTATCATTAGCATCTTTCACCTCAATATAAACGGTTTTTGTTTCCTGCAACGGCAGAGATACATATTAGGATACAGGAAAATGAATTTTCTGACCATTGTGATGGGCTACTTTCATATTTCCAACTTACATCCGCATGAACGCCATCATTCACCACAGCCTCTATGGTTAAGAAGTCTTTTGACTGATAAAAGAAAACGCATACATACGCAAAGTTAACTGATTGACTTTCATGAAGAGTAAGTGTAATAAAATTCATAATTCCCAACTGTATTCCTTCATCTCATTTCAGGAATAGTTGGCAGATTCTTAAATTCTTACCTCTCTGTCCAGCCCACTCTTGATTCTGACTTCACCAGTCGTTCTGTTGACGTCAAAAAAACTAGCATCTGCTCCTTTGATACCATATGTTAGAATGTCTTTATCGTTATCAGTTGCATCGATTTGAAATGCCAATCGGCCTGTCAGGTAATAAATTGTTGGGAAAATGTTACATTCATGCATAGAGAAAATAATACAAAATGGAATTGATCTTAACAGTTGAGACTGAAAGGGCTGATGTACAGACCTACAGGAAGATCTTCTATTACATGTTCCAAAAAATTGTTAATCACAGGGACAGTATTACAGTACGCTGTAGAAAACACAAACGTGAACAAGCATGTGAGTCATAAGAAAGCAATTTTAAGAAAGAAAAAACAAACATTTAAGAGAACCAAGCTCTTCTGTGTAATTAACAGTGAAACTTAATCACATTGTCTTCTCTCCATTCAAGACTGTATCATTATTAGATTTGGACTTTGAGCTTGTGCAGTTATAACAAGTCACATCTTGTTGATGAAATGAAACTGACCGATTCTCAGATACTCACCAGAAGCTAAAAAAGTGAAAAGGAGAAATAAAGGTCTCCCCATGTCTGTTTGTAAGGCTGTAATATCAAAGAAACGAGACACAAAATCACAATTAAACACAAAACATTTCCACCTCGAAAAAGAGGCCATTATTTTGTGTAATGAAACAATTCTTAAAAAATAAAGCGCAATTAATAATATTTATTAAGAGTAACTAAACTGTAGTAACAAAGTAATTAATAGTAACACAATTTGTTATTTTTTATTTTTCGGGACTTCCTACATTTCAAGCTTCGGGATGGTTGAATATCACAACTAACATACAATTTTTCCTTTAGTATACCAATAACTAAGTAAAAAACAGATTTCAAATATTACTCTTTGACAACGAGATTAGATTTGTCAAGACACCGCAGTCTGTAATCAAAATGGATAGAAATCTCAGTACAAACCCATCATTCATGAAAAAGAGAATTGAAGTTTATTCCAGATATAGGCTATTGCTCTACTGAATATAAATAGTTATAATAAGAGAAACATTATATGGATGATGAAGACTTACCGTGCCCAATCTGCTCTTATAGTGCTATTCCAACAAGTGGCGTTCTTCAAATGAGGGAACAAGACATCATATATGAGACCTTTGCCTAGTGCATCACTGGCTATTACTGTCCTTCAGTTGTAAATGTTAATCATTAATAATGCAGGGGCGAAAAGACTGTGCTTAAGGCAGTCTTCTCACCCTGTAGACAGATGACAAAGCTGCTTAGTGGCACCGAAGAATCAGATCCCAAAACTGTGCTCAGAGAATGGTTTAGCGGAACAGCAAACAAATGTCACAACAGATTATGTCTATATAATCCAGTCCATTCACACATTCATTCGGCAACTCCTGAACAAACTCAAAGACAGATGATTAATGAAGGCTGCATGGAATAGAAAAGAAATGTTTTATTATACCTGAGATCATAAAAGCTACAAGAAACCTGAGGACGAGAACATGGCACATGGTGTTTATAGGACATCTATTTCCTAAGCTAACTATTGAACCATTTATCCTCAAGTCCAGGATTTATTTGCTGGCTCTTTCTTGGCATCACCCCAGTGAGCTGGACATAATGTGGCCTGAGAGATTCCAGGGCACAAATGAGTTCATCAGCTATTCAAGACCCTACCTACCCTCTGCCCGGCTCTAATGAGCCCACTCCCCTCGTGGGCCTTCATAATTAACGGGAGAAAGACAAAAGATTACTCTCCCCTGGGGAGAATCTTTACTGCTACCAAACAAAAAACAATGGAGGGACTTTCTCCTGGGACTGACAGAAAAGCTTGCATTTGTTTGTCTCTAATTGTTTGGTGTTTACCATACTGGACATGCTGTGGAATGAGGGATCAAACTAAACCCACTAGAGCCCTGAAGATCAAATAATCCTTTAGTAAATTCTATTAAGCGGCAACAACAGAAACCTATGCTCTATTTTAACTTTATACCACTGATCTTCTGTATATAAATCATTTAAATAGATCAGTGCTTTATACAATGTATACACTATATTGGCAAAAGTTTTGGGACGCCTGCCTGCACATGAATGACATCCCATTCTTAATCCCTAGGGTTTAATATGGAGTTGGCCCACCCTTTGCAGCTATAACAGCTTCAGCTCTTCAGGAAAGGCTTTCCACAAGGTTTAGGAGTGTGTTTATTGGAATTTGACCGTTCTTCGAGAAGCACATTTGTGAGGTCAGACACTGATGTTGGACGAGAAGGCCTGGGTCATAGTCTCCGCTCTAATTCCAGAGGTGTTCTATCGGGTTGAGGTTAGGACTCTGTGCAGGCCAGTCAAGTTCCTCCACACCAAACTCACTCATCCATGTCTTTATGGACTTGCTTTGTGCACTGGTGCGCAGTCATGTTAGAACAGGAAGGGGCCGTCCCCAAACTGTTCCCATAAAGTTGGGAGCATGAAATTGTCCAAAATGTCTTGGTATGCTGAAGCATTAAGAGTTCCTTTCACTGGAACTAAAGAGCCAAGCTAACCAACCTCTGAAAAACAACCCCACACCATAATCCCCCCTCCACCAAACTTAAAACTTGGCACAATGCAGTCAGGCAAGTACCTTTCTCCTGGCAACCGCCAAACCCAGACTCGTCCATCGGATTGCCAGACACAGAAGCGTGACTCATCACTCCAGAAAACACGTCTCCACTGCACCCAAGTCTTTGCATTGCACTTGGTGCATTGCACTTTTTTAAAAAGAAATTAATACTTTTATTCAGCAAGGATGTGTTAAATTGATAAAAAGTGATAGCCAAGATTTATATTATTAGAAAAGATTTCTATTTTGAATAAATGCTGTTTCTTAAACTTTTCATTGATTAATAAATCCTGAAAAAGGCATCACAGGTTCCAAAAAAAATTAAGCAGCACAACTGTTTCCAACATTGATAATAACCGAGCATCAAATCATCATATTAGAAAGATTTCTGAAGGATCGTGTGACACTGAAGACTGGAGTAATGGCTGATGAAAATTCAGCTTTGCATCACAGAAATAAATTATTTTTTATTTTTTAATCTGTGGCCTATATGACATTGTATTAAGTCCAAATAGAGCAACATATATATATGTTAGATATACACTCACCTAAAGGATTATTAGGAACACCTGTTCAGTTTCTCATTAATGCAATTATCTAATCAACCAATCACATGGCAGTTGCTTTAATGCATTTAGGGGTGTGGTCCTGGTCAAGACAATCTCCTGAACTCCAAACTGAATGTCAGAATGGGAAAGAAAGGTGATTTAAGCAATTTTGAGCGTGGCATGGTTGTTGGTGCCAGACGGGCCGGTCTGAGTATTTCACAATCTGCTCCGTTACTGGGATTTTCACGCACAACCATTTCTAGGGTTTACAAAGAATGGTGTGAAAAGGGAAAAACATCCAGTATGCGGCAGTCCTGTGGGCGAAAATGCCTTGTTGATGCTAGAGGTCAGAGGAGAATGGGCCGACTGATTCAAGCTGATAGAAGAGCAACTTTGACTGAAATAACCACTCGTTACAATCGAGGTATGCAGCAAAGCATTTGTGAAGCCACAACACGCACAACCTTGAGGCGGATGGGCTACAACAGCAGAAGACCCCACCGGGTACCACTCATCTGCACTACAAATAGGAAAAAGAGGCTACAATTTGCACGAGCTCACCAAAATTGGACAGTTGAAGACTGGAAAAATGTTGCCTGGTCTGATGAGTCTCGATTTCTGTTGGGACATTCAGATGGTAGAGTCAGAATTTGGCGTAAACAGAATGAGAACATGGATCCATCATGCCTTGTTACCACTGTGCAGGCTGGTGGTGGTGTAATGGTGTGGGGGATGTTTTCTTGGCACACTTTAGGCCCCTTAGTGCCAATTGGGCATCGTTTAAATGCCACGGCCTACCTGAGCATTGTTTCTGACCATGTCCATCCCTGGATGTGCATCCCACAAATCTCCATCAACTGCAAGATGCTATCCTATCAATATGGGCCAACATTTCTAAAGAATGCTTTCAGCACCTTGTTGAATCAATGCCACGTAGAATTAAGGCAGTTCTGAAGGCGAAAGGGGGTCAAACACAGTATTAGTATGGTGTTCCTAATAATCCTTTAGGTGAGTGTAGATTTAAAATCTGATACACTATAGGTAATGGAAGAATAAATATGTGAACAAAAACAAAACAAAAAACAATTAACAAATAAACATTATTATCCCAGTAGTGACGATTGCTATTGGTAACAAATTGCAAATTTTTTGCCATTGAAATGTGGTTCAGCTATTAATTTCTGACTGTAAAGAATGTGGGTGTGTTAGAATAGTACATTTAAATACATAAATATCTGTTTACTGATCCTCATTTTGTAAAATGTGACCTGTTCATGCCACATGTGTTGCTGTACACCAATATGCATCATAATCTTATCCTTTTAGACTTTGGTTTATGACCTCGCACAATGATGTGAAATGGGTGAGGCCTATATCCTCCCAATGATCACATATGACAGTCTTTATTCGCGTTGTGTAATTCTGCTGGTAAATTAAATTCTGTTTACAAGCATCATGTCATATTTTGTACTGTAATAATACGTTTGTGCGATAAGTTTTGGTTTGTCTATTATGCATGAACACTGTTTAGTTAATCATTTATAGATTGAATAGCTTTCCGTGACAGTAAAGTGTTTTGCTCATTTATTGCTGTCAACAGTGCAGCCATCTCACTAAGCAACGGTTATACAAAGTATGGACTTACACCCATTATTAGATCATTCTGTTTGAGAATATACTCAAAATAAATAAACAAACAATAAGCCATGCAGGCTCAAAAAAACATGTTAGACTTCATTGAACAATATAGTCTATACATTCTAAAATCTAGATGGTGTTTTCATATGATTTATAGAAGAGATAGACCCTCAATATATATTAAAGACTGTGTAAACACACATCAAATCACTTTTTATCATCTTGTTTTTATGAAGAAACAATGCGAGAATTACACGATGCTGTATCGTGTGTCATCATCTCAGGTAGTGTCTGCTGTTCCTCGTCTGGCTAGTAGAGGGAGACAAAGCAAAGCACATTCTAATCATAGACGGGCATTTACGTAATGTGACCCTGATTAGTTTTTCCATAATGGATGCAAGGAATCAAATTGATGATGACATATGCCTCCCTCATGATGCAAACAGCTTTAATAAGAAAATAGAGCACAGGTAATGTCATCATCATCGTTATGAAGTAAAAAAAATAACCCAGTCATCTATCTATTTGAGGATGCCTGATGATGATTTGAGCTTTTATTAATTTGTATTCAATGTGGAGGATAAGATAATGGCACAGTATATGCAATGACCTAACTGTAGCCCAGTGATCTTGTTAACCGAGACTTGACATTGGGAGTTTATGAGGACAAACTTGTACAGTGTTTACGGTAGAGCAAGGCAACTGTGGCAAGCCATTTTAACATGTATTCCTTACTAACTTGTGTCTATTTACTTTCTTACATTTCAATCCAATCCACGGTATGGTTGAATATCATATAAAACATCCCCTTGCATTGATTGTTCATTCAATATACCTTATGTGAAATCCCCACATAAAATCATACAATCTCCATTCAACATAGAGGAATGAAGACTACAGTACTTATTTTATTATTATTATTAACAATCTTAATAGTATCTATTCCATTGTATTTATTTGTTGCGACTGGTGCATAATTATTTAATATACACTCTAAAAAAAACAACAACCGCTGGGTTAAAACAACTCAAATGCTGGGTTAAAACAACCCAATTGCTGGGTTAGTCCATTTTCAACCCAAACTTGGGTTATTTTTAACCCAGCATTTTTTAGAGTGTGTATCTAACGGGTTCTAACATTTCTAAGTAACACTAATAACAATTGCTTGTATACTTGTCATATATTTACTTGTAAATATTAGAAATCAGAATGGCTCTAAAAAATGCTGGATTAAAAACAACCCAATTTGGGTTGAAAATGGACAAACCCAGTAATTGGGTTGTTTTAACCCAGCGGTTGGGTTAACTGTTTGCTTAAAACGACCCATTCACTGGGTTGAAAGAACCCAATTGCTAGGTTTGTCCATTTTCAACCCAACTTGGGTTGTTTTTAATCCAGCATTTTTTAGAGCCATTCTGATTTCTAATATTTACAAGTAAATATATGACAAGTATACAAGCAATTGTTATTAGTGTTACTTAGAAATGTTAGAACCCGTTAGATACACACTCTAAAAAATGCTGGGTTAAAAATAACCCAAGTTTGGGTTGAAAATGGACTAACCCAGCAATTGGGTTGTTTTAACCCAGCATTTGAGTTGTTTTAACCCAGCGGTTGTTGTTTTTTCAACTTTTTTTAGAGTGTAGTTAACAATTGTGTCTAAGGCACCACTATGTGCGTTTTCATTTTAACACAGCGTTTTAAAATGAAAACTATCCTCGTCCATACTATCGTTGCATGAGCTTAGTTTAAGGACAGATATACAGTATGCTATTTTTTTTATATTGCCGTATACTCATTCAGAAAGTGCTTTGCTATGCTAATGCTATCAAAGCATTGTGTTACCAATTAGCAAGGTAGCATTTCTTGAATTAGCTAGTTAAAGCTAGCCAAATTTCCACTAAAAATATTTAAGTTGATAATTTTAAGTTAAATGTATGCATTAGCTTACTCAAATGTTTGAAGTTGAGAGCAATTAAAATGTATGAGTACAAAATAATTTTTTGAGTTTTGCCAACTTATTTCGGGTTTACAGTGTAGCATTCAGGTTTAAAGCAGTCTCTGTTTTGCTCCGTTTCCACTGAAACGCAACCCCAGAGTTTTCAAACCAAAATGGGGTCTACAGCGTTTCCAAAAGTCTCAGTTTTCAAGGGTCAAAAACTCCGGAGTAGTGTAGTCGCCAGGCGTAACCATAGCAATAATTATGCGTTTTAAAACGAAAAAGGTAATTTCTTGTATGAATAAATTATATTCAGTAATTAAGTATAATTGTCAATAATACTATTACAATACTTGTAGGCCAATCAGTAGGCTACTAATGAATAGTTAGTGACACTGAAAAAAGATATCGGATAACTGAATTATTTACTAACAATTAAAATTAGCACTAGCTACTGTAGCACTTAAGTTCGCTGCCTTCAATTTTTAATAGGCCTATAATCAACTTTCGGTTGTAGGGTCATTTCAACTTTAGCTAATTATGTTAAACTGACTTATAAATCGAGTTGAATCTTGTATAACTTGTAAAAAGTTTAGATTGCTAAATTATTTTGATGAGTTAAACAGTAATGAAAAAAAAAGTTGCCATGACTTATTGATCATATCGTTTTTGCGTTATTAAGTTATTTATACGGTATAATCATAGGCGTCGATTTCGGGGGGGACGGGGGGGATGCGTACCCACCAGATTTCATCATGAGTCCTTTTGTACCCACCACTTTTTTTTTTTTTTTTTTTAAACCGATCGAGTTCAATTTTGCGGTGAAGCATTGCTGACACACATATTATTTTTTCCACTCAATTGTGTCGTAATAACGATATCTTATGTCATTTTAACTACATCTTTTCTCATAATAACGATATCTTATGTCATTTTAACTACATCTTTTCTCAAAATAACGAGATCTTATGTCGTTTTAACGACATCTTTTGTTGTAAAAACGTTTGAAAAGCAGAAGCAAGCTCCGTAAAATAGGCTCTTCCGCTGCCTGTATCAGTGGCAGTGCCCATAACACGAAATTGTTGTAATGGATTGATGTAGCCTATACAGTTCTTAACAGCCATGGGTAGCAGGTGCCATGGACCGCTCATGATTTAGCGTAATGACGGACCCCGGTGCAGCCACAAATATCATAATTATCTATAGGCTAGGCCTACTGTAATTGAGACATTCAAGAAATGTATTAAAAAGAAAGACGCTTTCAGCCTTACTCAAAGTAGAGCCCTACATTTCTGCCCGAGCCCGACGGGCCCCGACTTTTTTACGCCCTAGGGCCGGGCTTCGGGCCAATTTTCCAGTCATAGCCTACCTCAGACGCGGGCCGGGCTTCGGGCTTTTTTAGGCTATAGGACGGTGCTATGCAACACGCCGCAAATGAGTAAAGCAAGCCAACACGCAAACTGCCACAAGTGAAACTTAAAATAAGCTAAGTTTTAGATGCTCAAAAGCACAATCATCTTCATTAAAATTAATGAGACTAAATGCTCTTACCAGTGTTTAGGTCGCTCGTTCTCATAATGCGGTCTTTGATGTTGAAAAGAGCTGATGAATAAAATACTCATATCGGTTGATTTCGTTGACATGAACTCCGTTAAATGTGCATATAGCACGGGAATTGAAGATCGGATATATATTCATTTCGCGGAGAGGTGTAGCCTAAGGTAAGACAACCAGCATGTTTTTTATTTTTAATTAGCCTATTTGTTTAGATTGTGTAGCCCGTTTTGTTTGCGCGCGCCGTTGCGATCTGCCTGCCTCATCTTGTCAAAAATGCCTTTTTACTGTGATGGTGGTGATAATAGGCTAAACGTTTAAACGATGCTTTAAGTGTTTTTTATGGATTTAATAAGCAAGACAAGTCAAGTGTTGATTTCAGAGGCTAAAGTGTTGGGTTAACTCACTGTCGGCCGCTGGCCGCTTGGTCGTCACTTTAAAAAGCAAAAACTTTAGTTTAACAAACATTAAATGCTTTAAAAAAAATTCTAAATTAACTTAATAAAGAAACAAAACGAAATATATCTACTTTGACATTAAAAACAAAACTGAACTATTTTAATGGCTGTAACTAATGTGTAATAGGGAGGATAAAAAAAAACACGGGCTCCAGTGGGACTCTGATAAGGAAGTGGTAAAAAAATTGCAAAAATTAAAAATATTAAAGAATTCGCGGGGCGCTTTCGTCGGCATGAGTAAGATAGGCTGTAAGACCCGCAATATGTCTCTCATCTGACATTTTTATTTATTTACATTAGTAAGCTGCAGGACATCGTCTTTCAAAACATGACCTGCGCGAAAGAGAAAAAAAAATGTACCCAGCACTTCTGAAAATGCACTTCTGAATGCGTCTCTGTCCCCAGCACATTTCAAACCAAACTGACGCCCATGGGTATAATGCTTAAACCGCTTGCCATACGCAAGCGGCCTCTAAATGCCCCACATAGGGGTATGTCACAAAAGCACGCAAATAGGCGGCGGATGATACTGGGTTCAACCGAGTGCATTGGTTTCTCCAAAGTCTGGTGCATTCAGAGAGTGGTTGTTTTGCGCGAGAGAGATGCGAAGAGTAATGACACATTCTGCCTTTATTCTTTGCGCGAGCTCCAGTTTATACCTTTTCCCCAAATCAGTGGTGAAATCCACGGAATGTTCCATTAACAGGAACAGCTGAGGATCATGCCGCACCGAATATGGGAGAGATGTGAAGAATTACAAGGAGAAATGTCAGCGATTGCGATGTTCACAAATTAACAATCAGGTAACGCGCGCGCCTGCGTCTTCGTGTTGATGGCGTGGATTTCCTTGGGTTTTCACGGTCTTGAATGCATCGCACATAGGTATCAGCGTGTTTTTATATCTTGTCCCCCTAAAGCCTTGAGCCCCTCCTTGTTTTGTTGCTGTAATGCTGTAATGTTTACATTGGATTGGAAGTGCACGGATGGATTGGACGCGGCTTTGCTTGTCTCGCGCTTGTCTCGGATGTGCGTGATTGTGTGCACGCGCAGCGCAGGTTTCGCTAGAAGCAGAATTATTATTTTCTCGCGAGTTAACATTAGGAAGGAAGGTTACATTGCGGCGTTTTCTCTGCAGTGAAGCCACACAAGAGGCCCTTAGAAAATGCTGCAAAAATGATTCCGACCTATGCGATCTCAGACGAATTAAACTCAAAGCATTATTTTAGGAAGAAAAAAAATGGTGCACTTTGCCTTCATAGTTCTTCTACAGTCTCGTTCATCGGTTCATGCATTGTACGAGGCATTTTCTAGAGCTACTTAAGTCCGTATTTTAGGATGTCAGTTTATGAACTTTAAAGTGCCTTGAATAAACAAGATGTTACTTTGACCGCTTTGAGACGCTTGCATGTGATTCTGTCCGCCGGCTCGCCATTTGGCGCAAGGCTTATGTAACAGACTGGGCTGTGTCACACTGTCTCTGATGGAGAGGCGGATGAGAAATGCTAGAGAGAACAACACTTACAGGCTCCCCAACATTTGATTTAGTACACAATGATAATAACAACACTAATAATAAAAAACATTGTATAATAACATCATTTAAAACAATGCCTAAAAATGCATTGCAGCTGTAATGTTTACCTTCATCATAAATTAACTTGTGTAATAAAATCATAAAAAGAAACTTAAAACTTCTCAATGTAAATAATTACTATTCTACTCTGATTTCTCTACTTCTCTGTTCTTTTATAATAATAATACAATCTGTATTTATATTGTGCAATAATATTGCATTAAAAAAAAACACTTTATTCATATAAATTATATTATAATGAAAATATATTGCATTTATTTGCATGTCGCAGTGAATTATTCTAAACATTTCTGTAGGAACTACACATTTTATTTCAACTTTTTCTTTATTAATTATTATTAAGCATTATGAAACATGAACATCGCCTAGGAGACGGTCAGTTTCAATAAAAAAAAAACATTTAAGAGAAACACGAGTTACATTTTAAGCTTCAAGGAGTGGAAACTTGCAATAATCTGTTTGTTTAGATCCTTTTGATCCCTTGACATTGTACTGTTTAAAAGGAATGAATTAGATGCCGTCTCACTGAATTGTAATATAGGCTACAACACGACTGTGTTGCATCACTGTTGTTTAATAACTGCAACATATCCCTTGTGACAAACAACATCCCCTTTATCTGGGACTACCCATGCAACCTCAAAATGAATGTCAGTGGCATAATAAATCATCACCGATAACATGCTCTGCCTGCCATGCTTATGGTTAATGTTTTTTGACTTGTACACAACACAAATCATCTGACTCCATATGTCGGATTGCAAAACAATTTTGGGAGCTGCTTATAGTTTGTTTCTTGGTTTGTCTCTAACAGTGGTTTTGACTTATATTTGGATGCTCCAAAATAACTTCATAGTGAATCATTGTGAACAAAAAACTCTCCATGTTAACTTTGTTTTCACTTTTGCATTAACGTTACTAAATTATGGCAGCTGTATAATATAATATAATATAATATAATATAATATAATATAATATAATATAATATAATATAATATAATATAATATAATATAATATAATATCAATCTATCATGATTGAATTCGCTGAAATGTGCCTCTAAATATATTTTTGTATCATATTGTTCTAATGTATTAATATTGTTCTTTTACACTATAGAAAACAAAACTATTTAATAAATATGTTTTGATGCCAAAGATGGTGCTGGTGCTCATTTTTGTGTTAAACATATCTAATCACTAATTACTCTCACTAATAATCATTCTAAATTAGTATTGAAGTTAGCTTGTGTTCTTGAATAACACAATGTGAATTGTAAAATGGACTGGAGCTAAACTGGACCAAAAACTAGTGTACGAACAGTGTAATGCAACTGGGTCCCTTTTCAATTCAATTAACTTTTTGGACCACTTGAAAGGGTTTTAATTTTTATTTTTATTTTTTTAAAGATGAAGTGCAGAAACACCCTTAAAAGTCGAGATCAGGCTGGAGCAATTCGACCAAACAGCAGCATCTAAAAAGTGACTGGCTGTCTCTGTCTATTGCGTGGTAGATTTTAGAGGAAGAAGGCGTGACTATACAAGCACACAACCACCACAACAATACTGAACAGCACCCATGTCACGGATTAAACTCCGTTTGAATGCATCGGATATAATAATAAAGGAAACAGTAACTGCACGCTATTACAAGTTTGTTGGAGATAAGTTAACCGATGTTAGGCGGCAGAGGAATATGCATTTTCTCTTTCTACGCTGAAGCTCAACGTCTGTTCAACAACAAACTCAAGCTCGTGAACTAGGAAACGGACGATACCTCTATGTTAACCATGAGCGTCTGCTAGCGTTCATGGACGATTTCTTTCGGAATAGTCTACAAATTCATCAAACAAGACAAACTGCATCGTTTTGTTCGCCAACAAGCAGCGCGTGGACGAGTCGGAAACTCGCGCGCGCCATTGAAAACAAGTAAGCTCGGTTGGTGTGGTCATACTTTGGTTTTTGGACACAAAACTGTCATGTATCCCCTAAAACGAAACTGAATACACTCTTGATATTCAAACATTGCAGACTGTCTAAATGTGGCGTTCAAGCCAAACCATGTTTCTTTTGTCAGGGGTGCATCCCTGCATTTCCTGTTTAAAGCTTCCATCTGCTCGGGCTATATGCTAGCGGTAGCAGTTAAGGGCTTGGGAAGTGCATGCGATTTGTTTAATAATTTTTTTGTAATGCACAAACTCTGTGTAGCCTCGAGAACATGTTTAAAAGCACGGAGGCAACTGGGGGTGTTTGCACGAGCTCCGCGCTCGCCTGTAAAACTTCGGCCTTGCGACTCTTTGTGCTATTGTTGATATCTCCCACTGGGCCACGGTGACAATTGTATTTGTTTTATTCATAGGCATGTGCACAGTTCTTATATGAAGCACGAATCGTGTTTTAATCACACACACAAGCCCTTTCAAATGATTATATTTGATAAAGCGAGGCACGCGAGGTTTGGTGGCGCTCCTTTGTTATTGCTTTGTCTGTGTGGGAGCACATGGCCATCCACGCTTTTGTTGTTGAAGTTACAGCTCCCCCTCTTTGTGGCAAACCAGCCCCTTCTTTCCATTAAACACGGTTTGTAAATATTTGCTGGTATTTATTTTCTAATTTTACACATGGCATTGTACATTTAAATGTCATGTAGTATGTTGAGAAGTTTATGCTTCACTGATTGTGTTAAGAGAAAAGTAATACAAATAATTAGTAATGTATATAAATACTATCTTAGTTATTCATTGTGATGCTTTTCAGTGTGTTTCAATGTCTGTGTCTTAAATGTGATGTCTACTTGACTGAAAAGGCTGGTTTTGTATCATTTGAGCTTCCACCACCATCTTCTGGTGTACTTCAAAGTTTACACATGAAATGATGCCACAATCCATACAAAAAATAATACAATACAGCTTTTTGAGGCAAATATAAGCATGCTGTTTTAATTCTATTCGTATTACACTGTTCTTGGTTTCAAATGGAAAATGACCTATTTATTTTTAAGCTATCCATGCTGTTTAGCATTGAGAGCAGTAGGCTATACTGGTCTTCACATTTTAAGTTCAGTCAGTTTTTTAAAAGGAATAATTCACACACAATGTATGCTGTTTATTTTAAGTAGACTATAAAATGAGACATTTTGAAGAATGTCATGCTTCTGATTTCCACACAACAGATGTTTATCGTGACCACAGCTGACAAGCTCCAAAAAGCACCACAGAATAGACTGAAAATCTAAATTTGTTCTCAAATGTCATTCTCCTTCATGTTGGTGCCCTGTGTTTGCTTGTGATTCAGGCTAGAACACAATAAAAGTGCAACATGCAAATGGGACTAAAGCCAGTGTAACACAAGACTAATTTGCCTCATGTTTTGAAAGCCTACATTGCAGCACCTTTCTTCCCAGTCTGTCAATAACGCTCTGGGTTGCGCTTCCCAAAAGCATCATTAGCCAAATATGGTCGCAAGTTCTGTTGTTATCAGCGTATTTCAACAAGTCTGTTTCCCAAAACCATAGTTCCAACGAACATTCGCAAACAGCACTGCAAAGTTGTGTGTTTTGTACTGCAGCTTTCAACCTGTAGAATAATAGTTTCTAGTTTGTATGACTTAATCCTTATCTGGAGCAAAATAAGCAAGCTGACTAAGGACAATCTATACTTTTGATTTTGCATGTATTCAGATTTTTACGTCTTTCTTTGTCGAGATTTAAAGCACCGTTTTTGAAGAGTGTGTGCATGCTGTAGTACATAAGAAGGAGCCTATGATTGAATCTGAAAATTAAGCAAAATAACTGAGGGAAAAAAAGAGAATTTGTCCTCAGATGCCATGTCCATAATTTATTGCAAAATAATTTGATACATTTTTATAGATTGTACATTTGGTACAATATGGTTTCTAGACAGTAGTGAGTTGATTTCTTCAACAACGCATTGTACTATGGTAGTTAAGCAGCAAGTAAATCTAGTATCACAGTATGAGTAATTTTATTACGATATAGCCTATATCACAATATAGTTATTTTTGCTTTAAACAAGGCTTTTATTATGTTAAAATGTGATATTAAAATGTCAACATCACAAACTAATACTAGCCTTAGTAAAAAAAAGGTAAACAGTCAGTGAAAAATTACAAGCATAAGGACACAACTACAATAAAACAGAGACAAATAAAATGTAACATCCTGAAAAATGTCAAGCATTAAAAAAAGAAATATTACATACATTGTATAAAGTAATTAAATGTACAACAGTGCATGGTCTTCACTGTGTGAATTAAATATTTATTCTTATTAAAGTTACAAAATTGTCAGGAGCAGTGAGTGATTTTCTTTGTCTGTTGTTGTTTTATCAACATTAATGGCATATGGCAGCAAGTTTATTGCTGTCACTTTAAGACCGAATGCACTGATCTAAAATGTCTGTTCAAAGTCTCTACTGGTTTATCCACTAGAAGCGAGTTACCTCGTTGTACAAGAAACACACCCCTGTTTACTTCCGGTCTTTATGAAGCCTCTCCTTCAGAAAAGCACAATGTGCTCTGATCGGTCATCTGGACCAGTATGTTGTGATTGGTCAACCACTTTGAGCGTGTTTCGGAAATCACCACCCTTACCACAACGTTTTCAACACACTACTAACGCAACTCAATCAGGCCTCGCCCCTTATTTGCATATGCCTTGAGCGGAATTTTTTTTAATGAGGGATATTGTGACGCACATACGTTCCCAGAAAACCCCCCCCTCAAAACTACAATTGAGGTTGGACTACTTTGTGCTTCGTAACTTTGCAGCCTATAATAGGTGCTCTTTAATCTAACTCGAGTTGAAATGCACAAAATATGACAACAAAAGATTGTTCTGTACATCATTATTCAATTCACAAAACCAATATTTCTTGTGTTTCAAACAGAGTTCCGACAATCTGAGGCTGTTAGACACAAGTGCCTCTTGCACTACTGGTCTCCCACCCCAGGCAGGTGTGACTCGTTCGTACGACGTCACAAATGCGACCATGGGAAGTAGCAGTGAGTAGGCGGCCATCAACAGCCCCCTTAAACCAGAGGAGGGTCGTCGGGGAGCCTTGCATCACCCCTCTGCACCTCAGGAGAAGGTGGGTCAGCCGTAGTTATACTGAGTTGGATGAAATTAGCATTCGAGTTGTACATTTTAATAATAACAAAAAACGTCTGCAGAGTGACTACTTACGTTATGTGTACGTTCATGTCCTAGTCCTCCAGTACGACGTCAGTGGGGGCAGCGAGATAGACCTGTTGTGCACACTTCCCTACATCAGGATGAGAACTTCCACCACCCTGTCTTCTCCCAGCATCAGCAGATTCCTTTAGATGAGTCCAGGCAATATAGCCACACCAGTGCACCTCCACGCATGCTGCATACTGCCACCCAACCCCCACAACAGAACTCCATCATGGTGGATCTTCACGAACAGGTATTAGTTCAAACAATGGTTATTCGTTTAGACAAGGGTTCCTCAAATCCAGCCCTGGAGGGCCACTGTCCTGCAGAGTTCAGCTCAAACAATGATCGAACTCACTTACCTGCAGTTTACTAGTAACTGAAGACCCTGACTAGCTTGTTCAGATGTGTTTGATTAGGGTTGGAATTAAACTCTGCAGGGCAGTGGCCCTCCAGGACCGGATCTGAGGAACCCTGATTTAGACCGTGGGTCTCAAACTCAAACATTTTCTGGGGGCCGCTATCCAGGTGCTGTTCTCCATTAGAATCAAATACTAGTAATTTACTTTCAGGAATTGTAACGATTAGCTAGTGGTGTAACGGATCACAAAACTCATGGATCGGATAATTTTTCGGATCAAAAAAAAAAGGGGAGGAGACATTTGTATTTGTTTTACATTCATTACATGAAAACCTATATGGTTATGGTTTTAACAAAAAAATAACCAGCTGAATAAATCACGTTTTATTCAGTTGTTAAAGTGTAACATGTGAAAAACAAACCTGAGACAATGGGCCTGAGCTTATAAGGACATTTTTTTTCTTCTCCAAAATATTAGGATGTGAAGTCAACATTCTCAGGGGAGAGAGTAGACCTCTCGCACCTGTTTCACACAACATGAATTCATTATTTTTATTTAAAATCCAAAAGTTGTTACTGAACATGGCTTGTCAGGATTGCAATTCTCTTTGTAGGCCTATACACTCTTATAGATATCATGTTCAAACGCACTAGCCTACATTTAAACAATGTTTTATTCAATTCATTACTTTATATTTATATAGCCTAATACCTATGTTAGAAACATAGGGTATAGACTATGGTAAAATAACAAACATTTTAAATTAGAACTGACAATAGAAAAAAACAGCCAAATCTCGTCTTTTCGTTCATTTTTTAAAATCTTTTTCAAAGGAAATCCTGCAGGTCATAAAGAACTTTTTTTTTCCACCTCCAAGAAAGGACGAGTGCTCTCCATTATTTCTCCTGTTTTACCTAAATGCCGTTTTCCTTGCTTTACCCTAGGCAAAAAGCCACGTGTTGACTTTGAAATAGAGTAGACTTTACATTATATGCATCTGTGGTGGAATTACTTGATTTTTGCATCGATACATGTTTGTTTTAATGCTGACAATGCGCTGTCACTTTAATTCAGCGCTTGTAGTACAGCAAAAAATAGACTCTGTGCTGAAACGATCACTGACCGCTCCTGGAACGCACTGACGGACTGAAACCGTATGCAGTGTGAAAGCTATAATGCGTTAACATGGGTACGAAAAAAAAAAAAAAGAAAAAGGTATTTTATTCTGCGATCGCTAAACAATTAAGATTAATCCACAAGTTGCTCAATAAATCCATGGGTCACGTGCGTGCCGAACCGTGGGTCGTGATCCAACTGCGATCCGTTACACCCCTACTATTAGCGCAGTTATAGATCTTTTTTGTGGTGAAAAGCTTAGCTGTAATACCTAGTTCCTGAGATTTGTCTGAAATAATTTCCTGCTCCCTGCACGACTCTGAATAAATTGAGAATCACTTTTTTATTTAACAGAGATCAAAATTCTCTCACGATTCTGAATAGAAAACTAAACAAAATAACATTTACTGCAGACTAAAGGTTCTGACAAAATGTTAATGCGCTCTATAAAAAACTATTATTTGAATAATTTCATTTGAAAAATTGGTTTGAACTTTGGATGAATGATTCAATGACTCCTAAAGACTTGTTTCATTACTGGATGAATCAGTGTGTATGAGTAAATCTCTTGAATTAATGTTTCAATAAAAAAAATGTTTAAAGTCACTTGTCGCCACCTACCAGTGTAACGATGTAATTGATACAATATTTATGTGGAACATCAAGTTCTGTTCAAAAGGTGATCTACTCTATTTTGATCGCTATAGTAGACATCAGTGTTTATATTTAAACCGCACACTTTCTATGATACCAGTACATCTGTGATAATTTGAATGTTTGTAACAGAAATAAGAGCCACATTCAGGATAAGACCCCTAATATAGACATCAAGTGTATTTACTCAGACTCTGCTGTGATGATGAAAATAGTGGTTGTTCTTTTTAACAAGTAACCTGAACTTTTTGTGTTGTCCTTCAAGATGCATCAAGGATCAGTTCCGATATCTTACACAGTTACCACGGTGACGACCCACGGTTTTCCCATCCACACCGGGCAACCTATCCCAGCCTGCAATGCTCAGCAGCTCCCAGCATGCTCGGTAATGTTCAGCGGACAGCTCTCTCTGCTCTGCTGCCTTCCTCCTCCAGTGAGTTTGAAAAGGAAGAGCTGGAATGTCAGTGAAGTTTGTGTAGAGCACACCTAACATGTCCCATCGCTCCAGCTTTACTTTAGCCGATGTATGTGTGTCCCAGGCAGCCATTATGCCCACCTGTCCTGTTAGCCAAATATATTCGATTATGAGTGTTGTTCTGTACATCCCTCTCATGCTTACACATTAGACATTGGTATACAGCTACATTTCACATTTTGATTGTGCTGTAGGCTTTTCCTGTGTCTCTAGAATGATTAATGACCTTTTTATGATGCAACTTTCAAGGGACAATGTGCAACACGTTTTTGTTTGCATTGTCACTGCAAATGTCTTTGGGGGTATTTGATCTTTGAAGGCAAAGGTGTGCTTTCTGCTAATTTTATCATCTGCTTAAGTCATTGCATTTGTGTCAACATACCCACCTCTGTACTTTTTATGTGGCCATAGTGATGTACCGTTGAAAGTGTCTTATATTGTGCTGGGGACAAATGTTTTTTCAGTCCTCTTTACATTATGTATGCATCATGAAATTATATAAACTTAAAAAAAAAACCTATAGGCTTATATATTGCTTTTGAAGTGGTTTAGTGGATTTAGAGTATAGAGTAGTGAAAGCGTTAGATATGCTTTAGTCCAGAGTATGTTAGCAAGTTGCATTCCCAGTTTTAATTTCTTAAACTGCACAGCAATGCAGAATTCAGTTGCCCATCCTCACTTTCTTCACGAGTGTATCTATGGTGTGAGTGACCTTTCTGTTGTCTGGTATTTCTCTGTCTGTCTGTCTGCAGCTCATTCAGGCCTGCACCATGCAGCACTTGCCAGTGTCCTATCAGGCATTTCCACCATTGATCTCAAGTGAGCATTTTATCCTGCACCCAAGTCCGCCAGTGCCGCCCCACCAGCCTCCTCATCTGCCTCCACTCAACCAGTTTGTTCCCATACAGCCCCAGCACCCACGCATGGTGAGTGCAGATCACAATATGAATGAATGCTACTAAATGGAAGAGAACTGTTATTAATGTCCTTTTTATGCATACTATACTGGGCGATGTTTATATATAATATTATTAAAATTGCAGTATCATTTTGAAATATACTATTTTTAGTGATTAACTGACATTTATTGATTATTAACCATTTACTTACACTTTCTAAATGATCTTATGAACAACTGACAACTCCTAAATAACTGGTGTGTAAATAAAGTAACACTTCATTTAGAAATGATACAATTGATAAAATACAATTATTAAATACATTATAGATATGCTTATAAAACAAGAATACAGCATTTACAGCTGTATTTATAAACTGCTTACTAATGACAATTAATGCTTTATAAATTATGAATTGACTTAACTAATGCTTCATAGCGTGCAGTTATTATAAAGTGTTACCCAATTTCTTTTTATATATAAAATGCAGTTAAAATCATTTAATGGGTTTTCCTCTTGATGAATACAAGCTAAAAGATAAGCTTACTTTTAATGAGCTTATTCTTAAGATGCCTTTAGTGCAAAAGCATCTTTAAATGATGTAACACATGGGTGTAACATTAAAAACATAGTTGCAGTTAAAAACATAACTGTTATACATTAGCCTGCATTGCTCTACTCACAATTTATTATTCCCCAGTGAGTGTAATGTATTACAGTAATCTAGTGTGTAATGTGATTACTGTTACACTGTAATTAATAAAGCAAACCTATTACAAATCTAGAGAAACAATTAGTCTTGAGTAACAGATTAGTCCCCAAAACTGATTGTACCCGTAATAAATTATATAAAAACAATGCTGAATAGCGGTGTGATAAAATGTATTCTTTCTAAATAGCATATCATTTTATGGCATTAATTGTCATAATCTCATGATAAAGGTTTTTATATATGTGTGTATTCAGCCTTTGCAGAGGGTGGAGAATGAAGTGGATCTGCGAGGAGACCAGCATCCATTAGGAACATTCTCTTATCCTCCAGCCCACCATCCACCAGCAATGACCCCCTCCGTCCCCCTCCAGTACCTCCCCCAGGAGCCCCTCCATCAGGAGCTACCATACGGAGTGGTGAGATGTCTTGCTTATACTGATAAATACTGATTAAAATCATAGAAATATATACATAGATGTCTCATTAGTGGCTGTTTCATTGGGCCGTTATATATAAGCTGTCCGCCATGTTGGAACGGTCAAAGCCACTCCGTAAACACTCGAGAACAAGTTGACTGTGCAACCATAGTTATATGCAAGTATGAATATCTATATCTGCAATAGACTTCAGCGGATGATTTTCATAACAAGACGAAGGCATTAGCTAACATGACACCTTTTAAAAACGTTTAATATTGAGTTCATGCATAAACACAAACCAGTGCATTTTCACTTGTGAAAGGTTATCTCATTACTTTGGGAATTTAAATGAACCAGAGGTTGCACAATGTTGTGGCATCTTGATTTTTTTTTTTTTTACTGTGAGTGACGACAGCATTTGAAGTGTTGACCGCTCTAATCTGTCGAATGTAGCATCTACATATACATATCTATGATTAATTTTCATTATTTAGCGGACACTTTTATCCAAAGCGACTTACAAATGAGGAGAGCAATAGAAGCAATCAAACCAACAAAAGGGCAACAAAATGCAAGTGCTGTGACTTATGCTAAGGTCTCATAGCAAGGTTTTTTATTTTTTTATTTTTTTATAAATATAGAATAGTAATTGTTAGTATCAATGGGTCAAGTGTTGACAAAAAAGATGCAGGTTCTTGAAAATGGCTAAAGACTCATCATTCCACCAGCTTGGAACAGTCAAATGATTCTAAAGAAATAAGCAGCATAAACGGGTAATGACATTATGCAAAAATATTTTGCTCTTAATGTGGAGAACAGTAAAGGTTTACTGGTGTGGATTAGGGTTTAAAGGTCTGGTTTAGTATGACAAAAATAGGAAACCCATATCAAAACCCTGAAAGCAAAGTTAAAGTTTGTAATTTCTGTACCACTAGTGTCAGTTTTGTTAATAATGGTAAACAAAAAATGTAAAAGCAATGTTTGTCTTGACGAACATTATATTTTGATGTTGGTTTGACAAAGCTTTGTCAAAGTAAAAAAAAAAAAAAAAAAAGATGTGTGAAATTGTGTAGGCCTTACTTTCTTCGAATACTTTACAGTATAGATAGAAGACAGTATATACAAAATACAAGATGGCAAGTAAAATGCCTAACACAGGTTTACACACATAAGGGGCCGTTCACGCAACACGTTTTACCATTCCATTGTTTTTCAATGCATACACGCACTAGACAGACGTCTTAAACCTTTGCACTTGGGTCTCGCGTCTTTTGCAGCGTCTCACGCCCGACACTGAGTTCTAAAAACTTTGTTCAATTAAAAAAAAAAAACCTTGGCTAGTTTAGTTTTTCCATTCCATTGAACAGCAAAAAAGCGTTCTGTGATCCGGTCGTAACAGGTTAAATGCCTTGTATGTGTTTACATTTGGAAATTTGGACACATTTTTTTTTTTAATTGTGTGCTACAAGATAACTAAGTTTGCTCTGTTAGCTAAAATAAAGCCTACTAAGTCAGAAAAGTGTGAGATGGCAGACATAACTTGAATCTTTAAAAAAAATTGTCTATGGGATTTGGGGAATTTTGACCACAAGCTTTGAGAAAATAGTTTTTCTAATCAAAACTACACACTTTAGTCTCGGGTTGCTCCTGTCCTTATAGTAGAACTGCTTTGAATAAGAGTTGGTAAATGAAAAATAATAATTTCAAAGGCTTTCCTCATATGTTGATGTCTCTATTTCCTCAGCCATATCCACACATGCTGCCGAGGCGTATAACTGGACAGAGGTACCGATTACAGCAGCCTCTTCCTCCCCCGCCTCCTCCACCGCCCTACTACCCCGGCTTCTTACCATACTTCCTGTGAGTCTCTTCTACTATTTATAATACAAATGAAACACATTATGCCATATACATCGTTTCAGATTCTAATAATGGACATTGTACGCTTCTAATCAGTGTGGGGGAAAGTTACTTGTAAAAGTAATGCATTACAATATTGCATTAAATTTTGTCTGTTCCCTCGCACAAAAGAGTGTGCATGTTTCTATGTTATAGAGAAGAGAGAGAGAATTTACATTTTTAGTTATATTTTATTGGATAGGACAGTCAAGGAGAGACCGGAAGTGATAGGGGAGGAGAGAGGGGCAAAGGATTCGGAAAGAACCACGAGCCGGGACTCATACTTGGGTCGCCAGAAGCACTGTTTCGCTATATTTATAGTTTAAAAAATGGAAGTTAATTAAACTGAAATGTAATTTGCATTACTTTCTTAAAGCTGCTGTCTGTAACTTTTTTTGTGTTCAAGATTTACAAAAATTATATAATGAGAATGTACAACATGAATCCAAAAAAAAGTAATCTGATTACACAATTATATGAAGCCTTTGTGATATTTCTTTGCTATTGTGAATGAAAAGGCATTGTGTGTATTCTAATGATTTATGTGATTGTGATCTGCGAAACAGCTCGATGCTACCTGTGCCTCCAACTGCTGTGGGTCCTGCTATCAGTCTGGACTTGGATGTAGATGATGTGGAAATGGAAAACTATGAGGTAAATGAGAATCCTCACATGATGGGTGATGGTGTTGCCCCACTGTTTATATAACCTGGATTGACAAAAATAAGCCATTGATGGTTTTCATGTAAGGCCTCTGTTCCAAAACCTAGTGAACTACCTCGCTGTCTACTGTCTGTATTGGCAGCTTGCCAACTTCTAAAAGGAGTGTTTATACATGCTCATTTGCAACGATTAAGCAACTCATTCATTTTCAATAAGAGTGACTCTGTGGGCATGTGCAGTGATGCAACAAAGTTGAGAGAGGTTAACTTTCTAGAATTAGCGAGTTGCGTTATAAAACGAAAGCTAATTTTGGAACAGAGATAACATCATTATCTCATCACAGTTTGTGTGGAGAGTTTTGAACACTTGTGGTTTTCTCTCTCAGGCGTTATTAAACCTTGCTGAGAGACTCGGAGAAGCGAAACCTCGAGGACTGACGAAAGCTGATATAGAGCAACTTCCGTCCTACAGGTTTAATTTAGAAAACCACCAATCTGAACAAACTCTGTAAGTGTTCTGTTATATATGCCCTCTGTTACATAATCGTGAAGTTGTGATTGGGACTTGGTATTGATGTTCTTTTGGCTTTTCTTACAGGTGTGTTGTATGCTTTAGTGATTTCGAGTCAAGGCAGCTACTTCGAGTATTACCCTGCAACCACGAATTTCATGCGAAATGTGTAGACAAATGGTTAAAGGTAAGAACAACAACTTAATGCACAATATGCATTAAGAAATTTTAGTCTTTAACTGTCATTTTTTATCAATTTAATGCATCCTTGCTGAATAAAAGTATTAATTAATAATTTTTTTCTGGTAGAAAATATTGATAATTTCATGATAATTGGTAAATGAAAAAATCTTTATGTTTAGTAAATGTTGATTTCATTTAAATTCAAAAGAGGTGATATTTGTTTTCACGTATAGGCAGGCACAGTTATTAGTTGATGCATAGATCCAATCTATGGATTCATGTTGTATAGAAACATCACTGGCTTGTAGAAATGAATCCGTAACATGTCTTACAGACCAATCGCACCTGTCCAATCTGTCGAGCCGACGCGTCTGAAGTTCACCGCGATGTGGAATGAGTTCAGGTTTTTGTCCTTCACTGGAAAGCAGCACAAATCCTTGAGTGTGTTCCGTGAGTGGGGACACCTGATCTCCAGCCAAACGCAAATCTACCCCCCACCCCGCTCCCAACCCCACCTCTACAATAAGCAATCTTGGAATTTGTAAGGAACTTGTTTGACCTCTGCTGTGCGTCATTGTGCGAGTTTCATGAAAGCTACTGCCGCCTATAGCCATTTCCGAGTTCTGGAATTGTGACCGTTTTGGGGTGTTTTTTTTTTTGGGTTCTTTTTCATCTTTCTTTTTCATTTCCCTGCCCTTGTTTTTCGCAGATTCCAAAGATAACCTGTAATACGTGTTGTGTTGGCATATTTGTTTACACAATTGAATATTCTCTAGTTGTTTGATCACAAATAATTAAAATCGTGCTTTAGTATCGCTAGGGACTGCGGGAGCGGGCCAAGATGACGCTGGTCTTTGGCTTTACTGTGCAATCAGATGAGTCCGTAAGACGCGGCCGCTCCGCCGGTGAACGACCATCATAGATGCATGTCTCTACAAGTGATGGGCTGAGGGACTTGTTAATAATCTATGTTTTGCAATAATGTATTGATCATTTGAATATCTTAATCCCGATTCTCTTTTATCTGCGAATGCTGTTGTGAAGGTGTGACTTTCAGTGGTTCAAAGTTCCAAGGCCTGAGGTTAAAGAGGGAAACGTAGACAAAAAGGACTAGGAAACGACGGGCTTGAATCCTTTGGGAGAGACATTGAGGAAGCTGTGGCGTTTTGGCTTTTGCTGTTTGCTGGCAAGCCCAATCTGACTGGCCCATGGGAACACAGGGATGAGGACAGCACACTGCCTCTGCCAGCTCCCACCTGGCTGCACTGCACAACCCCCATCGATTCTGGACTGGCCCTCTTTATCCCGCTCCCTCGCACTCAGCTGTATAACTCTTTCTCGGCTAGATCCAGGAGAACATCTCACGGGCCTCGCGCGGACTGTTCTTTTAGACTAGCAATATTTCAATGAACGAGATCCACCGCATTTCAACCACAAGAGGAACGTCGGACAGCCTCCGTCCCGCCATTCTCACACCCGTTGTGTTTCCAACGGAGGCCAAGGAGGTCACATTTGCCTGTCCAGAATGACTTTTTGGGAAAGGGTGGAAGACTTTGCGGAAAGCAATACGTGCAATGAGTGTGTGAGGTGAACGCAACGTTTTGACCTGATTTTGGAGGACTAGGCCTTTTGTTTTTCCTCATTCGTGAGCCAAATAATCATTATACTCTACAAGATTTTAGCTCTGCCTTCTCAAGACCTTGACAAGCACAAACCTGTTACTAATCTTCAGACATCCTTTGTCGGTTCCTCTTTTAAAAGTATACGTTTTTTTTAAGTGGTGTTATTTATTTTCTTCTTTTGAGAGCGTTTTTGAAGGATTCGGTCGGAATACTAAAACATCTTTAGCGCGTTTTAGTTTGCCTCCCGGTGTCAGGTCTCAGGCCATGTTCACAGTGTCAAGTGATGTGAAAGAAAGAAAAAAAAAAACATTGTATGCATAGCCTTGGTGTGAAAGGTTGCAAATTATCGTCTTGTTTTTAAGACAAAAGAATGTTGAAACCCTCTGTATTTCCAGCTACGCCCTCTCCTGTGTGCCAGTTGACTGTAGTCGTTCCACGAAGATCCCAGGCAGGATTCGAAACGGCAGAGATGGAGCGTTAGGGTCGTTTAAAGAAAAAAAAAAAAGCACTGTAAAACGCTCAACTCCTCGTGGGTTCACTCGATTCCAAAAACAAACCTGAACGTTGTTCGGGGGAAAACTATGAACTATTTGGGTATTCTTTTTTTCCCCCCCTAAGTACTTTTAAATATATTCCTGAGTCGTTTGTCCACTGAATAGTCATTGTAACTCAATAGACACACTGGCTTTCTCGGGTAAAGGGACTCTCTCATGAGAATGTGAGTATCTTGCGTTTGTGTGCCAGGTTTAAAAAATAAAAAAAAGCCATTGTAATGAATTTAATCCACACTTTTGATAAGTAATCTATGTATACATATCTGTTCACTGGCATATATTTTAAGTATAACGACAAAAAAAAAAAATCACTCAGGGCCTCTCTGTAATTGAAAAATATAGGAAAACAGTCCATTTCAAATGGGATTGACGCCATGGAGATATATTTGGGTATTCTGGGTTGTTTTCCTCAGGCCATGCATATTTTAAATGTAATCAACTGAACTAATATTCCTTTTTTAAATAGTGGTGAATATTATTCCATTATAAGACTGGCATGCAAAGAAAAAAAGATGAAGTGACATGTTGTATCGAGTGAGAATAGGCTTTTCGTCACTGCAGCCGATCATTAGCGTATGTTACTCGAACCTGTTTTCCAGCCGTTGCGTTTTTTCCGTGTTCTTGTACTTGAACCACACATAAAGGTTGTAATCCCGTTGAAAAAGGTGCCACGGTGCACACTGTCCTACCTAGACCACTTCCAAGACTATTCTTACAGTGTTTGCATGATTTAAGGATTAAATAAAAGACGAAGAAAAAAAAAAAAACAGAGAAAAAAAGACGAAGAAAAAATGAAATCTGTATTTTCAGTGAAAGATATCAGGGGTGGGCAAGTATTTAATTGTGCACAATATGCATGCATGTCTAACCAGGTCCCAACTGGTTTTTAGGTAGATCTAGTTGGCTTTGGGTTCTGGGTGTAGGGGACTTTCTGCTCAGCTGATAACTGCCATGCACTGTACTGCACACATTTGTAATAGAACCGAATGACTACAAGATTTTATTGTGCTTGTACTTGCAAAAGAAGAAGAAGAAATAAAAAAAATCAAGAATACTAATAATATAGGATGTTTAAAATAACAAAGTTAAGCTTGATGCCAGTGGGAAGATGGGAAATGGGATTGGCTCCTCACCACATTTGTGCTTCTATTGTTGCCTCAGTTACCGACACACTTGCCTGGAATCTAGATAATGGAAAGCCATATAGTAAAAAGGTGCTAGATATTCTATATTTAGGTGTAATGCTACATTCACATAAGAGAATGCAATAGTTTGTTATGGGTCTCTCTATTCATACAGCATGCAGTGCTACTAGTACCCTCACGGTGGTCAGCAACAGTTAATAACATCATCGACAGGGGTTTCAATTAAGAAAAAAAAAAAGAAAGAACGAAAGAAACTATTTAGCTTTACTTGTATGTGCTGGTAGACAGTGACCGTTTTAAAGGACGCTATTATTTTCCCGCCCGAGTGATCAGATTCAATACGTCTGCCTTAAATCAAAGAAATGCTAGGAGGTTTTGTGTGGGTTGAAACAACACGGCGCTATCACTCATTCACCAAAATGGTCCGAAATATATGTACCTGTTGTACGGTTCTCTCTACCTACCTTGAGCATCTGTAACTGTTATGGTTTCAAAATAAGTTGTTGATATACACGCAAGCACTTTTGCTTGGGGTAACCGGCTGTGGGCTATTTCTAATATATCCATATTTAGATTTATAAAGGAATTTTTCACAATAACCAAGATTCCTTGAGAACCTCAGTGTTACCTGTACTGAATTACTAAAAAGAAAAAAAAACATCGACCTATGAGTTATGATGATAAATAGAATCTTGTAGTCTTTCTGTGATTCAACTAATAAATAATCTCACAGCTTGTGTGGTGGAAAATTGTGTTCCAATAAGCAGCTAAATACTTTAGGATTTGTGATTTGTTGATTGCTCCATAGACGCCACTGATTGTTTACCAATGATTTCTTGCTGTGGTGGGATAGTGGATTGTTTACTGTTCTATTCTCCTCCTGGCCTTTAGGGGTCAGTCATTGCCTGAACTCCAGACTACCCAGCCAACAACAGGGCCAGGGGCATGTGTTCTGTGTTAGGAAGATATTTTGCTTTGGTACTTGCACATTTACAGTTACCTCATTTTTGCCATGTTTGTATTTGGAAGAAAAAAAAACAATAAAAAAAATGAAATAAAAAGGCTAATAATATATATATATATATATATCTATATATATTATAGGAAATGGTTCTTAATGCTATAATTTTTTTTTCATTCCATTGGAATCATTGTTTGTAGCATTTAACATAACTAGTTATAGTGTATTATAAATACATCTGTATACTGATTGAAATTTTTAAGATTTGTACTTTTTTTAAATGAAAGTTGCTAGTTCTGCTTTACCGAGTAGTGCAATCATATTTTTTTTAATTGTGGCTGATTGGAGAGGGTTGTTCACTAATAAATGTGTGATGTATACTCATACTACACTGACTAAAGTAATCAATGCTTTAAACGTTTTGCACAATACAGATGTCTTGTCTGAAGGTTTGTGTCTCGAAACGGTGAATCTCATAAAGTTTGTCCATATAATCTAAAGGAATTATTCAGTGCAATGAATATTGAGACCCAGGGAAGCACAATTTATCGGTGATATACCTGCTGAATAATTGGTTTTAGGCGGTGTGATTATTGCAAAGATTTAACCCTATAATAGTAGAGAGCTTCTCTTCAAGAGCAGCTGTCGGTGAATTGCTGTGCACTGGTGAATACAAATGATTGTTCGTTCTTGGAAAAATTACTTTTATTAAAATTAAATCACACACACACAAACTTTCTTGACTAATACTCAAATAATGACTTCAATTCATTGATTATGGCGCTATGCATTCTATTATCTAACCAGCATCCCATAGATCCCTCTTTATTATCACTTTTTTTTTTATTCAAACAGTATATGTTTATAGCAGATTTAAAACAATAGTAGCATACTGTACATCATAATGTTGCCTAAATTCACTTATAGCATACAAAAAGGTATAATTTATAATATCTCCCATTTATTGGTCATAACATGAAAAGAAAAAAAAAATTCAGGATGAACTGATTTTCTAGCCAATATATATATATATTTTTTTGCATTGAGATATTGCCAATTTACATTCTCAATGTTGAGCATAAAGGCTGTACACAATTTATTGATTTGAATCAGAATAAAGGCAGTACGAGAAAAACTACCATGGTATACAATACTTTTTTTGGAGAAAATATCTAAGATGAAAACAATGTCACAATGCAAAAAGAAAATCTTAATGGTCCTAATGGACTCTTCTTTTTTTTTTTTTATTACGGGGGTTAAACGTGACCCATCTTTTGACCAACTTTGTGAGATTCACCCTAATACTGAAACAGACTAAATCCTATAAAACAAGGTAATGCCTCTCCAATTACTTTATAAAATTGTACAATGAATGTTTTAAGCCATTATTCAGCACCATATTTTATTTCCACATACCTACAAAAATATTAAAATC
Organism: Gobio gobio; assembly: GCF_949357685.1. Classification (NCBI taxonomy): domain Eukaryota; kingdom Metazoa; phylum Chordata; class Actinopteri; order Cypriniformes; family Gobionidae; genus Gobio; species Gobio gobio. The sequence continues at coordinate 42,613,061 of NC_137109.1, forward strand.
GCCATGGCTTCAGGTTTGTGCAGCAGGCTGCAATGTTAATGTTGAACAAGCTTGAACCAGGACATTGTTAGTCAAACCACAACAACATTTTAAAATGTTTAATTTAGAATTGGAAAATGACATCTTTACATGACCAGACCCATCAGATGGACGACAGGCAACATAGGCATCTATGAATTACCACAGGCACACTATGGGCAGACTTGCACTATACTCTATACAGACAAAGCCACATGGAAAGGCTGTGGCCTTTAGTTTTCTTATCTGAACGCAGTTGAATCGCAAGCAGCCCATCAGATCCTTTGCTGGCAACCTCTCTTTTGGTCGTTAGATGAGATACATTATATGGTCGACTTTGATTTGCATTAAAAAAAAAGAAGAAAAGAAAAACATAACTCTGTTGTGGCTTCCAGGCTTGTCCTTAAATATCTAGGTCATATATTTACAGGGCTGTTCACCTTGCACTCATTTTACAGAACAAAACTTCACTGCAGGGAAGGATGGGTTGTTATTTTTTTTTTTGTTTAAATTCAGTAAAAGGTTTATTTCAGTGACCCCTCGTCCAGGCCATCGAACAGAACAAACTGGAGGGGAGGCGGGACTCGAGTCGTGAGCAGGGGGTTAGCTAAATGTCAATCGTCTGTGAGGTCCTGCACAAAGAGGACTTCTGACCGGCTCAGACCGGCCTCCTTCAGAGTGGGGGGATTGGGCTGCTCTTCCGTCGGCAGGCAAGGCAGGACCCGGCGTGGGAAATTCGTTACTATTTGGAATTTCTCAGGGGTCTCTTTCAATGAAAACAGGAAGTCGTGTATTACCTAAAAAGGGGGGAATAAAATACATTTTAGATATTAGGTGGTATCATGTGATACAAAGAAAGACTGAGCTTCCACCCCACCCGAAACATCAACATCAAAAAGCATCTGTTCTCTTGACACTGATATCACACCGTTATGGTTCTCAGCACTGTACAAGCGATGCAAAAAATGCTTTTTGGAAGGGTGTTTACCGTCAAAGACTGGCCGAAGAGAAATCTCCGCTCCACGCGAGTGTCGTTGGGCAGTTTGAACACTATTTTGACACTGTCAGGGTCATCCAAAGGCGGCTCAGGGGGAAGACACTCAGACTTGCGCTCCTTCTCTTCTTCCAGTGTCTGTCATTGGGCAACCATTAGGAAGTCATTAGGTGTGATTAGTCATAGCTACACACAGATGATGGAAATGTGTCAGACTAAACAGTCATCATGAACGGTAAATCGTGATGTGCAAAGAAAGTTACAGCAGGCTTTAGATTAGAGGCAATAGACGTAATTTTTTGCAAAAGTGCAACATTATCCCCAAAAAATTTGTATAAATCGATTTCTTGATTTTAATAGATTGTCATTTTGAAGAGCTGATATCAATCTTTTATTCTGTTTTCAGTTGATGAATGAACAAAACTTGTGTTTCAACCGCAGAAAGACATCAAACCGATTGTCACAATGTTAAATTTTTCCTCAGAAAAGCTATTCAATGCCAAAGACTTGTTAGTCAACTAGGCAAATTAACTCTAGAGGAGCATTTCGCTAAATATATGCACTATATTGCATATTCGTTGTATTTTTTTATTTAACCGGTTCATCAATAAACAGATGTATCATTTTTTTATTTTGGACAAAAATGTTGATTTAATTTAAAATTTGAGTTATATTACCGTGATAAATTATTTAAGGGTGCTTTCACACTTGGGTCGAATGCCTGGTTGGAACATGAGTTTCGATTGCTTCCCCTCTCCCTGCCCGCGCTGGATTTTGTTCACATTATATTATTTGGATCCGAACTGTGCGGTACTATTGCATCAAAGTAGCAGCCCTGTTGCATGGTAACGACAGCGCTGGAGAAAGCAGCAAAATGCATAGTGTTGCTCACCTCAATTTATATTGTGTTTTTGTTTTCAAAGTGTTAACACATAATGGCACTATCTGCCGCTACTGTACTGCAAATGTTCTAAAGAATGCGGGAGTCCAGCAGAAAACATTCTTTGCTTGCAGTGTGCGTCAGCTATGCCTGTCAGGAAAGTGAGTAGGAACACATACACAAACAAGTTTTATTGAACGATTTAGCACGATTGCACTCGTATCGACAGGAAACCATACCGGAGTTCACATGAACCGTACCCCAAACCCCCTTTTTTTAATACAGACTCAGGTTTGGTTCGCGGGTGCACCTGAGTTCAGAAATCGTTCACATCATCCAAACAAACCGAACTCTGACGTCAAACGAACCTGAAAGTGCTAGTGTGAAAGCACCCTAAAAAAAGATTGAATTATTTGGTAAATCCTAGTTTATTAATTTAAACAACTGACAGCTAATGTGTTTCTAAAATAATTTATTTTTCTTTATATAATCGCAAATCACTTACTCTTAGTCTCCTCTCTTCGGCAAGGATGCTCTGGCGTGCCTTCTCCTCCTCTTGACGTTTCTGTTCTTGTTCTTCTCTTTTCTTTCTGTCTTTTTCCTGGTCTGCACGGAGGGATGCCAGGTAAGCTTCATCCTGCTGCTGCCTCAGTACCTGCGTTTGATTCCTCTCCTCCCTGTAGTTATAAAACGTGCGTGTTAGGGGTGGGCGATATAGCCTCAAAATTATATCACGATATTTCAAGAATATTTGCGATAATGATATTTATGACGATATAAAAAAAAAAAAAATTATATATATATATATATATATATATATATATATATATATATATATATATATATATATATATATATATATATATATATATATATATATATATATATATATATATATATATATATATATATAATACAATATAATATAATATAATTAATATAATATAATTAATATAATATTATATATATATTATTACAATACAATAATATATATAATATAATTAATATAATACAATATAATATATATATATATATATATATATATATGGAACAAAGTTTTATTGGTGATTGCAGCTGGTAGGCAGCAGCATTTATTAGTGCAGACAAAATGAAGGGATTTTCCATCCTTTTCCAATGAGCTACTGTCATTGAAGACAGAATACTAATACGAGTCAAATGTAAGCAAATTCACATTTACATCAAATTAAATAGAGTAAAGATTATGGGTATTTGGCGTGCTGTCCGGGGGAGGGCTTCAGGCTCGGAATTTTGGCCCGAACCCAGAGTACGTACGTACGCACGCACGCACGCACGCAACAACATAAAAAACATATAAATATGAATATTAAAATGAGAAGTTCTAACAGAAATTCTTCAGAAAATAATTTAAACATTAAAATATTACAGGTCAAATTTGTTTCTTTACCTATAACCTAGAAACATGCATGTACATTTCATAGGTAACACTATGCAAGTCCCTATGCAACAAGGATGTATTAGCTTACATTAACTATATGCATTATGCATACTTTTTACAGCATGTAATAAGAGCAATACAATTGTACCTATCATTCATGTTAGCTCATGGTGCATTAACCAAGGTTAACAGATAAAAATTCAAAGTCAATTTAATGTTGAAATGACCAATACTTCCACAGCATTTATCAACCTTAGTTAATGTTACAAATGGAATCTTATTGTATATGCAACATTTGGGTCGGACTTGCGTGTTATCACATTGATTTAACTGCTTGAGGTACTGCTAATGTTAGCATCCTCTCAGCCTTGTTGACAAACATACACACTGCTTTTCTTTACCTGCTAATGTAGCATCTAGTCAACAAATTAATTACTTTATAATGATGTGGCAACAAGTACTGTAGTGTTCTGTATTCATACGGTTTCGCTGTCTGTGTTTTGAACGCACGCATCTGATGTGTCAGCGCGCTCTGTGCAACCTTACGTGGTAATGCAAACACAAGGCGTCAGTGATAGTTGTTATTTGGCCTCTAGAGGCCGCTCTCGTGCTATATAATGCCAGCAGACCCTTCTCAATGCTCTCGTACTGTGTAATGACAGCGCACCCTTCTCAGCTGGTCCAGCAACCCGGAAAAACTATCGGTGTGGATTTTTGCAGATAACCGATTGTTCTACCAATCAGCTATTGCTGCCGATTATTCAGCAAAACGATGAAATCGGTCAACCTTTAATATACACACCTCCTATCGTTGATTTAATTGATAAGCTTAATATGCTCCACTCGTGTTTAATTAGGTTCAATTCTCTGAACGTGCTCCTCCCGAAATTTGTTAATAAAACATCACATAAAAAAAGTAGCTTTGTTACAAGTTGGGAGTGTTTTCACTGGAAATCTTAAGTAAAAGTATAACAACTTCATTTTAGCGTAACAATAACTAAAGTATATTATGCCATGGTCTGTCTGAATACTCGAGTCTGATTGGCTGGAAGGTGCACAATAAAATCGTTTAATGCACAGGTAGTTTCAAGTCAGTTGAATCACTGTTCTATATTAATGCGCTGTTTACATTGATGCGTGCACACACACGTCACTCGCATAGAGAGAGCGGAGATCCCTGCGCACACAAACACACGTCACTCGAATAAATGGAGCGGAGATCGTGCTGCACAGTCAGGAGCACAGAAACTTGTTATCAACACCAACACTTGTTATCAGCAATGCGGGGGTTACATTGCTAATTTAAGTAATAAACGCACATCTTCGTTGTTAAAAGAGACGCTGAACAGACGCACTCACGCAGGCATAAATCTCTCTCTCTCTATTGATAATTAACTCAAATAAATGCAATGATTCATTAATTCAAAAAAATTTAAATCTCTGTGTCTGATTCAAAGTGGGCAGAATGCTGGATCTCAAGAGCCGTAACTGACGAAAATAACCATAATTTTACCCTTCTGGTCAGATATTGCTTATCAATGTTTTGTCAGTTGTCAAGAGGTCCTTTTTATGTACCAAATTGTTATCGGAGGCTGACATGCTGCTCTCTCACAGGTGGTGTTGTTGTGCACGCTAGGGAACGTAAATGCGCCATACGTCATCGTGTCGCTATATCATTGATATCACGATATGACACTTTTTTTATCATGTAAAAATGTATACCGGTGTTATTGTGGACGGTATGACATGGCACACCCCTAGTGTGTGTGGTAATAAACTCTGTTCCAGTTAAACATCCTGGGTGGTCATGGGCAGGTGCAAGACTTTCAATTCTTCAGAAAGCCAACTATGTAACCTTACCTCTCTAGTTGTTCTGACATGAGATATGTCTGGTTAGCCTCCATGATGAAGGTCAGCTGGTTGATGAGATCCTCAGGCTGGATCAGCCCCTCCAGTCTCCCAACAACAGTCATTTTGCGGTCCTTCAGCATGATCATAGCCAGGAAGGGATAGGTGTTCTCACGCAGGGCCTGAGAGACTGATCACACAACAAAGATAATGAGCTCAAGCCACATCTCGTGTGGTTTCTCGTGTCAAGCCAAGTCTCATTAATCAGAGACTTGGAAGTATGGCTGGGCGGTGTATCAAGTTTGTACGGTATATATTTTAATAAACGACATGGAATGAGGCGATACCGTTTATATATCGATATACAGTAGTTTGATACGAGCGCTTCTAAAAAATAGCGGTGGACACAGAGTGAGCTGCTACTGGGAAAGTGCATAACCCAATTTGTCCTAAAAGTGAGACATGCTTTATATTAAGGGCTTCAAAATAACAGGTACGATATAGTTAAAAACGTATAGTTTAAAGAGGCTTGCTCTGACGGATACTGTACATGTGCTGACAGATAGATACTTGCGCTGTTTAATGTGTTTGAGATGTAGAGTAGTGCATAACTTACATTTCACAGGTATATTCTCCATTTGTAAATGGTAGAAACTCATTTTTGCACCTAATATAGAGCCCAGCCTACATGGTTTTCATAGCATTCATTGTTTGTAGGACATCGTTGGGCAGGATGTGCACTTTTTTTATCCAAGTAGAAAAACGTAGAAAATCCTGAGACCGTATATCGCCATTCAAACAAAACAAAAAATATATATACACTGATCTATTTTTTTTTTTGGCAATATCACCCAGCCCTACTTGGAAGTAAAGTTGGTTACCTCTGTAACCCTCTGGCTTGCTGGTGGAACATGCCCAAAACAGCATCCTTGTGTTAATGAAGGTCAGTACCTCTTCTGAACATAATGTGGCTCTGAGAAAGTCAGACAGACAGGAGCTCTAGTTATGAGATCAGAAGCTCACCAGATGTAACATGTGAATGAAGCAGAACATCACAACTTTAAACCTACCGGCAGAACTCATCTGTGTCCTGGTGATCATCTCCATGAAGATAAACTAACAAGTAGCGAAGTTCTCGCTTGGCATCATTCAGAGCCTAGAAGAAAAAGGTTCATTAGATACACTTTTTGATTTACTTAATGTAAGTCGCTTCAGTCTGCCTGATTTGAAAGGTTAAATGCTCTTAAAGAATGTTCATTTCATTAATCAGTTCATTTAATTTCCTTAAGTTTTTCTGGATTAACATACCTGACTATATGTTCCCTGGTAGAATACAGGATGCGATCGACCATATTTCTCCTCAAAACTATGAATAAAGGACATGACATCTCCAACAGGATCTGTGACACGACCCCTCGGATCTGGCCGAATGAATCTCAGGGCAAACCTGACAAATTTAGGAAAGGAAGAAACGGTGAAAAGACTAGTTGCTACAGTAGTGTAATATAATACATGTCTATATTAATATTTCAAAGTTTTAATTGCTCTAATACCTGAATATGTCCAGAAGTGTATAATACGTAAACCTGAAGGGAAGCATTATCAAGTAGTAACTCCAACCTAATAAGCCCTGTAAAAAAAAGAAAGAAAAAAGTTTTATATAAGCAGTTTGTTTAATATTTATAGAGGATCATGTTTGCGATATCTTGTTCAAAACACTGCTGTTTACTACGGTATTACCCTGAACTGTATGTCACATCAGGCCAGAAACCAGCATATTACCACTTGACATTTTTTTATATTTACCACAGCTGAATAAAACTATGTTTTAGGCATGTATAATTTTTGAAAACATTGGTACAAATAAAAACGAGCAGTGGGAAAGGAAATAAAACAGGACAAAACATACAAAAGACCCTCTTACTCTAGGCTGTGGCCTTGAGACAATATAGCTATACACTCTGTGGTCTGTTGTGTTGACCTGTAACGGTCTGGCGGGTGGCGGATTGAAGACACTCGGAACTCCTTCTTGCTCATTTAGTCTGTCTTGTACTGCGGCCTGCAACAAAGGAAGATTCCCATTAATCCCATAATTATGTGGTTTCTAATACAAGAAAGGATAAACAAAGCTAAAATGAAAGGATCAATTCATCTGATTACCAGCACTCACCTCAATGTTCCAATTGTGTTGTTCTAATGTGCGCCGACATTGGTCCATTGACTCCAAGCCTGTTAGGTCCTGAATAATATGCGTTATTTACAAACAAAAGTCTCTTGGTTAAAAAAAAAAAAAAAAAGAGCTGGAATCTATTTTTGCAAAAAGAGAATAAATATCCTGTCGCCTGGCATGTTTATAAAATGTGTGCCAAAAGTTCTGCTAATGAATAAAACATTTGGGTGGCGATATGTTTGTAAAATTATAGATTAAACGAGTGTTTTCGAGGTCAGTCACCATTCAAGGGCATAACGTTATGTCTTTTACATTACTATGATTCAGTAGTAGATGTGGAAAAAGTAACGGAAACTTCAAAGTTTAAATTAACTAGACTAAAATCTTCCCTAAATTCAGCAAGTTTAAGTATTGCCAGACTGGGAGCAGATTAGGACTGCGTAACGTTACCTAGTGAGCTGTCTAACGTTATATAGATAGCATTTTTTGATATTTACGCACCGTTCCGTGCGACTAGCTGTATCCCTTCGTTTAAAAATGCTGCCAAACTAGACAACATCTAGGGCAAGGTAGGCGCATTTTAATCCGGTCAAATATGCTGTCTTTGTAGGCATCTCTCTAGGATTTGAGACACAAGAAATGACTCGATGCTTAACTGACAGCTGCCATTTCAACTAAACAAAACACACTTGTATACACGAGAAAGTATTTATATGTTCATAAATCAAGAGGCTGTTATTCAGATTCATACTGTATTTATTTATTAGATGAACTGAAGCTGGTCTCGGTTGAGTAAAAACTAACGATCTTAACGGGAGTTAGCTCGCTGACTGGTCATTTATACCTAAAGCAGCTGCGCTGGATAACGCGAACACAATTTTTTCCTGATAATTGGGCGTATAAAAGATTGAATCAGTAGGTGTTAACAAGAAAGTAATTGGTACCTGAAACTGGAGGAGTTTTTCAGTTTGAGCCTGAGATAATTCCTGTTCTTCTGGCGCCGCCATCTTACCTCGCCGAGCCCTAACAAAACGTGATGACGTATAAAGCGTGCTGACACGACGAATACGTTAAACGTCGCACAAACAATTCTTTCTTTTTGCGCCACCTGCTGTGCAGGAGTAGTGTGGCGCGTGCGTTACCCATGGTTTTACCTTATTTATTTTCACCAAGAAAAACGTTCATGCGTAATCTACAATAAACAGTGTTCTTGCCATTTTAATTTGAACAATTAAAAAAAAAGTGTCGCTAGTAATCATAATTATTTAATGATAGATAGATAGATAGATAGATAGATAGATAGATAGATAGATAGATAGATAGATAGATAGATAGATAGATAGATAGATAGATATGTCATGTGATATCATACACAGCTGGCGGAAATGCGTGCTTGTTCCACTTCCTGTCAACTGAAGTTCTAATCATGGCAACTGCAACGACCCCGGTTGGCCAAGATCAACCGATCAAAACAGTTTCTCCACCCGTCGTGTTTGATTTGTCTCAGCCTCCGGTAATTGAGGGATTCTCCCCGCTAACCCGGGCGAAAGAAGAGAACTTTAAAGAAAAATTCCTCAGGAAGACTAAAGAGAATCCATTCGTTCCCATAGGTGAGTTACATAAAGCAGTGCCTTACACAAGCTGCATACATAGTTATATGATGCATACAACCACAACAGAGCTTCATATGATATTGGTTACCAACAATTAAACGCACTTAAAGATAAAATGCAAGGAGTTTTGAATGGGCTTAATGTATAGAATTGCACTGAAACCTCTTATGTCATGCATTCAAGGTGATCATCTTGCAATGACATGCTCTGGCATGAATCACACTACAGGGTTCGACCATGCAGCTGAGATTTAACTTTTGCACTAATAATAGAGTTTGACTTGAGATTTTTGACATCTCCCCCTGTCAAAGTAACAATAGCAATTCAAACAGAGTTCCCTCTTCTTTGTTATGGAAGTGCTGACATGCAAATTCTTTGCTGTCAAAGCTAGAATAAAAGGATAACCAGGATGAAATACAATAAACAAAAACAAGGGCATTGTTGACTTTGTTTGTGTTGAAGCTTGGCCAAGACTGAATGTGTGAGACCACAATAAAATAGAATGCTTTTTGCACCTTTCCGTAAGTTTGTTATAATACTACTACTACTACTAATAATAATGTATTTATAATATATAAATATTAATAATGACTGTTGTAACGTTATCATATTTTTCAAACATAATGCTACCGTTCAAAATTTTGGAGTTTACAAGATTATTTCATGTTTCTAAAATATTTTTTTTATGTGCGCCAGCATTTATTTGATCAAAAATATAGTTTTAATTTATGTAGTATTATGAATGTTATGTAATATTATTACATATTTTTACAATTTAAAATAACTATTTTCTATTTTAATATATTTTACTATGTCATTTATTCCTATGATTTTCAGCATTATTACTGCAGTCTTCAGTGTCACATTATCATTCAGAAATTATTCTAATATGACAATTTGCTGCTGAAGAAACATTTCTCATGATCAATATCAGTGTCAAAACTGTTTTCTGCTTAATGTTTTTGTGGAAACTGATAATGTTCTCAATTGGACACCAAATTGTATCATGTAGAATTTTGCCAGGGAGTAAGTGATATGAAATCACATTATTTTCTTTGTATCCGTTGATCTCTGGGGCCCGTTCTTCGTATCTCGCTAACTCAGTTAGCTGGATTTGATTGTTGACGATTTGGCATGATCTTGGATTGTTTGGTTCTTCGAAGCTCATCCTGGACTTGCTGTCATAGTAACAGGTCCGTAAGATTAAACCTGCTCGGGAGCAGGCTTATTTCATGTAAACAGGATTAGATTGCATATTGAGGTGATACTTAAAATCTGTCCCAGCCACTGCTACTTTATTACAAGAGTTCATTACTGAACCAGTAATAATAATAGCAATAATAATAATTTTAAAAAATAATATAAAAATGTTATATTGTATATGTATATGAGAATGTATAATGTTGTGTATAATACTATAGCCAGACACTTGATTGAGCGATTTATTTGTGATGGAATATTTACTTTATATAATTTTATTTTTATTGGTTTACACACATGTTGTGCAGTTAATCTGAGCCGTGCATTAATTTAAGTGATGACTGATATTATGGGAGTGGCTTGATGCAGCGCAAGAGAGGATAATTTGATCTTGACCCATAAGTAACTTGAATACTGTCACGTTACAAATCTGCTTCAAATTGAATTAAAAATTAAATTACAACATTGAAATAAAAATGTAAAGGATGTACAAATACTGTATAAAATCGTGAATATAAATAATTGGTAATCATGTAAAAAAAAAAAAACATTTATCATTTATCAATTATAACTTTTATGTTGGTTTGGTCGTTTGGCTGTTTCCTTATAAAGGTTCAGAAATTCGTGGGGGTTTTTTGTGTAATTTGTCAAGTTTTTTTGCCAGGTGGCTTTTTTAATTAGATGATGTCATTACGTTGCTGTCTTGACGCAAGCCAATCGCTGCATTGCTGATCGTGGTTTCGAGTATCGATGCATCTGCCCTCTTCAGGGAAAACAAGAACGCGCAGTGATCTTTAGATCATTTAATCCAGATATTTTAATCCAATCCGCAAATTCGTCTGAAGAACCAAATTAGCCAGAGATCAGTTATCACGATTAAAAGATCTGGGATCTGTCAAATCATCTCAGATGTAATAAGCAACGTACGAAGAACGGGCCCATGGCAGAGTGAAGTTGTAAACATCAATGAGAATCCCAGGACATGGTAGATTTTCCACTAAACACACACTTCTCTCCAGCTGTGGGGTTTGAACGTGACCTACGCAGCTGTCCAGCTGGGGTTTACTCAAAATACAAGCTAAAGAAAACAGAAACGGGCGATAGTTATGCCAGAAGAATTAAAAATACACCATTTGGCATTAAATGTATGGTAATAATAATTCTTATTTTATGTAATTTTCGTGTGGTCTTCCTCTTCAGGTTGTTTGGGAACAGCAGGAGCATTGATCTACGGCCTCAGCGCCTTCAGACGGGGCAAGACTCGACAGTCCCAGCTGCTTATGAGAGCCCGTATCTTCGCCCAAGGCTTCACGGTCGTTGCTATTATAGTGGGTGTGGCTGGGACAGCACTGAAGCCCAAGTGAAGGGAAGACAGACCCTGTTTGACCACACTGACAAGCGCCTTATATGGTCGATGGGTGAAATGGGAATGTGGAATGAACTGAACAATAAATGCCAATTGTTAGCATTTTTATTTTCTTTAACCCCTTCAGACCTGAAGTTTTTCCACTGAGCAGGAAAAAAAGTCCAGTGTAAGATCTCATACTATAGATCAGGGGTCCCCAAACTCGGTCCTGCAGGGCCACTGTCCTGCAGAGTTTAGGTCCAACCCCGATAAAACACACCTAAAACAGCTAATCAGTGTCTTACTAGGGTCAATTAAGACATTGATTAGCTGGTTTAGGTGTGTTTGATCGGGGTTGGACCTAAACTCTGCAGGACAGTGGCCCTCCAGGACAGAGTTTGGGGACCTCTACTATAGATCAACAGGTAGAACTATTAAAAAAAAAAGTATCAATCTGCCACACATTATAAACACATGTAATACACAGTATTTAATTTTTAGAGGTTAAAGCATCTGGTTGACAGGCATACCTGTTTTTCCATGTTGATGACCATTGCTTAAACATTACATTGCTTCTTGCCTCAGTTTTCTATGATGTCTATGAATGTAGGACTAGTCAAGGCGCAGTGTAATGTATGCAAAGGTAATGGGAATTCTTGATATTATCTAAACTCCTCATGTGTAATAAATGTCTTATTTGTTAAGAAAAGTCACAATGAATCTGATTTTCAGTCTGAATTCAGAAGTTTTTTTTACTGAATTAATTTTATTTATTGAACGTGTTATTGCATACAACAATTATTGCATGGTCTGCATTGATGCACATACATTCATTTGGAGTCAGATTGAGGGCTAAAAGATCTATAAAAGGGAGAAAAAAAAGTCAAAAATCACTGAGAAATTGAACCAATTTTAAATGCCAAATTAATTTAGATTGCTTCGATTAGTCATACAGATGGTTTATTTGGCTATTAACCTGTTAATTAAATGCGAATAAACTTCAAAAAGTACATTTTCAATGGAAACAAGGCCTCCTAATCCGTAGCCATTAAAACTATAAAAAGCAGAATAATTTAACTTCCAGCATTTTATGTAAAAGTACAACATTTTACTGCGCTCCATTTTATTTCTAGCACTTTTGGAAGTTTGACTGATGAAGGCCTTAAAGATAGACGGTAAGTCTCACAGTGAGAAAAGATTTAGGCACAGGATTCATTGCTGTGACAAAGTACATGGTTCAAACTCTGCATTATTAGTCTCATATGCATGTAGTAACAGCAGAAAATATGAACTGCTATATGAGCACAGTGCAATGAAGGATTGCTGTGCAGTAACTCTTTTTCATTTGTCAAAGATTTCTGCTATTTTAAGCTGTAATGAGCAACGTGCGCGTGAAATTAAAAACTGCACTCATAACTAATAATTATTTGAATATTGAAAAATGGTAACATGTAAATTATAATAAAACAATACCCTTAGCAAGCTCAGAAATGTAACGTCCCTCTTGGCAGTGAACAGAAATATGAAAAAGCAGATAAGGCCAAACCCAGATACTGATACAAATAAATGGTACAATATACTAGATAGGGTGAGAGATGGTAACTAAACTGTATCCAAGTATAGAATAAATACTTCCATTTCCTTTGTAACAAGGCATCAAAGACACTTATGGTTCCAGTGAATTAATGCTGTCTAAGGGTTTGTAGGCACTGCAAATATCATGAAATAACTCATAAGCTGCACCAAAATACATTTGGCATTTATATTAAGGGAAAAAACAGGATTTATTTTTTTTTTTTTTCAAATGTTTGAGGCACTATTGCAATTTGTTCTAACTTATGGAATAACCAAAATCTTCAGACATTGCAAAACACCAGGGTTCATAAATAGGAAGCTTAAATACAGTAAAGTGTACACATACAATGACCCCATTAAAACATAAAAACTTCAATCTGTTAAAGTGTTCAGCCTCACTAAAATAAAGTGCAAGAGGGAACAAGAAAGAAAGCCTGATATACAAGAGGGAGTTATGTTAGCGAACCAGAGGCGTCTGTTTTAGAGAAATAAGAACGGAGCGCATCCGAGACACGTCTTTAGTCTGACGGCTGGTCTTGGGGTTAAAGTCGCAGAGGCGCGCCACTTTCTCCCATTCTGTTCCAGGACTGTCATCATCACACTCCTTGAGAAAGGCCTCCTCTGATGCTCTAAAAGACCAGACAGGAGAGAATCATGAGCACCAGAGCTCGAGTCATGCCTAGACATCAAATGAAATTAGAGATCGACCAACATTATTTTCTGTCCTAACTACGTCTGAACACACCGAATGTGAAACAGTTACAGTTAAGATATTAATGTTTCATTTTTTGGGGGGTGGGTGTATGCAGCTGTTATGCCTAAACTCAACTGTTTCTCAATTGAGAATGAAGGGTGAAACTTTTAAACCTGTTAACAAGGACTTAAGTAGAAAAACATGAATATCTGTAAAATATTGGTGGAACGGATTAATCAGAAACAAAGCCTGAATTTGATTACACAACCATTCAAAAATCTGGGGTAGGTAAGATAAAATATATACATATTCAGAAATTTTATTCAGCAAGGACACACTAAATTGATCAAAAGTGACAGTAAAGACATTTATAATGGGACTATTTGTCAAAGAGTCCTGAGAGAAATGCATGTTTCATTAAAAAATATTAACTGTTTTCAACATTGATAATCATAAATGTTTCTTGAGCAGCAAATCATCATATTAGAATGATTTCTGAAGGATCATGAAGACTTGAGTAATGATGCTTTGGCATCACAGGAATAAATTACATTTTAAAATATGAAATAATAATACAAATAATTCACAATATTTCAGTTTTTACTGTATTTTTGATTAAATAAATGCAGCCTTGGTGAGCATAAAATACTTATTTCAAAACCATTACAAATCCTCTATGACCCCAAACGTATGAATGGTAGTGTAGTCTCTTTGTTTATGTGATGCAAGCAAGAAACAATGTGCATTTATGTAATTTCACTGATTTGCATTAAACATACACAAAACCTATGGCATCAGAGTTGGGCTGTTTGTAGAAAGCCTTATCAGCGATCCTAGTGCACAAACAGGCAGGACAGATAAAGGAAAGGAAGAAAAAAATGGGAGCCGGAGAGTGAGAGAGAGAGAGATACATAAGAAGAAAGTCAGTCTCACACAAGCAGCACATGAAAAGAAGTGTTAAAGTGCATCAACAATCAACAATTTCATAATCAACAATATATGTGGTGTGGTTTGCTGTTCATTAACAGAGTACATTTTTGATCATCCCAGTACAAATTGGAAGTGCATTACTGTACATACGATTTGTTTCTAAAGAACAAGTTTTTTAAATCTTAGCCTGCATTAAACCCAGAACATTATTGATTATTTTACTTGACGTGTGCCTTGGTATCTCTCTCTGCTGTAATTTTAAACACACGCACACGCACTCGCACTCAAACAATATTGTAACATGAATGAAAGCGATGGTACGCCCAATAAAATAAAAATAAAAACTTGTAGAAATCGCCCCTTATACTCTTATGGCACTATTTGAAGGGACAGCTATTTGTAGTGGTATCTGAAACCATTAATTAAATCCCATAATGCACTGCAATAACGAGTGTAAAACCCAAGTGGCAACCTCCCGTCACGGAAGTGAATTAAACTGCAATTCATCGACTGGCCACTAGGGCTCCAGAAGGGAGCAGAATCTCATTGAGCCCCATGTTAAAATGCCCAACTTTACAGCAGAAAAAAACATGTTTACAGCCTGGTACAAATTGTGGTTATGGTCTATACGGCTAATTTTGCCCTTCATGAAAACTGTGAGGGGGGTGATTTTTTTTTTTATAACTCATTAGTTAACATTATATAAAGCCTTAATGTTCTGCATTATTAAGGGCGTGGCCACTTTGAGTGACAGGTGGATAGCCATTTTACTGCTGTTTGTTAGTCATGATGTCACCTCAGCTCCACCCACGTCCTGCCTATTTGCCCATTTTCTATTATCCGGGAGTGACGCGCGATGACGCGCTGCCAAGATGGCAACAGCCAGCTCGACCCTACTTTACACTTCATAACTGCTCTTCAGAATCCTATGGGTGACGTCACGGACACTACGTCCATATTTTTTTACAGTCTATGGTACAACCCTGTGCAACCTTAAGCGATGTACACTCAACAGCTAGAGAATACCCATAATCCCGCACCTGACCAGAAGCTGCCGCCTGTAGCTGAATCACCCATTCATTTTCCAAACCGCTGGTCCAATGTGGCTACAGTCAATGTGGCTACAATATCCTACTTCCTTTTAATGATTTGTTAAAGCTACACTGTGTGATATTTTCCCCCATCTAGAGGTGAAAAGGTATATGACCATCCAGTGAATATTAGTTTCTGTTCTTCTCAATTCCGATTTCGTTTTAACTCCTACGGTGGCCGATTTAGTCCAAGATTAACATGGCTTCCAGTTCAACCTCGTCCACATTCGACACGGTGCCATCGAGTGTTAAAACGCGAAAGGCGAAGCTTGAATTTATGGGTATGTCCCTCTTTGGCTGATGTACTTTCAAGATGGAGGGGCAACATGGCGACCTGCATTCGAACCCCTCACCCGTATGTATTTTCAATGGCATATTATAAACTTACGAGAATACTTTATTACTTGAAAGAAGTAAATATACATTAATGAGCACATATTTTTGAAAAAACTAAGTGTTTTTAGCTAAGAATAAACTAAAAAAGTTACACAGTGTAGCTTTAAATTGTTAAATTAAGGTTTAGTTTCCATTAAATAGTTCAAGATAACTCTTTTCCTTTTACTACTGAACTATTACTGCTAAGTTTCAAATTGTTATTAAACAGCAAGCCCAAACTATTCAAAAGCGGCAGCCCTTCTAGCACACTCAGTGTCCGAATTCACTCACTAGTTTTCATTCACTCCCTCAAGTGGACTATATTAGTGGACTAATGTAGGGAATAGTGAATGGGGGGCGATTTCGGACACAGCCTTATGCTGCCTTCACATGCTATCGGAATTGTCGTAAATACTAGTTTCCTAGTTTAAAAAAAGGGACATGAACAAAGTCAAAATTTAATCACGTAATCACGCCTTCAGAAGTGGTAAGTAGGACATTTCTGATAGCATGTGAAGGCAGCATAAGAAATCCTGAAGACATCGAATAGCGTTGCTCTGGTGTGTTTGATTAGAGTTGGAGCTAAACTCTGCAGGATACTCCGGGACTGACGTTGCCCATCCCTGGCATAAGTCAAAGTTCATGTCATTTCTATCAATAAGAAAAAGCATGCAGACAACTTTATGAACAGTCTTCTCTGTAGTACACGTGCAAAACTACAGTAAAAATAAATCAGATACCATGCAAGAGTCTGTTAAGAAGTGTGAGAGGTGGCTGGCATTAGCAGCCCAGCAAGACCCACAATGGATTCATTACATTTACTTAAATAAGACTTCCTCTAAAATATATTATTTGTATAAAAATATATCAGAATATATATAATGATAATGACAATAGCAAATAAACAATACAACTGTCGGTTCTGTCCTGTATTTTAGTGTCCTGGCAATCATTTTATAATGTGTTTTCTTGTATGGACTGGTAGTTCACAAATGTTTGCCTCAAAATCATACAGTTCAATAAAGCATGGATATTAAAGATGTTAGGGTGAAAATACTTGTTGTTGGCTTTATTTTTCTCCATCTGTTCATTCTGGTGTACATGCCAGTCCTCCAGTTCTTTCCGGGCCTTGTCCCTCCACACAGCCTCAGCTGCTTTAGAGGCGGAATCTGCACATGGGGGACAAGAGAAAGTTCATATACAAAGCTGTTTATTTCATTCGTCTTTGTATGCAAGATAATAATATGTTTTGGCTTTTTTGCTGCCTGTTTACATTTTTTAAAAACAAATTCCTATTATGAAACTATTTTCACTTTCAAGTGTGCCTTTTTTCAGTTCTAACTTTATGTTTTGCTAGCCATTATTATATACTGCTGCCTATTATGTGGATGTAGCATAACTTAAAATTGAAAGTTTTTGATTACTGCTATCAATGTAGAAATACCCTACTCGGTATCCACATTGGACCTGTTTAATGTGCTTGCGAAAAAAAAAGAAAAAAAAAGGTAATTGTGACTTTTTATTTCAAAATTCTGACTTTTTGTCCTCGCAATTGGTTAGATATAAGATATAAACTTGCAGTTGCAAGAAAAAAAGTCAGAATTGAGGGTTTATATCTTTTGGAATTGTGAATTAGCCAGAATTGTGAGAGATAAACTTTTTTTTATTCCGTGACAGAAACAAATTTCGAGAAATAATAGAGAGGTTTAAGGGATGAAGCGTTTAGTATTCAGCTGGTCATGTGATTTAAACATGCTGGCCACCATAAGAATGGACCAGGCTTATGTGGAATAAACATATTTGTCAAAAGTACTATTAACTAACTGCTTTTAAACTGTGCTTTTAAGGCCTGGTTTCACAGACCGGTTAGATTAAGCCAGGAGTAAGCCTTAAATTAGGGCATTTAAGAAGTTAAAAAAAAAAAAACTTTGTGCTTTAGAAAAAAAAAAACACATTACTGGTGTTCATTTTGAGACAAAACAAAGGCACTGACATATTTTAAGATATGTCAATGTAAGTTGATTTCAGTTAAAGCAGCTCAAACATACATTTTAGTCAGGGACTAGGTTTAAGCCTTGACTGTGAAACTGACCATGAATGAAATATAGTTAAACCAAGCTTAAGAGCCAAACCTTTCACCTGAGAAATTACCTGAATCTAATATCATGACATGCCAAATAATTGTACTAATTGAGCTTGTAAGGCTATCCAGTTTGTAACCCCCCCCCCCCCCCCCACACACACACACACACACACGCACACACAATTTCTTATTGACGTTTATTCCTAATTATACAGGAAATAATTCAATACCTAATTCCTCCAGCCGAGACTTTTGTTCCTCCCTCCATTTGCGCAGACTTTCAGGTTCTTGTCTCTGCATGTCGACTTGGGCAATGGCTGAGTAGCTGTCAGTTGCGCCGTTGGTGTCCTAATGTTACACATTATGTAATGTTAACAACGTCCCTTTCCTGGCACAACTGGCAATTGTGTTGTAGTACATAAAAAACAAACAAGAACATTTAATATGACAAGATTTGTTGACATTTTTTAACCACACTCACCTGAAACATATCTCCGTTTACAGCAGTAGCTGGTGCTCCTCCAAAATCACCTGCACTCATATAGAAGAAACAACTTGTGTTTTAGCACTTGTTAGGCAACATATTCTACACTGTGTTAACTTTTGGAAGCATTACAGGAATGCAGCACACCTCGTTGGACTGTGAGTCGTAAAGACCTCTCTTACAATTTATGGATCTAGTCAGCAGATGGGCTGGTGTGTTCTCTTTTATTCTACTCAAATGCTTTTGCTAGTGTGCTATTCCAGTTGTTTGCTTGCTTGTCTAACTTTGACAGTTTCAGGTGTGACTTTAACTCCAGCATTAAAGCGGATGATGTGCTGCTAGACTACTAAAAAATGTGACTAGAACATTTTATTTGGTGGTATTAATATTGAGTTCAGTTAAACATTAAACAATTCAGTTATATAGTATGGTTGTTGTCAATCATAATTGTTATATTGTGGTAGCACTTTATTTTACTGTCCTGTTCCGCATGTACATACTTATAGCAATTACAATAACTGGGTTTATAACTAGGTACTAACCCTTGAACCTATACCTAAACCCATGTAGTTACCTTATATTACAAGTAAGTTCTTTGGTAACAAAAAAGTGAAACCAGTTATGTATAATTTTAATGATATAATCTCATAATTAATATATAACAATACTATATTTTTGCTATATGTATTTTAATAACGATTAATTCTAACAATCAACAAGTAAGGTACAACAATTTTGTAATATGGGTTGTTTTGCTACAATTAATTGAATTAATGTGCATTTTACTTTACTAAAAAGTACTGTGGCAGTACTATGTCACAATGGCGGTATAAACCATGGTACTTCTATAGTAGCCTATATAATGTAATATAATTTAATCTAATACTTTTGTTTTTGACATGGGATTCTTAAAAGTACCTGTAAATGGTCAGAAACCATGGTACTTTTTTGGTAAGTGATATGGTACTCATTTACTTATTCATGTACCATGGTATTTACATTGCACTTCAAGGTGAATACTACGGTAGATGTCCCAAAACAGGGTAGCCTACTACCGTAATATGATTTTACATTAGTTTTACGATAAATAATACAAAAAATAAACTTGAATGTTCATTTGACTAAACAAAAGCAAAAAGGCCGGAGTGAAACTCACCTCCGATGAACGCGGACGTGTACGTGTCCGCGGGCGGAGATCCATCGTCCTCCAGCGCGCCGAACCCCGCGCTGTCGTTCTCGATCACGGCGATCTCATTCTCCTGCTGGGCCAGAAACGCTGCGGCGGGGTCTTCTTCTGCATGAACTCCGTTGTCGGCGGCGGAAAACCCAAAGTCGTCAGCCATGTTTAACAAAGTAACGCCGGCTTCCGTAAAGCTGCACTAAAACCCTCCAGCTGTTTTGTTCTTCAAGCGAGTTGGTAGTGTTTTGGAATGAACAATAAACGTACGTTAGTTGTTAAAGGCCAAACGCAGACAGAGTTCTATATAAAAAGTATATAAAGTAATGTTTTACTTTTTTAACGGCAGCAGGTTGGCTATGAGTTGAATGACGCGCAGCTCTTGTTGGGAGTGCTGTGAATATGTCAGTAACAATGTTGAACACACAGTTGATTTGTGGTGTTATGTCTCCATCTGCTGGAGAGAGTACGCACTACAGGCTTCAACCCCACAGCCAGCCAGGTATTTCAATACATGACATTGTTCATTTCGTTACTTTTTTTTCATCTTTGAAAGTGTTTAGGAAGCCACTGGTTATAAAAATAATAAACGTATGTGGAAAACGTTGCCGAGCTTTCATGGTTGTCTTTTTTTCAATTATATGCTTGAATTTCTGAGACTTTCTTGAGGAGATTTTTCAGCAAGCTATGAGGTTGAAACTCGGATGTATTATGCCAGACAGTCCTCTAAAATATGTTATCTAACTCAAATCCTGAGATGTTCCTACACCTCAATGACCTTATAAAATACCTGAAAATGTAAAGACAGCACAGCACTGACCTTTATAAAAGCCTATGTTGAACATAGTTTTCTTTTTTCTGTATTATTATTATACATAACTTAGGTTAATACTTGAATAAATGAACGCAATGAATTAGTAGGCTATGGGGAAATACATCAATAAAATAAAAATACAATGGAAAGAGGAGCCCACGTTTACAAAATATCAAATAACTGTGACTGTATTCTACAAACAATTGAGTACATGCCAGCGTTTAATAGCCTCAATTAATTTAGATCCTCGTTTAAAGACACAGAACATACTTTGTGTGAGTCTGGCCACGGGGGCGCGCCTACCGAGCCCGTGCGTCAGGCCTCCACGTGACGCATGACGTATTATCAGAGTCCTACTAAAATAAAATCCAACAGGGAAAACCTGCGGCTCTGCGCGCGACCTGACGCCCAAGTCCAGAAAGTTGTGAAGTTTACTTGGTCTCTATTTATAACAGCTCGTCAGACCACAAGACAGAAAGCTGCGATGTCTGTCGACCATAAGGAGGTAAATGCGCTGCTTCACAACTTCTTTTTGGATGTAACGTTACCGGCAGCAACCGGGCTTTAAAAGAGAGTGTATTACGTTTCTAGGCTTTATAGACTCTCATACGAGAAGTAACGCTACTGCAGAAGGTTATAAACGGCTATGATGGCAAAATTATGCATCAGCTTTAGTTGAGTATATTTTACAGGATCAGGGTTTGCTAAATTATTCGGCAGGGATTATATTTTAATGCATTGTTTGCTTTGGGAATTTTCATTCGTTTACATTGTAATGTGGTTTGGCATCTCTAAAGAGCTACATATTTCCTTCTCTGTAGGAAATATACATTTTTAGTGAGCATTTAGTTTGTTTGATTGATTGAAGGCCATGCCAATTGTCTTATTTTCACATGTTGAGGGAATGTCCAATTATGTAAATGCCATGTATAGTTTGCATCCAGTTTGCAAAGCTACACGATTCAGGCTTGCACTCACATGAACCCGATTGACCGAGAGGACTTTAGATGGCTTGAACACTTGCCTGTTTTTATTCATAGTTATGTGCTTTATCAGTTGTTAAGCACATTACTAAATTTCTAATTCACCCTGGGGGATGAAATGTCAGATATATGAATGAATATTATTTTAAAATTCATTTTGATCACAAAGGACCGACTGAAATTGGAGGTAGTTAGTAGGAAATTGAAATGCACACAGAAAAGAGACCTTTCAGAAAGTACAATGCCCTCTAAATTACAGTTTTGCCACAGGGTATGACAACAGCAGCAGTTTTGTCCTCTCAAATTGTATTCAGTGTGACATAACCTGCTTAGGGTGATACAGCTTTGCCGTCTAAAACATATGTTATTTGCACAGTGTGAGAAGACCATTCAGAATTTATAATGACTTCTCAATTGCAGTTTTACCACAGGGCAAACCCAGCGCCGTTGCATTCTCAAATTGCTGTCACATACCCAACCGTGGGTGCAACCTTGAAACATGCGTTATCCACATTGAAAGGAATGTTCATTTAGCTTCCCACCCATCCAACCTGCCCTCTGATGTCTTTTTCTGGTAGTTTATGGGTTTAAATGTTACATCTAGAGCCAGAGAATCTGAGATAGTAGATGTTTTCTCTTCCTTCATTCCCTCCCTCTCTCTCTCTTTCCCCCTCTCCGTGACTCGTGGGTGTTGGGCTGAAATAGTTTGGTGTAGTTTTACATTCCTTATATAGCCTGTGGAGTAAGAGAGACGTGGAGCGAACCAGTGTCACAAAGAAGGAGGGGAGGGAGTTGAGCTTTGCCAGCAGTGAGAAAGTCAGGCTGTCTTGCATTGCCAGATTTCCACTTGGTTTTCTGGAGTTTTGGGTGACAAGTTTGGCCCGTGGCATAAGGTAGGTCTATGTGTGCTGCGTGCCACCGTGTAACAGGTAAACTCTATGTGGGATAGGATAGCCTCTGGAGTTTAGGGACCATACATAAGTCATAGGAAGGAAGGGAGGGAGGGGTTGGGGGGATGTCATGATTTGGGGGACTCAGCTTGTCCTTGGCTTTTAGTTTTATGTCATGTTACTATTTGCTCTTGTACCAACCCGTAACATAATCAACACAGTGATGCAATGATTTGCTGGTGGTGCCAGCAGTGTTTTAGTGTTTGAGGATGATTCATTAATGCAGTAGATTTTAAATTAATTTGCTGTCATCGTGCACGAGCGTGTCATTGTGCTTCTGCTTTATTCAAACAGCCATTGAGTGCTATAAATCTATGTTGAGCTTTTAAAATGTGCTGGGTTGTCATCATATATTGCATTTTCACTCATGGATTAGCTAGAGTGTAGATAATGTGATGCACAACTTTCATTGTGTATCACTGACCAGTGATTTGCAGTTCACCACGCAATGGAAATGTATAGGTGCTTATTTCTGTCACCTATACCTAATAATTAATTTAAATAAGCCGGATCTTAAATGTCTCTCCGAAACACTGGCCTGAACAGTTGGTCACACAAGAATAAAAGCATTTTCAAATAGTTTCAGTGCTGTTAATCTCAAGCCAAATGTGTTTAAACCTGGTATTTAATCTTTTGTTCAGTTGTCAAGTTTTTTGTATAGCATTTTTCACAATACACATTGTTTTAAACCAGCTTTGCAGAAATGTCTTAGAGCTGGGCGCTTAGTTTTACATTTTGCGACGATAAAAACATTTAAACAGATGAGGTTTGCTACAGTATACTGCACTGGACATACTTCTATATCCAACTTTTTATAGAGAGCTGTTTGATAATAAAGTTTACGATAAGCAATCACGTAAATTTGTTTTTCTACAGTAAAAAAACAAAGGTTTTTCACAGTGATGCCATAGAAGAAACATTTCGCATTCCCTAATAAACTTTAATTCAATTTAAATGTAAATTTGGATATACTATATCGTTTAATATTGTACTATGTAATTGTTGAACATATCTTCCAATCCAAAAGGTTATTGTTAGGCTTAAATTCACAGACAGTCAGACGTCAACAGCGTACCAGACACAGTTCACGTATGTGGGTCTGGAATGTTTGGTTTTTAGCCTTGTTAGGAGCTCAGAATCACTTGTAATATTATTACTACATGATGGAATGAAACCACAATCTCTCTTCTGTGTTTGTTTTCTCTTCAGGCCATGAATATATATAGTGTAACACTCAACGGACCTGCTCCCTGGGGTTTCCGGCTTCAGGGAGGCAAGGACTTCAACATGCCCCTGACCGTCTCCAGGGTAAGTGACCTCATCTTGGACGTAGCGATGGGTAATAGACATGTTTTGCTTTCAGCTGCATATAAATGATGCATTCGTCCCATTTCAACGTTTCAGTTTGACAAATGAACGAGACGTTTCACAGACTTCATTTAGATAGCATGAACCCATCATTCACTCAAGGTGTTTTCATCTCCATAATGAGGTTTAGCACCAATTCTGTGTTAGTTTACGCTCCCATGTCTGCATGCAAAAAAAGACATCAAACACCACCTCAAAAGGAAATGCAATAGATTTAATAAGAACCGTGTGCTCAGTGCTTCATGAGGTCTATTTCAACACTTGCATTCCTTCAGAAACATGTCACCGCTTGATATCAACCCCGTAAGAAAAGGGCTTCTTCAGAACTCCATTCAGATGTCTCCTCACAAGGATATGTTATGCTTTGTTTAGTTTCCAGCATGCGTTGTTCTCTCTTTAAGGTCATTTGAATCTTGGCTTAATGGCACCTCCAATGGAGCATATTGAACGGATCGGGTCCAGACGCAGAATTTCCATTCCTTATATGAGCAGTGTTGTTTGTAGTGTACACACATTGTCAGCTCTGGTACCTAGTGCTGTTGTGGACCTGAAAGATAATTTCGTATACTACCATAGGGACCAATAATGAGGCCTTGGTTTGGATAAAGGTGATGCGAGTACCTTTTCATTAGGGGTGGGAATCACAATATTGCTAGACAATCCTATACTGATACATCACTATCTGTCTAACTATGAAAACAACATGCCTGTGAAAAGTTATTTTTCTCTTTATTTAAGTCCAAACTGTTACAAACAGACTTTGGTCTTAAACGTGGCTTGGGCATCTATTATTTTACTCACACTTCTGTCCGCCATCCCATTAAAAAAAACTATTTTTCTTAGGCTAGTTAACTTATGCTCACGTTTCCCTTATTGCAACTTATTGTATGAATTAAAATATCAATATTTGGCGCCAGTGTATCGATTCTCGTATCGCACGGAAAGGGACAACGATATATTGCCCTATCAATATTTTCTCCCATCCAACGATTCAGCATTTCCTGCATCAGAAACCTGTGTGTTTGGAACTACAGCTCTCAACCTGTGGTTAGAAGCATAGTTTCTAGTGTAACATGTAGGCAGATCAAGCTCTTGGGCACAATAAGCAAGATATCATGCAGAACATTCAATATCTTTCAATCCATTTAAAGTTATACATTGTATTCTGTATATTTGAGCATGTCAGCAATCAGCGGTGCATTTGCATAAGGGAATCCTGGAGTATGGTGTAAGAGGGAATCCATGTTACTACTAGAGATGCACCGATTGCAATTTTCTTGGCCGATTTCCGATTTTTTTTTGTTAGTGAGATTGGCCGATTCCGTTTTCTTTCTAAGGCCTAGTCCACACGTACACGGGTATTTTTATAACCAGAGTTTTTCCTCCTCCGTTTTAAAAAACAATCGAGTCCACACAAGCACAGTTTAAAAAAAAATATCTGCCCACATGAAAACGCAAAACCACGCTATGATTGGCTGCCTGATTTCCACATGGGTCCCATCGACGGCACCGATGCACTGAGGGATGCAATGGGCTCAGTGAAACCCTTCTACAAGTTCCTTTACTGGACTCAGTGACAGGTAACAGTGTATAATAGGGGCAGGGCACAAGTGGACTTCACACACACACTTGCCTTACTATTTTGTATTATTGAATTCTGGCGCCTTTGTTTTGCAATACAATGAGATAACTGTGCATGTATCTGTATACATGTGATAAGTGCTGTTAGCAGAGTTATTAAAAGCTACGTCCGCCATTGCATAGACTTGACTCATGTAGCTAAATAAGAGATAACGGCGCACAATCTGACGTCAAACAAAGGAGAGAATGGCGCACACTTCGACTTGACTAGCCTATATCTCCAGTTTCAACCTTCCACACGACAACGCTGTAACCGGAGTTTCTAAAAATCTTCACCCTGGCCGGAGTTTTCAAAAAAGTCCGGTTTCAGTAACCGGATACTGGGTTTGCATGTGGACGAACAGCCAAACCGCGTAGAAAAAGCTGCGGTTTTGAAAATACCCGTGTTCATGTGGACAGGGTCTAAGAACTATAATTGACAGCATATACAAACAAAAATCCACTTTTTCTTAAAGATTTTTTAAATTTTTATTATGAAATAAATTATTAAACATTACAACAGGATCTTCTCTCACTTAAACAACCCTCAAAAAATAAGTGTTCTGTGCCTGGAAAGAAGTAGAAATAACAAATAACTGAAAATCAGTTGCTTTATGAAACAAAGCATTATAAATTGACCATTTTCTCTTTTTTACTTGTCTTACAAAAGTCAAAAGATCCTATAAATGAACAAACCTGAAGTGTAGTTCAGTAATTGGGTAATAAATGTTGCCAGCTAGGGATGTCACAGTACCAAAATTCCAGTAGTCGGTACCAATGCCATAACTTTTATGGTACTCTGTACCAATTTCAGTACCACAGCTAAATGTTTTTTATATATTGTTTTTATTTATTTAATCATTTTAAAAATTCATTAAATAGATTACGTTTATTATTTATGATGATAATCATTATAAGTAAATATTACATAAACATTTAAAGGCCGTATGCTGTTTAAAAGTAAACATTTTTTATAAAAAAAAAGATCAAGCGAAAAATTATCAACCATCTAGGCATAATTATTTTTATTAGTAGAGACGTATTATAATTACATAGAGTTGTAGCTAAATCGACTGTAGGCTACAATAGTAGCCTAATATATTTCTGTCAATTTAATTTTTTTTAAACCAAACTTTTATTTTGACGGGTTGCCGTGAAGACTCTTGAGTGTCTGTGTTCACAGTTTTCTCAAACGAAACGGTAAATTCTCATGAAGTGACGGTTTATGCTAGCCTGGATGACTGCCGAATTTAGCCCCGCCCACAACATTTTTACTCCGGCAGTTCGGTCTGGACTTGATCGGTAGAGAATAGAGTGCCGAAGTTATGACGTCACTTTGTAGGCCAACCCGGAAATTAGCGGCGCATGGGTTCCCTCGATCGAAAAGCCATGCATTTTCCCCATAGACTTTTGGAAAATCGCAAAAAATAAGATCTGTGTTCAACAAAGAGTTATGACCCTTACACGTTTTGTCTATCAAGATAATCTTAACAAATGAATCCAAAATGTATAAATTTTGAAGCCTAAATAAAGCCGTCAGATATAAAATGCTAACGGTTGGCTATAAACGGACTACAGCACACCATGGTCGCGGATCAACGTCATCAAGCTTCCTCAAACTTTATTTAAAAAACACGCTCGCTCATTATGATCTGCGCTGTGTATGAACACTTATCCACTTTTTCATGAGAAATATTGGCCATTCGTTTTTTCCAAAAATGTTAGAAACTAATTTTGTTTATGCGTGCCTCTCTGAGATTTATCTTTTGTTAATGTTTTTTCAGACAATATGATTATCACCGTGATAACATTAAATGACATGAAACACAACCCAGTCTCTTTTTGTTAAATGCAAGTTTATGTATGATCAATAATACAAAAGTACAAGTAAAAGGTATAATAAGCTATACATTAAATAAAGCAAACAATTCAGTTAAACATTCAAAGTCAGTGCTAGTCGGCTAACTTACAACAGAGTGTTACAACTTATCAGGGCGGGCTTTAGACGATGATGGACAGATGATCAACATTAACGTAATCATCTACGTCATCAAAGGCGCTTGGGTTGAGTTTGTTCTAATCCTAAACGGAGAACTTGTTCGTATATGCATTCACCTTTACTATTTCTCTCAGAAATGATGATCGTGTTGGTAAGTACTCTGTGTATCCTTAAATTCTTTTTTACAACACCGGCAAAGATCGTTTACACATCTTTTTCTTCTAACGTTAGGCTACTTATTCCAGCGTGCGTGCAGGTACAGGGTTGCCAAGTTTTTACAACAAACCCGCCCAATTGCTAACGTTCCTCAAAACCAGCCAAAAACAAGTCCAATCGCTTTCCAGGGGGGGTTCTCTGGGGAAAAAAGGCATTTGGGGGGTAAAATATGTGTTATTTTGGCAGGGCTGGCAGCTAAAAATCGCATTCCTGGGTCTGTATATCACATAATTGGGGTCGCTTCAACACGCGGACATGGCAACACAGTGCAGTTGAGTTCTGTTGACATTTGACAACTAATGCCAAGTTCACACTGCCCGATTTTAGCCCCGATTTTGACTCGCCGACAGGTTTTGGGAAATCGCCGACAAATGCCTGAAATCATAGGCAAATTGGTGCTCGTGCACGCGAGTGACAATCACGCAGTGTGAATGATCAAAGACGCGATCAGAGAGACTCGCCGATGAGTCGCAGACGCCCGCGAGATATTTGGCATGCTAAATATCTGGACCTGTCTGCGATTCATAATCCTGCTGTATGAAATGTGTTCTGACTGAAAAATACATCGAGAGAGCAAGATACAGGACAGCGGGAGGTTCGGGGAGGAGTTAGAGACCATAATATTTGTATTTTAATAGATATATTGTAGTTATATCAAACAGAAACAAAGCACAAACATTTGCTTGATCAGCCGCAACAGCAGCACATTGCAATATTATTTATATTTGTTTAGTTTTGTTGTGAAAAGGTAATTTGCGGACGGGACAGAGCTGTCCTCTTGTACGGTCATGCAGTGTGAAACCCCCTGTCGCCGATCCATCGTGCAGTGTGAACACAGCAGTGACTGAATGCTGGCCCAGATAGTCATGCAGTGTGAAAGAACTGTGATCCGACGAGTTTGAAAATCGTCCAGTCTGAACTAGGCTTAACGTTATGCGTCGCTCCGTTGCTCTGACTGGTTGTAGGTCTATCCAATTGAGGTCTTTCCTGGTTCGGTTGAAACACGCCCCATAATCACAGCCCAACGGAGCAGTATCAGACTCATATTCTGACTAGAATTGAGTATGACGACGTCAGGCTAGGTTTATGCGTTTGGCTGGTCATCCAGCGCCATGACTTCCATAGTTTTCTTCGTAATTGCTTTGGTCTTTTCGCTGCTTATACCAAGGAAAGATGGGAGAGGCTGCTGACCTGTGGCTGGCTCTGAGCTCTGGCTAGCTTTAGCCGTTTTACCTTTACTACCTTCTTCAAACTGGGCAGTTCCACGGGGTGATGGAGTTTTAAGTGTCTAATTAGCTTTGTTGTGTTGTGCACTTTCCTGGTGGTTCCCCCGCGCTTTATTTTAACCTTACAAGGTTTACCAATGGCATAATTAGTGTTTTCTTTGCTAACTTCGCAAACAACATGTTTGCATGCGGCTGTGAGCGCGAGCGTGGCTGTGACGTCAACGCTGCGGCCGCGCTCGTGCTCACAGCCGCATCGGCTCAAAAAGACGGATCGGCTCAAAATCGGAGACACGAGAGACTGATCACCGATCAGGGCCGATCATGCAGAAAATTGGCCAATTCCGATCCCTGGCCGATCAATCGGTGCATCTCTAGTTACTACGTTTTCAGGAAACGGTTGTGAATACCTAATTTCTACTACGATGAATTGCACTGCGGTGGTTAAGCAGAGAGTTACGTTGTGTGTGAAACACCCCAGCACAAGACTGGAACACTAGATCAACTTATGGCTTGAGTTTAGGGAAGGACTGTCTGTTTGCTCAACCAATGACAGATGAGTTTGAGAAAAGTTACTGTTCTGTTACTGAAAAGTTACTGAAAAGTTCACTGAGTTATGCTAGTGCAGTGGAAATGACACGCTCCGTGAGTCTTGCGTCTTCATGTTTTATTGCATTATCTAATGTGTCTTGTCATAGTTTTTCTTGTCTACTTCTGCATGTACTTAAT
Source organism: Gobio gobio (assembly GCF_949357685.1). NCBI lineage: Eukaryota > Metazoa > Chordata > Actinopteri > Cypriniformes > Gobionidae > Gobio > Gobio gobio. The sequence goes on from NC_137109.1 coordinate 42,642,857, forward strand.
GATGGATATTGATTCATTGGCCTTTTTTTGCCACTAACACTTGGCTGAAGAAGTTACCAAAAGTAACATTTCACTTTCAAAAGTTCCTGACTGACAGTTTTATGGCTTCATCATAAAAAAAAAAGTAAATATTGAGTGTTTTTCATTTCAGCTATTTTATGTACACTCATTTACTATTGATTCAATTCTTTTATGTGAATACCGGCTTCTAAATATTAAGAAACAAGTCTCTGTCAGACTTTTAAATGTAAAATTCCACCATTTCCCCTTGCTTTGTCTGACATGGTAGTAACCTGCAGCCGTGTACATCTGCTTAGCCCTCAGACGTCTGTCTGCGTTGATGACTTGCACTGACACTCCCTTAAATGTCTGCTTCAGTCAAAATGGTGACTTCATCCATCAGTGTGTGAGCCGGCCATAAAGCCTTCTGTTGTCAGATGTTATGCAATAGCAGGAGCGTGTCTGTGCGTGTCATTCTTAAACTGATTTAGCTTCTCATAAAGTGCATTGCAGGGTCTTGGCTTTATGAAGAATGATTTCATTACAGGACTGAACAGATACCGGCATCTCCTCATGCTAGAGCTCACATAGCAAAAATGATGACTATCATTTTGGAAATGGAGGGTATCTTCAAACTGCAGAAACCGCTTCTTGGAAAATTGATAAAAGTGGAGATAAGTCCATCCAGATGGGTCAATTATTCACTTTATACTTCAGTGGCTCTCCAGGCCTCGCAAAAACTATTCTATTGTAAACTCCTAAATTGGCAAGTCACCATTTACCATCTTAATACTACTAATCACATGACCTGGAACGTGCCGTATGTTTAACACATCGCAGTAAAGCAAACACCTCAGTCGCCCTCACCTCTTGACAGATGTGAAAAATGAATTTTCAAAGGAATGTTACAGTCGGACGGCTTCCTATGTTCAGGTTGACATCAGGCAGTCATTACCGTGACAGGAGATGACTCATTAGGTGTGTTTGTTCTGTCTTTTGAGATTACATTACTGTTGTTAAAGGTGATTTGTTCGTCTGATATGAAGGACGTGATTCATTCATCTTGACAGAGGGCTACGCCCTCCTTCATTGCAGAACAGTCGAGTTATGCAGTGTTAAATCACGCTGGGGCAAAACGGATCGTGAGTTAATGAAGATATGCTCCGTCCACAGGTTCTAAAGTGGAGTAATCTGAAGATGGGTGGTCTGTTCCCCCCTTCTCCTCAATGGGAGAACAAAGAGGTCAAAGAGGTATTATGTGCTGACTCTGAGGCACATAAGGCTGGCCATTCAAACAGGAGAATGATGAAATGGAACATAGTGGCTTATTCATAGAGGACTGCTTAAACATTTGCTGTTATACACAATAATTAGTGGTGCTTGCTAAGCATTTGAACAAACCACTAATCTTGTGTTTTAAACTTTGGCGTGTAACTCATTCGGCACCGCTTGTGCTATATGGACACAAATTATAGTCTTTGAAGAGAGGTGCTTTTCTAAGCAATCTGGTTTACAGTTTCCACCTGTTGGATGATACACATGCCCATAGACTTCCATTAAATGAGGGATTCAAGCTATATTTAGGGACCAGAATGTCTTTGGTTTGGTCACCTAGTAACACCCTAGAATCCGCATAATTAGCTAAAAACCACCCCAGTCCCACATTACTAATACAGTCTGTATTTTCCCCATGTCATAAATATGGATTGAGTTGATGGTATTTGGAAATTTGACTTGCCTTAATATTTCTCCTTTGATTCCTCCTTTCCTTCACCTCCTCCTCCCCCTGTTCCCTTTCCATTGCACACATCGGCACATTTCATCAGCATTCCTGGGATTTTAGCACTGCTTTCCTATTTCTGGCAACAGAGCAGCCCTTTGTCTGCTTTTGTACCCACTATCCATTAATGTCTCCAGTCATCATTCCCAAAACCAGATGACATGGTTATTGGACCTCAAAGGAATACTTTCCTGGTGAAATCAATGAAAGTGAAACCTACAGATGAGATGACATGCACAAAAACAGTTGGATCTGTGTGTACTAGCTGTGAAATCCACAATGATTACAGTGTACAAATGTTATGATTTGTATTTACTTCAGTGGATGTCCATCTGGTTTGCATTAGCAGGCAACATGCCATTCTGCTGAAATTAAACACAACTGCAATTAGAATTGGAGTTTTGTGGCTTTTAGTCAATGTCTGTTAGCTTTGAGGCCATCCACATGCTAGTGTGCTCTTAAAAGTTGACATAATCCAATTTATATGAGATATAAGGATTTAAAATAAACCAGTCTAAAATATACCAGTCGTTCTCTAGAATGAGACTGTCCCTCTATTGGCTAATAATATGTTTATAGTTTTATATTTATGTGAACACTTTTATAAAATGAAATGTTCTACACCCTTATAAACTGTTACGCTTTTACTTCAGTCCAAGTCAAAAATAGGAATTTCAAAGAATATTTACACAGCTGCTTTCTGTACAAGTACAGAAGGTCACCATGGTTTTCAAGATAATGAAAAAAGAATCTTCCGCATTCATATTCAGCATCCGATTGTAAAGGGATAGTTCACCCAAAAATGAAAATTGTCATCATTTACTCGCCCTCAAGTTGTTCCAAACCTGTATACATTTCTTTGTTCTGCTGTACACAAAGGAAGATATTTGCAAGAATGTTTGTAACCAAGCAGATAGACCAACCATTGACTACATAGTAGGGAAATAAATCCAAAAATCCAAATATCTTCCTTTGTGTACTACAGAACAAAGAAATGTATACAGGTTTGGAACAACTTGAGGTTGAGTAAATGATGACAGAATTTTCATTTTTGGGTGAACTATCCATTTAAAAAAAAGCAGAGCTACAGCGGACACAAGTAGACTATTGTTATGATATGCTTGTGTTGATTCATAGCTCTTGTCACCAAGATCTGTCATTGTATAAAGATTATTTAAAAATTTGGTTTTGTTTTCCTCAGGGGAAAAAAGAGATCCTATATGGTTTTGGAAGCGAGTAAACAATGACAGCATTTCCCTTTTTGCCTGAATTATTCCTTTAACAAAATAAAGCGATTCATTTGACATTCCTCATGAGAAATCTTTAGTTCTTGGTTTACTGATCGTATTCCCCGTCTCTCTGGCCTTTGGACTTAATCATCTGAGTTTGTCACAGTCATTTGAACAAGTTTGTCAATATGTTTGTTTGCTTTTGGAGGGCTTGTTAGCCAGCGTGGCAGTGGCTGCTCTAGGAGACCTCTGAAGACAGTTTGGTTTAAAGCTTGGCTCTTACATCCAAGATATTTATGGCTCACTCGTATCAGCTGACGCAATTGCATTGAGGCCCAGAGTCTTACAGCCCCCCAAAAGGAAATGGAAAGTGAAATGCGGCAAGGATTTTAACGGGGTGGTCTTTAGGGTCGCCACATAAACTTTCAGCGCCACCAAGGACAAAAGGACAGGCCGCTGTGTGTCTGGGGGAGAAAATTGTAAATGGGCCATGAATTTTAAAGACTATTTAGCGTTCGATATCCGGGACATGCATAGGAAATGTCAAAGACTCTATTTTTATTGTTGATTGAGACCCAAATCATCCTCCATTGAACTTCTAATATGGCTGCCGTTCCTCGCTTTTAGCTGTTTATTTTAGCTGTGTATTTTCTTGTGTCGTCCTGCACATTGATGTCAGAGGGTTTAAGGTTTCTCTACTCTTCCCCCTTTGACTTGTAAAAGGTCTTAGCACAGCACTTTACTGCCACCAGACTCAAGTCAAGGAACAGCTGGGCTCTGAACTTGAGCCAGGAACACAGGTGGCCGTGTCCATCAGCTTTAGCTGCATACTCAACCGTCCATGTTCCTCTTGTCGTCTTTCTTTCTCTTTTGTCTCTCAACCTTTTATTTGTGTGTGTGTGTGTGTGTGTGCCCATTTTCCTATGCATTTTTTTTTTTTTTAAATGGATAGTTCAACCACAAATGGAAAAAAAAAATCAGGGCAGACTGTCACAGACTACCTTAAGATGCTTTTTGACATTTTTGGAAAAACACTTAATGGCCCCTGGTCATTATTCACTTCCATTGACTGTACAGTAAAAGAGTAGTGTCAACATTCTGCTTAAAGGGTTACTTCAGCGATTTAGCATTAAGCTTTGTATCAGTAGAAACCCGGTAGTATATTCAAATTATGGTACTTCCCCCCCCTCGTGTCCCCATGAGACGAGAGAATTATGCATTTTATTTCTTGAAAAAATCATCCGATAATGCAAATATCGTCATTTTTTTGGCCAGAGGCTAAAGACTACAGCCAGTAGAAGGAGCTAGTTCTGCATGTTTTCAACCCGCACATAGGGGTGGGATCTCACTCACAGAATGTAAATGCGCACGGCCGCTCAGCTTGGCTCAGGCATTAATAACGGAGCGTTGCGGAGCAAAGCGAGTGTTTCAACTTTTCAATAAATTCCTATGAAATGGGGGTGGTGCCGCGGTGGGCAAGTGATAACCAGTAGCCGTGGCTTTAGGAGTGGCCTCATACGGCAGCAAAGCAAGTGCATTCTGGGAGTTGTTGTCTTTCATCCACAAGAGACAAAAATACATTTTCTGTCTTTTCTCGGTCTAGAAGGAACCAAATTCAAACATAATTTCCCATTTCTACTACACAAATGACCCAGTTTAAATACACTTTCATTTTCCCAGCGCTGAAGTACCCCTTTAACTTACATGAGGTAGGGTGGTACGATTAATCAATCTCGGTTCACAATAAATGCTGTTCAACACAAACTCAGCTACGGCGTACACTCGATGCAGAAGTATAAATTGGGAGTAAGGTGCAGGGTGTTGTGTGCACTGTGTAAATATGATGGTTATTGTAGTTCTAGACCATGGGTGTCCAATCTTGGTCCTGGAGGGCCACTGTCCTGCAAAGTTTACTTCCAACCCCATTAAACACACCTGAAACGGCTAATCAAGGTCTTACTAGACATAGAAACTTCCAGGCTGGAGCTAAACTCTGCAGGACAGTGGACCTCCAGGACCAAGTTTGGACACCCCTGCCCTACACTAAATCTGAGCATACTCGGGGGTTGCCTAGAAACATAAAAAAAACCCTGCAGCGCACTGCAATATTATGCAAACCTGCAATGTTTAAATATATTGAATTACACCAAATATAATTTATTTATTTAATCTCACTTAATTAACCAATGTCTTTGCTGCAGACCTTCGATGATCCAATTCAATCTCAATCATGCTAAGCAACAATGACTTTAGATAATCACATTTGTGTTTCATTTTTTTTTGTGCTGAACTTTATTCTCATGCTTCCTATTCTTCTGCAATCCAGGATGGAGTTTATTTGAGCTGCACGCTCTAATGTATAGGAGTGAATTAGCATTTCCTTCTCTCTGAGGCTCATTCATTTCACTTTTGGTGTGTTAGGGCCTTTACATGTGCCAAAAATGCTAGGACCCCCTCGAAAACGAGATGGCACATCTCAAGGGGTTAATCCTATTAATAAATTAAATCTATTCTGAATAAAAAAATAGAACATTTATTTATTAAAAAACAAACAAGCAAGCCCAGCTGAGAATACATCACTTTTGCGTAAAGTTATGCACTAGTACGTTCCATAAAAAGTAACTATGTAACACAATTAGCTACTTTTTTAGAGAGTAACGCAATATAGAGTGGTGCAGGGATGACGTCAAAGCCCAGAAGTCTAATTCGCAGCTGTTTCTCTTGAGATATACTCATAAACTGAAAAACCCCATAGGAATAACATTAAGTTGAAAACCTCATTATAAAACCCCATAGAAAAATCTTGAAGGAACCAGTGGCGAATTAGGCCCCGATCAGACAGAATGCGTTTTTGCAGTGAGACGTGCCTTTTTGAATAGTTTTCTGTTGGTAGTGAGCGTTATGTGCGCCGCTCATGCGCCCCGGGCACCTCACATTTTAACCGCCTGCTGCGCCTCGCATTTTTGAAGGAGGCAAAGTGCTCTGAGTGCATGAAGTTGAGAAAAAATCAACTCTGAGCAGAAAAGTGCCCAACTTCATCGCGTTATTTCCCCATTGTTCAATCTAATGAATGGAGAGGCGGGCCTTCTGTTGTGGTGACGGTTATCTTGATTAGACTGACAACACAGCTGATTCGGGGGTTGCCTAGAAACATAAAAAAAAACCCTGCAGCGCATTGCTATTTTCTAAATTAAAAAACGTCAACCAAAATCTAATCAAGATAACCGTCACCACAACAGAAGGCCCGCCTCTCCATTCATTCGATTGGACAATGGGGGAAAAACGCGATGACGCTGGACGCTTTCCTGCTCAGAGTTGATTTTTTTTTTTCAACTTCATGCGCTCAGAGCGCTCCTTCAAAAATGCAAGACGCAGCAGGCGGTTAAAACGCGAGGCGCATAAGCAGCGCGCACTATGCTCTCTGCCAACAGAAATCTATTAAAAAAAAACTTAAATACTCTTATTTTACAGTGAAATATTACAATAGTAATATTTATTTTACTTTGTTTATTTTTATATTATTATTATTATTATTATTATTATTATTATTATAATTATTATTATATAGTCAAATACTCATAATATTTTTTTAAATATTAAAAAATACAGCAGACTTTTTTTTTAATCACATTTATCACACAATTTTAAGTCGTGCAGCCCTAATATGAGGGTAAGTAAGAGAATATAGAATGTTTAATTTTTTTATTTTTTAGATGAACTCTTTTTAAGACCTCTCCTGGGCTGGTCTGTTTCCTGTACTCTTGCCAAGGCACTACACCTGAGGGAGGACTTTCTGCAGGATTGTTTTTCAGACCTCAGCCATTTCCTCATGATGTCCTGACGACGTCACAATGCTTCTTATGTTTCATAAATATTTGCATGGTCTCAAACAGGCTGTTGAGGGTTGAGGCCAAGGACAATGACTTTTGTTCTCTTCCCCCAGTGCTGTCCAACTCCGGATTCCGATTCAGAGTTCAGCAGGGAAGACTTGTAAATGTTTGTTGAAGTGAATAACAGACATTCGAGCCAGAAAAATGTGGTAGAACTTGGAGAATGGAGGGATAGGGAGGGAGTCTGAAATGTCCAGAGCAGATGGTAAAACTTTGGGTACAGCTTTATATAGACACATGAAGGTAGACCATGTGCATTGCATTCAAATACATGCCAACAGCAAAAGCTGGATCTCATTAGGGTGTTACCAAATGTCTTATTATCTTATTACACAGACTAAATGCTATTAATGATGCGCAGCATTTAGCATTTCGAGTTTCTTTTATTTGTGGCCAAATGTGGTGGTGCTGTTTGGGTCCGTGGGGTCAAGGTTTCGCACGGTCCTGCAAACCCTGCTGGTGGATGTCGAAACTACACCATCTGGTTCAAAAAGCATCTTTCTTCATTGAAGGCCTTTCAAAAGCAGAGCAACTATGATTGAAATGATTGGTAAATGCGAACAGATATTCTCCAGACATCCCTTTTAGCTTTATGGTGGGACTTGAATCTTTCCTATGTACCGTTTCTGTGGGATATTTGAGCAAAGTTTCCTCATAAATGTTCATCTGCAGCGGAAATCTAGATCAACAATTAGGTCAGATAAAATTCCTCCAAAGCTTGGCAGAGCTCGCTTGGTTTGGAATGAATGTTCAGAAATGTCATATGGCGGGGTCAGTTTGGCAGGATCTTGGGTTTAGGTTGTGTGCTTTATCGTCAGTGTGTGTCATTGAAGTTGTTCACACTTTGCTCAGTAGTTATCTGAAACTGTTGCGGTTCTTAATTTCCCAGAAGGCATCAGACACCGGATGACTAAGCCTTGGAGTTTCACATTTTGGTTTTGCTATTCCAGTGGTGAACAAGGTATGCCTAAATCTGGACATATGTGCTTCTTTAGCATAAGTCAGTTATATACACATGAACGTGACTCATAAGTTCCTAGACATGACAGCACACAATTTTCCCCATTGATAATGTACACAGAGTCCAGACAGCAGTAGAAGAACATTTTTCATGTTCCAAAATTTGGATGTTAATTTCCATGTAACACCGGCTCTTGTATATTTCCCTACATTCTCTTCACTTTCCCTTTTGGGCGACGCCTCAGACCTTTTTCTGAGTGATTTATATGCGGTGATTCGCTTCATTGCCAAGTCGGTCTTATCTGAAAGCTCTGCACAGTGAGACTGTAAAAGTCAATGCTGCGTTAAAGTGCTGGATTATTTTAGACTTATCTTTTTTTGTTATGATGAAGGATTTATCAACGGCATTACATTGTGAGTTCTTGGTCTGTCCGTTTGTCTGTAGACTTCACTTCCTCTCAGGTGTGTTTGTTCTTGTGCGGTATAGATTGGAAGTTAGGTGTGCTTCTTCTTTCACTGCAGTGGTTTTAAAGGTGACGTGGTTTTGAATAGTTAAACTATTGAGGAGTGGTTGGCTAATATCCATTTTTAGATATTCTTTCTTTTTATGTCTAAGCCTGTGTCATTTATTCAAGCTGATGCAACTTAAAGGGTTAGTTCACCCAAAAATGAAAATAATGTAATTTATTACTCACCCCATGCTGTTTCACACCCGTAAGACCTTCGTTCATCTTCTGAGCACAAATTCAGATATTTTTGTTGAAATCCGATGGCTCAGTGAGGCCTGCATAGCCAGCACTGACATTTCCTCTCTCAAGATCCATTAATTTACTGAAAACATATTTAAATCAGTTCATGTGAGTACAGTGGTTCAATATTAATATTATAAAGGGACGAGAATATTTTTGGTGCGGCAAAAAAACCAAAAATAATGACTTGCAAAGTGATGGCCGATTTCAAAACACTGCTTCATGAAGCTTCGGAGCATATCGAATCATGATTAGGATTGCGTGTCAAACCACCAAACTGCTGAAATCACGTGACTTTGGTGCTCCCACTGATTCGATACACTGATTCATAACGGTTCGAATCTTCATGAAGCAGTGTTTTGAAATCGGCCGTCACTTTGCAAGTCTTTTGCACTTTGCAAAAATATTCTCGTCACTTTATAATATTAATATTGAACCACTGTACTCACATGAACTGATTTAAATATGTTTTTATTACATTAATGGATCTTGAGAGGGGAAATGTCATTGCTGGCTATGCAGGCCTCACTGAACCATCGGATTTCAACACATATATCTTAATTTGTGTTCCGAAGATTAACAAAGGTCTTACGGGTGTGGAACGGCATGTGGGTGTGTTATAAATGACATTTATTTTCATGTTCTACTGCTAACCCTTTAAGTGTTTTTGAATGCTTGTAAAGTAATATTTCTTTCTTGAGTGAAAAATAGCAACAAAATACTTTAAACGTATAAAACGTGTCAGGTTTGCAAGTTCAGAGAAATGTTCCCATTTTAATCATCTCAACTGCTGGTGGCCTACAAATCTTCAGAATCTGGGTCAAATTATAATAAATTCATCAGTTTTTACATATTAAATAATGAGTTTATTTCTTTGGAAATTCATATTAGTGGTGTTAACTCAGGCCTTACTATGTTATAGTTCATACTAGGGGTTAGGGACTTAAATAAGCTAACCTTAAACAGAAAGCTTGTCCTGCATCATGTTACCAGTGTTGTTTTAGTATTAGTGATATACTGTTATAGTTTTAATCAATATTTTGAGTTAGGTTGTGTTGTGGTTTTATATTTTCAGTTTACAAATTAATTACATTTTAGTCGTTTAATGTCCTTTTGTAATTTTTATTCGTTTTTAATATATTTTAATAGTTTATTTATTTAACTTATTTCAGTTAGTTGCCATTTGCCAAGGTAACCTTTCACATTTTTTAGTTTAGGTTGGAACATTTTTTCATCTAATATTTATATTCTATTTTATTCAGTTTTTAATCATTTAGTTTTAGTTAATGATAAAACGCTGCATGCTACAGAAATTATACCTATCATTATGCAGCTTATTGAGGAGAGGTATGTGTGTCTGTCTAAGCTACAAGACTTCCGATTTCCACTTGATGGACCAGAAAACAAGCAGAAAGAGTGATTTGATTAGCCGTATGTTAAAACCAGAAAAGTCATAGAGACTTATGGCTTTGGCCATTAATCAACAATCTAGTAGCCACCTAGAATACCCTAGCAACCTCATAACAATGTGCTTTAGAACTGCATGGCAGCACCCTGGCAACCACTCACGACACCCCTGTATTGTTTGTTTTCAACACCACTCACTTTCTTCAAAAACATTGGAAATCTGGTTTAAATTTGAAATGAGTTCGCTTAAAATGATCACTTGACACTTCATTAGACAGTGAGTGACTAATGTTTGTTCTCTTTGGCTGTTTCAGCTGACCCCAGGTGGCAAGGCGGTCCAGGCCGGAGTGGGTGTTGGTGATTGGGTGGTGTCTATCTCTGAGGCCAACGCAGAGGAGATGACCCATGTGGAGGCACAGAACAAGATCAGAGCCGCAACTGACTCCCTCACACTCACTCTGAGCAGGTACACGCACACATTTGCTCAGCGTCTTTCATCATTGTCTTTGAGTTTCAGTATCACATGAAGGTGGGGGATGATGACAGGAAATTGAGTTCTCTGGTTAATGCATCACTATTACTTGAAATTACTTGATCTTGAAAGATCGAGTGTGATTTTTTAATTTCAAGTGTTGCATTAGAATAAACTAAACAAATGTATTCAGATGTCTACAACTGTTGTGACTTTGAGGAGTAAAAAAAAAAAGACTAGTCGGATACCTTTTGCTTTAGTTAAAGCAAAAGATACTTAGATACTTAAAAAGAGTATTTTGGCATTCCGTTTAATGCAATTGTCCGTATGTTTTACCATTGTTTTGTTAAGGATGCCAAAACTATTGCCTGTTGAGTGCAACAGCAGGACTCCAGATGTAAAAATCCCCTTCATATTCTCCATAGAAAAATGTATTTATAGTGATGACAACTTTTAAGACAAACTTACCACAAGCTCTAAGATTAGTGTTGCACTGTTTTTGTGGATTTGTATTTTTATTTAACCTATAGCTTAACATGCTTTACAAAATAATTATGAAAACATTGTGCTGTTATTGTTTATCATATTCTTTATTGAAATGAAGCAGTAATAAAATAATATAAATATTAGGTGAATAAAAAATGTTGTCTTGAGTTGCCAAAATGTTGCCTGACTGAAACTTAAAATTAACAAAACTAAAAATTACTAAAACTAAAAATGATTCAAAACTGAAATAAAATAAGTTTAAGATGAAGTACTTATTACTTAATTTAAAACAGTAATACAAAGAAATTAAAGCTAAATAGAAATATTAAAAACCCCCAAAAATGTATAAAAATGACACGAGCACTTAAACAAATTACTGAAACGTAAAAAAAAAACAAAATTCTAATTAAAATTTTGAAAAATATTTAAAAATATTAATGAATACTATAAAAGTTAACTGTTAGTAAAGTAACATTTAAATGCATTATATAAGCACATAAATAAATATAATAAAATCCAAATGAAATGACTTGGCTCTATACTGTACTATTATTATTATTATTACATTTTTAATCAAATGTTATGATTTATCTCGGAGCTGGTTGGTTCTTAGAATTCTTTGTTGAAAGGTTTTTTTTTCCATGCCTATGGAAAATGGCGCTAGGCTAGCAACACCAAGATCATAGGCTTGAATCTCAGGGAACACAGACTGATGCACTGTAAATCTGCTGGGGAGAAAACATCTTCCAGATGCATAAATGTTAAATCAATGGGAAAAAAACTTGAAAACCCAAGGCAACATTAAAAATGGGCAGTCATTCTTGTCCTCTAGTGATATTTTAGCATCTAATTTTGGTCTGTTGTTCTGAAAATGTGAATGTGACTTTTAAACGGTTCCTTATTCAATCTAATTTGGCCCAAAATGGTGCCTAGAGTGCAGATCTTTCAAGCTGCGACATGACTCCAAATTATAAGGTCTTTTGCCTGTTGCCATAGCAATTGTGTTGATAACTTGGCATGGGACCTTGTGTGGCATTTAAGCTGAATTAAATGTCCTTTAGATCTTCAGGCCTATTGTGTTGTGCGCACAGATTTTAAGGCAAGTATTAAATGCAAATGCATGGAACAAATCTTATAAATTCTCTCTCATGCCATATAATAAAACTGTCCGATGGCTCAGATGACCCTGGGCTAAAGGTAGATAAGCTGGAGACAGAGTGCTAACTCGGTGACTTGAGTTGCCCTTTGCTTTTCAGAAAACTCCAATGCCTCGGGACACAATTCTCGAATCGCTTATATTGCACTCCTATTGGGAAGCTGCAGAAAGGGCCCAAAAAAGGAAAGGTTGAAATGGACCTTACTGCCCTCAGACAGAACAGGAGCTACTGGTGGAAAGAGTCTCATGTCTGTGGTTAAGAGATGAGTAATGGGAAAAGAGGAGCAAAGCTGCAGAGTGACAGATGCACTCCTTCCTGCTCTGTCATTAAGCCATCCCTGTGATCAACACAAGATGACGAAGAGCCTGTTTAATGGGCCAAACCGCAGTTATGAATGTGGTTTTCTTCCTTTTTTAGGTGTACGATAATCGTTTATATGTCATCACATAGGTAAGCGCTTGTAGCGGTTGGTAATGGCCTGTTTAAGAGAAGAGGGATAAAAACTTGCACTAGAGTTATGAGAATTATGTCTCCCTGGATAAAACATGGCTTGGCTCAAACTTCAATATTTATGACTTCAATATTTATATGTAAAACTGCTCTACTCTTTTCACTGGCAAATCTCATGAAAACTGTCAAGACAGGCACGTACAGTTGAATTTACTTTGTCACTGTTAAGAAAGTATGTTCTATATATAATAAGAATGGAATTCGGACGTACTACAGTATATCCGTCATATTGTTACTGTCATGTGACCTACCAGTGTCAGTTGCATTGCTTTATTGGCGTTCACAAATCCTCTCCCATGGCCTCATGGGATAGTAAAGAGTAGCCTGACTCTTTCCGCCTGGCTATGTACTTCCGCTCAATTTTCATTTTCCTTCAGTACTCCATCTGGGATTGCGCTGGTTTTCTCCGGTCAAATTTTAACCGGTCCAATCAGCGAACAGAGGGAAAGGCTGAGAACGATGACGTTGATGTTAGTGCTGGGCGGTATGACCAAAAATGTATATCACGGTATTTTTCTACATTATATCGGTTTCACGGTATATGACGGTATTTTTTTCCCCTATGCATGACCGGGTGTTAACCACATTTTCCACTGATTGAGAGAGTAAATACTGCAGTAGATTGACTGGAATGCCCTATTTTACTGTCATGACGGGTGAATATTGTAGAAAAACTCCACACTAGAGTTAATACAGGTTTGCAAAGCCCCACAAAATTATGCTATGGAGAGACAATAAAACATAGACCTGCAACACACTCATTACAGGCACATGAATATTAAAATATGACCACGGATAGAAAAAACAACAGAGTTGAGGGCACCTTAAGCATTTTAAAAATCTAACCCTATATAACAACAAACTGACAAAACGAGGGAGAAACGCGGATATTTGCAATACATTTAAGAGCACTCTCTGAACAAATGACACACATCAGTTTAACAGAAAGAATAAAGCAGTTACTTTTTTGCCCATTCTTCTTTGAATTGTCAGTTTATTTATTAACTTGCATCATTCATTGTCTTTTGTATAGCAGAATAATCGATCGTGTCATAGTGGTCGTGATCATATGGTTCAGTGTAGCCAAATCAGTGCACATTTAATTTGAAGAAGATGTGATGAAATATGTGCGCATACACGCTTCTGGTACTTGTTCAGAGCACTAGAGTATATGAAATATGTCCATTAAAAACTTAAACGCGCTCGCACCGGTCTATATATGTGCAATATGATCCATGAGGAGAACGCTGTTAATCTCATCACGGCGCTCCGCGCAGAAACTGCTCTCTCGCGCGCGCCGCGTGTAGTTTCTCCGCTATAATCAAGGGCTGAATCAGAAATAGCCCCCTATAACTTCAAATAGGGCATTATTTGGAGGGGACAGCGCTTTGTAGTGGTGTCCGAAACCATTGGACGTTATTGAGTGCACTCAATCCCACATCACACCGCAATAACGAGTGTACAGCCGATGTACACACAACGGTTGTCTGACTTCACGCACTCGTTTTCATTCACTCCTTCAAATAATGTGATAACGTAGGGAATAGGGGTTTCAGATTTGGATTCAGCCATAGGCTTTAGATTCGATCTCAGCTGTGTTCTGACTGCTCTCACCAGTACAGTGCAACAGTGAAATCGGTCCCCTCTCAAACAATGACGCGCTGCGCCGCGTTCCGAACGTTGTTTAGCGACGTATACCGGTATTGCGGTATCATCAAAATTCATATCATAACAAAAATAAATACCGGTATTCGGTATGAACCGGTATACCGCCCAGCACTAGTTGATGTTGTGCGCTAGTTTGAGATGACATGCGTCACGACCAAACGTTAGCCAGAGTGGCTCTGGGCAGATCCAATAGTTTTAAATTTCAACAGAGTACCCGCCTTCAAGGAAGTTAATGCTTGTCAATAGAGAGTGGCCAGACTCTGTACAAATGAAATGTACGAGTAAAGTAACCATTGAATTCGGAATCTCGGCGGAAGTAATTGGTCATCCGTGTACTTTCCGCTGTTTTTCGAATACTATGTATTCGGTCATACTTCTCTGTTGGCATCTTGTTTTTCGCATACTACTTGGGAAGTATTTGATTTTGGATGCAGACAGGGTCATATTTCACCCTGAAATTTGTAGATAGTATATTTTTTTTCATAGTAATTAAAGGTACATTATAGCCACTTTTCCACCGGTGGGCCGAACGGTTCTTAAAATAGTAAGGAACGGTTCCAGTTGTGTTTCCACTTGAGCCTGGTACGGCACAGCACAATTACAAACCGTTCTCCCCCGGAGGTAGAATCCGTGAAGTGGCGTCGCCACTCAGGATTGGTCGCTTGTCTGTTGCCTGGCTACCAGTTTCTCTGTAGCTGGCTAAGCACTCTATTTGAGCGACATTAACACAAATTAATAATCCAATTAAAATCACTATCTGATCATCCTCCGTAATGCGGTTGTTATTTATATCTTATGTCACAGTAAACCATTGTGTTTCCAAGGCAACGGCTAACGCTTTTGTATTACATTCCAAAGAGTGGCCGTTATCAGCCCCACAGTGGAAAATGAAACCAGGACCGCACCTGGATCGGCACGGATTGGATACGCAATGAGAATTGTTCGGCCCAATGCTGGAAAAGCAGCTTATGTAACTTTCGATGCTCCAGCGGAGCATGAGTCTTGCGGAAGAACATTGTAGCCAGAGCTACTTCTCTCTTTTTATGTCTATTACGAGTCACAGGTACTGTGCTACACCACAACGGTTGTCATCCTGCTCGGTCTAAAATAGTTTGAATATAAACACTTATTGTAGGCGTACCGTAGGGATTCAGGATAAAAATTAAAAATAAACGGTTTGGAAGATGGATTCATGATGTACTAGCTCAGTATATAAATATAAATTTTGAACAAATACAGTACACCTTTTTAAATAGTTTTGTTTTTATTTTATATTTATAAATTATGTAATTTTGCATAAACAAAATGAACCCTATTATTAACCTTTTAAGATTAACCTATTTTATATATTATATTTTATACCCATTTCCTTTTTGGGGGGGGGTTTAGAGTGAAATATGATGCATACATTTCTTCGTGAGATTCACCTGGATATGAAAGCTGTTTCAGGTCAGAGAGGAGTTGTCATTCTCTCTATAACTTTCTCTGGTATGAGGGAGGACATGTATGAATGAGGCCATGTAGAGTCTAGCCGATTCTCCAGACTGCTCTTTGTCACAGGTCAAAACTTTGGAATGCTGGGGGACAGAATGAGCCGGTTGGAGGCGTGAATGAAAGTGGGCGTGTCCTCATGAGTCATTTCACTGATGGTTAAATTGTCATTTCTTGAGTTTGTTGTGACATCATAACTGTGAAAACATCTGTTTATCAATGTTCATAATTACCCCTTTGCCCAGCAGGCTGATAAATGACTAGTATCTTGACTATTATTGTGGGTGCTTTGGTTGTCAGACATGTCAGTGTATCTGTCTGTTGTTGTCTCACAGATAAATTACAGTGTTTGCATCCCATGGAAGGGCATACTTGAAGACAAATGTCTGAACATGTCTGTATTTACTCCAGGATGTACTTTTATTGCAGAGGGTGGTGTCGTTTTGGTTTACATAGCCGTTTGGGCAACCTCTTCAATTGTGGTTTGCAAGGGTTCTTTGAAACACAAAGTCTCTTTTTAGCTTTGTTGCTTTAGATCGTTGTCCTAGTTCGCCCTTCCTGTGTGTTTTGGTTAGTAAAGTGTTTGTTTAAAGCATTAAGTTCAATGTGAAATCAGAATTGATTTGTCTCAATGTGTTTGTCTTCGTAATCCTTTGTCGAAATGCAATAGCTTGCTTTTGCCACTAAAACAGGTTTACTTGTCAGCTGACATTACATAGGCAACACAGACTATTAATCAAAAGCCAGTAGCTGTTTTCGTGAAGCTACTGTTTTAGGTTGTATAATACAGGTTGTATAGAAATATCTTGTGTAATGGATATAAAATGATTGCAAATTCAATTTCATGTTGATTTTCTGAAAAAAAAAAAAAAAAATCTTACAAACTGAAGACAAGCAGGTATAATATATTTTAGGAAAACTTTTTGAAAAAGATTTGACTAATTAATTAATTGATTAGTTGATTTATTTTGCTTGCAGGAAAATATATTGCATATAGACAATAAAAAATATAGTGCCGCTCTATATATTGTCAGTTGCACTGGACAATGTTCATTTCCTGGACCTTATCACTCTTGTAAAACAGCCTGGATGTGCTATTTTCTACATTTTCTCTCTGAACTGATATCTGTAAGCAAGCCACTGTGCAAAAGAACATCACCACTGTCACAGGAAGTGGTGTATAGGCACAGGAAATGCAGACTCATAGGGAGGTCACTGATGGAATGTAACATTTTTTCCAGCCTAGTCTAACTAACCTAAACGACGGTCCAGTTTAGTACAGAATATAGAGATTTTTTGGAGTACAGTGATGGTCTTTAATGGTTGGTAATACCATGGTACTTTTTGGAAAAGAGAGAAAAACATAGTTGGAAAAGGTGTTTATGAAAGCTTGTTTCAGCCACAGAATAAAACAATAAAAAAGGTAATTGCGTCTTTTTTTCTCACCAATCTGACTTTTTTTCATAATTGCGCGATATAAAGTCGCAATAGCAAGTTATAAAGTCAGAATTGTGTGATTATAGTCGCAAAATAATTCACACATACAGCTGCAGCATTCCATTCGGACTGATAAAATGGGATTTGGAGCCAGAAAGAACCGATTTAACTCCCATGAGACTTGTTGAATTTGGCATAAATGGCTGCTGCTCATCCATTAGACTCTTCTTAGTTAACATTTTAAACATAGCAGTGAAATGAATCATTTTATGAATGAGCTTAAGTGAATTAATTCTCGAATTTTCTCTCTGCAGAGCTTTTCATACTGCCGGAGGAGAGCAGAAGGTAAGACGGCTACCCTTTTTCTCTTCTGTCTGACAGAACTGCAAAGCTTTCGCAAGACCACTCAACCAGCTCCTGATATCTGAAGAAACGCATTTAGATCTGTTCTCAGCTGCTCTGAATACTTCAGAACTGAACAAACACACACCCACACACGTCTGGTTCACTATCTTTCTGTGGACTCTCCATAGGCGAAATTGTTTTTATAATATACAAACTGTATATTCTATCCCCTTGCACTAAACCTACCCATCACAGAGAACTCAAATACACACTGCTTCATAACTCATTGTCATGTAAGTTTCATGGCTCTGGTAGCTTCCATGGACTGGTTGCGCTATATTGCGGCAGTTTGGGTGGTTTGTCTATTTGACTGTCTGATTCTAATGTTAAACATCTTTCTTTTGGTCTTGCCTAACTTCCCTTCAGCAGTTTTTGGTTTGATTGAATTTGCATGGCCACAGAATGCACAAACCCAGACTGAATGTACATTTTCCCAGTAGGCCGTTTGCACATGCTGTAAATGAATTCACCCTGCATGGAGTTACATTTTAAATCTGTATATTAGCTAGAATTGCAAATTAAAAGCTTAACAAATTGCGTATTTGTATTTTCATATTATTGTGTAACAATAATTGCATATTACCTTATAGATTATATTTTTTATAAATATTTTTCATTTAATGTTTGACGCATGACAACTATATTTAAAACCTTTTAAAGAAATGTTTAATGACAATTATTAATGTGTGCAATATTTTATGGTAGGTTCAGCAGGGAAATGTGGGCAGGTCAGATAAAAAAAACCTTTGCATTAATAACAAATCCTATTTTATCTCCTAAACAAACAAAACTGAATTTGAATGGGAGAAATTGTGCCCTCATGTGGCTGCAATAGATCATAGCATGCGTCTCTGCAACAGTGCCTGTTAGAATTCTAGTCATATCAGACAGTTATACTTTTCCTTTCAAACCCCTTTGGTCCTTTAAGCCGGGCCTTGGCTGGATCTCAAGATAAATATTTGTGACCAGGGTGTGTTCACACTTCTCAAACAATCCCCCTCCTCTTTCACTGTGCTAGTAATTTGCTGCGAGAAGACATGAAGACAATTCACACCTTTTCCCCCTTGTTAATCCTCTCATTTGGAGAGGATTAACTATTAAACCGTATCTGGGATTGTGCATTCACCTGTGGTGCCACTAGCGTGTATGTGTGTGTGCGCATGATCTGACATGCATGGTGTTGCTTTTGCACTGTTTCTTTCTCCACACTCAGGATTCACTCGCACCTGCATCCAGTCAGCCCAAGTACTCGTTCGCACCGAGCACAGCCATAAACAAGATGGCGCGGCCGTTCTCCGCAGCCGCTGGCAATGGCAGCAAGGGGCCTGTCATCAAGCCAGTGTCGTACGCCCCCAAGCTTAACTTCAACTCGCAGGTGCCCAGCAGCTCGCCGCAGCCTCACAATGGGTAGGTGACCAGCCAGCCAGGTCTCCGACCGAGACTCGGGCTCATAATCTGTCTTTAAAGCAGGCTTTGATCGCCACAGGACCTGCTTGATGAGCTTAGTCCAAAATAATGAGCCTCGTCATACCCAAGGCTGCATGTTTCTAATGATGCAGCAATACTTTTGAAAGACTCAGGAGGAGTTTCTTCCCCCAGGCCATCAGACTCCTGAACTCAGTCACGTGACTTCACTTCACCCCGCACACGCATAAACATACAGTTTAAACATTAACATCCACATACTGCCATTGCACTGCACTTTACGTTCCTATTGTTACTGTGTAACAACCTGTAATAACCTGTTTGCACATCATACTCCTGTTTGCACATTATACTCCGATTTGCAATTATACCTATTGCATGCACATCATACTTCTCTATATATAAATATATATATATATTTTATGTTAACCACTTATTTTTAAGTCTACAGTTTCTCACTTATCATATCCACTTATTTTATATTTTATATTTTTATTTTATTTTTTTATTTTTATCTTATTTCCTATTTTTATCTTACTTGATTTATTTATAACTCTACTTATGTTAATACTTTTTATTCTAATTTTATTCTATTTCTATTTTAATTTCCCCTTGTGTTCTTGTAACTGTTATTTGCACTGTCCATGGAGCGGACCTGTTTACATTTCACTGCCAGTTGTATATTGTGTATATAACTGTGTATGTGACAAATAAAACTCTTGAATCTTGAATCTTGGGTAAGAACGCACGCAGCTCCCAGTTTTCACGGTGAGCGCGAGTTGTCTGGATGCTAGCTCTGAAATTGGGCAGCAAGAACTGCAAAAAAGCTGCAAAAAACGGACAATGTGATATTACTTTTTTTCCCGAGGTATTTGTTGGGATATGAAGAAATACTTGAATGTCTACCAGATGACTTGAATAACCACATTCTAAAATTAGTGTGGTGTTTTTCTGGTAAAAAGCCAGATTTGGAATAATCTGGAATTTAAAAAGTTTGAAAATTGTTTTTCAAAAAAGACCCAAACTATTTTTTTTAAACCCTTAACTAGCGGGATGCTTGGCTCTCCTTTTTTATGGCATTTTTTCATATCACATATTTCAGTAGTCATCATAAATTGGGTATCATTCGAAAGTTTATGAACTCAAAATTCATCCTGTGACAACTGTTTTGATACTAGATGTTGCCTTACCATGAAAAAAGTACTTTCAATTTTATTAGTATGCTCCTCCCCTAGTGGGCGGTTTCAGATTTCACTTTACAACGTTTTGTTTAACTACTTTATAGTCAAAACTCTTTCTAATCTTGACAAAACACATGTTGTCGGAAAAGATCTGATTCTCAAGATTCCATATTTGGTGACTGTTTTGTGATTAGAAGTGATAGTTTTATAAATTAATACATTTTTGTCCAAATATTTCAATGGAATGGATATTTTCGGTACAGCGCCTAAACAAAATTTCATGGGGACTTATCTTATATCAACTTCAAATTTGGAACACAACTTGGCTTTCATTTTATAGTAATTTTTAGAATAAAAATTATTTTAATTTTTCATAAAATAAAATTTTAGTACAGTAAATTTAAACTTCCATAACTTTTTCGTACTTAACGTTTTTTGAGTGTCCTCTTTAAAACTATAAAACTAGCATTCTTGAATTACAACCATTTGAGTTTGGATAGTGGATTTTCACGTCTATTCTCAAAAAGGGTGGTGACGGTTAAAGGGTTAGTTCGCCCAAAAAAGAAAATTCTGTCATTAATTACTTACCCTCATGTCGTTCGACACCCGTCAGACCTCCATTCATCTTCAGAACAGAAATGAAAATATTTTAGTTGAAATCTGATGGCTCTGAAAGGCCTCCATTGACACAATGGCACGGTTCACTCTCAAGACCCTTAAAAGGTACTAAAGACGTCGTTACAAAGTCCATCTCACTACAGTGGTTCTAAAATAGCTTAATGAATCAGCGACAATAGTTTTTGTACGCAAAAAAAACCCCTAAATAACGACTTGCATAGTGATGACGATTTCAAAACACGGCATCATGAAGCTTCGAAGCGTTATGAATCAGCGAGTCGATTCAGCGGTTTGAATCGCCAAATTTCACCAGTTTGGCGGTTTGACACGCGATCCGAATCATCATTCGGCTCATTGATTCATAACGCTTCGAAGCTTCATGATGCCGTGTTTTAAAATCATCATCACTATGTAAGTCGTTATTTAGGGTTTTCCTAATTTAAAACCTAATTTAGGGCCGATTCATAAAGTTATTTTAGAACCACTGTAGTGAGATGGACTTTGTAACGACGTCTTTAGTACCTTTTAAGGGTCTTGAGAGTGTACCGTGCATTGTGCCAATGGAGGCCTTTCAGAGCCATCAGATTTCAACTAAAATATCTTCATTTCTGTTCTGAAGATGAACGGAGGTCTGACAGGTGTCGAACGACATGAGGGTAAGTATTTAATGACAGAATTTTCATTTTTGGGTGAACTAACCCTTTAACTTTTTACAAAAGAGTTTACTCTCTACAAAAACTAACAGAAGCCTCTTTAAGAAACCACAATGAACTGTTAAAAAAAAAACCTGTCCACTTGCATAGGGTACATTCCCATTGTATTTAACCAATTCAGTATAAAATAAAAAGAACAATAATTGTAGTAATATTTTTTAGTTTGACTTTATTATTAAATAATATATTAAACAAAAATAAGAAATATGTTGTAATTTAATTTTATACTATATTCTTGTGACAGTAGAGCATATATTAATTTCATTAAAATGCGGTGCGTGATTTGACTTCGATATATCGTGCAGGCCAACTGTAAAAGTTTAGGCTGACATTCGGTGTTGTGTTCCTGCAAAGTGAGGTTTGGGGTCCGTGAGTTCAAGAGTCTGGTCTTTAGTGTTTTCCTGGATTTATTGTGCGTGCTTATAATAAACAACATGGCGTTAAGCAGCTGTGTCTGTTTTCCTTGTTGGAACAGGCTGTTGCATCGCCACCCCGGTGACCAGACTGTTCTGGGATCTGCTCAAACACGTCGTCTTCATCTGTTTTCCTCCCCACCTCTTCATCATCCCTTTGCGGGGACGTTCTGCACCTTTTTTTTTCTGCCAAGGTCCTGCATTTTAACGAGCACTTTTATTTAAGCTGATCAAAACAACAGATGTTAGCAGTCATGTCTGGTAAAGTTGAAGACACTAAAGTTGTGCTGTTTTTTTTTACACATAAACACATCAAGGAGTTTGTGACGGTGTTGATCTGGCCAGGTCGAG
Organism: Gobio gobio; assembly: GCF_949357685.1. Taxonomy (NCBI): domain Eukaryota; kingdom Metazoa; phylum Chordata; class Actinopteri; order Cypriniformes; family Gobionidae; genus Gobio; species Gobio gobio. The sequence continues at coordinate 42,665,199 of NC_137109.1, forward strand.
AAGGTTGAAATCTGTCTTTAGCCCAGGGCTTGATGTTATCTGTTGCTGTTTATAGAGTCCAGACCCTCCCATAAAATCTGCTGAGCCCTCAAAGTGCCATTACGGCCCCGGTGCTGAATTACTTAACAGCCTTACTTGGAAAGGCTCCTGTACGAATCCACCTTAACACAAGTTTCCTCACAAACAAATTGCATGAAGGTGATATTTTATTCCAATAGATATCATAATTGTTTTATTCAGAAGGCTTGAACTTCAGTTGGATTGTGGGAACATTTTCTGCTGCTAAGAACCATAGCAGAAAGCTCTGGAGTTTAGCAGTGTAGTGGAGGGAAGGAGGCTGAATCAGAGCTCGGCTGCTGGAGTGTACAGAGTGTGTGTGTGTGTGTGTGTGTGTTTGCGATCCAGCACTCTGTGATCTCCAGAGAACATGGAGACCTCAGTCACGCCAGCATTCTGAGCATGTTTACAGCACCGCACGCCTACAAGCTTGTTTTTACAACTCTTCACTCTATAGGGCACTATTGCTTGCACTGTTTGTGGAATTGTACCAACTTGGAGAAATGAAAAATGCCTAAAGTGTTCAAATCAAAAGTATTATATTCTATTATTATATATTTTGTAATGTACACTACTGTTCAGAAGTTTGGGGTCGGTAAGATGTATTTATTAATTTATTCATAATATCACATTGCTCTAAAGCAACAGTAAAACATTTAAATATTACAAAACATAATTTTTTTTTAATAAATACTGTATCAAAATGTATTTTGATTATAATAAGGAATGTTTCTTGACCAGCAAATCAGCACATTTGGAATGTTTTCTGAAGGATCGTGTGACTGAAGACTGGAGTAATGATGCTGAAAATTCAGCTTTGTAATGATTTTACATTTTTACATTTTAATTATTGTAATTTATAAATCACAATATTTAAAAAAATATATATTTTTAATTAAATAAATGTAGCTTTGTTGAGCATAAGTGACGTCTTTTTAAGAAGTTATAGTGTATAATTAAGGTTCTGTATATTTTTGCAATTCCCAGGCCTAGACATTTGAGTAAGTTAATAAAATATAGTAATTAATTAATTTTCCATGATGTTTTTTATATTGAATAGGTGTTTTCTGCTTGCTCAACTTTAAAATACTTAATGATTCATTGGCTAGAAATTTAAATCTCTATAAAATGATTTTATCCAGTTGTCACAAACAACTGGAAAAATCATACATCTTTGGTCATAATTTTAGGAACCATGTATTTAGGGTAATGTTGGCTTTATGGTATAAAGCCAGATTCGGTGGCAGTTAGATCTAGTGGCTAAAGTGGTTTGGCTAAAGGTTCAGGGATATTTCTAATTACAAAAGCACATTCAAAGTTATAGAATAGAACCGTTTAACTAATTTAATAGGATGTACAGCTCATGTTTTCAAGTTTTCTGCTGTGTTACTTAAAGCATGCTGCTGCTTTTCACCACTAGAAACCCACAGTTTGCTTTGTTTGTCTCTGCATCGTGTCTTTCCACATGCTGTTTATTCTTCGCTGTGTGATTTATTTCTAAACAATTTTCTCTCCTTGTCTTTTTTTTTTATCTCCTTTGTCATTCCACAGATGGAAGTTCTTGACAAGTTAGTAATGCCTTTCCTTATTTCCCTCTTGCTCTGAGAAATGTGTGCAATTATTGTTTTTGGCTATCAAATCCCAGCCCTGTGGCTCTGCCTCTATCCGTTTTCATACCCCCCCCTTCAAAGTTTAATTTATCTTTCCCTTCTCCCAAGTCTGCATTGTTGCAGTATTGGCTTTAGGAGACGGCAGATTTCTCACATGTCTCGCTCTGTAATTATTCACTAAGGGATTGTAAATGTACAGCATTATTCCAGCGTTGATATTTCAGAGCGCAGTAGTGGAGATCAGCGGACAACCTCCATTCACTTAAAGTCAGGCTGCTTTAATGGACACTGTTGTGTTCTTTGTCGTACTCCTCCCACTCTTCCTCTCTATTGTTATTTGTGCTTCTTTTCCTTTTTTCTCCATCCTGTTTTTTCTGTCTTCCTTCACTCTCCCGTTCATTAGAGGAGAAGCCTTCTATGAGGAGTTGTACCCTGAGGGGAAGTAAGTGCTGAATGCTTGTGGCTCTAATGCACTAGCTGAAAGAATGTAGACCTGCCACTGACCTCACTAATAAACTCTTGCTTTTGACGACATCAGGCCATGTTTCATTACTTTTCACTCGGTAGTTGAACTGTATTGAAACACGGCACTTTAGCTGGGTCGTTTGAAACTATTAGCAAATGTAGTCATGCACTTTGAGCGACTTCATTAGAGCATGAAGCAATGAAGTGGAGCCTGAACTGAAATCATATTTTGTGGGTGTTTCGATTTATTATTTTGTGTGCATGTAGTTATGAATCTGATGTGTGAAAAACAGGGCTTTCAACCATCCTTCTAGACTCTCAGCCAACCCACAGACTCTAATATTTTTTTTATAACTTTCATAATATGAACATTACTTCATTATGTAATCAAATGATAAACTGATTAATAATATTTTGAATAATAACTAAGACTCTTGCATTTAGCAGACGCTTCTATCCAAAATGACTGTTGCATGACAATGTATGTGTATGAACATAAGCATTTTGCCACAGAGCCAACAATATTCATAGTGTAAATGCCAGGTTTAATTATAAAGCTGCACTAGGAAACAAGCTGGAGCATTATTAACATTACAAAAAATAAATTCATAAAAATAATAAATATAAAATATTACTATAAAAAAAATTATTAATAGTACATTAAAATGGATAGCTTAAATAGCGGAAAAAAATTAATTGTTAAATAAAATACATGTATAAAAAAAAAATCTATAGTCCATCTTCTTCATGGACCCCATCAAATACCTTAAAGGGATGGTGCACCCAAAAATGGAAATTGTCATCATTTCTCACCCTCATGTTGACTTTTGTTCATCTTGGAAACCTAAATTGAAAAAAATATATTCACCTAAAACTCTGATGCTTCAAAACTTTAATTAAGAGATCAACTAAAAACTAAATCCATATAAATTGAGAGGTTTAATCCAAGACTTCTGAAGAGAAGAAGTCTCTTTATATGATGAACAGATATTATTTAGGCTTTTATTTACAATATAAATGGTGCGTCTGGAATATGAACAAAAGTGTTATGGATTTGGAACAGCGTGAGTGTGAGCAATTATGACAACTTCCATTTTTTGGGTGCACAATCCCTTTAAAGTATTTGATGGGGCTATAGATGAATTAAAATGAATTAATACAAAATAAATAATACATTATAATTAAAATGAATAGCTTCGATAACATTCATTTGTAATTTTGGAACAGAGTATTTGATGGCAGAATTTTCATGTTTGGGTGAACTATACCTTTAAGAAGCTCCTAGTTAAAAACCCTGGTGCTAAAACATCTAACACCTTACTAAATTTTACAATGCTAATCATAGTTTCTACACCATAAAAATATAGTTACTCTTATAGATCTGTGGTAACTTGGTGTTGTAGCCACAATACATGTATCGAGTACTTTGGTAAATAAAAATAAATGTCAGAAACTTTGGTTACCATGATACATTTTTGTAAGGGAATTCATACACCCCAGAAGGAAAAAAATATATTTTTTAGATCCTTATGTACAGCATGTTCCCTCGCTGTGTTTGGTGTAGTCGTCTCATCTTGTGCTGCACGCACTGTGTAAAGCCATTTGTGGGTTTTTTGTGGTGTGCTGTGCTACTGTGGTGAATGAGAGAGGTCACGAAGGGCTCCTGTCTCCAGGCACGGTCTGCGGGTGGAAAACACGGCCTGCTTCATCCCCAACGATCGCAGTAAGAAGAGACTGATCCAGGATACGGAGGATTGGCAGCCGCGCACCGGCACCACCCAGTCTCGCTCTTTCCGAATCCTGGCCCAGCTCACAGGCACTGACTTCAGTAAGTCAGACACATTCAGACCACAGCCTGTCAGCGCCGTATACTCCTCACAGAGCGGTTGTGTTTCTCATTTGGGCTTTTCAGCATCTAAGCTCATTTGTGTCAATGGGTTTCTTTCGGAAAGATCATTTCTCAGCGAGTCAGTATTTTGTGAAGTAATGTGGAAAAAGACATTCCTAAGTAGGGGTGGGAGTTATTACTAAATTCTTAAATCATGATGTAAAACTATTCATACTGTGATGTATCACGAGGTGGTTTGCCCCAGAAATTCTACTCAAATCCAATCCGCCCATCCATCCATCCATCCATCCATCTTTTGTAATTGCTCTGTGCATTTACTGCGGTACACAATATATACAGTTGTACCTCCCAGCCCTGTTCCTAAGTAAAAAAAAAGCTCTCTCTCCTAAATCCCTTCTTTACTCGGTGGCAGGGACTAATCTTAGTGTAGGAGGGCATGAAAGCATGTCCTAGAGGACCCAGCCACTGATCTGATATTGAGAGTGAGATCATAAAGAAGTGGGAAATGTCGTCTATCTATAGCTTAAAGGGTTATGGCTGAGATTTTCTTCTTTATGCGATCTATACCCCGAGTGGCTGTGATTTGCTCTTGTGTAAGTGGTAGGACAGAAGTGTGCGGTCAACCATTGTTGCCATACTGTACCGTACGGGATTGACTCTCATGTTAAAAGGTGATGGTTCCTTTTAAAAGCAGCAATCCTCAAGTGTTTTGTGGCATGGGTTTTTTTTTTTTACGGTGTTTGTGTGTCTAATGGTTGGTCTGATTGGTATCTCTCCTGCTTCCCTCAGTGCAGGACCCGGATGATGAGAACATGAAAAGGTCCAGGTAAAGAACTGTGTGAACTTGCTAATGAAGTGCAGTTTTTAAGCATTAAATCGCTGGCTCTGACCTTTTACTACCCTCATTAAGAGATCACGGTGTTCAGCTCTCTGAGGGGAAACGCTGAAAATATGCTTTGATCTGCATTATGAGCCCTTGTCTGATCTGTGCATTTGCAGTATAAATTCATACACAGAGTGCCGTGTGCCTTATAATCAGACCCACACAGAATCGTGTCCACCGATTTCTGCGGAATATAAATTAGATCTAAAATAGATCTAGTTTACGCCGAGTCAAATTCCCTGATTTTTGATGGGAAGGGTGGATCATGTAGAGGAAAAAACGCAACCGTTTATGAAAGTGGTGTTCCATTATACATCAGAAACTGCTATCCTATAAGGTCACGGGAGTCGTCATTAGATGTAAATTTTTACTACCCTTTAAATAGTTTAATACAGTGTTTTGTTTTTTTTAAGGAAGTTAATACTTCTACTCAGGAAGGATCCATTAAATTGGTCAAAAGTATTATAAAGACATTTATAATAGTACAAAACATTTTTATTTCGAATGAATGTGGTTCTTTTTGAAGAATCCTGAAAAATGTATCACTGGTTCCACAAAAAATACGTTTTTTTAGCATCGATACAATTTAAAACTGTTTCTTGAGCATATTAGCATAAAAGCATATTAGACTGGTTTTGACAGACCTTATACCTACAGAATGCACTTAATATAAAAGTAAAGTACCCAGTTCTGCTTTCAGAAATACTTTCCTATATTCCTACTTGATTTCCAACCAAATAATTTCCACAACCTTAAAAAGCATCTTGTGCATTGCCATCCATCAGAACTCTCTCTCTCTCACTCTCTTGCGTGTAAATGCCCTTAAAACGTTTAGCTTATTTGATTGTGTCTTCAACTGAAAATAAGAGTGCAGCTCCAAATCCATTTAGCAGGTTTTCCATTAAAATCAAGACAGGGAATGTGGAAATAAGTCTGCAGATTCTGTCTGGGCCTGGTTATCTACAGATACACCTTTTTTGCTGTTGTTGTTTCTCAATTCTTCACTGCTTGCATATGTTGCATCTTTTAAAGATCCCATGGCATGGATTTTTTATTTTATAATGTATTCTGAGGTGTACTTATATTGTTAGTATGATTTTTACATCATAAAATGTCATAATTTAGAAATAAAAGGCATTTTTTTCTATACTGATGTATGCCCCCTGTTTCAAGGGGCGTGTCTGCTGTGAGACTTCAGTAAAAACGCCCACTGTTGTGATTGGATGACATCTTTGCATTTGAAATGAGTATTAGATCTTGTAGCAGAGGGGGTGTGGTTTAACGAGGTCTACGAGGCACGAGCCGGCCAGAGAGACGGATGTCACTTCTCATCAGTTCTCTCAGCATGTCTCAGTTCAGTGAACTGTTGTAGTTACTAGCATATACTTCAGGTTATTCGTTTATTTCTATTCGGAGGGACTGTCACTCATGTCAGAAAGTTAGTAACTTTAGTAAATTATGGATCAGCGCTGACTCGAGATGCGACCCGTTTAGAACGATTCAGTCCGATTTGGTGAACTGGTTCGACCGGTTCACTAAAAAGAACCGGTTCAAAAGAACGATTAGTTCGTGAACCGGACATCACTAGTGGACCAGAGACGGAGCGATTGCTAACAAAGTTATATTGTAACTACTGAGTTGTGAGCGCTGTCAGCGCGAGTTTATTTTGTTTGTATCTGAGAGTTCTGAATAAACATGAGTCCCAGTCACGCCGAGCCCATCTTCCTCCTTATTCTACCAACTTTGTAACACATGTAATGTACCATTACAGCTGTCGAGATGAACAAGTTACGAGTAAGTGTTGATTATAGTATTATTTTTAGATATTTTCCTCTCGTATGAAAAGCATTGAGTTCACAGCGCAAACATAGACACAACAGCGCAGTAATCGAATGTAATCCAGTTTATTGTGGGGATAGCTGGCTAGCCTAGCCCGGATACCCTCACGCTTACCCCCCTTCTGCTTAATCTTGTGCTGCGTATGGCGCCTCCGCTGTGGGCCAGATGCAGTAGTGGGGGTCTGGGATGTTGAAGGCTGACCGGTCATTGCAGCCCGAGCTTCGGCGTGCGTGAGGTTTATCTCTAAAGATTTGGCTCTGCCGATGTTGAGCAGAAACTCACGACTGTATACAAATTTTAGAACAGATAGACGCGACGAGGACGTACAAAAACACTGATTTACAAGATAGAAAACACGAAAACACCGTTCTGTCGGGAGAGAGAGAAGCCGCAGAGTGCGCACGAATAATAAAGTTATGTGTGAACTTGAATAATTAGCTACACATCAGAAATCAATTATCACATTTCCGAAGGAACTGAAAAAAGACTTCTGTTTTCATTTGTACATCCAAACACTCAGAAACTGCCAGCATTCACTCGTTCACAGGCCATGATCTCTCGAGGACAAACAAATATGGCGCTCGCATGGGCGTGCCAAATTCTCTGGCTGGAGGAAAGGGAGGTAACCGTTCCTGTTATGATGTCATAACAGGAAAATTCAAGATCAGCTCGTCTGAGCTGTCATTTTCTCAAAGGCAGAGAAAGACAGCCAGAACTCAGTTTACACCCATCAAAATTTCTAGCCACTTGGGGACAATATTCAGGCTAGGGGAACTCCTATTAATGTTGAAAAACCTCATAAAATGAAAATTTCATGCCATGGGACCTTTAATCTTTCTTCATTCTATTCTGGTTTGTCTTTCTGTTCTGTTGCTGTCTCAACCTGATTTTCATTCCCTTCTTTTGTCTTTCTTTATGTGCTGGCATGTCTTTCTCTCCTTCTGTTTTGTTCTCTCCTAATTTCCTGTTCTCTGTCATGCACTGAATGGCAGGGAAAAGTTCCTCACTGAGATTCAGAGTCCCCGCTATGCCAGGCTGAGAGACTGGCATCACGAGAGATCCGCCCGTGCCCTCAACATCAAGTCCTGAACGCTCTGCCTCCCGGGCATCAGAAGGCCGAGGTGGCTGAGATACGGCCGCACTAGATACAAACGCATCAGCGCAATACTGCGTGCCAGCTATGGGTGAACACCGACCCTACCAGGACAAAAAATTGGGGATTGGGGGGGGATTGTCAAGTTTATGAAAAAATATATATATATAAAAAAATACAAGTTAAAAATAGCAAAAACAAACGTGAGAAGAAACGCAGGCAGTCGGAAAAAAACACAAACTGAGCCCTACAGTCAAATTCCCGTTAGGAATATCTGAATGCTGTTGGTGTGACTTGATAGTCTTTTTCAAGTGGTATCGTTTCTACAAACTGATAATCATGTTAAGTTATTGTTATGTTTTTTTGTGGTTTTTCAGAGGAGTTATCCATCACAGGACTGTTCCTATGGCTCTTTCTGTCTTTCTGATTGTTTTGTAGCCCCCCTTGGGATTTTTCTTCCCTTCTCCTTTATATTTCATTCTTTTTTTTCTGACTGTAATTTAGCCTAATTCACTATTATGATGTCATCTGATCGCTCTTCCTCTGGTTCTGTCTCCAAAAAGATAAAAGAATCTGTTGACTCATGTCTCTGAGTACATAAAACATTGTGAAACTTTCTGCTGTCTTCCTTTATTTTCTTCAACCTCTACTTGTTCCCTCTTCTTCTTCATTTCAACATTTGTCTGCATTTTATACATGGCTGTTCCTTAGTATTTTAAAGAAGTGATCGAGGGAAAAAATAACTGACCTCTGGCTCTTATATTTAATTATTTAAATCACCCCAGACCAATGTAGTCTTGTTTTTTTTTTCTGCAGAGTCAAATAGATTAAAACGTTGATATGTTATATTTGCTGGCTAGTTTAGCTAACAACTTGATATTCTAAACATTGCTTAGCAAAAGTATTACCAAAGTCCCTTTAAAGGTGCAGTGAGAGATTTCTGAGAAACACTGTTGAAAGTGGATCGGACCGAGCACCAATACACACTTTTAGCCAATCAGCAGTAAGGGGCGTATACACTCATGATGGGGGAGGTGCCTGTGGGGGCAGAGCTATCAAGATAGGGGTGTGATCCTTTTGTGTTTGTTACTGTGATTTTCAAATATCAGCAGCAGTTCTCATAAATTACTTACTGCACCTTTTTAAGACCAGTAATTTCACTCGGCGGCCATCTTTGCAACGCACCTCTCGGGCAGCTATTTCAGTCATGCAAGTACAACTCCTATCTCTTTGAATGGACAAATTCTCCAAAGCTGTCCACCAAGCTTACGATTAAATTTCATATTATAAATGTCCATTTACAGGCTGGACCAGCCAATGTGCTGTCATAAGCACTGACTGTTTCTATAGTAACCGGAGCTCCTAACGGCAGCTGCAGTAATGCGATGACTTTTATTTAAATGGCGAGACTTTTATTACTATGAATGCGAGAAGTGCAACGCGTAATATGGCGGAATGAGTACATCGTCTTTTTATATGTAAAGTCTTTGATCTGACTTGGTTATATTATTAATCTGACTGTACGGACACTGTTGTAAGAACTGAACTGAACAATGACATAAATAATTTTGTTTATTTATTTATTTATTTATTTTTTATTTATATCTTTACAACAGTTTACTGTAAAGCTGCTTTGAAACAATCTGTATTGTATAAAGCGCTGTATAAATAAAGGTGACTTGACTTGATTTTAGGTGTGGGCGATATATACTAGTAGACGCAATTAACCGGTAAAAATATTTCACAGTAGAGATTTTGACTATCGTGTCTATCGCGGTTTTGCAATAGAATTGTTTTATTTTGATCGAATTCTGTAGCCTTCTGTATAAAATTCAGTGTAGTGCATTCTGGGATTGGCAATTCTATTTTAGATTTTGGTCAAAACAAAGTGAGAAACGAGTGTAATTTTGCTACTTACTGTTTGAAACAGACTTCCCGTTGTGCTTGTAACTATGGTGCCTAAAAATATTGCCCAGGTGGGCAGCTCACTAGGGTTTGGATCAGAACTGAAGGTTTTTTTTTTTTTTTTTTTTTTTCTTCAAATAAGAGTTTAATTAGACATTGTTTGGAATCGGTATGCATCGATTCTAATTTTGAATTTTCAGAAAGAGATTTAATAATTCGTTATCTTGCATTGTCCAACTGGTATCATTTCAAAACAGTGTTTGACAATAAAACACGAGGCAGACTTGTTTGGCTGACTCTGTATAGATGAATATGTTTACGCCCAGGGAACTTCAGGACATTAATTTGTTTGAGAAGGCACCAAACATGAGGAATGACATACATGCATAATTGCAAACAGAAAACTGCATGCACACATCTGGAAAGCACATGACTGTGTTATTCTTGTGTGATCATGTAGCTATGATGAAATGCAGGATCTGGATATGTTTATTCATTTCATTCAGATGATGTAAGATGAAAAGCTCATAAATGCTACAACTGACATTTTTAGAGTAACCTGTAAGCTAAAACCACGCATAGTCTAAATCATTTTAAAACTCAACCAGGGGACAGGGGCCTCTGCTAACTTTGAAGATTTTTTTGTATGTAATATGTTTTCTATATACATGTATGTATGTATGTACACACACACACACACACACACACACACACACACACACACACACACACACACACACACACACACACACACACACACACACACACCACACAAAGGTTTTTTGAAAGTCTCTTAATCTCCCCAAGGCTGCATTTATTTTTTAAAAATACAGTAAAATCAGTAATACTGTGAAACAATTTAAATTAACTGGAACATTTCTTATTATTAATGTTAAACACAGTTGTGCTGCTTAATATTTTTGTGGAAACGAAAGGATTTGTTTTCAGGATTCTTTGAATAAAACAGTTCAAATGCACAGCATTTATGATAAATATAACTTTTAAAAAAATATTTATTCATTTCAATCTTTACCATATTTCTTTCTTTAAAAAAAAATTTGAATGTCAGTGTACAGTATCATGATTTAAAAATTGTATAAAAAAAAATTGGCAGAGAAATGTTTTTTAACATTGATAATAATAAGAAAGGATCTTGTGACACTGAAGACTGGAGTTATGATGCTGAAAATTCAGCTTTGCCATCACAGGCATAAATAACATTTTAAAAATATATTACAACAGAAGCAAGTTAATTTAAATTTTAATATTTCACAGTATTACTATTTTGATCAAATAAATGCAGCCTTGGTGAGATTGAGACTACTTTCAAAAACATTAAAAAACTTTTGTGTGTGCGTGCATAATTTTTTAAAGAAAGATATTTCTTATATAACCTGTATATCATTTTCAAAGTTATTTCTAGTCTTGGAAAAGTAAAGTAAATTAATGAAGTCTTTAAACAATGTGGGCAGTTTTTTAGTTATGCCAAGCTGTAGTGCATTTTATCAGTTAATTTTGTTTATAATAATAATTTAAAATGAAATCCAATGAATCACAAATGACTGGAAAACGGTGTGGTCCCTGAGAACATTCAGCTTTTCAAACTTTTGAAATTATGAAAACCCTTTTTAATAAGTATTTACATTATCTTTAAGTTATTAATCGTTTAAGTTACTTAATTAAATTCTTAATTCTTAATTAAAAAGTGGGCCTTGAAGTCAAAAAGGCCTACTAGTCTTAATGTGTTGTCACATCGAAGATGATTTATTAGATTTTTATTCACAGTTAAAGCAGAAAACACTCATCCTGTACTTTAATTTGCATTAAATGCCATGTCACAATGTTTTAATCTCTTCGCTTTGTTCAAGAGTGTACGTTCCAGGATGTAGATGTCAGAGGTCGCATATCTTAATATTTTCATTGGCTCTGACTAAAGCCGTTTTATCATGGCCTGTGTTTTGAAAGGAAATTTTCTTTCTACAGTCACGGAGTAACTCCCTGTCCTGCCAAGTCCAAGCCAGCAGACAAACCTGATGAAGTTCAAGGTAAGTACTCTCAGAACAGACAGAATAGATTGACTCTCACAGTACACACTGACTCCCGGCCCGGAGTCGCTCCCACGGGGAGGACTTAACTCGCTGACTTGATCACCGAGCGGTCTGGCCGGCTCAGACAGGCCTGATGTTAATGGGAAAAGTAAGACATAAGGGGCACTAATGTGTTGATAGTCAAAGATGATAATATGACTCAATTATCACTCTCCTGAGATGAGGTTTATATAAGCTGAATAAAAGCATGAGCCGCTCCTATTGCTCTCCTCGCATGGTGTTATATCTTTGTGTTCTAGGTAAGTCTCTGGATAAAAACAAGCCATTTTAGACTACAATTGCACTCGTTTTAATAGCAGCCCATAAATGTACATACTGCTAACAGGTCTCTGTTGGACCATAGTGAGGAAATGCTGAAAAATAGAGGTTTCATTGTCCTTTTTCTTCTTCTTAGCACCAGCTAAAGCGCCAACGAGTTCCGGCCCAGCCTGCAGGCCACCATGGGTGACGGACCCCGGTTTCGCTGACCGTTACCATCCAGACAAGACCAGCACGGTGATGACGCAGCACAAGCAGCCGGTCCAACCCACTCCCATGCAGAGCCGCAGCTCCATCCTGCAGGCAGCACAGCAGAGCCCTGCCGACAGTGGCCGTACACCGCTCTGCGGCGCATGCAACAAGATCATCAGGTACGGCTGGAACGCTGCTGCCCTTGGAGTCATACTTCAGGAATGCCTAAAATTTAGCAGTTAAAATCCCAAAGCTAACTGCTGCAGGCAGCCCAAAATACCTCCAAATCAATGATGACTATGTGCTAAATGTCATTACTTACAAGACATGGGGAGGGAAAAAGGTTGTGTCAAACTTTGTAAGGCAGCAATATTTCTTAAAATACGCCGAGCACAGAAATAGCGGCATGTCCTTGGGCTTTCTGCTGTGGAGAATCAATACGGAATGGAGTGGTTTTCTGCGTCTGACCTACTATTTCCATTAGAATAGCTTTTGCACACTGAACACTTAAGAGTGCTAAAGCCAGCAGCTGATTCTCGCGCTGACCCTTTCACTTCGATGCAAAAGGCTTTAGATGTAAGACTTTTTGTTCGTGTGCTTGTGTTCTAGGGGACGCTACGTGGTGGCGCTCGGCCGTTCCTGGCACCCAGAGGAGTTCATGTGCTGTCAGTGTAAAAGGGTGTTGGACGAGGGGGGCTTCTTTGAGGAAAAAGGATCCATTTACTGCACCAAGTGTTATGACAACCGTTACTCACCCAACTGTGCCAAATGCAAGAAGATGATAACTGGGGTGACCACATTTCCTACCGTTCTACAACACAAACACAGTTCTTAGAATAGAGTTTCACAGGAATGCACTGATCGAGTAGTTTGTAAAATTGTTAAGGGGACTGGTAATTTTTTATACACTACCGTTAGGGCTGCACAATTAATCGGGATTGAACAATTACATAATTGTGGCATCTGTAATTGTAAAGGCGCAATTACAAAACATAATATGCATATTTTTACTTTAGTTTGGTTTCTTTAAATAAAACAAAAAAATATATTTGACATTTGACATATTAGAATGATTTCTGAAGGATCATGTGACACTGTAGACTGATGCTGAAAATACAGCTCTGCCGTCACAGGATATATTTTTATCCACAGGATATATAATTTTTGAATATTTTAAAATAAAAACTTATTTAAAATTTTTACAATATTGTAAAATTTTACAATGTATTTTAAACAGATAATGCAGGCATAAGAGACTTTCAAAAACAATATTATAATCTCACACAAAAAAAGAAAAATCTTAGACCCCAAACTTTTGAAGTATTAAAAAATGGGCTGCAAACAGCATTGCGTGTTGACTTTAGGTGTTTTCATACTTGTTAAATTCTTATTAAAATGTATATTCACTGATCTGTTAAGCTTTTTTTTTTTATATATTAAAGGCTTTACAGAAATTATTATTAAGTGTTACCAGAATTGAATCATGCAATGCAATAAATGCAATGCAAATTGAAGGGGAAAAAATGGTTAATGTTATAAAATGACTATATAATACTATGACAATGTCAGTATGACCTCAAAAACAAACAAAAGCTTTTGATTGATTCTGATTGCATAGCATGAAGCTGATGATGAAGAGCAGTGCCAGTGGGGTAAAGTGTGTGTGAGAGTTTAAAAGTGAGAGTGGAATGATTTTCGAAAGTGTGAATTCATAGATGGCGTGCGCAGCTCCCTCACACCCCTCTGTCCTCTCCACAGGAAATCATGCATGCCCTGAAGATGACCTACCACGTACAGTGCTTCCTGTGCGCCGCCTGCAAAATGCCCATCAGGAACCAGGCCTTCTACATGGAGGAGGGAGAGCCCTACTGCGAGAGAGGTGAGCGACCGCGGCCCCTCCTGCACGCCCGGCCGCACATCTTATCGACAGCCCCTGCCGAGAGCCGAGCGCGGGCTCCTGCGGTGTTTAATCATTCAAATGCTGCCACTTCACTTCAGACTTCAAATCTGCTCCACACCGACCCTGCACATTGATTAGGAGCTTTGCTGAGACTTTTATGCTTGAGAATCTACTTTAAATATGCCATTAGTAGAAAATGCTTTGCTGCTCAATGAAACCATTAATACTGTTAGTTCGTTTTTTGTTATTAAGCTTTTTCGTTGATTCCAATCACAAGACCGATTCAGACTCGTGCTGACCATACGAGCAACCAGCTGAAAGTTCCAGCATGTGCTGTAGCCACATTTAATTAAAAAAATTTGACGCTTACATTTAAAAAATTTTTTTTAAATTGTCTTGACACAAGTTTTCATAGGACCAATTTATAGGACTAGGGAGAATTAGGACTGAGGGCGTGTTCACAGTTCACACTTGGCATGTTTGGTTCAATTAAAACAAACTCTTGTGCGATTGTTCTGTTAGTGCGGTTCATTTGAATAAGTGTGAACGCTGCCATCCAAACTCTGGTGTGCACCAAACAAGTGGACAGAGACCGCTGAAAAGATGGTTCTCGGGCCACTTCCAAGCGAACTCTGGTGCGTTTTTTTTTTTTCTCATCATAATCGCGATGTTGCCTATCACAGTTCGGTAAACGATCAGAACCGCATCTCCTCACAGCAGACCTTTGTTTGTGTGTGTGATTAAGAAATTCCTGCCAGTTTTGACTCTTTTACACATTTTATAAGCTCTTCATGAGTTCTCAACTGGTCAAAATACCATCTAGGCTACACACATACAACGAGTGTGTTTAGCCCAGCACACAGCATTGTTTTGGATGTTCGATAAGTTCTGTTGTGAAATATATGTAATAAAAGCTGACCAATCAGGTTGTGAACATAACCCGGTGCCTTGAGGGTTGTTGAAGGGTTCAATAATGAACCTTTATAATTAAAGGGTTACTTCAGCGATTAACATTAAAGGGATAGTTCACCCAAAAACGAAATTTTGATGTTTATCTGCTTACCCCCAGGGCATCCAAGATGTAGGTGTCTTTGTTTCTTCAGTAGAATACAAATTAAGATTTTTAACTCCAACCGTTGCAGTGTGATAGTCGTATAATGCATGTCATTGGGGATATTTTAGAGTATGAGAGCGATGAGAGTAAAAACACACAGATGACACATTGATGTCTTAAGACACGAAACTATCGTATATATCTATGATCGCGCCGGTATTGTATTTTGACCTTATTCGCCGGAAGTGATGGCGCAGGGACAGCTGATGCAGAGCCATAGAAAAAAATTAAATACATTTTTAAATATGGATATTTTTCTTACACAAACACATCAATTCACTTCAGAAGGCCTTTATTAACACCCCAGAGCCGCGTGGAGCACGTTATTTGACGGACAGATGCATTTCTTATGGAATTCAAAAACGGAGCAACTACTTGAGGGAGAGTAAATCATGGGCTAATTTTCATTTTTGGGTGAACTATCCCTTTAAGCCTTCTATCTGTAGAAACCCGGTAAGAAGGAGCTGTTCCGTATGTTATCAACCCGCCAACAGGGGAGAGATCACACTCACAGAATGTAAATGCGCACGGCCGTTCGGATTGGGCATTAACAACGGAGCGGTGTGGAGCAAAGTGAGTGTTTCAACTTTTCAATGAATTCTTATGAAAGTTAAGCTTCCATATGCGATCTGAAAACTTGCCAGACTGGACAGGCGTCGTGAATGACTGGCGCGCTTACCTCAGCTCTTCGCTCTCATGATGAATGAAATCTGACCCCTGATGCGTTTGTGCCGTGACTCTCGTTCGGCTCACTCACACTTTATTGAAAAGACACGTTCCGTTTTTAATTGTAGTGTTTATTCTCTAACTGAACGAAATGATTGTATTACTATGAAAAACAAAACTACGGTGGGGGCGGTGTCATGGTGGGCAAGTGATAACCAGGAGCCGGGGCTTTGGGAGTGGCCTCGTTGGGCAGCGCAGCAAATGCATTCTGGGAGTTGTTGTCTTTCATCCACATGAGACAAAAATACATTTTCTGTCTTTTCTCAGTCTAGGAGGCACCAAATTCAAACATAATTTCACATTTCTACTACATAAATGACCCAGTTTAAATACACATTCATCTTCCCAGCGCTGAAGTGCCCCTTTAATATTTTGGTTTTAAAATGGCAATATAAATGCTAAGCACACCACGACTAAATTTATGTAATTTTGGTCCAGATCAACCAAACCAAGGGAACTGAACTACAAGCGTGAACACACCCTGAAAACTAGGGATGCACCGAATCCAGATTTTTGGGGTTCGGCCGAATACCGAATCTACTGGTTAAGATTCGGCCGAATCCGAAACCGAATACCGAATCCTACTCCCCATCTGCAGTCCATTATCACAGTAAACACATTAATGACGTTAACAAAGTCCACAGCAGTGTAGGGATGCTATTGACCATTAACTGTTTTGGTCAAGTTTACTAAAGTAAACATTGTCGTGTATGTTCTTCTCGACGCTATTTCATGATGGTTTATAGAAAATTTACCCCGAGTCGTCCTCTGTCGTTTCAAAGAACAACCCAACGGAGAGCGCAGGAGGCGCACGCTAGGGTTGTGCCGACATCAAGATGGAGCGCCACCATCGTGATGCCACGCCCCCGTTGCGAGTCTGTTGTGTGCGACACACACTAATCCTCTTCTATAGTATTAGTTAAACTAAAAACTTAGCAGGGATTGCTCTGTAAATTAAATTGAGAATGTAACTAATGCATATATGCTATTTTAAATACTGTAGTCTATGCCAGATATATAGCCTACATTTTGAAATCATTTGAGGCTGAAACATCCAAGCATGTGTTTATTTTAGCACTTCCGTCAGTGAAACAACACAGCCTATAAAACAAAAACGTTATTAAATATTAGAAAAATATTTGATTCATACTATTTCCGCGCAAAGATGCGTCATATAGGCCTACCGCTCTGCGCTTTGAGAGGAATAGGACACTGAATAGACACCTTCTTGAATATCTTCATCTTCATATGTTCTACTGATGTTGCAAAGCAACACTTGTTGTAAACGGTCTGAAGAGCGGATTTTATTTTCCACAGGGTCAAGACATTTAGGCAATGTTTGATTATTCACTGCCAGAGAAAACGAAACTAAAATCACCGGCGTGTGTGAAATGCGCTATTCAAATAAACCAAACTTGACGCGCCTTACCAAGTTTAATAACAAGAACAAACTGTGTTAAATAAAATTTGAAGTAAAAAGGTATTCGTCTTACAGTATTTTTTATACTTTCCCACAGTAAAGGATGTGAATAGTTTTAATAGACTTAATTATAAGCAAACGAAAGGAAGAAACGTTTATAATCCCCTGCGAACATGGCTGCGCCGTGAGTGAAGATTTGGGAAAAGAAACGAGATGTCGATGTCCATTGGGATAAAATGGACTAGGCCTATTGTTCAAATTCACGGAAAATCGAGTGACCAGATCGCAAAACAGAATGAAAAAGTGCTATCTGACCATTATTTCCTTTCTAGACTAAACAAAGCTTTGTGCTTCACTCCTGTGGTAATATTCACGTGAAACAGCTTCACATACAAAACACTGGGTTAGTAAAATAACGAAGTAATTTTTTTTAAAAGTAGAAAATAGTATTTATGTAAAGAGATATATTAAAATAAAAAGAGCTCAACTCTTAAGTGGAAGGAACCTATTTTTCCCCCCTCACGTGCAGCGGATGAATCATTATTTGGGTTAGTAAAAATAACGAAATGATGGTTTTAAGAGAATAGTATTTATGTAAAGATATATAGTATATTACCTACCTATTTACCTAATTCCGGTTCTTCAAAGCTTACGGATTCAGTGTATTTTTGTTTTGTCATCTTAATTTGGTAATTATTTAAGTGAAAAATATTTAGTGTAGGCCTATATATTTAGGCTAATTAATTTTATTTATATTTTATCTGATCTATAGATCTATAGACTGTTTGAACGGTAAAATAAAATACATTTTGGCTGCTGTCTGTAGATTCCTTCATGCACAACTCGTATTCTCTCGGATGTTTCATATGCAAATGTTTTAACAGCGGCTGTTGTTTAGGGTCCTTGTCATCACGAGACAAATCGGCATTGCAAATTGAATGCGTAGCTCAACTTGAATCGCCTTCTTTTGACTTAAAGTATACTGCCACGTTTTCTGTTCATGAGTTCCATTTTCACTTTCAACAGCGGCGTCACACCAGCGGGGCGCGCATAGTGGAAGCCTAGGGTTCGGATTCGGTGGAAATAAATTCTGAGGTTCGGCAGAAACCGAACCCAGTCAAAAAGCCCAATATTCGGCCGAATCCGAACCCGAACCCTGGATTCGGTGCATCCCTACTGAAAACTATTAGGAGGAGCAGGAAACATTTGGATTCAAACCGGTTCTGCCAACATGAGCACCACAGCTTAGTCAGCTCTAGCCGTTTTTAATATACCTTTCTTGCGTCTGCTGTCACACAGTTGTCATGCAGTAAGTGGCGGAAAATGGACCTTCAAGTAGGTTTGCCACCTGCCATTAAAAGGAAACGAAGTGCAAATGTGCATGTCATGTTAGAGTTTGTGTGCTAACCACTAGGCCATGGCTCAGACAGCTGCCCTTTAATTTTCGACCTTGTGACACTTTTATTTATTGGAACCATGAGAAGTAGCATAAGTAACAGGTGGGAGAAAGGGCTCGGGATCAGATTCAAACCTACATTCCCACGTGAGAACCACGGTTTAAATAGTTTTGAATTCAGTAGTAAAATTTTTCCATATGTTAAACTGTGCTTGTTCATTCGTTTTGTTTCCTGAGTGGTGGAAAGCTGCTAAATTCAGCCACCTTTCAAGTTTAATTTATATTTATGTTGTGCACTTAATCACATTGTCACATTTGTTGGGCCCCTAATCTTACATAAACAGACATTAAGCTATCTGAAGGGAGTGCATGTCTTTATTATGTAAATAGGCTTGCATTGCAGTTCTGGTGCTTTACAGCTTTGAAGAGTTTCGGTCTTGTGTCAGCAGCAAGTGGGCAGCTGTTTCTGTTAGAAATAAAGAGCTAGTGTTGATAAAATAGCTGCAGTCTCAGCACCTTACAAGTATTGCGCTCTAAACCACTTACCTTGCGTACGAGATGTAAAGCCTGCAACTTTTAAGTTTTCTGTAATGGGTAAAACTGGGGCAATCCATATAGGAATCTGGACCAGTGTCTGTTATCACGCACTGAGCATGTGAGGCCTGAGAAAATGTAATCCCTTTTCTTTTCCCCTTCGATAAGACAGTTCTTTCGTTTCTTGCCTTGTTTTCTCTGTTTCTGACCAAGCATTTCCTCCTCGCTGTCTTAATAGGCCCTTTTTGGTTGGTTTGTTTTTCTCTGCAGACTATGAAAAGATGTTTGGTACCAAATGCCATGGCTGTGACTTCAAGATTGATGCAGGGGACCGTTTCCTTGAGGCGCTGGGCTACAGCTGGCATGACACTTGCTTTGTCTGTGCTGTAAGTCATTTTGATGCATTGGGACCTGTCCCGAAACTCCATCTTAAACTTTCTGAACCACACAACACTATCAAGAAATAGCCACTGTGAACCCAGACATTTCTCTCTCAGATTCATACAGTGGCTGTGTTTGCATGACGTTTTCTTACTCGTGTTCCAGATAAACGAAGACAAATAAATCTCTTGCTATTGCAATAATACATACTATTGTAAAGTAAAATTTTAAAAATCAGGTATTTAATAATCACAATAATAATATATTGTATTATAACACCGTGAATAGAAACGGAAAATGAACCCAGTGCTGTGCTTTACTCTAAAACATGCAGCATGTCAGACAATATATTTTTTTACACTAATTGTGATTTGACGATCGCACTACGCCATATCACATTTTCTTAACCAGGGCTTGACATTAACACCTGCCAACCCGCCAAATGTGGGTGGATTCCAACAGCTGAGTTGACACACAAACCCGCCTCCCGTCACTTGCTCATTTCATTTGCTCCGGATGAATATTGCTGTTGTTACAGGGGTTGAATTTCGGTGTGGGATTGTGTGTATTGCGCACAATTTTACTCATTCGCACCCAAAGTGCGCTTGAACAAAGCCAACTTGAGTTAATTTTTGCTGCCCTTATTGCGCTTAAACAGTCAAGTACACGCAAAATAATGTCAAAATATCAGTCTTGGCGAGTATTCATGTGCACACTGTCAGTTATGTTTTATGTGAACGTGAACAGGGTTGAGAAAGAAAACCCACGTGTAACGGTATAATGGATCTGTGTGTCACATCTTAAAGTGACAGCGGCCTCAATGTCAAAATTGTGGCCAGTAACATTGGAAAACCTCTAGCCACAGTGACTGGTGAGCAAAAAAGTTAATGTCAAGCCCTACTCATAACTATGTATTGTCAAAATTACTAGGAAACTGGCTAGTAACACCGTTTCAAACGGCGCTTTGAACCCTGGCTAACATGCTCTGGGTGTCCCGCAGAGGCAGTCCATGCTTATTTAAAGCCATTTTGTAATTTCAATCATCATACAGTAACCAGTCACTTCGATTTACACAATTCTCATGGGTCATACTTTTCAGCTTGGAAAAATCCCATCCCTGGTTAAGGTTTATAAATAAAGATTAGCTTAGATTGTCCCCAAAAATGTGGTTCTCTGGTAGCAATTACGTTCATTTTGATGTTGAAAGTGTTCGCATGACAGATTAATACTGTTCAAAAGTTTGGGTTGGTAAGATTTGTAAGAAGTCTTAATATTACTAATATAGTAATATTATGAAATAGTATTACAATTTAAAAGAACCATTTTCTATTTGAATATATTTTCAAATGTAATTTATTTCTGTGATTGCAAAGCTGAATTTTCAGCATCATTACTCCAGGCTTGTCACATGATCCTTCAGAAATCATTCTAATATGCTGATTTGATGCTCACGAATCATTTCTTATTTTATCATTGTTAAAAACAGTTGTAGAAAGTTTAAAAGAACATGACAATTATTGTTACAAAAGATTTTCTTTCTTCAAATAAATGTCTTTTTTGATCAATTTAAAGCATCCTTGCTGAATCTTACTGACCCCGTACTGACTTACTGCTCCCAAATGCTCTCTAAATTCAAACATTTCTCCCCCTAATATTATTGGCTTCTAGCAAGTAGCAAATCATGAATCACAGCTATAGAATAGCCCTGTTGAAGAGTTTGATTTCCACTGTTGTTTTTTTAAATCTCCTCAGGTCTGTCAAATCAATCTAGAGGGGAAGACGTTCTTTTCAAAGCAGGACAAGCCACTGTGTAAAAGCCACGCTTTCACTCCGCTGTGAGGCTCTGCTGTTCTTCAAGGAGGGGCCGGAACGGAGACTGGGAGGTCTGTAGCAATGCCAAACAAGACCAAGTACTTTACTTGAAGCCTGTAACATATGGCTGACTGACAGAGTGATGGATATAGTAGCTCCGCTGGCTTTCACCGGCTGTTATAGCCCGCTTCGATCAGCATTTACTAAGTATGTGTCATCCAGCAAAGCACGGATCTGAATTTTCGATAGCTTGCAACAGTAAGCCGACAGACTGGCCTCAAGTTTTGCTGTGTTACGATGCCAGTCATTCAACTGGAAAAACGGCTTGTGAACGGTTATAACCACCAATACCAGATGTCAGAATGGATAAGGCATTTGGATGAAGTATCTTAGCTGTCCCTCTTCCACCTCCAAAAGCAAACCTGCAGTATTCATGGTGCTTCGTAAATCCAAAGATATTGTACGTTTTTACTTATACAGCTCACTTAACTTTCACATTTTAGATAGAATTGGTTTGTTTCAGTATTCATCAATTTGGCATCTGAATGAATCTCTTAAGAACTGGTCATATTTCACCCCGTTTTATATTGCATAAAGAAAATGAAGCCATTTGTAAGAATATAAAAAAATTACTGACTTTATTTCCATGACAGTTGAGCACATTTTCTCTACTTGTGTCTTTTTCTAATTACTGTAATGCAATAAATAAATAAATAAAAAATTTAAAGTATTTATACATCATCATAGTATTTGTACTGCCTTTAATGCTCATTTTAATAGTGTTTTAAAAAAAGAAAGAAAATCATCATTGAAAAGAAAGGGAATGATATGATCAGGAAAATGTTATCACAGTGTGGGAAAAAAAAAAAAAACGGGAAAGTAGTTTTCTTTTGATTTTGGTGTAAAACGTGACCATTTCATCCATCTCATCTGCACTCGGATGTGTATTTATCAGCCAAATTTCTGTCACAAATAAGGACAAAGCATTTCCCGTGCCATGAGTGAGGCATTCTAGTCATACCCTGATCCATTTTGTAGGCTAAAGCATTGAGCATGTGATCCACTCAGACAGGATCTTAAAGTGGTCCCTCAATCCTCTAGATGCTGTGCAGCCTACTTTTTTGCTCTGCCTGATTTGCTGTGCCAGGGTACTTAAGGTAATGGCAAACCACAGAGGAATAAAACGCCCCTGGCAGCTACGCTGAAATACATTAGCAATGATTGCATGCGTTCCATTCTGACCCAACCAATGGTCTCTACATGACTTCAATACTAAACATGCCACATTCATCTGTTCTAATCAGACAGGGAGTTCTAATTAAGGAAAGGCTCGTGATGCCATAAAATCGGTTTGCACTGGCCCAAATGGATCCTGCTATCTTGTATGGTAACTGAGTCCCTTGTTCGTATTTGCTCGCGGTGTTATTTAGAGCTTTGGCCAGTGGTTTCCTGATTCTAGATATCACCAATATGTGCATAATCTTATGGCATTTGGGCAGTACCTCATCCTCCAAACATAATGGCTCTTCTTCAGAGACTACATACCAGATGCTGCCCGGAACTTCATTCCCTTATCGCAATCTCCTAATTGGAAGAAATGCAACACTCCAATATCCTGCTCTTAGAAAGCTATGTATATTTGAGCCAACAGCTCAATTATTGTACTTTTGTTTTGTATTGGCTGTTATGCATCAACTATCAAGTGCCTTTTTTTTTATAGCTTTGCAGTCTTTAACTATTGTGTGTGTCAAACTGCTGTATTCATGTGCAGAGGTTTCTGTGTCAGATGATGCAAATCATTTATAAATACATTGTTCTAGAGACACTTAGTCAATAAATCACCTGCAGTCATGTTGCTGTGTGCTGACTCATGAATGGCGGTTGGGTTTTCCAAATGCGAAGGCTACGGATTGAATCCTTTTGAAAACTTTGTTAAAGGAACACAGCGACTTTTTTGGGACTTTAGCTTATTCACCGTATCCATCAGAGTTAGATTAGTCCATACATACCATTCTCATCTCTGTGCGTGCCATAACTCTGTCTGACGCACCCCCCGCTAGCCTAGCTTAGCACAAAGACTGGAGGTAAACGGCTCCAGCTAGCCTACTGCTCAACAAGTGAGAAAATAATGCCAACATTTTCCTTTTTCGTGTTGTGATGTGTATAGTTACAAATGTGTAATAATAATCGTAATAATCAAGGAACTTTGAGCCGTACCATGGGTGCAGCAGCGCAATATTACGCAGCGCCTGAAAATAGGCTAACTTCCGTCAACATAACCAATGTGACAACCAGTGATGCGAGTTAGGGCTGCTCGATTATGGAAAAAATCATAATCACGATTATTTTGGTCAATATTGAAATCACGATTATGTAACACGATTATTTCACATGACTTTGGGAATGTGTTGCATTTATTAAAAAGACACCTTTCAACAATTCAATTGAAATTCTAACATTTGTTGTACTTTTTGAACTATTAAAATAAATAATATAACATTCAAATCAAAGTATAAAAGTATTCAAGTAAAAATGATAACCACAAATAAATAAGATCAACAATATGGTTCGTAGCATGTTTCTGTTTTTCAGGTACGTCTAACAGTTTTCAGGTACAGAAATGTATCAAATGTAAAATAACATTGCATATTTGAGTGCATAAATTAAAGATTAATCCTATTAAACTTACAAAAGCTATTCAATCAAGAGCAGTGAGTGATGTCCTTGTCTTTTGTTGTTTGACATTAAACAGACAGCAGTAAAGGCTACTGCCCCTTTAAGACCCAATGCTCGGATATGCGTCGTCTTTCTCGACTGTATAAAGTTTACTTAAGGCATATACAGACTATGTCTGCTAGGATACTCATCAAGATGGATGTTGACATACGTTTTGTGTGAGTTTGTCCGTTCAAGAGCAAGACTTGAAAGATAACTCAATATTTGCGCGCTGTGAGACGTGTGCGCGCTTTCGGATGAGTGCACAGAGACAGATTTTCTCACAGCGCACGCGACTTCTCATTCGCGTCTTCTGGCACTAAACCACGGGTGATGACGGCGAAAATGATTGGTCATATTCGAAAATATGGCAGCACTCGCATGCATTGAACAAAGTTTACAAAGAGAGAATTATTTGAAAAATATAAAGGAAAAAAAAGGACTTTTACACGGCACCCCTGCTCTCTTCAGTTTTTGTTTCTTTATTAGATTGTCATAGGTCACTCTGTGTTTAATTTTCAAGTGGTTAAACAAATGTGTGGTGTTCCCTTGCGTTGCAGCCACTACCATGTATCAAATCTTGCACGTAGCATGTTTCTGCTCGTCGTCTGATTCCTCGAAGCCAAACTGTTCCCAGACAACGGAGTTGGTTTTGCCTTTTTTGCTCACCAAACGCTGCTGTAACTGCCCTCCTTCTGCCATCTTTACTCGCACAGAGTTTTTTCATTCCAGCGGTCTCGTGTGCATAACGAGACTCACAAACTGAGAGAGTTTGTGGGTCTCGTGTGCATAACACGAGACTCACAAACTGAGAGAGTTTGTGGCTTCGGGAGGGGGGGATGTGCGCGTTTCATTCAGAACGCAAGACAAAATAAGAGTGTTCTTGCAAAACTGAACATGGCAAAATAAAAGTTTTTTCTCGATTGTACTATTTTGGTGATCGTTGGAAGCCAAAATCGAAATTCAATTAATTGCACAGCCCTAATGCCAGTAATGCGTTACTTAGTAATGCATTACTCTAATCTGACAACTTTTTTCCAGTAACGAGTAATCTAACGCGTTACTATTTCCAAACCAGTAATCAGATTAAATTAATTTATCCAAGTAACTGCGAGTTACTATTTTTGTCAATTTCCTTAGTAAAAAATATATATTTTTGCTTTCTTCTTGCGTCTCGGGGAGAGTATTTAGTGAAGTCAAGAAAGACTGTCTTTAAAAAATATTTCTGAAAAAAAAACATGTTTTAATAAAAAAATGTAATAATGTCAGCTTAATATGTAAAGATACATTTTTGAACATAACTGTTAAAATGCACTTCCAATAAAGTGAGTGTTAAGGCCTGTTCACACCGGGACGGTGTTTTCACGCGCGTTTATCGCCTCGTGACTAAACAAAGGGCGCCATTGTGAGTGTGCACACCGACGCGCAAAACGCCAGGCATAAAAGCACATTTTTTAAAAACCGCCTCGGGTTAGTTTTTTTTTTTTGACGCGGTGCGTTTAAAACTGACCGACCAATGAGATTGCCGCTTTTGTTCACGTGCCTGGAGCTGCTGAAGTGACCGCAAAACAGGACTTGGTGGCGCTCAAGCACAAAACTGTCTTGCCGAGCACACATTGATACGACGAAGAAGTAGTAAGTAGACAAAGAAGAAGATGAGCTGTTAATGCTGCTTGCCAGTTAGCAAAAAGTGTGTGTGAATGGTTTTGGCCATAGACATAATATATCTATCGTTTTGGCAAGCACGTAAATACTGTCTCTCTTCTTCTTCTTCTGTGTGACAAGCGAGTGTCAGAAGCGTAAAGTGCCGCAGCACTACCTTGTGCACCGTGAGCGCTATCTACTGAATGTGCACGTTCACTCGGCGCATCGCCAGTGGAAATCGCTTGGGTGTGAAAAACGCTGGCGATAAGCGCGTGCAATATTCGTCCCGGTGTGTACAGGCCTTTAGCAAAAATGGTTGTCATTTTTATGTTGAGGTGGCAGGGGTGTTGTCGGCAACTGCTGAATGTAAAACGAATAAAGTAACTTGTAATCTAACTTGGTAACTTTTAAAATCAAGTAATCTGTAAAGTAACTAAGTTAATTTTTAAAGGAGTAATCAGTAATCAGATTACGTTTTCAAAGTAACTGGCAACACTGGTGACTGACAACCTGCTTGCACAGAGAGTGTGCTGGGGACTATTGGCAGGCACTGCCCCCATGGTACGGCAGCAAAGTTCCTTGATTACTACACAGGAATGAGAGTATAGTTCCTAGCCATATCGGTCTAGAAAATCTTAACTTTTCATCTTCAGTCGATCTTAGTTCACGATGCAACTATACACATCACAGCATGTAAATAGGAAAATGTTGGCATTATTTTGTCACTTATTGAGCAATAGGCTAGCTGGAGCCATTTACCTCCAGTCTTTGTGCTAAGCTAGGCTAGCGGTGGGTGCGTCAGACAGAGTTATGGCACGCACAGAGATGAGAATGATATGGACTTGTCTAACTCTGGGGGATACGGTGAATAAGCTAAAGTCCCAAAAAGTCGCGTGTTCCTTTAAACTGTGTCATATTGTAGAGGGTGCTCGCACAAATCACTCAACTCCTCTTTTAACAATATATAATTTATTTACATCCATTTTAGGTTCAATTACTATACATACCTTTTCTGAAATTTCATAGAGAGATATATACATAAGGCCAAGTAAATACTTGAAAGCACTTAGAAACGAATTTCCAAAATTCTACCCACAAATCCATATCATTGTCCAAAAAGTACAGAAAACCTTCTGCAGAAGAGGGCTTCCTATTACCACAAAATCATCGACGACAATTTACATCGACAAGAAAAATGAAAAGTAACTTTACCGGAAAAAAAAAGAATAATAATAGAAAATAATTGTACAATTGCATAAGCGCTGTGGCATGTAATAAATACAGCATTCTGACTTGCAGAAAGGCAAGGAACATTGAATTAAGAAGTCGAATTGAAGAACATTCACAGGTACACAATTCTACGGTTTTCAGTTCAAAAAGAAACTCAGTGGAAAGAAATAGCACACTCGCACATTCATTTACACAGAAAAAGCTATGAATGAGGCTGACAAAATGTACAGTCATGAAAAGAGATCGGTGGATCTTTTAGTGAACATCATGGCATCTGCTTTATTCAGAGTTAGAAGCTGACTTTGCTTTGCGAGCTCAAAACGACAGACTGTTGGAATGATTTTTATGTCAGTGAGAAGTAACAACCTTGATGAGAAATGCGTTGCGCCCTCAATAAAGAACGTTGAGAAATGCGCAACTTATCCGTTTCAACTGAACTGTTTGTAAACCTGAGTGTTAGGAATCTGATCATATTTGCACCAAATCTTTGCCTAAATACTCTGACAGAAATATAATGTACTGGTGCATCTGTTTTCTCATGACGTTAAGTTGCGATTTCGTAGGAATCCAAGCATTGACTAACCAACAGCCTCAGGACGAAACAAAACGACGGTGTACAAACTTATGGCAAAAACAGTCTAAACCTCAAACACTGCAGAAAGAATGAACTCAGTGCTATATAACCAATGAACAGTAGGCAAACACTTCACAGGTTATACTTCGACAAATGTTACGTCAGTTGTCTTGTCTTTTTTGGCTTGTTATTAAAATATCATCATTTACAATTACTTTACAAAGTGCTGTATTAAACATTTAAATTGTTTTACCAATGAAAGGCTCCAAATGAAAAGTTAGCACAAGTCATGAGATCTTGAAAGAAAAATAGATGCATGTTGGATTTAGGAAAAAAATCACAATCGGCATAGATATGAAAGAAATGCTCCAGATGGCTCATACACTTTGGTTGCGCAGAGATGCGTCATATGAAAAGTATTTATCTACAAGACAATGTCTTTCATAGATAAAAAAAAAAAACAAAGAAGAAGAAAGAGAAATAGCTGACTGGTTAATTGATTCATGAAAACCACCAAGGGAAACCTTAAGGTAACATACGGTACAAAAAACATGGGGAGGAAAAAAACAAACATTGTGTGCACAATATGGCATTTAACTTGAGTTCTCTGTTAGCTGAGTGAAACAGGCCTGTGTATTTCCACTTGCTGCGGAGAGAATGTGCCGGGCTCCTCCGATCATCTCTTCAGACGTGGCCGTCATTACTGCTCAAGAAGAAAGTGGCCAATTTGTGATCCACAGTTTCTCACAAAACCTCCTTCGTTTGGAATGAAATACTCTCACATTCAAAAACGGAGAAAAAAAAAAATCTGACAATCTTCAAACTGTGTAATGCACATTCATGGCGCCAAACGCGGGGCTGAGACGTGTTGCCATTCTACAGGCCGTGACAGTTATGCAGAAAGAAACCACTCGTGTGATGGAGGAGTTTAGAAAGTTTTCTTGGATGGCGCATTCACTTTTTAGGGGTTGATAAAAATATTCTTTCTCCTACGAATAAGAATTTGCCCTGGAGCCAAAATGGCTTTCAGAGAAACATAGACTCATTAAATATGAAGGAGAATAGCAATGAAACATTTGGTAGTATTGCATTTTCTGTTTATAAAAGAAGAAAACCTTTCCAACAGGGAGCTTTTGTTCTTCCTCCTTTATAAACGAAGAATATAAATTCAAAAGATTCCATCATTCTAGACTTGAAGGGGGTTTCATTGACATGAAAAAAGCGGATCTCAAAAGTCTGCCGAAAACAACAACAAACGTGTTTTTCGGAACCGTTACGAACGTTTGAGGTCCCTGATCACCCATCCCAGATGTCTTTTCATCAGCAGCTAAACGTCCACAGAATCCTGTGCTTATTTACTGATTATCCACCCGGATCAGAACGTGTATCGTTGCGTTGAGGTGAATTTTGGACTTTATGGCTTCATGAAGTCGAACAGACATGTTAAGTGCACAGGGGCAGAGGAACAAGTGATGGCTCTCACCAAAAACGTTTCACTTCGTTAATGTTTTTGACCTGAAATTTAGCAAACGCTCAAAATTTTTAAATGCTTCGTGAGGTAAGAAACGAGTCGGCCAAAGGAAATCGTCATCGATATGCGTGCTTGCATATTGCTAAATGGTACACATTTACAAAATGCACGTCACAAATCTGAATTCGTTCGCAAAATATTCACCTTACCTACATTTTCCACTTGATATCTTTCAAAACGATTCGTTTTAGTTTCCAGTCTGATATTAATATATCAATGTGCCTAACACAAATGCGGTTAGATTAGAAAGTACATATTGGTCAGTGATTGAGGGCAGGACCAGAATCATAGAATCTGGGAGTTTCTATACACCATTATTTTCAAAACAAATGGATTTTTGTTCTGAGTAAGGGGCATTTGTCTCAGTCACAGTACATCTAAGCCAGGTTCCTCCTGAGCCTGGTCTTGTTTTTGTTTTTTTCCTCTTTCTTTTATTCCCTATTCACTGGGGAAGTGGCCTCATATAGGTGGGTAAACCCTGTTCTTTGATTTGTTTCTCATCTCTGGAGGGGTGGGCAGAGGGTCGCGTCCTTTCCCCACCCCATCACTCAGAGACGGCCGCTCTGCTCCAGTTTTAATGTGTCAGCACTCCCCGTCTGACACCAGGAATATCATGGCCTCCTGCTTGCCAATCTCAGCCATCACAGCGGCGAGCTGATTGAGATTTCCGCTGTGGAAGTGCTGGGTCTCCCATAAGTCCAGAATCAATGATGTGGGGCTCACTTTGGACGCGAAGAAACTCATGTGCCTAGGGAGGGAAAACGGAGGAA
Organism: Gobio gobio; assembly: GCF_949357685.1. Classification (NCBI taxonomy): domain Eukaryota; kingdom Metazoa; phylum Chordata; class Actinopteri; order Cypriniformes; family Gobionidae; genus Gobio; species Gobio gobio. The sequence goes on from NC_137109.1 coordinate 42,695,205, forward strand.
AGGAAATGGTCAGAATCCAGAATCGTGCAGTGTGGATAGACGAGCGAGTCTTGTGTTGTATAAGTGCGCATGTTATTATTTTTATATACTTTGTTAAGATGCTTATAATGCAAAACTATCAAAATAATCATTAATGATGTACAGGGACATTGGCATTACATTTATGCATTTGGCAGGCACTTTTATCCAAAATGAGTCTTATGTCTTGCATTTAATTTTCCTTTATACATTTTAATCGAAAGGTTGAAGTTAATATAGGATTTGTTGCAAAATTTGTTTGAGCCCATTCAATAATTGGGGAAAAGGGTAAAACTTCACAATAACGTTCCATTTGTGTCCCTGGACCACAAAACCAGTCATAAGCAGTGTTGGGGGTAACGCATTATAAGTAACTTGAGTTACGTAATAATATTACTTTTTCCAAGTAACTAGTAAAGTAACGCATTACTTTCCAAATTTACAACAAAATATCTGAGTTACTTTTTCAAAAAAGTAATGCAAGTTACTTTTTCACATTAATTTGACTGACAGCTCTCCTGCCCCCATGTTGAGAAAAATAAGTGCAGAGGCGTTGTGTGTGAACTAGAGGTAAGACCTTAAGCCCGAGCCCGAGTCAGAGCCCGACCCGGCCCGAAATTAGGGTCGGGTCGGGACTAAAATGTCAATCATTACGTTCGGGTCGGGTCGGGTCGGGCCGGGCTTCTTTCGCGCTGACTTTTTTAATAAATATATTTTTATAAAAATGTATACTAAACTAAGGAATACTTGTTATAAATAAATAATTTGGATAAAACAGAGAATGCGATGGTAATTGCTATATAACTACTACTAAACAGGAAGAGCAGAGCCAGAGCACGCTTTGTGCACGAGACGTGTCGTGAATGTAATCTTCCCTCCGCATGTCCCTCCGCATCTATTCTATTTTGACCAGGTATCCCCGATATGGAGCAGCAAGAAGTCAAGGATAAACTTAAGACAGGGGAATTGAAAAGGCAAACACGCACCGCCGGTAAGAGTGAAGTGTGGAAAAGCTTCAAATTGATAGTGGAAAATGATACAGAAACTTGTGTTGGCTTCGGTGAATGTAGTCAGTGTGGCGCTTTGCTTTCATATTTTGAAAGCTTTCAGTTTGTAAAGTTTATTTGTTTGTTCATGTTTGACATTTTTTGTATTATACATTCACTAAGCTTTTGCTTTTTATTCAAACATGATAGTTTTTCTTGTTTTCTTTCTTGTTTGAGTTATTTGTAATTATTAGTAGGCTTATTTTTACGCATTTACGCACTTTGTTTGGTTCTTTATTTTTTTAATAATGGTCTTAACACATTAATTTTGTTCTTATTTATTCAAATTAGTAATGTTGTATTTTATCTAGCTTGCCTATTTATATATTATGTTAAATTACTCTTTACAGCAGGTCTGTTCTTACGTTAGCAACCTATAGTGTGATTTTTTTATTCTAAAAGCGTGTTCCTGAAAATGTTCCTATTTATTTTGTTTCAATGCTTCTTAAAGCAGGTTGTTTTTTGTGTGTTCCAATGCAAATCATTAAAATAAAGAATGTTATTCTTTATTAATTTATCTAGTTTATGTATGTAGATTTATTGTATTTCTGTGTTCTTGCTCTTAGAACATTTCGTTAGCTTTTCCATTTTCAGACCAAATTAAAGCTTTTATTTTAAATTTCGTTTAAACAAAACTATAGAAATAACAATTTCATATATCTTTTCCCATTTATTAGATTTGCATTATTCTATTTAAAGCCTAGTGGGTTGCAGTATTTCTCCGTGTAATTAAGCGAGTGCGTGTTCCAGCGTTATTTCGTTGTGCAAATGCATTTATCATGATCATAAAAATATGTAGATTATTTTAACCTTAAGAAATCTTGCATTTTTTTCTGCCAAAAATACTATGGGATAAATTGACATTTCGGGTTTGCTTCGGGCTCGGGCCTGCAAATCAAGTTAATTGGTCGGACTCGGGCTGGGTCGGGCTTTAATGCCCGCGGGCCCGGGTGGGGTCGGGCTGGATTTTTTAGGCCCGATCTTACCTCTAGTGTGAACATGATGGTTATTGTAGTTCTAGACTTATTTATCTCACTTGCACAATAAAGATTCTGTAGTCCTCAAAATGAATAAAATCACTCAAATGCAAAATCAGAGTACTATGCAAACCTCCAATAATTAAATGTTAAATAAAACAACTATTTTTATGCATAATTTACCTTTATATTTAATTTACCAATGTCTTGCTGCTGATCTCTGATGATGAAAATTACTAGATTTTTTGTTTTTATTGGTAAAACTTTTTTCTCCTGCATCCTATTCTACCATTATCCAGAATGGCAGCAGAGCTGCGCCCTCTACTGTTCATGCGTGAATTTGCATTTTTACCTCAGCCTTGGGCTTATTATTTCAATTTTGGTATGAAGAGGTCGTTACCGTTGCACAAAAATATAACTTTTTTGTTATAAAAACAAAAACAAAACAAAAACAAGCCCAGCCCAGGTGAGAAAAAGTAACGCAAAAGTAACATAACGCATTACTTTTCTTAAAAAGTAACTAAGTAACTCAATTAGTTACTTTTTAAGGGAGTAAGGGAGAACCGGGGCGAAAGTAACACGGGACGAAAGTAACAACATGATTTTCTCCGAGCCCTGAATACATTTGCATTTCAAGCTATGACAGCACGTTCAGCACACAACCCATGACGGATCTGCTAAATATCATGTGATTCCACCATCGTTTTCCACGGTTAGGTCCGAAATGCAGTTTTCAAGTACGGCAAGTAAATTAATGAAGCGGTACTTTTTTTTCTAATTACAAGTTGTGTTTCTTGTTTTATGTGTCACAGTAATGATCAATCTATGGGTTATTTAGTGCTGTTACACACCCTGAAGGTTTGTCTTTTCAGAGTTTTTCAGTATAAAAGTAAATCGTGTTTAAATGTCAGGACTTCCTGTCGGGACGAAAGTAACACTTGTTACTTTTGTCCCGCTATTATATATATAATGCATATTATGCTAATTTAATTTAATTTAATTTTGATATTGTTCATACTGTTGAAGAAAAAACGTCATCTACGTCAAACGTCAAATATCAAATAGATTGACATTGCAAATAAAAAAATAATCTAAACAATTCAAGTTTGTACTGTCATATTACATTTGAAACATTTGATGAACTTTAACATATAAAATGAAAATGTAATTTAATATTTTTTTTGCAAAGATAAAGGACAAAATATGTTTGCAGTTACATATTAACAAGGTCATAGTCAGGTATGTTTAATAAAAACAAGAGTAGCACCAACTAATCTAGCTTGTATTGTTGTGTTACTTTCGTCCCACCTGATGGGGTCAAAAGTAACAATGTGCAGCTTATGTTCAAAGTGAAATTATACTGTAGTCGTTCTACATTTGTACAAAATACCACCTGCTATTGATAGACCACACTTGTGAGTTATTGGCCACAGCAAAAATATATCTCGGTCTAAAACATCTTTTAAAATTACGATTTTCTGAAAAATGGTACTTTCGTCCCTGCTCTCCCCTAACGCAATATTGAAATGCATTACTTTTCAAAGTAACTTTCCCCAACACTGGTCATAAGGGTGTTGAGATGTATACATTAGTGGAAAGCTTATTTATTCAGCTTTCAGATGATGTATGGTTTGTTAGGATAGGAGAAACAATACAGAAGATTGAGATATGGATTTGGCCGAGATACAACTATTTGAAAATCTGGAATCTGAGGGTGCAAAAAAACCTAAATATAGTGAGAAAATCGCCTTTAAAGTTGTCCAAATGAAGTACTTAGCAATTACTAATAATAAATTTTTTATATATTTACAGTAGGAAATTTACAAAACATCTTCATGGAACATGATCTTTACTTAATATCCTAATGAGTTTTGGCATAAAAGAAAAATGTATCATTTTGACCCATACAATGCTATTGCCACAAATATACCCATGTGACTTATGACTGGTTTTGTGGTCAAGGGTTATATTTGTTAATGTTAGTTAACATGAACTAACAATAAAAAATACTTCTAAAGCATTCATTAATATTGGTTAGTGTTAATTTCAACATTTAATAATACAATATTCAATTCAGATGTATCTTCTAATAATATTATTATTTCATAAACTTCCGGCATGATTAACAGTTGTATTTTATCAACTCATTTAAAAAAAAAAAGATTGATAGATACTGTAACAAATGTGTTTTGCTCATTCTTATTTCATGTTAGCTAATTAATTACTGTAACTAGTGGAACCTTATTGTAAAGTGTTACCAAAAATAAATCTCATCGCAATGGACCTTAAGCAAACAAACAAATACATAAATATTACTTTACAATATTTAAATTGTAAAGTACAACTGTAAGCAAGATAGCATACTAAATTAAACACAAACATGAAAAACATTGGTTATAATAGGCTGTGTATTCTAAACTAAATATAATTCCAAATGAACATCTCCTAACCCTAAACCTACCCACCACAGAAAACTTTCTGCATTTTTGCATTCTCAAAAAACTTCACTTAGTATGATTTATGAGATGTTATACAGACCAAAATATAAAAAGAACAAAAGAATACAAAATAATACCTGAACCACACACACACACACACACATACACACACACACCTGGTTCACTATCTTTGTGGGGACTCTACATAGACGTAATGGTTTTTATACTGTACCAACAGTATATATTCTATCCCTGTATATAACTCTACCCCTAAACCTACCCATCACACACCGCGTTTTGCATTTTTACATCTTCAAATATCATTATGTATGATTTGTAAGCTTGTTTCCTCATGGGGACCTCATTTTTGGTCCCCACGGTGACACGAGTCCCCATGAGTCTGTGTGCATTCGGGTTGAAGTCCCCACCGGGATAGAAAAACATGAACACACACACACACAATTAATTCGGGTTTTGTTGTGAAATATGGCCTGGACATTTCTTTGTGAGATTCACTTGGTTAGCCTTCTGTTTTTCTCTTATAACCAGATATAATAGAAGCTAAATTAGAAATGCAATGAATTTGCTTCACAATGCATTGTTTATGCTTCATTGTATAAAGGATTGCAAGGGAGTCGTAAGTTATTATTCCCTGAAATAAAATAAAACATCAAGAAGCTTATCTTGCATTGAAAACCAATATATCACCTCACTGTCACTCCATTCAAAGCGAAAGTAGAAAATCTATGCACACTGGTCCGGGGAGACATATTAGCTGGACATGGAGGAATATAAAACAATATTTTTCTACTCTTCTCCATTCCGATATACTAAACCAATGAGCGAATGCTCGTTTCTTCAGAAAACATGCTTTGTTAACTCCTGAACTAAAGCAGCCCTGCATTTTCATTTGATGAATTATCTACCGTGGGTATCAGTCCTCTAAAAGGGTAAAACCCAGGTTGCATGTGACCTTTTCCATTGACCAGGCTGAACCTTTCAGATCAAAGCTGATCAATAAGAACAAAGCAACCCCTTTTTGCAGAGTATTAGATGTTGCGAGATGCATCTCCCGAAGGAAGCTGAAGTGGGTTGTTCGATCTAACGGCCTTTTTCTGGACCTCAAATGCCTGGGGCTTTAAGTGTTGTTTTCTGCAGGCGCTCTGTTCTCAGTGAGAAAAGGTTTACAGTCGGGGGGTTGTATTCACTAGTAGCGCTGCTTTCAAGTCCTACAACATTTTCTGATGACAGTGACAGTAAAAAACAAAACCATTACGAATGTTCCACCTGCAGGGATTCTATGCTTTTCCTTAACTAAGTAAATTAAAATGGATCGTTTTGGGCTAGTGTGCTAATTGAACACACACCACAATACTTCAAATTGTAATTAATTGGAGCAAGTAAACATTATTGGACAAATGAAGTCTGCCCATTATGTTCCATTACCTGGGGAAGTTCAATGGGACAGTAATTAAATCACTGCCTTGCAATTTCCTGTGGAAGTCTGTATTTAATATGCAAGTACAGAACCGCACGGAGACAATCTGCTCTAGATATCGCCACTCAGGATCCATTCCCCATCTTAGGGATGCTAACTTCTACTTATTGCTAATAGATCCTACATGTACCTGTCAAGCTTCAGTCTCTGGGCCAGTAGTCTCCAGTCTGCTCCGTTGGGACAGGGGGTGTCCAGACTGCTGCAGATCTTCTGTCGGATGAGGTAAGGGATCTGGAATGCGCTCGGACCAGCCAGGGCAGGGGTGCAGTTGTCCATCAACAGGAAATCAGAGTCCATTGGTCTGATGTCCTGGAGTCAAGAACATTTCAACCTCATGTGTTACTCATTCTAAGTGCGCAGGGATCTAAAGCTGAAGATCTATGGTCGTTTGCAGGAGAATCGTTTTGGAAAATAGTTCAATAAAATCAGACGGTTAAATAGAGGGTTTAAAAGGTGTTTGAGAAATGCTTTAAATATGCATGTGTAGACTACAGATTAAGGTCATGCTTTGTTTTGATGGTCCCCTTTAGACATTTAATTGACTAAAGGTTACAATGTACTTACATGTCAACTAACTCTCAGAGTATTAGTTGAGTATTAGTAGATGGTTAGGGTTAGTAGAATAAGTCGACATGTTGGTGCAACGTTACTAATAGTCAAACAGAATTTCTCAAATTTTCTTATCAAAATAAAGTGTTACCCAGTTCAATTCCATTTACATTATATTCCACATTCTAATTAGAATTCTAAAAGTACTGCAAGTGATTCATTAATATGCTGATCGAGGACTGTTGGGACACTCCAGACACAGGATGGGTCTGTCTGGGGACACAATGACACATCTGTACCATTTGCTTCACAGGACACGTGATATCCACTACATACTATTTATCTACTCGTGTGTTCTAACATGTAACTGTCATGTTTGGTCTCATCTAACAGCTCATAAACTCAACTGAAAGGTGGTGAGCTTAATAGAGATATTAAAGTATCCTAATGTACAATCTAGGTACTATTGCTTAAACATGCATTGAGGAGAATGTTAAAGGGATAGTTCACCCAAAAATGAAAATTTGCCCATGATTTACTCACCCTCAAGTCATCCTATATGACATTTCATCCTCTGCCATTTCTCTTTGAACCATTTCTCTGTTTTGCTCTATCCTCTGTGCTTCTGCTTTGTCAATACGTCATGCGTCAGGTCAGGGGTTCCTCTTTTGCCGTAAATCGATGCTTACGGCTATCTGTCGGAAGCTAGTTATTTTAGTTTATAAATATAAATATGGTATTTTTCTTACATAAATGCGCCACTTCGCTTCAGAAGGCCTTTATTAACCCCCCAGAGTCGTGTGGAGCAGTTATATGATGGATGGATGCACTTTTATGGACTCAAAACAGAATCAGCCATATATTTAAACATGTAACTTAATAAATAACTTTTCCTGCTTTAAAGGCTCTGAGAAACTTTCCTTTTTCACTAATAATGTCGAAATCTAAAGAGCTTGTAACTTTTAAATGTTAAATCCTGCATTTTCCAATCAGTTTTAATGAAGACTTTTTACCTTTAAAGAATTAAAAGAAAAACAACAACTTTAATGGAGTCAGATTAATTATATTGGATTACATTAATTATATGGGAGTCAGATCAACTGAATTATGCACATCAACTTGCTTTTTGTTCCGAATACTGGTTCAAAATAGCAGCGCAAGATTTGCATGGCCCACAGTTTGAATAAACAATCAAAATATGATGAAAATATTTTATTTATTTTAATATGAGGGAAGAAAAAACCACTAAACTTGGGTAAAGTATTTATCTGACAAAATTGTTTGGCCAAAATATAGGTAACACTTTAGTTTGGGGAACGCATATTCACTATTAATTATGACTTTTGCCTTAATAAACTCCTTACTGCTTATTTATAAGGTAGTTGTTGTAGTGTTTACGTTTAGGTATGGGGATATAGAATATGAACATGTAGAATAAGGCATTAATATGTGCTTTATAAGTACTAGGCAAAAATATTAGGCAAAAACTTATTTTACTACGCAAAAAATGCAAAGAAAAACAAGAAGCTCACAGGAAAAGCAAACACTGACTACAACATAGTTCATATTTTGTTGGTTCTCTTACTTTGGCATTTCTTTGTATGACAGTCTGGCCAATAATTATGTTCACACAATTTGGCATGTTTCATTACGTTACCACAAAAAAAATCACAACTGCACAATATGTTTACCAAATCTGTACTAATATTTACATAAAGGGTGAACATGTCCAATTTCCTATAGGTCAGACATCACTTTTTGCCAATACTGTAGCTTTTGGAGAATGGTTAAAAAGAATTGTTGGTGTGCGCATAATATAGCACCAATTTGTTTAAATTCTAAATTCTAAACTACATTCAAAATCACAATAAATCTCATAAAGCAGCTTTACGGCGAATAGTGTGGCCCTGTCTGTTTTGACTGGTAGATCACACTGTTACCTTTGAGATGTTGAAGTCCAGGGTGAAGCTCTGTCCCTCTCCTTCTACCTGCCACACACACAGCGTGCAGGTGAGATCACAGGTGCTCAGGCTCTGTCTCTCCAGTGTGAAAGTGCAGTGCAGAGTCCGCTGAGAGCCACTCCAGATGTGGTAGAAAGGGATCTCCTAAAGGGCCAAAGACATGTGGCACTGAATTTGATATTGTTCAACAACATATCAGTTCAGAAATCTACTCTCAGTATCGTCAAAAACAGATTTTTTTGAAATTTTGATTATTTAGCTCAAATTATGTTTCAAAGAAAGTGTAATTTTTGTTAACCCTCAGTGTATTTTTTAGAGTACTATACTATACACAATCATTTGGAGACGATGTAAAAAAAAATTTAAACATCTACATTTCAGTAGCGTAGGAGGATACATTTAGATTTTCGCAACACATGAAGTATGCAAAAGTTTCCTGTTTTTGGCAAACTTTGCATCTGACATAATTAAACTTGCAAGAACAATTCTGCCACTCTGTAGATAATACACAGCTTCCATTTCATTAAAAGTTCTGCACTTGCAAACAATAGATTCAGCTGAATATGACGGTCAGTAAGAGACACAGACAAAAGAAAAAGTCCAACACCTGATGATTTATGATGCAGTGGCTGCCGGTGCGAGTCTATGAAAGCTCTTCTAAATCTATTGTCGTCTGCCTTTTCAAACAGAGCAGGAACATTTTTTCTTTGTCTCTGACAATGTCCTTAAAGCTAATTGTTCACAACAGGGGATTTGGATTTAATTTATGAATGAGCACAATTCAGGAGATAGAACAGATATGCCTGCATATCCACAGTCAAATAAAATAAGAACATGTATTAAAACAATACATTGCCTGTCAAATAAAATGCGTTCATTGTGACAGTATGATTAACTAATTATTTCGCTTTATAACACGCTCGTCTCATTTTGTCTTATTAATTGCGCAGAGGGACACAAAAACAAAGATAAGCGCACACTATTTAAGACTACACATCAATCCTGTACCAATCAAACAGCAAATCAATAAAAGCCAGTGTTATCAGAGAATATGCAGTACCTCATTTTACTCTAATGGGGGAGCTGTAATACAGACTGAAAAGTCTGCAGGGAAACTAAGCCTGGGCAACACACTTATGTAAAAAATTGGGGACGTTCAGGTGAGAAAATGTTTCCTCTATGCACATTTATGCTGTAACACTGTTAGCTGGCATCTTCAAATCCTCTGAGGAGCTTTTTTACGCCAAGATTCCTCCAGAATCCAGAGACGCTCCTCCGAGGGCCAAGCATACATGGATCCAGGAGGGGAAACACGAGAAAAATCAGTTGCTGCAGCCTTGAGCATTTACATATTGGTCTATATTTAATCTCCTCCACTGGGAAAGAGTCCTGAGACGGGCCGAGTGGTGAGGAAGACGTATGAGAAAACAGCACCGCTCTCAATCCTTCTTTACCCAAGAATCTGTTAACTCGTAGCCAAGGCCGTGCGTGTTATTAAGAGCAGACATTCTAGAGTCCCTGCTCGCCAATTCACCCTATAATGGGCTTCTTTAGCATCCCCGCACATTCAGAAATACTCTAATGAGGCGAAACCAAAGAAATTTCCAATTACAGCTATCCGGAGGACGTACCAGCTCACACACCCTGTTAGAACGCTCAGAGCGGCCACAGAGCACACAAGCCCTTAACATTTTTCCCCAAGAAAAATAACTTGGCTAGATAACTTTAACTCACTCAATTAAGTTTGAAAAGACTTTGACAACAAAGAACAAAAAACAAACATAACATTAGCAGAACATGTTACAGAGGCAAACAGATAAAAATAGAGGGAAAATTGCACAAAGCAGAGCTTTGCAGCTACTTTGCTCACGCAAAACGTCTTGTCTTAATGCCAGAACAATTTAGGTGGTTGCTACGCGGCTGTTAAAGTGTTCTGCATAGATTTTAGCCGGTTGCTATAGGACTAGAAATGATTGCTTCCCTAAATATTATATGCAGTTTATTTGCCCATGTATCATGTTTCAGGCATTTTCTTTTATATTTAATGTTTAATTAATACATTTAATATTTGAGGTTATGGGTTTTAAAAAAAAAACACTAACCCGAAGTAGGAGTGATAGCAATAAAGACACTCAACTCAAACACCATTAAAGGAACAGTTCTCAAAAATGAGAATTCTGTCTTCATTTACTCACCCTCATGTTCCAAACCCATAAGATCCTCAAAACAGAAATTAAGATATATTTAATGAAACCTCAACAGTTTCTTGCCCTCCATTGAAAATTCATAGTGTCATAGGCCCTGTTTACACAAATATTATAGACACATTCTCGTTTACACCGTGTTTTAATCCGTCTCTGTCCTTATTTCTTCCAGGGGAGGGTCTATGGGTGGGTACATACATGGGCTTTTAATCTAATGGATGAAATAAGCATGCGCAATTTACATATGAACGTGACCAGGGACGACGGAAAAACACAGAGCTTCAGCTTTCGTTTCTGCTCTGATAGCCGCAAGACTGCATTGAACGCTGTGAGTGTGTGTTAGAAATCAGGAATGGTGAGAAAACATGGTGCTTGGTACCATGGTCTCCTCTTCAAACCAAATTTGGGTCTTCAGCCGACAAAGATGAATTCCCATCTGGCTAGCGCACTTCCCATGTTTACACATTAGGTCAGTAGGCGGAGAGTAGGCCGTCTTTTATGGCTGTTTGAACACATTCGATCACATGAACGTACGAAAACATTACCAGTGTTGGGGAAAGTTACTTTGAATAGTAATGCATTACAATATTGAGTTACTCCTTTAAAAAGTAACTAGATTAGATTAGATTAGATTCAACTTTATTGTCATTACACAAGTACAAGTACAAGGCAACGAAATGCAGTTTAGGTCTAACCAGAAGTGCAATAGCAGCAAGTGCAGGATATACAACGTTTGCATAAGTGCAGGTAACTAATTACCTTACTTGGTAACTTTTTAAGAAAAGTAATGTTTTACGTTACTTTTGCATTACTTTTCCTCACCTAGGCTGGATTTATTTGCTTTTGTATTTTTTATAACACAAAAAAGTTCTATTTTTGGCCAAATGTAAAGACCCTTTCACACCAAAATTGAAATAACAAGCCTCAGGCTGAAGGAAATGCAAATTCACACGTGTACAGTAGAGGGCGCAGCTCAAACAAACATTTTATCTGTGCTGCTATTCTGAATAACGGAAGAATAGGATGCAGGAGAAAACAGTTTAACACTTACTTCACCAATAAAAACTAAAAATCTAGTAATTTTTGCGTATGGTTTAACTGAATCATCGAAGGTCATCAGCAAGTACAATGGTCAATAAAGCGAGATTAAATGCATAGAAATATTGGTTTTATTTAACATATTTAATTTTTGGAGTTTTGCATAGTATTCTGATTTAGCATTTTACTGATTTTACCCATTTTGAGGACTACTGAATCTTTTTTGTGTAAGTGAGATTAGTAAACGCATGCTCACATTTAGTCTAGAACTACAATAACCTTCATGTTTACACACAATGCCTCTGCACTTACGAGTTGTCTCAACATAAGGACAGGAGAGCTGTCAGTCAATAAATGGGAAAACAAAGTAACTTGCATTACTTATTTGAAAAAGTAACTCCGATATTTTGTTGTAATTTTTAAAAATAATGCGTTACTTTACTAGTTACTTGAAAAAGTAATCTGATTACGTAACTCAAGTTACTTTTAATGCGTTACCCCCCAACACTGAACACTACACCACGAAAGCAATGTCAAAATGTGTTTTCGATTACCGCTGGAAGTGGTCGAAAGTGGACAAGCTCAAAACATTTTAGACCCCGTTTACACCTTTATTTAGCATCGTCCACTTGTGATCGGATTGACAAAACGCATCTTAATAGTGAAGTCATGTCAGCTTTATTTATGTTAAATAAAAACTTTATACATTTTTTACAGATTGTTTCAAAGCAGCTTCAAAGTGATAGCAGGAAAGTTTTGCATTTTGGCTGTTGTTCAACTGAAGTCAGTTAGTGTTGATTCAGTTCTGTTGTAAAGATCAATTATTTCATTTGTTCATTTCATCTATGAATTAGTTCTGCAAAAAATTATGTCATCTTCCAGCTCAGTTCAGTAACAGTTCTCATACAATAGCGTCACACAACAACAAAAAAATTATACCAGGTGTAAACAGGGTCATAAAGTGATAAACAAAAAAAGGTCAAAGGTGTGAATAAATCAATGAATCCATAAATGAATCCTTATTAATAGGGAGGATTAATCCAAGTCTTGTAAAGAGATACGATCGCTTTATATGATGAACAGATTTAATTTTATTTACATCCAAACAATGGTTGACACACATACATAGAGCACATCACATACGGTATGGTAAGCACGAAAGCTTAAACGTTTGTTCTAGCCACATGTGATGCACTCTATATCTCCATGTTTATTTGTGAATAAAAGCCTAAATTAAATCATAAAATGTTATAAACTGCATTTATTCACAAGACTTGGATCAAACCGCTTGATTCATATGAATTCATTGTACAATCTATCTATCCAATGAGGGATAGATACCTCTTAGGTTTCATTAAAAAATATCTTTATTTGCATTTTGAAGATGAACCAAAGTCTTATGGTTTTGGAATGACATGAAAGTTCATGTTTTGGGTGAACCCTCCTTGTAATTCAAGAAGTGCTGCTGCAAGAGAGGTGGTGTTGTACAGAAACCCACCTGATAGCCGGCGAGTAGTTTGCTCCTCCAGTGCGCCTGTGGCATGTCGTGAATTGAGAGGCGGAGGTTGTGGTAGCTGTCTTTGAAGAGCAGGACGTGAGGCTCGTCAATCAGTCGACCTCCCAGCTGTCTTTCCATCTGCATCACCTCCTGTGGAGAAACACGGCACAGCACAGTCGGTCAGGCCACGGCCCTCATAACCCTGTTCCTTCCCCCTACGCTCCTTTAAGGTCACGCCAAGGTCAAGGCAACTCTGGCAAACACACTCCAAATCCAAGGGTGCTGCGGTAATGAAGGTCTGGGGCTGAGCTATTCGTCAAGCGCTTATTGTTCGTGCATCAAAGATTTGCTTAATTTCATTTCTGCGACTGTGCCAGGAGAAATTTGTACTCGCACGTCTAATGTTTTCGTCTCAGTGGGGTTGGTACGGCAAGGCCATTTGTTGCCATCAGAACGGCCATCTGGAATTAGGTAATAATATCCGTGCACATCCTGGCTGATCTATCAATTCTTTTTCAGGGCACATCTCTCAAGCTAAAGCAGTGCGCAGAGCAGAGGTCTTTGAAAGCCGAAAGACTCCCATCAAAGACCTCTGCTTGCACAGAGGAACTACGGCTCAAACAACATGATGAATTGGGCGCCAAGGTTAGAGGACTGGCAGACCTTCCCAATCAGGAAGGCAATCTTTCATAACACTCAAACTTGCTAACAAAACAACAGCACAAATGTAAGGACTAAAGGAAAACGGAACAGGTGAAGCGTTCCTGAGAAGCGAGCTGTGGTGTGTATAAAAGAAAGCTACTTGAACGAACAGACAACAAATGGAGGAGAGAGGTGGGGGGTGCAGTAATTACCATATGTTTGATTCTTTTCTGTGTGAATGTGGATGCACATGAATTGTGTTTGAGAGCGCTTCTAATTAAGATGGAGAATCGCAGTGATTTTTATCTGCACATGGACGATTCAATTTTCTGCACTCTTTACCAAGTATCGGCAGGCCCAGTTTCAATTAAAACGCTGTAGAACCTGTTAATTATTCATTTGCAATACTTGCTGTAAAAGTACCATATAATCTGCTTAACTAGTTTCAAAAGTCTGTCTATCTACCTATCTATCTAGTAATTATAATAAAATTTCACTCACGTAGTTGAGCTTGTCACAATGCATGCCTGCCTTAGAATTGGGCCAAAACAAAGTCTCTTAATATGACAAAAAAGCTCAAACTAAAAATTCTAGACATGAGCTTTCTCTCCTGTCCCAGTGCAAAACACCCTTTTATCTTTTTTCAGACCACAAGTGGTTTCATGGGAGATAATGAAAGAAAGTCAAGCTACAGTCTCTCTCTATTAGCACAGTAAAGATAGAGACATTGTCATCTTTCATGGTTATTCGGCCCAGCGACAGAGGTGAATTTTAAGACAAGCGAAAAGGTTAGAGGTCTATGTTATCTCATTCCATTAGGTCCTATGTCAGTCAATGGCACTAAATGCACTAGTACCTGAAGAGGAATATAATCTCTCCTCCATGACAAAATACACTTTATTTAGACTACAAGCATCTAATTTTATGTTCTTGTCTTAAACATAATCACTCTTTGGGCAGAAATTAGCATTGCAAATTGCCACTTGCAGACTCTGATCCTGATTCTGACCTATCAGCACATCTAGCTGCTTAGTAATGGGAGACACCGGAGAGCTTGCCAATTATCCCATTATTAAAAACTAAGAGCATGCATACCAATGCAGACAGTCCAGCCTGTCCACCCTACGTATATTAACAAGGCCAGCTCAAAATGATGAGCAGAAACATGTCAGTCTTGGCCCGCCGCTGCTGCATCCCAGCCAAGAACTGAGCTTGCCATTTGTGTGTTTGCTTTCAACATATGTCTCAGGCTGAGGGAATACTGGCCTTGTTTACACCCCATTGTCTTGTTAATAAATTGTCTCAGATTTTCATTGACACAATCCAAAAATTATTTCCTTCAATGCAAAAAGCACTATGCACCAAAATGAATTAAATTCATCATTTTTTTCTTCAATTCTACATACAATACCCAATAATAGCATGAAAGAAGTTTATTTGAAATCTTTACTTATGTACATGTGATTTTTTTTTAAAATACATTTGCATTCACAGCATTTGCAATGACACTCAAATCTGAGCTCAGGTGCATCCTGTTTCCACTGATCATCCCTGAGATGTTTCTACTGATGGTAGTCCATTTGAGGTAAATTCAGTTGATTGGTCATGATTTGGAAAGGCACACACCTTCAAAGTGTGGTCTATATACTCTATATAAGGTCCCACAGTTAACAGTGCATGTCTGAGCACAAACCAAGCCATGAAGTCCCAGGAATTGTCTGTAGACCTCAGAGACATGATTGTATCAAGGCACAGATCTGGGGAAGGATACAGAAATATTTCTACAGCATTGAAGGTCTCAATAAGCACAGTGGCCTCCATCATCGTAAATGGAAGAAGTTTGAAACCACCAGGACTCTTCCAAGAGCTGGCTGTCTGGCCAAACTGAGTGATCAAGGGAGAAGGGCCTTAGTCAAGGAGGTGACCAAGAACCCGATGGTCACTCTGACAGAGCTCCAGCGTTTCTCTGTGGAGAGAGGAGAACTTTCCAGAAGAATAAGCATCTCTGCAGCACTCCACCAATCAGGCCTGTATGCCAGAGTGGCCAGACGGCACATGACAGCCCGTCTGGAGTTTGCCAAAAGGCACTTGAAGGACTCTCAGACCATGAGAAACAAAATTCTCTGGTCTGATGAAACAAAGATTGAACTCTTTGGCCTGAATGGCAAGCATTACGTCTGGAGGAAAACAGGCACCGCTCATCACCTGGCCAATACCATACCTACAGTGAAGGTGCTGTGGGGATGTTTTTCAGCGGCAGGAACTGGAACTGGGAGACTAGTCAGGATCGAGGGAAATATGAATGCAGCAATGTACAGAGACATCCTTGATGTAAACCTGCCTCTGGACTCTGGACCTCAGACTAGGGCGAAGGTTCATCTTCCAACAGGACAACGACTCTAAGCACACAGCCAAGAAAACAAAGGCGTGGCTACGGGACAACTCTGTGAATGTCCCTGAGTGGCCCAGCCAGAGCCCAGACTTGAACCCGATTGAATATCTCTTGAGAGATCTGAAAATGGCTGTGAACCGACGCTCCTCATCCAACCCGATGGAGCTTGAGGTCCTGCAAAGAAAAATGGGAGAAGCTGCCCAAAAATAGATGTGCCAAACTTGTAGCTTCATACTCAAAAACACTTGAGGCTGTAATTGGTGCCAAAGGTGCTTCAACAAAGTATTGAGCAAAGGTTGTGAATACTTGATGTACATGTGATTTTTTTCCTTTTTAAAAAAAATAAAACTGCAAAGATTTCAAACATACTTCTTTCACGTTGTCATTATTGGGTATTGTTTGAATTGAGGAAATTGAGGAAAAAAATTATGAATTTAATCAATTTTGGAATAAGGCTTTAACATAACAAAATGGGGAAAAAGTGAAGCGCTGTGAATACTTTCCGGATGCACTGTACCGTATAAACAATATACCATAGATCCTGGTGTACTGAGGTAAAAAAAAAAAAATGGTAACAAAAAAGTAATTAAAATGAGAGTTGAAGTATGACCAAATTCATTTATGTTGTTTATATACAGTTCATACATACATACATACATACATACATACATACACACACATACATACAAACAAACAAACATACATGCATACATACATGCATGCATACATGCATCAGAATAGCATATGGTACATACTGGTGGGATTTCAAATACTTGTGCACAAAAATAACAACTAAATTGTTTTGTTTTTGGTCATGTCTTTTCTTGTCTGGGGCACCAAGAGAGCCAGAAAAAAAAGAACAAAAAATTGCATGACATCCCTCACACCATTTGGCAGAAACTGGTCACCATAGTAGATTTGAGTAAGGAGTCTTTTAAAGTATATACAATTGAGAGATGAAGTGAGGTTCACATGGATGAAGACAAGATGGTAATGACTTGGCCATATAAAATAAAAGAATTCTCTATTTTTTGACAGTGACTTTAGATGAAAAAAAAAAGTAGGACGAAGACCACCCTCTGACTTTTTCTTACTCACTGGAAAACTAAGAGCCGGAGCAAGAGAGGGTGAAAAAGAGAGCAAGGGAGCGATATAATAATAAAAAAAAGGAACGGAGAGGAGACAGAGGCAGCTTAACATTGGTGTCTTCGGGTCAGAAGAGTGGTAAGCTTTAGAGAGACAGATAACAGGATTATGGGAAGCATGGCCACAGTCCTCGTGAGCCCACAAACCCTTCATCCTCGCAGGCCTGGACAGCTCCTGTGGTGTGCTGAGCAGGGGCTCTGACGGACTAGTGCTGCACTCCATTTGGGAATACAAGAGACTCTTATATAGTTTATCTCCCCGCGCCGTCTTTGACAGAAGGAGGTTAGATGCTCAGCCACAACGCACATGCTACACACGCTCCTCCACCAAACACACACAAGCAAAACATTTAAAAGCAATTCAGGCAAAAGGGCAATGTGTTTACAAAGTTCACGGTAACCCAAACTTCCATTAAGATAAATCACTTAATGCAACTCTCAGAAGATTGAACCACAGTGGTCAAAAGTTCAATGTTTTATTTTTTTTGTGTGTTCGGTTGCTCTGGATAGTTTCTAAAATGGTGTTCTATGGCTGCTAGGATGATTTGTTGTTGCTTTACTGTTCTGGGTAGTTGCTAGAGTATTGCAACGTTTTTGTTATGGTGATTTGTGTGGTTGCAAAGGTGAATGTGCGGTAAAAAAAAAGGCCCAAGTTACATATCCAAGTTTACGGGTTTGTTCAGACCAATAGTAATAATTATGCTTGCCTTAGCATGCAATACATTAATAGTAATAAATTCCTTCAAGTAAATCACAGAGCTATTCAAATAAAAAGCTATTAAACATGAATGCAGAGTGTGGTCTATCCATTTTGTCCCCATTGGCTTGCCAGTAATAAGATACAAGAAATAACCATCATACAGTGTAAAATTAAAATGAGCATGCCATAAATTGACAACCACTGAGACAAGTTTGTTACGCAACATCTTAAATCAGTGAACTAAATAAAAAGGCTTCGATTTTAATGACACTATAAATCCACCATAATAGAAGATTTCTTTCAGTCTTTCACAACTTAATCTCAACTGTCTCACAGAGCATAAAGATATGATAGCTTAACAAAGTGACTGACATTGACTAATTTCCGCCTGGTGTGTCTTCCGCGACTTCTCAGCCGGGAGAAAACAGACCTTGCACTTTCTGAGCTGATGAGCAAGTCAGAAAAGTCAGAAAAGAGATCTAAATGATGGAGGCAAACATTTCTCAGATGTAAATCATCCAGACATATGTCTGTGAGTTTTCTCCTGCTGGTGATGAGGTTATTTTTCTCTTTCTCTCTCTCTCCTTCCCACCCAACACCTCAAATATTTCCTCCCTTGCCTCCTACATGATTAAAAACAAAAAATGCAAGCGATGTGCGAGCGGCTTTCCAAACAAGCATGCCAGAGAGATGAATTTGACGAATCAGAGCAACAATTAGTAACATAGAAAGCTTTATTTCGTCTCGTTCTCTCGCAATGTCGGGTAATGAAGCCGACTGGCTTGTTGTTACGTCAGTGATCAAAACCGTGCACCATTTTTGGCTTCTCCCCCGGTAGCATGAATGTATGCACATATGCGCAAATTATGCTCAGACATTAGATGAAAGGTCAAATATGAGAACACTCGCTTTCCCTTCCTCTCTCTATTTGTTTCTAGCCCAGTCAGCAGATAGAAAACACCAGACGTGGCTCCTCAGACGTTTGGCTACTTGTCTGAAAGGTCTGGAGGGAGAAGAGAATATCACACGGGTCTTGATTAAATGTGAACAACATTTGGAAAGAGGCACCAAAGGTCATCGCTCATCCATCTCTGAAACGAAGGGATATTTTACAATCCACTGCCTGGTGACAAGCCAGATAAACCAGTGAACCTGAAACATTCCTCTGCTGGTGCTTCAAACTTCATTCGCAACATATTGAAGCTAGCGCGCTATAATCTGGATCTTTATGCTGTTTCTGCAGTGGTTGCATACACTGCCAATCGTGATTTGTTGAAAGGTCAAGTGCTATAGTGAGATCGAATTAAGAATGAAAGGGTCAGAGCCTTGGTGTAGGGGATTGTTCCTCAACCTGGCCTAATAAGGTCAGGTTTACATTTGGAGGTCAATAATTAGCCACATCAAAGGAAGTGTCTCTTACAGGTCCTGTAGTAGTTGGATATGTCCAGCTACAGTAAAGCCAGCAGTGGAGGCAGTTCTGTAACAGACCGTTGTACATTAAATATTTATCTAATTGGTCCCATTAGACTCACAAACATATTGAAAGCATCTCTGCTGAAATGTCACTGACTCCCAAATGTCATACTTGTGATTAAAGACAATGACATTGTTTTAATGTGGTTTAATTGGGAGATTTAAGATTGCAGTTGTTTTAGGCACAAGCTAAACTCATGACTGAGAAAGAAAGAGTGAATAGTATTAGAAACAGTATTAGAGAAAAGAAAGAGCAGGGCTTGACATTAACCTTTTTTTTGCTCACCAGCCACTGTGGCTAGTGGTTTTCCAATGTTACCAGCCACTCAGCATTTTCACTGGCCAACATTTTGTTGTTGGGAAACTTGTTGTTGGCTATATGTAAATGACCACTGCACACACCCAAATCAAGTCTACATGAAATGCATAACAAGACAGGTCATCAAATATTTAGCTCTGATAAGATTTTGCATAAAGCTCCTTAATCTAGACAGAGACATATTAACAATTGCTTGCCTGAATTTTTTTTTTTTTGGTGTAAATATAATTTATTCTCATCAGTTTTCTATCAGCTATGCCATATTTAAGCCTAGCATATTTTGTGTATGAGCCCATACAGTAGCCTAGTGATTATTATTATATTTTCATGTGATTTGACAGTTTATTTGATTAAATATCAAAAATCTAAAAGGTGTGCATCATACCTGACACCTAGATGTACACTTTACAGTTGGTTTTATGACTATGTCATTCTCTTCAAATGCTATTGAAGTTAGAATTGTGTATACCAATGTCGTATGTAACTTTAGAGACGATCCATAATTTGCGAATATCGAGCGTCCAACGTCAAGCCAACTTTATGCCAGTCACATCAGACGCTCTATGGTTCTGCTGTGATCTTTGTTTGAGATGATTTTCGCTTCTGAAATAGAACAACAACTGTCTATCACTGTATGATGAATGGAGTACTTGCATCGTACATACAGTGCTTTGTTGTTTGTGATGAGAGTGCAGATTTCAGTGAGTGAGAGCACTGTCTGAACAAACAAAACTGTCGTTTCAGCGATGACAAATCTGAATTCCTCTGATTATTAGACATTGCATGCATAAGCTCGATAGAATTATTTAAAGTACAAGTGGCTAGTGGGAGTGACAGCGTTACACGCCACAGCTGAAATCCACCCGCAAATGGTGGGTTGGTGGTTGTTAATGTCAAGCCCTGGGAAAGAGTATTTGTATAGAGCGACAATTTCTTAACTCAAAGGAAGTGTGACAGCCATCAAAATGAGTGGTATCTTATTGATTGGTGGCGCATTGCTGTGTTTCAAAAGTAATGTAGTAGCCCAGCGGCAATCAAAATGCAATTAATATTCACCCAAGATGATGGTGGTAAAAAGACACTCACACAAAAAACAATGCATCTCTGTCATGACCGGCTCTTCTAATGCTATGCTAATTCCCAAATCCTCTTCTGTTATCAGCAACGATTAGCATAATAATTCCATCACAATAAATCAGCCTCACATCTTTGAAGGAAAGTCAATCAGGGACTCAGATGTGGTTCTCAGGGGGTGAAGCACCTGTTAGACCACAAACATACTTTACACGAGTTCACGAGTGCTTGGCCAACTGCAAAACACATTGGCTGCATCTCATTTCTGAGGTCGCATTTGAAGGCTGCATACATCATCAATGATATCTTATTTAAGAAAAGTATTAGTTATTCCTCATGACATGTAAAATACTATAATTTCTTCCTTATTTTGCAAGCTAACGGTTACTTTTCTCCTTACGTTAGCCTGATTCACAACGGTAAGCTTGTAATGTGTTATAATTTGAGTGGTACTGGTAGTTTTCAGAGGGAAATTTGAACATGCCGCCGTGCGTCTTTGCATCATTACGTCACGTCTTTATACATGAAGGAGTCCGGCTAGTAGGCTTTTCCCCCGTCGTCAAAAGCAGAAGATTAGAGTGTACAGGAATTTAAATCTACAGGTTACGCTAATACACACTAAATCAAACAATGCTGATGTTGTTAACAATTTGAGAACAAAGTATAACAATAATAATCATTTGCACTATTGGAAGCGTGATTTATTGTAATGTTTTTTTTCTTCTCAGTTGGTCAGAACAAAAGTGGCAGCCATGTAACTTGTTCAGATGACACTTTGGTTTTGGTCATACTTCCAAGATGTAGAATCTGTGATTCCGAAGTACAGTATCCACACCGGTGCGGTGAATGAATGACAGCCACACAAATTCCTTAAAACATTAGATTAATCCGCACTGAGGAGCCGTGCCGATGCACAACCCACATAAAGATAAGTCCACAAATAAATGCAATTGTAGGTTTCAAACAGAGATGGCAACAAAGAGGCAAAACCTACGTATTGCAGCTTTAAGTTAAAGTATTGGGTAGAATTAAAGGATGTAAGAATACGGTTAGAATAAGGCACTACAATGTGCTTGATAAGCACTAAAAAACAGCCAATATCATCGTAATATGCATGCTAATAAGCATCTAGTAATAGTGAGAATTGGACTCTAAACTAAAGTGTTACCAAATGTTTCTACATTAAAGGGATAGTTCACCCATCATTTACTCACCCTCAAGTTGCTGTAGTATTTTTTTCCTACTATGTAGTCAATGGGGGCGAGATCTGCTTTTGTGTACAGCAGAACAAATACATTTATACAGGTTTGGAACAACTTGAGAGCGGGTAAATGGTGACAGAATTTAAATTTTTGGGTGAACTATCCCTTTAATTAATTTAGCAAATGCTTTTATCGAAAGTAACCTAAAAATGAAGAATGCTATATAAACGGTTCAGTAGTGCGGCAATTCAAAACACCAAGAATTTTCAGAAGTACAGGCATTTTCACAAAATGTAAAAATTGGTATTTCAAGGTTAGACATGAAGCGTTTGCATTCGCATACTTGCATAGAGTATGCATCTGGCCTAAGGGGAAAAAAAAAATCATATCTCTTTTCATACTGTAAAAGATCAGCACACAGTCCACTCGACTCCCTGCTAAACCACCCTGTAAAAAAAGTGCCTGTCCTATGAAAACATTGTGGCTTACCACAACGGTCTGTGCATTTGAGGGGAGTAAAAAATGCAAATGGGGTGGATTCATGGAAAGCAGCTCTACACGATAGCAGTGCATGACTGAGTCCGTCCACGTATGAAGGTTCCCTTGGAGCGGCCCACTCCTGATCAAAGGCAAGGTTAGTATGAAAGGAGGTCATGGGTTGAAAAAGCATCTATATTAGTATCTCAGCTACCCTGGCTATAGATGAAAGCATATCCACACCTGCAATCGTTAAACAACAGCAAACTGATGTAAAATATTTTTTTTGGGGGGGGGTTGGGGGATTGGACGGCGGGTAACAAATCACCACTTCAACACTTCACTTTAAAATGACAGAACAGTCAGCGTTCTCGTGAACCCTTCGGAGAGAATTGGAGAGGAGGTGCTCACATCCATCATAGGCTGGAGCACTTCTCATGGCTAAGAGCTCATTTTAAACAAATCGGACAAAAAATTCCTGGCATCTCTTTCGCAATCTCTTTCCCCTGTCAGCCCACCCTATTGGGGCCCAGCGGGCAGCTTTGGGTAGGGCAGGGCATTCTTTCTGGCAGGCTCTCAGAGGCTGGAGTGGGCAGAGCAGGGAACGGGCCCTCTTACTTTGACAGTGAGAGCCGAGCTGAGCTCAGGGGCCACGGCCAGAGAGTCTCTCCTTTTCATTTACTAATTAAGCATGCAAATGAAATCTTAACAGTCTGCTCAGACGTGCTCCTCGAGGGAGGCTGCTTTGGCATTAACTCTTGATTATTCCTGATCTGTTAGGAGGGGGAGCAAAAAAAAAAAATTTGAAAAAATAAGTATAAGCCAGAAGGAACTGAAAAAAAAAATAGCGCTAATGAATAGAAAAATAATTATGTATATTTTTTATACTATATAAACAGTATATACACATACATACATACACATACAGTCGTGGTCAAAAGTTTACATACTTCTTACAGAATCTGCAAAATGTTAATTATTTTAACAAAATAAGAGGGATCAAACAAAATGCATGTTCTTTTTTTTATTTAGTACTGTCCTGAATAAGATATTTTACATAAAATATGTTTACATTTAGTAAACAGAATTTATAAAAATGACCCTGTTCTGTTTTTGTTTTGTTTTGTGATGGTTGTTCTTGAGTCCATTGTTTATCCTGAGCAGTTAATCTGCTCAACGTTCTTCAGAAAAGTCCTCCAGATCCCACAAATTGTTCGGTTTTCCAGCATCTTTTGCATATTTGAACCCTTTCCGGCAGTAACTATGATTTTGAGATCCATCCTTTCACTTTGAGGATAATTGAGGGACTCAAACACAACAATTACAAAAGGTTCAAACATTCACTGATGCTCCAGAAGGAAACACCATGCATTTAGAACCGGAGGGTGTAAACTTTTTGAAGATCAAGGTAAATTGTACTTAATTTGTCTTCCGAGAAACATTAAGTATATAGGTTTTCTAAGGGCAGTACTAAATGGAAAAATATAATCTTTAAACAAAATGAGAAAAAATAATCCTCCTGTTTAAAAGTTTTCCTTCCTGCACATTACCTATCAACTGAGGGTGCACTTGCTTTCATTTGAGGATGCCTTGACACGCTATAGGTAAGTGGAATGCGATTAGTTATCGTTCTTTACGTGACACATAGGGTGATCTACATACCTTTAGCCTAATAATATGCTGAAGTAACTGACATTAGCATAATTCACTGTTCGTCCTGTAGCAGCGAACCGTGCTGTACCCTCGAGTGAGCCGAGAAGATAACTAATCTCATAGCAAAATGATCAGGACATATGCTTCCTTTAAGTTTCGTTGAGGGAGACCGATTTAAGAACAGAAAACACAAAGTGCTGTGAGAAACTTCGCTAGCACATCGCTGTCAGCAGAACACATATTCTGGAGAGGACTGAGGAGTCAACTTTCATCCGAGCATGTGGATATTCTTTTTTTTCTCAACATGAACATGTGAAACAATGCAAACACCATATGCTGACTCGAGTGTATATGTACATTCTGCACGATTACTGGCGCAGTCTTATTAGCGTTTTTTTTTTTCTGTTCATGGTGCTTCAGTTGAAATGCTTTTGTGCTGTATATTTTTTGTTTACACACATTGTTTAAGGTTTTCAACTAAAAGAAATTGTCAAGATATAATTTTTTGAAAAATGCCCATCCCTAATAGAGAATGATGTGATTGCAAGCAGATTCTACAGCATTATACACACATAGGCTACACACACACACACACACTATTAACAAAACTATTTATTAAAAACGTATATATATATATATATATATATATATATATATATATATATATATATATATATATATATATATATATATATATATATATATATATATATATATATATATATATATATATATATATATATATATATATATTTATATATATTAAGGCTGTCAAAAGATTAATCGCGATTAATCACATCCAAAATAAAAGTTTGTGTTTACATAATATATGTGTGTGTACTCTGTTAATTATTATTTATATATAAATACACACCAAAGCATGTATATATTTAAGAAAAAAATATTTTTATATATAAAACATTTATATTTATATATATTATAGATTATATAAATGTATATACAGTATATACATGCAAATATTTCTTAAATATATACATGAATGTGTGTGTATTTATTTATAAATAATAATTAACAGAGTACACACACATATTATGTAAACACAAACTTTTATTTTGGATGCGATTAATCGCGATTAATCTTTTGACAGCCCTAATATATATATATATATATATATATATATATATATATATATATATATATATATATATATATATATATATATATATATATATATATATATATATATATATATATATATATATATATATATATATATATATATATATATATATATATATATATATATATATATATATATATATATATATATATATATATAAAGGAGGAAAGATATTTCAATGCTAAAATTTCTCTGGGGGAAAGCAAAAGTTTATGTGAGAAAAAGTTTAGAAATATATTTTTCACTCCCATCTCATATTTTTTTTCCTCCTTTAGGGGTTCTGTACCAGTAAGACATCTTTGGTCAAACAACAATCAAAGAACAATGAAAATTGTGTCATCATTTACTCACCATCAAATTGTATTGAACAAAAACATTTTACATTACATTGGCATTGACAACATCCTCTAATATGTCTGTGTTCCACAAATTGAACAAAGGAACAACATGAGGGTGAGTAAATGAGTTAATTGGGTGAACTATTCCTACTACACTTGGTCAAGGGGACTGTGAGTATGAGACAGAAGAATTGACATGATTACAGGTATTGTTTGAATTCACCTTTAGCAGGTCCTGTGTGTCATCCATGCAGTAGATGCGGATGTTGTACTCTAGCGTGGAGCAGTAGGCGGGACCAAACAGCAGCAGTTTTAGGCGTTTAGCGGCAACCATGCTGAGGGACTCCCCGACCAGAGCAAAGCGGCCCAGCTGCTCAGTGAACACCCGGCACGTCTCCGCCTCCAGCTGGCAGTAGTACGGCTCCGACACCAGTTCCTCACCCAGCTGAAGTACATCCTGAGAAGCCAATGAGAAAATGACACAGGGATCAGAGGGGAGGGCAGGCAGCAACGGTGTCAGTGAAGTTATCGGAGAGATGGTCAGCTCCTGCCCTGCGGATGTTCGGTGTCAGATTTTAGATACAATGAAGTGACTTGGGTGAGCAGAAACTGAAAGATCCGCATAATGAACTGTGTTCTGTGCTCTAATGAGACACTAATAGCAGGAGTTCATCGAGAATCTTCACTCGGAGCTTCCCTTTCTTTTCCTTACAAGCAGGGGTGAAAAAAAATCTACAGCTCAGATTTACTTCTCGTGTAAAAAGATAAAAAAGTTACATACAGAAAAAGGGGCAATTAAAATAAATACAAAAACATTTGTTTTGTTTTTTTCCCCCACCATTTATGGTTTGGTAAAGAGAAAACTAGATTTTTACATTTGCTGGTTAATCTACATACCACTCACTAAGGCTGAATTTGTTTGATCAGAAATTAATGTTACTGTGTGAAACATTACTGCAATTTGAAAAGGCCATTTTCCATTTTAATATATTTTAAAATGTCAGACAGTAATGTATAATTGAAATGTAATTTATTCCTGTGATGGCAGAGCTGAATATTCAGCATCATTACTCTAGTATCACATTATTCACAGTATCACATGATTCTTCAGAAATCATTCTAATATGCTGATTTGTTATTTCTCAATATTTATTAGAATTTCTTATTATATATTATTAGAAACATTATTATCAATGTTGAAAATGTTTGTGCTGCTTAATATTTTTGTGGAAACCATGATTAATATTAATTTGAATTTAAGTATGAGTGTTTAAATGAACAGCATTTATTTGAAATAGAAATCTTGGATTTATCAATGCAATTACAGCCACTTCACCAATGAAATGCACCCGTTTTGAATAATGTCTTTCAAAACTAGATATACACTCACCTAAAGGATTATTAGGAACACCTGTTCAATTTCTCATGAATGCAATTATCTAATCAACCAATCAATCACATGGCAGTTGCTTCAATGCATTTAGGGGTGTGGTCCTGGTCAAGACAATCTCCTGAACTCCAAACTGAATGTCAGAATGGGAAAGAAAGGTGATTTAAGCAATTTTGAGCGTGGCATGGTTGTTGGTGCCAGATGGGCCGGTCTGAGTATTTCACAATCTGCTCAGTTACTGGGATTTTCACGCGCAACCATTTCTAGGGTTTACAAAGAATGGTGTGAAAAGGGAAAAACATCCAGTATGCGGCAGTCCTGTGGGCGAAAATGCCTTGTTGATGCTAGAGGTCAGAGGAGAATGGGTCGACTGATTCAAGCTGATAGAAGAGCAACTTTGACTGAAATAACCACTCGTTACAACCGAGGTATGCAGCAAAGCATTTGTGAAGCCACAACACACACAACCTTGAGGCGGATGGGCTACAACAGCAGAAGACCCCACCGGGTACCACTCATCTCCACTACAAATAGGAAAAAGAGGCTACAATTTGCACGAGCTCAAAATTGGACAGTTGAAGACTGGAAAAATGTTGCCTGGTAGGGGTGTAACGGATCGCAGTTGATCCGTGATCCGTACTCCGTTTGCAGTGCGTATGCGGTGCGTATTTTTCCGTACCCATGTTAACGGATACAGTTTTCACACTGCACGCAGCTTCGGTCCGTCAGTGCGCTCCAGGAGCGCGTGGCCATACAGCTGTGCTGCGATCGTAGATAGACAGAGTCTATTGTTTGATGTGCTGGCGCTGAATTAAAGTGACAGCGCATCCGCATTAAAACAAACATGTATCGATGCGAAAATCTAGTAATTCCACCACAGATGCATATAATGTAACGTCTACTCGGTTTTAAAGTCAACACATGGCTTTTTGCCTCGAGTAAAGCAGGGAAAACATCCTTTAAGTAAACAAGGAGAAATAATGGAGAGCACCTGTCCTTTCTTGGAGGTGGAAAAACAAAGTTATTTATTTATTTTATTTTTGTTAACACCAAAAGTTCCTTGTTAACCTATAAACCCTTTAGGTTATGTTAACACCAAAAGTTTTCATGTAATAAATGGAAAGCAAATAAAAATAGTCTCCTCCCCCTTTTATTCTGATCCGAAAAATTATCCGATCCGTGACTTATGATCCGTAGTGCGATCCGAACCGTGAGTTTTGTGATCCGTTGCACCACTATTGCCTGGTCTGATGAGTCTCGATTTCTGTTGAGACATTCAGATGGTAGAGTCAGAATTTGGCGTAAACAGAATGAGAACATGGATCCATCATGCCTTGTTACCACTGTGCAGGCTGGTGGTGGTGGTGTAATGGTGTGGGGGATGTCACAAAGCTCGAATCATTTCCAATTGGTTTCTTGAACATGACAATGAGTTCACTGTACTAAAATGGCCCCCACTGTCACCAGATCTCAACCCAATAGAGCATCTTTGGGATGTGGTGGAACGGGAGCTTCGTGCCCTGGATGTGCATCCCACAAATCTCCATCAACTGCAAGATGCTATCCAATCAATATGGGCCAACATTTCTAAAGAATGCTTTCAGCACCTTGTTGAATCAATGCCACATAGAATTAAGGCAGTTCTGAAGGTCAAACACAGTATTAGTAGGGTGTTCCTAATAATCCTTTAGGTGAGTGTATACAGTGATGGCCAAAATTATTAGAACACCTGAACGATCTGAAAATATCGACCTTTTTTGCCTCCAAAACAAGATGTAATTTCACAGTGCTCAGATGGTTGCTCTGACCATCAAAATATCAGATGAAGTGAGTCGTACTGTTTTTATCCACTTTTAACTTTAATATTTGGTATGCCCACCTTTTGCAGAAATTACAGCAGCACATCTCTCTGGCATAGTATATATATATATATATATTTCCTATGAGATCCCAGGCCTTCTGCAACTGAAGAAAAACGCTTTCCTTTGAATGTACAATTGATCTGTCCACTTTATTTTCCAACTTGCCAAAAATGTGCTTGATGGGGTTGAGGTCCGGACTTTTGAGGGGGCAAAAGTCGCAGGTACTTCCGGCAATAGTTAGAAGAATGTCTCGGGTCATTGTCCTCTTGGTCATTGGCCACCACTGTACTTTTGAACTGTATAGTGCAAGTTTATGAGTTATAAGTGAGATAATAATTTAGGGAGAAAAAACAAAACAAAACACATCATTCCTCAAAAAGATGCATGATTTAAGCTATAATTCATGTCCAGTATGAATTTCATACATTCATATTTAGCTTTTCCCCCACTTCATTTTTAATATACATCAATTACTTCATCCACAACCAACCCTACTTCATTTTGCACCCCACTATTTTGTGTTAATCAATTAGTGACTTTGACAGTTTGAGACCGACTTCTCTACTAATAACCAGGAGAATAAACTAATTAACAGGTTGCCATGTGCAATATAGAGCTCGTCATGGCATGGCAAGATAATTCTTTTAATTGGATGCATGAATCCCGACTGACATCAGAGATGTCTTTAAGTGTTCCTTATATCCTTGTATAGACTAATGCAAAGAAACCCGTATTAAAATCACGAGAAAAGGCATTCTGTCAGAAAACGTGACTCCAGCAAAGGCCAACACTATTGTGAGGGAACAAGCCATTTTCTCACAGTCGCTGGTCAGATACAATCACATAAAAGCTCCCCAGAGTGGCTTTAATTAGAGAAAAGGCAAGTGGGATATGTGGCGACAGAACCTTCTGCAGGAAGCTCATCAGAGAGATCCCTCATGCACAGTTTCTCTCTTTTTCTCTCGCTCACACCATTATCTAATCAAATCCAGAGAGGCGGCCCTACTGTCATGCACCTCGGGATTCGGGCCAGGAAATTACATCCAGCAATCGATAAAAATAAACCACTATCTTCATCAGTGAAATTAGTATTGGCACAAGCCATTTTCCATTTGACCACAATGAAGTCAATTTTTTTTCCCCCATTATTTTTTTTTTTCAAATGACTCAAAAAAAAAAAAAAGTAAAAAATTCATCCTGCGGTTCGATAACGACACGGACTATATTTCATTCTCTTCTGCTCGCGTTTTGCTGATCTGCGTCCTCTGGAGAAATTAATTGCTGCGAGTCTGTCTGCCAAGGCTCCTTCCAGGACAAACTTCCCTGTGTTTTTTCCTCTTTTTTCAGCTGTACCTGGCCAAGAACGGCGACCTGCCGCCGATGGGCTATATTTGGGGCAGGGGATGATTAAAAGTGCTGCTCTACCCTCTATCCAAGACAGGCCTATTCATTCTACTGCCGCCCCATTGCTGCCACACCAAGGAGCCTGAATAATTTATGCACAGTATCAAACATGAAAGAAGACCTTCACTCTCTTCCTCCGCCCTTCCTTCCTAGGTTCCTCCTCTTCCTTGTCTCGGTGTCCCTGATGTATCTCGTAACGACCTGGCGCGGTTCATTGCAGATTTGGAAAAGCCATCAGGCATAATGAAGGACTCACCCCAGCTCGGTTTAAAGGTGGGTGCTGATGACCATGGGATGGAATGAGGAAAAGATCCATACAATTAAATGGAGATTAAATGTGAAGGTATGAGAGATAGGTGAAATGAGGAGTGCGCTGATGGAGACACTTCAGAGCTTTATTGTGTGAGAGGCTATTTGAAATGATTATGACGATACAGCCCATTTGCCTCCATACGATATTCAATTCAGTAGCAGGATGATCGGAGAGAAAGAGATGGCAAAGGGCAAGAAAGGTGAACATAAAGCATGAATTCCTCCTACATACAGTTCCACACTTAATTAAAATGAGGCGCTATTGTATAGAACAGGATCTTTATTTATCCCCACACTGATGATACATGGAGAACATTGTTCTCGTAACTTCACATGGTGTCACCACGTGGGGTTGGTTTCACAGGAGAAGCTTGTACGCAAGTGGGTAAACCTCACAAAAATGTCAAGATATTGAACTAATCAGCACCCCCTGCACATTAATATAAATTCAATTATATTTTTAAGTACATTTTCTTCCCCACACTCCAAATCTCAATAGTCAATACTGAATATTTGACATGCCATTTTAAAAGCATTGAGCTTCCTCAAATGTTTGAGCCAGGCAGATTTTAAATTCAGAAACAAATTATATTAATATAGCTATGATAATATATATTTATACAATGTACTGTATATTTAATTAATCATATTTTTTAAATACATTAAAAGGGGTATGGCGAATGTTTCTACTGATACAAAGCTTAATGCTAAATCACTGAAGTAACCCTTTAACATAAATATAATAATTTAGATAATAAATTAAGTTATTATAGAAACATATATTAAATTTTTCTCACATTATGGAAATAGCAATTGAGGTTTGCGCTTTTCCTGTGATTCGTGTGAGAAAATTTTCCCAAACATTTCTACTCGAGGAAAACCTACAGGGTTCAAACCTGCATTCTTTCAGTCATCAGCTCAGATCTTTACCGCTAAGCTTAATATAAACGCACACAAACGAACACTGACCTCCCACGTTCCCTCATATGACTGCTTCTTGAGACGGATGGCCCAATTCTCCAGGCACGCATCAGAGCAATGGTCCATACTGAGGATGACCGGCCGGGTGAGCACCACACCGGGCGGCCCGCAGCTCACCACGGGACTCAGCAACGTCTGACACCCAGCCAGGGGCAATCTAGAGGGAGGCAAAGGGGAAGAACATGGTCAGGATTCAACCCAAGGGTTCTGGATGGATGGCCAATGTCAAGCACAGAGCAGACCCTTTAACAAGACGAGCTTCCACTATTAATCAGGGCTCTGGTGCTCTGATATGACTTTTCACACTCTGCATTCAAGCCCAGTAGGGAGCTGGTCGTGAACACCGCATGAATGCATGAGCAAAACCGTTACCTGGTGCTTCACTCCGACAGGAAAATCTAAAACAGGAGAACATTTCCCTCGCTGCAGCCCATGGCTCATTTGCATATAGCAGACAAGGCACACAACACATACACACAAGCTTTTGATATCTCAAGCTAGCATTAGTCATAAATCTGAGCAAATGGCTCACACACATACCAGCATGAGGAGATTGACTTCAATTATATTTGACGCTCTGTGCCGGGCCTTTTTAAAATCTGATTCAAACTGTGCATTCTTTCTTTGTGAGGCAGATCCTCAGATTGGTTCCAGGGACCTACCTCATGTCTTCCTTCTTCTGAATGGTGAGATAAATCTCATAAATCTTCCCTCTGGGAATGGCCTCTGGCGGGATGAGCAGGCTGATTCCTAATGTAAATAGGAACAAAAGAGACAAAGTAGGCTCATTTGTTCAATCTGAACGCCGCTTTTGTCCCAGCTCACAGTGAGCCTTTATGTGACAAAAGTAAATGCGGTTAAAACTATACAGATCCACAGCCGAGGTCAAAGATGTCATCTACCAGCTATACCTTCAAAAACTCTTTCACTTTCTTTCCTGGAGATGAGGACAGAGACAGGACGTGCCTAAAACAGGGTTATGTCTATGAAATTAAAAGCACTTTTAGAAAATGTATCATGCATTTTCACACTGGCAACAAAATAACTTTAGTAAGAAATAATAAAACCCTAAATAGTCAAACAAGTCAAACGTCTGTTGTCTGGTAAAATAAAAAAACTAAAAAAATGTAAATGTAATTAAATTCAAGCTTTGTTCCCCAAAACAAACAAACAAACAAACAAAAATAAATCAAACAATCACACAAACACACAAACAAACAAACAAACAAACAAATAAATTCAACTTTGGAAATTGACAAACTAAATTAAAATAAAATAAAATAAAGTATATATATATATATATAAAATATTAAATACCATTATAAATCCTTCTGCATCCGAACAGAATACTAATGTCTGAATTAAAAAAATTTTTTTTTTACTATTGCTCATAATTTGGGTTAGTGAAACCCATATCTCTAAATATAAAATAAAATAAAATAAAATAAAATAAAATAAAATAAAATAAAATAAAATAAAATAAAATAAAATAAAATAAAATAAAATAAAATAAAATAAAATAAAATAAAATAAAATAAAATAAAATAAAATAAAATAAAATAAAATAAAATAAAATAAAATAAAATAAAATAAAATAAAATAAAATAAAATAAAATAAAATAAAATAAAATAAATAAATAAATAAATAAATAAATAAATAAATAAATAAATAAATAAATAAATAAATAAATAAATAAATAAATAAAATAAAATAAAATAAAATAAAATAAAATAAAATAAAATAAAATAAAATAAAATAAAATAAAATAAAATAAAATAAAATAAAATAAAATAAAATAAAATAAAATAAAATAAAATAAAATAAAATAAAATAAAATAAAATAAAATCAAATCAAATCAAATCAAATCAAATCAAATAAAATAAAATAAAATAAAATAAAATAAAATAAAATATAAATGAAATGAAATAATGAAATAATGAAATTAAATAAATGAAATAAATGAAATAAATGAAATAAATGAAATGAAATAAATGAAATAAATGAAATAAATGAAATGAAATGAAATAAATGAAATGAAATAATGAAATAATAATAATAATAATAATAATAATAATAATAATAATAATAATAATAATAATAATAATAATAATAATAATAATAATAATAATAAATAAAAAATTAAATTAAATTAAATTAAATTAAATTAAATTAAATTAAATTAAATTAAATTAAATTAAATTAAATTAAATTAAATTAAATTAATTTAAAAAGTGAAAATAAAATAAAATAAGCTGCTCACAGCAGCTATAGTACAGTATGTGTATAATTACTTCAGTTAAGAAGAGAAATTGTTTGGTGACCACTGGTATATGGGCGATGAAATTATGCTGCCTTCATTATCAAAACAGCAGCGGATAACAGGTATCTAAAGTTGGGCATTATATTTTGAAGGACAATGTTCTTTGCCAAGGGAGCCCTGGTTATTTCATTTCCACTGCCTTGTGAGCTGTCTCTTTGACCGCGAGTGATTCATAATGTGACAGCCTGATGAACCCTCTGTCTGTGATTAAGGAGACTAATTGGTTTGAATATACTCTGGTGGTGTCCTTGGAGTGGATAGAGTTGCAGGCACTATGAATGTGCACGCTGCATATCCGCTTACAGTGCCACAGCCGACAACTAAGCCAATGGCTTGGTTTGCAGAAGATGCAGTGAGGTATCCTTCAAAAAAAGAAAAGGAAAATAAAACAAGACAAGACATTCCCCAATTACAGCTATTTCCGTTGAAAAAAGAAAACGGTCGTCATTGTCAAAACAAAATCATTAGTGTATAAATGGAAGCACTTCTTTGCCCGCTCTGCCTTGTTCCTTGAAAAACGTCTTTAGAAGATGTTTTCATTCGCTCGTGCCCCGATTTACATAAAACTGCTTGGATTACCGTGTAATTGGATCACTTCACCCTTCCATTTTGGGACATGTCGGTATAATAACATTGCAGTTAACAAAGCTCCAGAGTTCATTCACAACACTCCTGACTAAACACAAAAAAAAAACATTTTGTACTGTTTGCAGTCATATAATCTTACCAGTGTTGGGGAGGGTTAGGCGGCCACCCAGGAAATTGAAAGTGCCGTAGGAGGTGTTGACGTTGTCTCTCGGTAGCGTTTTGAAATATGTCTGAGAAGAAAGCCGGTTCATGAAGTCGTTGGGGTCGCTTGGCAGTTTGCCGTTGTGCAGCGTGTGGGAGCCGTTGGGAAGGGGCTCCAGGAGGGGGCCGTTGCTCATGGAGAACTTCCCGGTGACTTCGTGTCGAGAACGTAGAGTTCCCTGATAGCTAGTGGTGGTGGTGGTCAAATCAGGCTGGATGGTGAGCAAATGAGAGTTTTCTGTACAAACAAAGAGAAAGAAACGAATGAAAAACACTTCGAAAGGTCACGCTGGTTAAAAGCACACATCACAAATTGAAATTCAGTGCAAATGCACAAATCCATGGATGTAGCCGGGCCCTCGCGCTGAGAGAGACTCACTCGTAAATAAATCAATGCCTACTCCTCCTCTTTAGCAGCCACAATCAATTCCATACACCGTTTAAAGAAACCCTGGCAGTCACGGTTTACATTTTTTACACTTTCAATAAAGCTTACCGTGTGGCTTCATTCAGGTGCAGATCCCAAAAATCCAACTCCATATTTCCCGATATCAGAGCCGTTCTTATGTTTTTCCACATTAAACACTTTACATATGTAAAAATAAAAGTGCACAGCAGTAGGCAGATCTGTTTCGTGGGAGGATCAATGGAAATCAGCTTAATGCTACTATTACCAAATCACTTCACACAGTTGCAGGCGGACGAGTGAAGGTCTCTCATATACAGCTTCAGAGAAGATCCAAGTAAAACCAAATCACAATCATTTGCAGCCGTGAGGATGACACACAAAACTATGACTACTTCGGTTTAACGCAAACGATGCACACACACGGACACATTTGCGAGACTGTGGGCCGCTACGGCCACAGGTGGTACAGGAACACGGGCACTGGGATGAAAGGATGAGCGTGAAACACCGTGACGAGGACTGGATAGTGTAGAGAAACAATAGCCTACTGCTGCGGGCTGCCCTGCGCGGTGCCCACACACCTGGCTTGGTGGGCTTGATGCCCATGGGCTGAAAGCCAGTGGTGAGGATTGAGGAGTCGGCCACATCTGCATCAAGACCTTCCTTCTTCCTGCGGTACACCAGCACCAGTATGATCAGCAGCAAAGTCAGACAGAGAGCCACCACCACGATCCCCACGTACAGGGCCACATCCTCAGCACCTGACGCCGCTGCACAGAGACAGAAAGAGACACACACGTTACTAATAGTCACATAAAATGTTAGTAGTCACATTTATTTATTAGTCAACAATGAGCTGATTAGGCTGATATTAGAAGCTGTAACTAATGTTTTGCCGCCTCATTTTACTTGAAGCATGTCGTAGATTGTAGATCTGGCACAAAAGTTTACATTTTATTAATTATTTTGTAGCACTTTATTTTACAGTCCTGTTCCCCATGTAATTGCAAAAACTGGATAATAACTAGGTTCTAACCCTGAACCTACCTCTAAACCTAACCCTTATGTAGTTAGTACACTGTAAGTACACTGTACGTACACGGTTATTACACTGTACACTCTAAAAAATGCTGGGTTAAAAACAACCCAAGTTGGGTTGAAAATGGACTAACCCAATTAGGTTGTTTTAAGCAAACATTTAACTCAACCGCTGGGTTAAAACGACCCATTCACTGGGTTAAAACAACCCAATTGGTTAGTCCATGTTCAACCCAACTTGGGTTGTTGTTAACCAAGCATTTTTTAGAGTGCAAGCACACCAAGTAAACTGTTAGCACACTGTAAGCACACTAAGCACACTGTGTACACCAAGTACACTGTTAGTACACTGTAAGCACACTGTTAGTACACTGTTAGTAAACTGTAAGAACACCGTAAGCACACTTTTAGTACACTGTTAGTAAACTGTAAGAACACTAAGCACACTGTGTACACTGCAAGTACACTGTTAGTACACTGTTAGTACACTAAGTACACTGTAAGCACACTGTGTACACTGTTAGTACACTGTGAGCACACTGTTAGTACACTAAGTACACTGTAAGCACACTGTGTACACTGTTAGTAAACTGTAAGAACACTAAGCACACTGTAGGTACACTATAAGTACACTGTTAGTACACTAAGTACACTGTAAGCACACTGTGTACACTGTTAGTACACTGTAAGCACACTGTAAGAACACTAAGCACACTAAGTACACTATAAGCACACTGTGTACACTGTTAGTACACTGTTAGTACACTGCAAGTACACTGCAAGAA
This sequence comes from Gobio gobio, assembly GCF_949357685.1. Lineage (NCBI taxonomy): Eukaryota > Metazoa > Chordata > Actinopteri > Cypriniformes > Gobionidae > Gobio > Gobio gobio. Next base: position 42,732,280 of record NC_137109.1, read on the forward strand.
CACTAAGCACACTGTAAGTACACTGCAAGAACACGAAGCACACTGTAAGTACACTATAAGCACACTGTGTACACTGTAAGCACACTGTAAGTACACCGTAAGCACACTGTGTACACTGTAAGTACACTGTAAGCACACTGTAAGCACACTGTTGTTAGTACACTGTTAGTACACATACTGTAAAACAAAGTGCAAAGTGTCATTATTTGTATTAATAACATGAACATGTTTGTTTAATTACAAAATGCTAACTATAATATAATACATTTGTTCAAACAGTTAAATGGATAGTTTACCCAAAATTTTAAATTCTATCATCATTTACTGACTCACAGTTGTTCCAAACATGTATGAATTTATTTCTTCTCCTGAACAAAAAAGATATTTTGAAGAATACGGGTAACCAAACAGTTCCACACAGGCTTGGAACACCCAGAGGGCTTTAAAAAGGTAAACGCATCTTCTCCACAGACCCCAAAGGGTTGAAAACTACACTACCATTCAAGTTTGGGGTCAGTAAGACTTCTTAAAGCTACACTGTGTGATATTTTCCCCCATCTAGCGGTGAAAAGGTATATGACCATCCAGTGAATATTAGTTTCTCTTCCTCTCAATACCGATTTCGTTTTAACTCCTACAGTGGCCGATTTAGTCCAAGATTAACATGGCTTCCAGTTCGACCTCGTCCACATTCGACACGGTGCCATCGAGTGTTAAAACGCGAAAGGCAAAGCTTGAATTTACGGGTATGTCCCTCTTTGGCTGATGTACTTGGAGGATGGAGGGGCAACATGGCGACCCGCATTCGAACCCCTCACCCGTATGTATTTTCAATGGCATATTATAAACTTAAGAGAATACTTTATTATTTGAAAGAAGTAAATATACATTAATGAGCACATATATTTTTGAAAGAACTAAGTGTTTTTAGCTAAGAATAAACTAAAAAAGTTACACAGTGTAGCTTTAATGATTATGAAAGAAGTCTACTATTTAATAAAAAATACAGTAAAACAATACTATTATTTCAATTTAAAATACTTTTTCTATTTTAATATATTTTAAAGTCTAATTCCTGAGAATTTTCAGCATCATCACTCCAGTCTTCAGTGTCACATGATCCTTCAGAAATCATTCTACACAGAAAAAAAAGTGTCAGAATTGTTACTTTAGGGGTACATTGTTGTACCTTTTTGTACCTTAGAGTACAAATACGTATCTTAAGGCAGGGGTTTTCAAACTTTATGATGCCAAGGACCCCCAAATATGATGAACCTTTTATGAGGGACCCCCTTCCTAAAATCCATCTATATATTTTTTATGTATGGAAAAAAAAAATCATTTAAACTGCTTAACAGATAAAAAGTTAGTGTGACATTATAAATACAATATATTTCCAAAATGAAATTTGCCATACGTAATGTAGGACGTTTAAACTTGAAGAAGAACATTTTCAATTAAAAATTATTTGTATAAGCAACTTTCACAATAATTGTATGTAAGCATCTTACGTTCTGTGTTAAGAATACTGCCTTACAACCAAAGGGGACAAAGGGGACTATAGTGAGAAAAACTCACTAGAAAGATACAATTCTGGAAATGTATACGGCAAGAAAGGTGAGAAATGTTTAGAAATGAAACCGTTAGAATGTTCGGTAGACTTTATCCATTTTTGCTTTGTCTTTATTTTATTTTTTCATTTTCTGGGGACCCCTTAGAAACTTCGGGGGGTCCCCGGACCCCAGTTTGAAAACCCCTGCCTTAAGGTACTATGAACTTTTTTGAACACAGTTTTGCTGAGTATTCTGAAGTATTCTCACGTAAATGTCTTTGCTGAATAAAAGGTTTTCATTTCATTCAAAAAAGTATGTAGTATGTTTACTGTGCACAATTTTATTTATGTGTGAAACACCTGAATGGCCAACTACAACTGCTAAAAGTGCAGTGAACAAAAGACATATTTTTAGACAAAAACACACAAAAGAGCACTGTATACTGTGTAATGTATGCAAGTAAGTACTCCACTCCCGCCTGAATAGCTGGTTAAAAACTACTTAAAATGATAAATCAACGTCAATTTTAGAATGGAATACCTGTTCTTCCCGTGTATTACTTTGTAATCTGACGTTAACCAAATTTTGCCAGATGCCAGCGTTTTTTTAAGCATAAAATTATTAGCAAACAGAATTACCTAAACCTGACTTGGCTTGTATTGTGTGCAAGGGAATTAACTGCTGGGAAAACATTTCAGTAGTTGTGCAGCCTCCCCACTGCCGCCTCCTTAAAAAGGTAATCATATCTGTGCTTCAGTGGGTTGTTCTGCAGTTGGAAAGATGGGAGTGTTTGCTGGCAGCCTGCTACATCAGCAATCTTCAAGCTGCTGAATTTATGGCCATGATTTTGAAAGACACTTCCTTCCAGAGAGAGAGAGAGAGAGAGAGAGAGAGAGAGAGAGAAGCAGTGTGTGTATTTCTGACACAAAGCAGATTTTCTTATGAATCCACATAATTTCATGTGCCCTCTCTCGTTGTGGCCTGCAGCTTTATGGCTGAGTACCCAGAGACAATCACATCCAAAATTATTCTAATCAATTGTGTCGGTGGGTAATGGGATTTGTGAAGGTTGTCTCTGTGGCGTGCTGATTTTTGGGTGGTAGAGATGTCTGCGCTCACTGCTGGGAGAGACCCGGTGGCTGCATTGTGAAGAGAGACTGCGGAGGCGTATTCAGGCCTATTTAGACGCTCCGTGGACTGACAGCTAAAAGCTACGAGGAAACGCTCATCCAAAGCTACTGAACTCTGGGGCAGAGTCAAAGCTGTGCATATGGGACATATCACTGAGCATTATGCACTGTCCCGCATCGTAGTCCACTCCTGTACACACAAGTGGGGTCAATGGAAGGGCAATTCAAGAATAAAGGTGCATGTTTTTAACAGTCCAAAAACTTTGTGAAGAAACTGCTGACAAACTATTTCTGACACCGTATCTGACATAACCTCCTTCTGGAGATGAGGGGGAAAGTGCTTCACAAAGTAAATACTGCATCTAATACAACAAATAATGTATAAAAATATGATATATATATATTACAGTTTATAAATATGATCCTCCAGAAATCATTTTAATATGCTGATTTTCTGCTCAAGAAACTTTTATTATTATTATTATTATTATCAATGTTAAAAACAGTTCTGGATTCTTTAATGAATGAAAAGAACAGCATTTATCTGACAGAGAAAGATTGTGTACATTATACACTACTAGAAATTAAAGAAATTAATACTTTTATTTTGCAAGGATGCATTCAATTTATCATAAGTGACAGTAAAAACATTTATAATGTTACAAAAGATTCTATTTCAAATAAATGCTGTTCTTTGTCTATGAACTTTCTATTCATAAAATAATCCTGGAAAAAAACATTGTTCTCAACATAACAAGAAATATTATCATTAATAATAATAATAATAATAATAATAATAATAATAATAATAATAATAATAATAATAATAATAGGGGGAAAAATACATTTTTAAATATGTCCAAAAAGAAAACAGTTATTTTATAGAAATATTATCATTAATAATAATAATAATAATAATAATAATAGGGGGAAAAATACATTTTTAAATATGTCCAAAAAGAAAACAGTTATTTTATATCAATGCTATTTCACAATATATATTTCTTAATCAAATAAATGCATCCTTGGTAAGCGTCTTCTTTAAAAAAACAAAACACTGATCCCAAACTTTTGAACGGCATATAAATATATAATTCTAAGAGTGAAAAGTCATTGTGTGGTTACTAGTAATGTATGTATACTTAAAAAAAATAAATGAATCAACAATACAAGTGTTTGAGTAATTGTATTGGAAAAGATGCTGCAATGAACAGAGGAAAGTTAATAACACATTTGTGTTAAGGTTAAGAGGTCATAAAATCATTCTTGTGTAAAGTGTTGCATTTAAATTTACCTCTGTTTTAGGCAAAGTTCTTGGTTGTTGTTGTTTTTCACGGTATTACTATTTTTAGCCCTTTATTTGCCCTTCATTAGTGCGAACAAAAATGCACAGGAAGTTTCACTCTCTTTGACTCAATCATGACAAATACGATCACACTCACATCCTCACACTCTTTGCTTGCTTTGTTTGGACTAAACGAGAGTGAGATTGTCAAAGGAAATGATTAAATTAGAATCATCCCCAAGCCCAAAATCACACTGACAATTAAAACAGGGCTGTCAATTACCATTATGCCAGCCTGCGTCACTCTAATTAAGCCGTCTTCTAATTGTTCATCACACTCTTAATCACCAGAGCCGCAATAAACACCCCCATTGCTATCAGCGGAGATGTTACTTAAGACAATCTACACATCTCAGGACTACAGGTGTCTGGTCCAGTTCATTTCATACAAATATAGCTCCATTATTCCGACGTGACTTCCGAGCATCGCTAATGCCGCTCAGGAGTCATCGGCAACATGTCTTGACATGTTTTGTGCGAGCGCTCTTGACTGATGACTCTGTCAATACGACATGATACCGTGCAAGCAGGAGGGTGGCCGAGCTGCAGGAAGTGGCATTTCATCAGGGCTTGTTTTATGACAGCTGGTCAATCGTGAATGACTGAGCGCATGCAAACAGGAATCGCTCCTGCGTCTCGGTATCGACGATGCATTAAGTATGTCTGCTGGAAGTGACTTTGTCATGGTTTAAAAGGACTTATGATATCATAACTGAAAGTTGTTGCAACAAGAGATGATGGGGGCTGGGTTTGTGCCTGTAGCATGTGTGCTCCAGGTGCAGAAAATAACATGAAAAAAAAAAGTTGAAGTGTCTGTAAAACTGTAAAAGCCTTCAGAGTTTACTCTTTACTGAATCATGGAATGTAGTTTCTGTGAAAAATAAATAAATAATAAATATTTATATATTTTTTTACATTTTATGCATTTCATTTATGTATGTATGCAGTTTATGAGAGGAAAAAATATGAAAACAAACAAGCATATATATATTTAAGAAAAATCTATTATATTTATATATAAAATATTTATATGTATATATAATATAAATTATATTAATGTATATACAGTATATACATGCAAATATTTCTTAAATATATACATGAATGTGTTTGTATTTATATATACATAATAATTATACAGAGTACACACAAATATATTATGTAAACACAAACTTTTATTTTGGATGTGATTAATCGCGATTAATCTTTTGACAGCCCTAATATATATGTATATATTATACATATATATATGTATATATTATACACACATACATACATACATACATACATACATACATACATACACACATACATACATACATACATACATACATGCATACATGCATACATACATACATGCATACATGCATACATGCATACATGCATACATGCATACATGCATACATGCATACATACATACATACATACATACATACATACACTCACATAAACTGCATAAATACATCTTTTACAAATACATTTTTAAAAATAACTTAATTTAATCATGCACGCCATGTAACAATGATGGGAATTATTCAACTTCTTATTAAAAATAAGAATAAAAATATGCAATATACTTTATCCAGACTCTTGCATTGTCAATGCATGATCTTGACCAAAAATGAATGCACCTCTTGATGGAAATAAATGCTGTGATTTTATTTCAATCAAGAGGCATTCATTTTTGTTCCAGATCTTGTATTGACAATGCAAGAGTCGAGCACTCTGTAAAGTCTCCTCCAGCACATCCCAAAGACTTTCAATGAATTTAAGGTCTGGATATATTATAAGTATATTGGACTCAGAGATGCCAATTCATGTGTGAAAATGATCCTTCATGCTCCCTACCAACCATTCTTTCACAGTTTGAGCCTGATGATTCTTGACATTGTTATCCTGGAATATGGCCATGATGTGTCTTCCTACATGGTGGTTTAAGAAATGAAAAGCTACACACTCCAACAATTAGGGATAGAAGAACTGTTGCCAAACATATAAAATACTAGAAACAATGATCCAATCATTGACTCGTAAGGATTTGCCTATTTAAATCCAAACAGTGATGTATAATTTTTTTTTCTCCCTCAAATAAACTGCAAACAAATTTATTACAAATAAAATAAATAACTTAATTTAACCATGCAAGCCATGTAACATTTTCCTCGAAAATTAATAAAACAAATTATAAATAACTTAATATAACTATGCAAGCCATGTAACAATAATGGGGAAAATAATAGTAGTAATATTAATAATAATAGTAAAATAATAATACATACAATTCAAATATGAATAAAAATGATAAATAATTAAGAATAAAAAATAAATAAGAATATGCAATATATATATATATATATATATATATATATAAAAAAATGGTTTATAAAATTATATTACAAATGCAGATGAAACCTGCATGATCCAACACATTAAGCTGTAGTGCTGCTCACTGAAACCCTAAAAATCAAAATCAATCAATTTTATATCACTTAATATAACAAAAGTTACACATGCTTTGTGGTTTTAGACAAAGTATATTATATTATATTATCCACTTAATGTGCCAACAACTGGCAACGGCTGCAACAAAATGCAGGATGTTTCATTCCGTAAGCAAGTTTCTCTTCCTTCCTATCCACCTGCTTTTTTTCACCCACTATCCTCCTTGGACTTATCAGAGCCTCCCTAGTGCAACTTTTTATCATGTCTAACAGATGTATTGAAGAGCCAATCACTAAAGTTGCCTACAGACCGGGCTTGTGTTCCCTCTGCCCTGCTCAATAAATGAACAGACATCCATCACACTTTAATTGACACAGTTAATCAGCTTTTATAATTGGATGGATACTGCCTGATTCCACACGGCAGTATTCTGCCTCCGCAGCACCTCGTCTCTGCCCCGCTTTCAAGCGCTCTCTCTCCCCTCGCCTTGACACGGAGGCGGGGGAGAGAGAGGCATCCGATCTGCTTTCGGCATCAGATTCCCACATCCTTGCTCCCTTTTTGCTGTAATCAACACAATACAGAGCGGGCGATGTTCCTGCTGTTCCTGAGGCTGATGTAAGGTGTGTCGAAACACAGGTTTCTGGAGATGTAACAGAGTGGGCTCCGAAGATCTTGTGCTGTCTAACAGCGGGGCGTCAGGCCTGACCTGAGGGGACCAAACTCCGCCTGTGGGTAAATCTCAGAGAGTGCCTCCCTTCTTCTCATGGTGGGATACAGCATACAACCTGCAATTTTCCTATCATGGCTGACAGAAACAGGTTGACATTTTAGGAGACTGTCAGGAAGATTCAGAGTTGAAGTTCATGCTAGGTCTTTGGCCTTGTTTACACCTGGTGTTAAGATGCTTTTTGATTGATCGGATCACAAGTAGACACATTCCGGTTTGCAGCTGGTGTTTTAATCCTTCTCTTTTTCCCACCTTCAACCACTTCTGTCCTGATTTCATCCAGGAGAGGGTATATGGGTGGGTAAATGTATGGGCTTTTTTACAGATATTTTGATCTAATGGATGGAATAAGCTGGTCGCAATGTACATATGAACGTGACCAGAGATGACGGAAAAACACATGGTGGGCAGCAGCTTTCATTTTTTGCTCTGATAGATGCCAGACCACGGCAAACGTGTGTTAGAAATCAGGAATAGTTTAGTATAGTATAGTTTTTCATCTTCAAACCAAATTTGGGTCTTCAGCCGTCAAAGTCTTCAAGTGTAAATCCCGTCTGGCTAGGGCGCTTCCCGTAGTGTTTACACATTAGGTCAGTAGGCTGAGAGTGGGCCGTATTTTGTGGCTGTTTGAACAGATTCCATCACAAGAGCATTTTACAAAGCAATCCGGTCTTTCGATTACCGCTGGAAGTCGTCGAAAGTGGACAAGCTCAAAACATCTTAGACCCCGTTTACACCTGTATTTAAAGTCATCCACATGTGATTGGATGGACAAAACGCATCTTAATATCAGGTGTAAACAGGGCCTGTATTGATAAAACACACTCTCAGAAATAAAGGTACAAAAGCTGTCACTGGGGCGGTACCTTTTCAAAAGTTATACTTTTGTTTCTTTTAGGTACTAATATGTACACTTTAGGTACCAATATGCACCATTTAGGTACAAAAGTCAAGTCAAGTCAAGTCAACTTTATTTATATAGCGCTTTTAACAATGTAGATTGTTTCAAAGCAGCTTTACAGTGTTAAACGGGAAAATAATGCAGCATAATTTTATTCAGCTGTATAGCCATTCTGGAGAAAACGCTGATGTCATCAGTTCATTTCAATTATCATACAGTGACAGTGTGGGCTTTAGATCAATAAATAGATCAGTAATTTAGTTTAAATGGTTAATTTAGTTTATTAATTAGATTTATTTCGATGTTTAGTTGAAAAATTGAGTGTCCCCAACTGAGCACGCCAAGCCATAGGCAACAGTGGCAAGGAAACAAAAACCCCATTAGGTGACCTATTACAAGTGTACCTTTTGAAAAGGTACCGCCCCAGTGACAGCTTTTGTACCTTTCTTTCTGAGAGTGCATGTGCATATGTTATCGGGAAGCATTTATTACCGAAAGGTGGAAACTCTAACGCCGTAGTTATTTGTGGAAATTTATGAGAGGATAAGTATAATGTGGAGGTCTTAAGCCTTGTTCACACTTTCGCCTGGCTCCACAGCCCAAACGACGAGGCGTTTATACTTGACGCGCTCACCATTGTACTATTCCTTGAAACGACAGAGGGTGACTCGGAGTAATTGTTCTTTAAACCATCAGGAAACAGCGGTGAGAAGAAGTTGAAGAATGTACACAGGTGACGATATTTATTTTAGTACAATTCAGCAAAAATCACACTACAAAAGAATTGTGTAAAACTCAGTAAACCTTGAGATTATTACTTGTGACATGTGAACAAAATGTATGTACACATGTATACAACTAAATTAACGATCTCTTAAATATTTCCTAATTTCACTAAACATTTTAATTTAGTTTCGTTAAATTTTCTTATTAAACATGGATCTTTATTTTCAATAAAAGGGCTTATGCTTTTGTAGGCTCATTTTGTAAATATAAGCAACTAATTTGAACGTGCAAACTGGGTGCCTGTGTGATGAGATGTCATGCTCGGCTAGATTCGCCTAGAACTCGTGCATCTTCGGATGCTGAGCCGCGCGAAAAGATACAAAAAATGCGCTGCACACCACCACGTGAAATGGGGTCTCGTGCACTCAATGAGCACTACTGCCCACTTCTCGATGAAGTAATTTTTGCCGTGCGTACCCTCGTGCTTGTGCGGACGTGCCGAGTACAAACAAGCCTTTAAAGTGTAAAAATAAAAATACTGTAATCATTTACTCACCATTATATGTGAATAAAAGCCTAAATTAAAGTTCATCATTTAAAGTGATCGTGTCTCTTCAGAAGTCTTGGATTAAACCTCTAGATTCAAATGGATTTATTTTACAATCTCTTTATGCATGTTTTGAAACATCAGAGTTTTGTTTTAGGGTGCTTTCACATCTCTAGTTTGGTTCATTTGGTCCGAACCAAGGGGGAAAAAAATTATACATTGTAGCATTTTTCAGCTTTTTTGGTTCCTTTTCACACCACACGGATTGCTTTGGTCCGAACCAGTTGAAACGAACCAAAATGCAGTCACATGACAACATCCACATCACTCATTGGCCATGGCGTATTTCCTAAACTGCAACTGTGCGGGCTGGTTTTGTCCCTGGCCATAATCTATTACATTGTTTGTAAACACCACAATATGCAAACAATACATTTCTATAATGAAGCGCGAATGCGGCTTGAAAACAACGTTCTAATGCACTGCAAACGGCGAGCACGCATCGCTCGTCACTTCAAGCGAATATCGCGCTGTTCTTGTGAGTTTTCAAAAGTTGGGACCTAATATGGTCATCACACCAAACTACTCCTCACTACTCCAACTTTGTCCGCGAGCTGCCATGCTAAAAGTGCAAACTGTCAACAAACACTTCCTCATCACATAATGCACAGCACAGCTGACTACGGCAGCTGGTTTAGTCCAAAAATGATCAGTACTTTTTGCAGTTGGGTCTGATCGAAGTCGGATCACGTTCTCACCACAAACAAACCCCTCCAGAGTTCGTTTGAAAGCGTACCGAGTTTGGTCCGCTTTTGGTGCGCACCCGAGTGCGATTGCTGCTTTCACACCTGACCAAACGAACCGCACCAAAGGGGAAAACGAACTCTAGTACGATTCAACCGAACTAAATGAGGCAGGTGTGAAAACACCCTTAACAGACTTTCAATAGAGGGACAGAAATCTCTCAGATTTCATTAAAATATCTTCAATTGTGTTCCGAAGATGAACGAAAGTCTTATGGATTAGTGCCGACATAAGGGTGCGTAAATGATGACAGAATTTTCATTTTTGGTTGAACTTTAAGGCAATCAAAAAGTCTAAAATGCAATCTTTTGTATCTTATCACACTGGTAAATCAATTACAATCCTTGCAGTAGGTATTACTGAATTAGTCCCTCAGCATGAAAGACAGAGTAGATTTGCATTTAAAGGTTAAAACGTTATTTCCATTATTGCTAAATGGCTAAAAACAAGGTGCTTTTAAATGTCTTAATTTACTCTGTTCCACAAATTAGCCTGATTATCAGTGCAGGCTGCATTAATTCAGCAACATGAATTTTCCTTCCCATCATCACTTTTTACCCAGCAACACCTGGGTGTAATTTCACCAGGTGGCGATGCGCCAAACTGTTAATTATCCTGACAAGATGAATGAAGGTTATGAGGCATTATGCAGCATTCACACTGTAGTTATCCACTGATTTGTGAAAATCAAACAATAGACACCTGCAATAAAATACTGTTTGGTGACTGATTTTGGATCAACACCCTTGTCCATCCTGGAACAATATTCCCATCAGCCAATCAGCTGTCAGCTCAATGCTAGTCTTTAGAAACATCAAAATAGACAAATAATGATGCATCAAAATGTATTTTAACTGGAAATCCAGGGTTAAAAAAATAAATACCTGGCATAAATTGCTTGTATTGGTAAAGCATTGGTATAAAATTTACTTATTCTTTACTATATTTTATATTTAGCAAGTCAGTATTGCTATATATGATAAAAATATAATATGTTTTACTATTTAATATATTTTTAAAGAAATATAACACATAAAAAGATAGTTACATACAAAAAGATGCTTATAAAGTCATTATAAAAGTGCTCTACGCATACAGTTAGAAAATATTTAAATCATTCCAGAAACATCACAGCAGGCTTTGGTGTAATGGTCAGAAGTTAATTATATTTATGGAGACCTATGAGATTCATAATTAAAACTGAGCTGCAACAGATACAGCCAGTATGAATAATTTCCTTCTCACACAAACTTTTTGCCAAAAGCAAAATTTCTTGTTTCACTTTTGCAATTTCCATCCAAATCAGTACATGAAATCACAGATAATTATTACAATAATAATGAGAACTCACAAATTATTTGGAAAGCTAATCCCGTCCAACAAAGCTTTGGATGTGAATGTCATTTTAGGACTAAAAAAAAAAGTTTATTTAGAAATTTGTCCTACTTCACAAAAAAGTGATTCTGCTTATTTTGCATGCATGATGGAACTTCAACAGTGTTTCAACCTGTCCCCGACCACATCCACTGCACAGAGTAAACAGTCATTCAGATGCTCTTCATTTCACACAGCTGCTTTGGATTTATGTGCTTTTCAACTTGCATTTAACCCATAGCAGGTGCTCTAGGGCTAATCTCCTCTTGAATTACGAGGACACTAAATGCTACTTTTATTTCAATGAGTTTCCTCTAACAACTAATTAAACCCTCCGAAGAAGTAGAAAAAAAAACATATTTCCTGTGCAGCAGAGTAGCCAAAGCAGGCAGGATTTTCTGCTCATTACAGTATAAAGCAGGACTATTGTCTAGCGAGAGACATCTGCTGAGAACAGATTGGGACAAGATTTTTTCTGTGGCCTGCCTTCCAAGTTTTAGGGATTTTTGCCTATTCAGTGGGCCTGTAAACGTGGGCTTAAGAGTTTGAGCTAGCACGTGTGTAAATGACGTGTGGGAGGGCTCAGATTAAAATGTGCAAAACCCTAAAGAACGAGGGAAAGGACTCGACTGGCTGGGGCTGTTCCACCCCCCTTTGACCCCGACGCAACAGTGTCCTGGAAGGGGACTATGTTAACAGGACACTCACAGCACACCAGAATTACGATGCCAATCCCGACACTTTGATCCGAGAGGATGCGAATACAAGCCCATCTGCTTGGCCGGACCCCCAACTGAGCAAATTTCCCCATGGCTGCCATCTTACCATCTTCTGTGCTTTTAATTTGAGCAATATGGGCCAATTAATAACATCCCGAGCGCAGCGCAACCTCCCAGAACAGAGAGACGTAAACATCTAATGATAATAACTAGGCCTTGGGTTTGGCCGGAAGGTTGCAATATTCAGTATTTTCATACTTTTGTTGTTGCCGGTTGCGTTTGGCAATTTGTGCACGTAAAATCTCAACTCTGCAAAATATGCTGGAGTGGTTTGATATGATGCTATGATTGGACATGCCTCCATGTGGCCCTTAGTAGAAAAGCTAAAAATTCTAGAAGTTTATCGACTCACAGCATGGGGAATGCAAAACTCTTTACTCTTGACCTCTACTTCTGCACATACTAATGTGAGTGTTTGTTGACATTCTGCCTCCCTTTATCTCTGTCGATGATCCGTATCAGCCACAGTCGTGGCCGCAGCGAGATCAAACGGAATCGCGTGTGAAGACGAGTCCCTGATTTCTACTGGGAGTGAAACAGCCCCAAATTAACCGTTAATAAAGAACAAGTGCTCGCTCATCACGTTTCATGATAACCAGCGGGTAAAATACAGTGCAAGACATTAAAAGCACAGCTCCTTTCTGTTGTTCTGCGTTCTCTATAGGAGATCTTTAAAATGCAGTTCTTCACTGGCAATATCAAACAAAGAGCTTTGGATGACAGACAGGGTGAATAATTCAACTGTGACATGAACTAAACATTTTACTTTACAAGTTACTTAACATTATTTATGTTCATAATCGAATGAGCTTAAGTAAGTAAGAGTTACTCTTAGCATGGAAACAAGCCATTTTGTTCAAAGAATTTATTCAATTCAAAAGTGATTTTTTAAAATATAATTTATAGGATTATTTAAATATCTTAGGGAAGAACAAGAAAGTATTTTTTCAAACTGTTTAAATCGCACTCTGAGCCACACTAGAAAACGTTACCTCACTACATTATGTCACCATTTATTCACATTTGTATCAATTTATTTAATATATACAATGGTACAATGGTTCATGGTTTCCACAAAAATATTAAGCAGCACATTTATTTTTAACATTGATATTAATACGAAATATTTATTGAGCACCGAAATATCTCTGAAGGATCACATGACACTGAAGACTGGAATAATGAATTTGAAAACTTTTACCATAACAGAAATTTTTTTTTTTTTTTTTTTAATTATTGTAATAAAATTTCACATTATTTTTGTTTTTATTGTATTGTTGATCATATAAATGCAGTATTGGTGAGGACAAGAAAAAAAATTGTACCAACCCCAAACTTTTGAACGGTGGTGTATTACAAATATAGTACACTAACAAATCAATTAATTCCAATTTAAGCATGTGTAACTTTTGCTGGCACAATGAGTCACAATGAGCAGATTTCTATTTAAAAAAAACCTTCAAAATTATGTATGATTTGTTGGAATCAGAAAAAAAAGCTGCGCTATTTGAAGTCGATAGAGCAGCAAAGTAAATTGAGAAAAATCTAGTTAAGTTTTCTGAAGGTTCCAAAACAAAATCGCCTAGCAACAATACCTTAAAATCCCTGTTAATACCACCAAATTTGACACACACCAATATAGAGATGGGCCAAAAACTTTTTTTTCTCCATGATACCATAATTATTTGATTTACATTAATGAGACAGACAGCCGATATATTAAGACCTACTGTATCACACATATCAATATAATGATACACATCAGATGTTTTTCCCTAAAAGTTAATCATACATGATTTAAAGACTAAACAGATAATGTTCGCGTGAATACTTTAATTTTCTGTATGTGTGTATATTGAGGCGTCTGAGAGGCGACTTTGTGCGCATGCTTTGGACGTGCCAGTCAGCGCGAGTAAGATCATCTTGTTAACATCAGCATGAGTTTGAAAATCACATTTTATTGGTTCAGACTCATGCCATCGAGAATTCTCAAAGAATATTCACAAAGTTGGAATGCTGCGCTTTACAACGATACCAAACCAAACAGTCATCGAGAAGCGAGTAGAGAAGAACAGCAATTTTGCATGGATTATTAAATCAAAGGAAATATTTAGGAAGGTTCACCTCTCACAGAAAACATACAAATACAGATCATTTTAGATGTTTAGCTACTATTGTTTAGCATTGAGATCTCTAGTAGACAAGGGCACAATGAAAAATGTATTTTTCAAACCTCACATTCAACTAAAATTGGCATTTTTCACTTGTTTTGTCTGTAGCTTGTAATACCCTGTGCGCATTTCGACTCATTTTGCCAGCACAGGTCACATTTCACATTCCAAAACAAACAATTCATAATATAAAATCATTTGTTACGTTTTTCTCTACACTCAAAGTGCTTTACATATGGAAGTGAGGAATCTCCTCAACCACCCCCAATGACGCGACGGCTGCCATATTGCACCAGAACGCCCACCACACACCAGCTTATTGGTGGAGAGGAGACCGAGTGATGAAGCCAATCAATATATATATATGGCCATAATTAGGACATGATGATGGACAGAGGTCAATGGGTAAGTCATATTTAAAGCAGGATTTTTTTTCTAGTATTTCACTTTCTAGTATTCACTTAGCACAAAGACTTTTGAGTTGAGCGCACACATAAAACTCTTAGCTCGAGAAGCTCTTCCACCCACAGTAAGTCACCCAGAACCATCCTGAAATCACACAAAGCTTTGACATCTCCACCACCTACCCTCTGGCATTAGTTTGAACCAATCGTTTCTCACGGAAACAGTTGATAACGGCCACCAGATGCTCTGATATGAAAAACAACCATCAGAAGAACAGCAATACCACTGCTGCTCCCGAGGACGCAGATGTCGATGCTGCTGTGGAGCTATGGAAACGGCGGCTACAGGACTGAGAAGTTTAACATCATTAAAAGAACAGAAGAACAACAGGAACGGGAAAGGTTGTGTGAGGGAAGAAGAGCTGGAAAACAAACAGAGAACGGGAACCCAGGGGGGCATCAAGACCTTGGACAACTCGAGATTCTCTGATCTGGAAAAGTGACCTTCCGGCAAAAAACACGACCCAACTCTACACACAAACCCTGCCTGCTACACTAAACAAATGCTTTAATGCAGACCTCCAAGGTGCCCTTTCTTCATTCTTCCCACATTGTCTAGTGGTTAATGGACTCTCACTGATGCATCCCAAGCTTCACATCGCATTTAGTGTGATCAATAAAGGAAGTCTGTTCATCAATCTATTAATCAAGGACCAGAGGTGGTGGTACTCACTCTGAGGGCATTGCTCGCTGGTACAGTTGAGGGACTGAAGATCCAGGCCCTGGCAGTCCTTCCCACCGGTGCCGGGCGTAGGTTGGGTACATTCTCTACTCCTCCACATGGTACAGTCTGCTCCGCATGGCGACCACTTACTCCATTCGCTCCAACCACCATCCACTGAACACACACATGCACACACAAGACATAGAATTAGCAATCCATTACACATTAGGGTGGAAACATACTAAACACTTAGTCAAAGCATAGCAAGCACAAAGTCCTGTTGCACATACATAATGTGCAGTAACTACCTCACTACTCAAGGGGGTGATCGAGTCACCTTGCTACTCATGTAGCTAGCTATAAATATTTTGACATTATTTGACATTAGCTGATCACTTCTCAGCAACACCCATGTTCTGTAATATGTATGCACAAACTCCACATACCTGCCCTCTGCTCATGTCAATCACACACATACAGAGTTTTTGACAATGCATTGTATTAAATATGAGTGCTGTCATACTGATGGATGCAATGCCCGTTTCTATATTCAACTACATGATGCAGAAGCACTGTCTCTGGAGCTGCAAAATTTCACATATGCATGCACATCGAACACCACTAAAAACACTATACTTAGCTTTTTAGCTGCATTTGATACTGATTCAAGTACATTTTCAACACTTTTGTAGCATTTTATTCCCCCTTAAATCCAATTATGTGTTAGTAAATGTTTTTTAAATAAAAAAATAGTCAAACTGTAATTCTGTTTTACATGACCAATCTCCACCCTCTCTCTAAAGATAGATGTCTTAAAGGTACAGTAGCAAACAATAGTTTAACTGTGGCATTAAACATTGTTCTACTGTTTGCCCTTAAGAATATACACTACCGTTTACAAATATGGGGTCAGTGAGATCTTTTTAATGTTGTGCTTACCAAGGATGCATTTATTTGTTTAAAATACAGTAAAAACAGAAATATTGTAAAATATTATTACAATTTAACCCTTTCACATGTAAATTTAAAATATTGTGGCTGACCCCCAGCATGAGTTTTTCATGGCGACCGTTATTTAGAATGTATCACTTTATTGTTTCCATGGTAACGCGTCACTGCTTTTCATGACACACCGCATTCACAATAGTGCTGTATGACTGATGATCTCCTTTTATTTAATTTTTCCTTTTTTATTATTATTAGTATGAAATATCTGATATTCCGATTGTCAAATATGGGCAAGCGGATGTGTTTTGTTTAAACACCTTTATAACGTTAGCGTTAGTTAAGCTATATGTGCGATGGGCGCATATACAACACGTGAATTCATCCACTTCTCCCAAAATACATGAAGAGTAAGAGGCCGGTGAGCTGGGAGAAGAAAAGGGTAAACTTTAAAGTTACTTACACTTACTTATGTGTATCTGATATGAATAAAATGTGTTGTCTAATTATAATGGAAAAGATTATTATTGTCGCTTCCATAGACATCAGTGTGTATTTTACAAACTCTAAATGCATGGTTGTGCTGGTACTTATGTATATTTAAATGTCTGAAACCTAAAATAAGCATTATGCTGTGCCAGCCAAAGCGCAAAAGTACATTTGAATTTAGCAGTTGATCACGTGATTTACTGAATGTCCTAATCACACCGGTGTGATCGCATTCTCCAGGGACCAGCCAAGACTGATCACACCGATGTGATTGTACGTGTGAAAGGATTAAAATAACTTTTTTCTAATTTACTATATTTTAAAATGTTATGTATTCCTGTGATACAAAGCTGCATTATCAGCATCATTAACCTAGTCTTCAGTGTCACATGATCCTTCAGAAATCATTCTAATATGCTGATTTGGTGCTCAGATAAAATTTCTCATTATCATCAATGTTGAAAACAGTTGTGCTGCTTAATATTTTACTATATTAACATTCTAAATGTCTTTACTGTCACTTTTGATCAATGTAATGCATCCCTGCTGAATCAAAAAAGTATACATTTCTTTCTTTTTTTATCTTAATCTGGGTTGGCCATGTTGTAAATGTGGGCAGCCATTTGATGGTTCTCTCAATGGTTGTGACTTCAAAACTATGCATAGCACGTGCAACTCAGCTTCCATGAATGGCCTGGGTGGAATGAAAAAGGAGCTTAGCATCTGCAGTGTTAGAGTATGTCTACAATAACCCGATTACAATTTCAAGTGTGGAAAGCCCATACAAGGATAAAAGGCAGGTGGAAAATTCTGTATGTGTTTGTGCCTAGTGTAACAACACTCAAATGTCCCATTTCCTCCCAAGCCGCGGAAGACGCATTTTATTTCCATTTCTCATTCTCAGCTGGACCAGAGGCCATTTTGGAAGTCTTATTCAGGCTGACGTTGTGCCAGGTTGGGGAAGGTTACTACAGGGCTAATGTGAGCAGCTCTGGTAATGAGCTCTCTAGGGGCGCTGAGCTGCGCCCTCACAGGACCAAGAGCAGAGGGTGAATTATGGTACTTGGATACAGAGTTACTGATGACTCCATTCGACAGACCCAAGATCAGACACGCTGGGCTGCTCATTAACCCTTGGCTTTGTAGCATATTCACTGTGCAGTTTTGCTCCGCTAACCCGACCCTGACAGTACAGTGAGGTCCCCGCTTGGCCAAACAACCAGCTAATAAAGTACTTGCGTGCCTTAGTGATAAGAAATATGAAAACTTCAGCCATCATAAATGACTGTGAATAAAGATGACAGTTAGTCATAGCCTGCCAGACGAAAGTGGCTTTTTCATATTTAAATATACAGAGAGATTATTAAGCAATGCCGAATGATATTCATCCTAACAAAGAACGTGTGGAGTGCATCTAAAAGACATGCTGACACAGCTTTTGATCAAACATTTGGCAGGGAGAGTGGCGAAGAAATAAAAGAATTGTCCTTGTTTGCCATTGAGTGGACACATTTGTGAGTGAGACAGGCTTATATCATCACACTAGCCTGACTGAACAGAGAATTGATGCTTAATGAATACATTACAATAAGAATCGCGTTTCTGGCTCTGATTCTCTGCATGCATTTTAAACGACAGGTGATAAGAGATCAACAGCTAAGAGATGGAGAAAAGACGCTTTCTTCTCTCTGAAAAACTGCACAAAGCGACTGAGAGGAACTCTCTTGACTTATTTGAGAAGAAATGAATTGCAGATAAAACACTAGCAGCAAAATAGACAGAGTCAACATGAAACACCATTCTCAACCCATTTGACTTTGATAACGTTGCATATTTTAAGATAAAAAAGGACCTTCAATTCTTAAAAGAATAGTGAAACTATTTAATCCCTTGGGAATTGATTGGATCAGGCAAAGTGGACATTCTGTACCATTCTGGACAAGTTTGAAGTCAATTGTGAAGGAATACTTCCACTTTTATGCTTGTGGCATCGTTTCCTGTGGCGACATGCTTAATATTGTGTTGTTTCTTCCATGTGTCACGACACTTTCAAAGTGAAATGTCCAATGTGAGTGTCACTAAAAGTGCGTTGAGTTTTATCCTGGCAACATTTTATTATGTTGGTTGCTGTACAAATCGCGGCAGTTTGGCTGAATGCCGCTAAAAAACATGATGCTCTATCTATAGCAAACAGGAGAGAAAAACAGCATTCCTGAAGCACCTATGCCAATTTACTTAGCTTGCTTCTACAAGTCTTTGATCTATTTTATCATGACTTCTGTTTTACTGGACTCATACCCGATGGCTCTGCATTGCGGATACAAGGCTGTACCAGGTGAGCTACTGGGCCAATTTACTACATTAGAAAAACAATACACATGGAGCTTGTTATGTGATACCAAAGTCAAAATGGATAAGTTTTGGAAAAAGTATTTTGAAGTCATAACATATTGCAAAATGAACCGTGCAGAAATAAAAGCTGTTTGTAAAAGTTGTCTCTAGTGTTCATTTCATTTCAGTCAACTCTATGTATATTTACTTTTTTTTATTAAGTTTTTCAAAAAATTTGCTATAGGCACATTTTACCAATGAGCCTGGGTTGCTTTTAAGGGTACTTCTGATCAAACATTTGGCAGGGAGAATGGTGTTGAACCTAAAGGTCAAAGTCCACCTTTGAACATCTCTGTCAAATATCTCATAATTTGCTATGCAGCGTTGCAGTGAACTTTATTACATCGAATTGTTATGGGTTAGTTCACCCAAAAATGAAAAAAAATTATCATCAATTACTTACCCTCATGTCGTTCCAAACCTGTAAGATTTTCAAAACAAATACACTTCAAAAAGTTCATAAAGGGATCGTAAAACTAATCAATATAAATTGAACGGTTTAGTTCACATTTTCTGATGAGACGATCACTTTATTTGATGAACAGATTTAATTTAGGCTTTTATTCACATAAACATTCATAAACGCATCACATTTTAAATAAAAAAAATTCAGGTCTCCAAATGAAAATTTTCTAGTGACCGATCACATCAAAATTTTTCAGGTGGCCAAATTGAATATCTGTGAATTGACGCAATTTAATTCACAGAAATTCAAGTTGGCCAACTAAAAAATTTAGATGTGATCAGTCACTAGATAATTTTCAATTGGAGACCTGAATTTTTATTTTACAGTGCAGTTGTGGTAAACATAGGCTCAAGCATATTCACTTGACGCGCAAGAACCAATGAGATTCATTCTTGAGTTGCACAACACGTTTGAGCTGCCGCAAGAACCAATGAGGTTCATACTCGTGTTACGCAGCACATTTGAGCTTCTGCAAGAACCAATGAGGTTCATTCTCGTGTTGCACAGCACGTTTGTGTTTCCACAAGAAAAAATGAGGTTAATTCTCATGTTACGCAGAACATTTGAGCTTCCGCAAGAACCAATAATGTTCATTCTCGTGTTGCACAGCACGTTTGAGCTTCCGCAAGAACCAATGAGGTTCATTCTCATGTTACGCAAAACATTTGAGCTTCCGCAAGAACCAATGAGGTTCGTTCTCAAATTACGCAAAACATTTGAGCTTCCGCAAGAACCAATGAGGTTCATTCTCAAGTTACGCAAAACATTTGAGCTTCCGCAAGAACCAATGAGGTTCGTTCTCGGGTTGCACAGCACGTTTGAGCTTCCGCAAGAACCAATGAGGTTCATTCTCGTAATACGCAGCACATTTGAGTTTCCTGCAAGAACCAATGAGGTTCATTCTTAAGTTACGCAGCACATTTGAGCTTCCGCAAGAACCAATGAGGTTCATTCTCATGTTACGCAGAACATTTGAGCTTCCGCAAGAACCAATGAGGTTCATTCTCGGGTTGCACAGCACGTTTGAGCTTCCGCAAGAACCAATGAGGTTCATTCTCATAATACGCAGCACATTTGAGCTTCCACAAGAACCAATGAGGTTCATTCTCGTAATACGCAGCACATTTGAGTTTCCTCAAGAACTAATGAGGTTCATTCTGATGTTACGCAGAACATTTGAGCTTCCTCAAGAACCAATGAGGTTCATTCTTGTGTTACGCAGAACATTTGAGCTTCCGCAAGAACCAATGAGGTTTGTGTTGTCCTTAAGGGTTTTAATTTTCAAATATCTACTAAATATTTGTTGATGTATATCTTCAGGCAGAAAATGAGAAGTTAATAATTACTTTTCATTTTCTGCCTGAAGATATACATCAACAAATATTTAGTAGATATTTGAAAATTAAAACCCTTAAGGACAACACAAACCTCATTGGTTCTTGTGTTAAAACCCTTAAGGACAACACAAACCTCATTGCATTCTCGTGTGTTACGCAGCACATTTGAGCTTCCGCAAGAACCAATGAGGTTCATTCTTGTGTTACGCAGAACATTTGAGCTTCCCCAAGAACCAATGAGGTTCATTCCCGTGTTACACAGCACGTTTGAGCTTCCGTAAGAACCAATGAGGTTCATTCTCGTGTGTTACACAGCACATTTGAGCTTCCGCAAGAACCAATGAGGTTTATTCCCGTGTCACGCAGCACATTTGAGCTTCCGCAAGAACCAATGAGGTTCATTCGTGTGTTACGCAGCACGCTTGAGCCTCAGCAAGAACCAGTGAGGTTTGTTCTCACGCGTCAAGCAGGTTCGGTTGAGCTTCACTGTTTGCTGATCAATGTTTATATGTGAATAATAGCCTAAATTCAATCTGTTCACCATATAAAGCAATCAAGTCTCTTAAATTACTCAATTCATATGGATTCGTTTATGATCTCTTTATTAACTTTTTGAAGCAACAAAGTGGTAGTTGCATGGACTGTCAATGGAGGGACAGAAATCAATCAGATTTGACAAAAAATACATTCATTTGTGTTATGAAAATAAACTAAAGTCTTACAGGTTTGGAACGAGTAATTGACAAGTGTCATTTTTGGGTGAACTAACACTTTAAATTGCACTTTAATAATAATACTTTAATAACAGGTCATAAGTGACATCAGCCTAAAAAATACCTTTTAGAGGCACTGCATTTGATATACAAACTTTTTTTTCTGTTTTTGTACTGTTTGTGCAAAATAAGACAAGCAACATGTATTAAGAAAGTAACTAGGGTCCATTTTTGATGTCAATTTTAAACAAGAAAATAAAAAGTAATGAAGTGAGAGAAGCAGAAAAATAGACAGTGATGGCCAATTTCCCCTTCAAAAGATGCAACAATCATATCTTAAACCTAACATGAGTCAAGGACGCACTAATAAGGAACCGGAGACATACAAATAATTGTCCATTCCAGACTCCCTGCCATTAAGATATTATCTTTGATTTCCAATCATCCTGCTGTAGGGGTGAAGAGGTGTGTGTGTCTGTTTTGCCAGGGTGCCTGTAACACAATAACACAGTGGCAGGTCTATTTGGACATCTTGACAAGGGCACATCTAAAAGGTGTCCAGCTGCTCTTTAAAAGGACTGCAGGAAGCCCCATTTCCACTCGCCATTGCTCAGAATCACAATGGCCAATGCTGGACACCTCCAGGTGCCTCGTCCTTGAGCAGGGAGGAGGAACCGAGCAGGAGAGACACGCAATTACCTTTCAGATCAGCGGGGACGAGACTGAGTCAACACTCACATCTGTAATCTCACCTGGACCTAAACATTCCATGTTCAATAAAACTGAGACAACAAGATTACAGATGATTCATGGGCTCTGAGCCAGAGTGGGCAGGGCCAGAACGGGGTCAGAATGATGTCATTACAGACTGCTGCTTATCTTGTATTCAAGTGCATCATGCAAAAAACACACAAATGTGTTTGGGATTCAGGAAAGCATGTTGTTGAGAAGCATACTTCATGAAAAAATGTTCTGAAAAACATGTTAAGCATAACATCTTATGAAAAAAAAAATCTGCAGTCTTGCACCTTTGTAAGAGCCTGGCAAAATATTTAAATGTCCTGGATTTACAGCCTTGTGACAATAAACTGCTATGCAAATATGAAGTTTTAAGTAGGGCTGGGCAATATATCAAAATTACTACGTTATTTTACAATTTCATTTCATAAAGACCTCCTGGTCTTACAACTTCCCAGTTTGAGGATGACTATTATATTACAGCTTTCTTGTTACTTCAATAACTCCCCAAATACAGCCCCAGCCATCATTGGTGTTTTCAAGTTAGCAACAGAAGCTAAATATAGATAACAGTAAGATATATCATATATTTTTATCTAGATTTTTAGCAACAATGACTGTTTCAAGCCAATTTTAAAGATACATACAATGTAAAAATTACATATAAAGTATATCTCAAACGTCATCATCACAAGGCTGAAAAATAGAAGATTTTTTTTTTCAAGATGTAACATTTCAGTAATATTGTCCAGTTCTAGTTAAGTAGATTCAAGGCTAACAAAAGTCAAGAGTGAAAAAGAAACCAGAGGAAGCAGCAAACAAAGAGACTAGCAAATAATAGCCAAAAGGAGACTAGCAAAGAATAACATGGGCCAAAAGTTTTTTTTTTTTTTTATTTCCTTGCACTGAGACTTCTTCCAAACCTAATTCATAGTTATATAGGCCAACATTTTATCTTCAAGAGGGGAGAAAGTGCTAAGAGATAAAGTTCAGCAGAATATGCTAGCATCCAGGGAAGAGGAAAACGGAGTTCTGAAAGTTTCTCAGAGTTCTGAAAACGTATTGCAACGTAAGCTGGAAGACCTGTATGTTCGCCATCAGTTAAGACACTGAATGCATCAGTGAAAGATTTAAAAATTCCTCCGTTGTAATACTTCAATTTCATGTTAAAATGCTTAAGTTTAGAATCCAGCTGAAAGAGAAGTTACTGAAATACTGAAAGTTTTTGGAAGGATTGCATTCAATATCAGGTGATGCTCTCCTCACAGTCCATTAAATACACGAGGCTCTTAATCATAGGTGAGGGCTGTCTTTGTGTGCGACGTCTGACGTGTCGGGTTTAGATGAAGCAGCCTCTTCACCGTGCTAAAGGTCTAACCAGCCAGTGATTCAACAAGAGCTGGTACAAGAGGCTCATCAGGGTCAATTAGCCCTTTAAAGCCCACTTATTACATTAGACTCTTCACAGCTGAACTCATCCAGTTGATTGGCCAATTGTGTTAAGTTACTGGTTTGTTCCTTCTAAAAAGATTTGAAGGGAGGAAAAAAAAAAAAACCCAAGAACTATTGATTCTCTGGACTGGTAATAATTTTCCATGAGAGAAAGGAAGAAGAGAGATAAAGAGAGGAAGAAACGGTAAGCCAAGACATGCGGATGAGTGCTCAGGTTCAGAACTGGACTCCGAAGGGCAGCACAATTTGGTTTTGGAGCTGAAATTGGAGTATATGCACAGACTTGTATAACATTTCATATTTTTGCTGCTAAGATATCAAGGCTAAACCATAGACTGTAAAAAACTATGTACGTAGTGTCCGTGACATCACCCATACGATTCTGAAGAGCAGTTTTGAAGCGTAAAGTAGGGTCGAGCTGGTCGTTGCCATCTTGGCAGCGCGTCATTGCACGTCACTCCCAGATAACAGAAAATGGGCCAAGAAGCGGGATGTGGGCGGAGCTGAGGTGATGTGATGACTAACAGACAGCAGATAAATGGCTATCCACCTGTCACTCAAAGTGGCCACGCCCTTAATTATGCAGAACTTTAAAGCTTTATATAATGCAAACGAATGAGTTATAAAAAAAAAAAATTCACCCCCCTCACAGTTGTCATGAAGGACAAAATTAGCTGTATAGACCAAAACCACAATTTGTACCAGGCTGTAAACATGTGTTTTTCTGCTGTAAAGTTGGCCATTTTAACATGGAGCTCAATGAGATTCTGCTCCCTTCTGGAGCCTGTCACTAGCGGCCAGTCAGTGAATTGCAGTTTAAGTTACTTCCGTATTGGCTTCAAGAGAAACTGCGGGAGGTTGCCGCTTGGGCTAAACGCACAAAAAGGCATAAAATCACAATCAAACAGGCTGAATATGGTATGCAGTTATTAGTGAAACACTAAAATGTCCAATTAAGTCATGTTTTGCCCATGCTCTGCTTCTAATAGAACGACTTGCACATCAAGGGCTCTTTTTGCATTCATGCTGTCCTTGGACTTGAAAGTAAAAAATGAATCATGGGTCTTGTAATTTTCACACACAAAAAAATTAAGGTGATAATTAAATATATTATATTTTCTTAAGAAAATTGTGGTTCAGTGTTGTACAGAAAATATTGAGAACATTTCACTATTAAAACCAAGAGATGCATTTTCCCATTTTTTTTAAGGGAAACTTAAGCAATTTTGGAACCGATTAAGAGATTTCCTCTGTAAGGAAAAAAGGCTACCTCTTTATTTTAAGATAATTTGTTCAATTATGCAGTTTTATTTAGAGACACCATTGTTAGTTCCCAGCATGCTTTGCATATGGCTATAGAAATGGGAGCATTAATATTGAAATAAAGTGTTATTTTAATGTGTTTTTGAGTGAAGGAAAACATCTGTTAATGTTTAATGATCAGTTATGTTTGACTTTTGAAAGAGTTTCTGTTATGTTGAAGTTTTGATCGTTACCATTGTGCAGAAGAGTATATCTTATGGTTAGTTTGTGGATAACTGGATGCATACTAATAATATGATGCATGTTGCTTTGTTTAATGAGCAATAACTTTGCTAATGCCAGTGCAGTAACACATTTGTTTCTACTAATAATTGTACATCATGACCCAAAGTCAAAAATAAACAGGTCATTTCTGTTCACTCTAATCCACACCCTTTTTATTTTTAGAGTCAACTAAAAATATTAGATTAAATTAATTGTTTCATAGACTAAATAATTTAGGGCATTTTACATGATTTATTTAAGTAGATTGCATTAAAGAAATCAAGCCTTAAAAATTACTCCAAAATATTATGTGTAATATTGTTACCAGAATTTGAAGTAAATAGCACATTTTTTTTTTTTTTTAACAGTTTTTTGATCTACATTAGTTAAGAGTGTTCACAGTCCATTTATTCTTTGAAAATATTAATTATATTGTATATTGAAATTATATTGAATGATAATAATAATACTAAGTGTACCGTTATTTAAACCCAAGCCTAATAACAAACAAATACACAAAAAAATTATACAATCAATATAATAATAATACAAATAATTATATATTAAATTATTTAATTTGACGATACACTACATTTATTATAATGTATGCATAATTTAATTTCATGAACTGTGTTAAATTAAATTATTGTAATATACTATTATTTAATAATATAGTAATACTAAAATATAATAATATGAATATGAATAATAATAACAACAACAACTCAGCATTGATAACAAATATTCAGTATATTAAAAAAATATAAAATTTAAATGGGTTAATTATGCATAAATTAAAATAGTAAATGTAGTGTATAGTAAAATTATATAATTCAATATATTATTATTATTTTTATATTACATTTAATATACATTTAATAATAATAATAATAATAATAATAATAATAATAATAATAATAATAATAATAATAATAATAAAAACAATAACAACATTAATAATAATAACTACAAGACTGAAAACACTGTCTGTATCATGCACTATGTGTGGTTAGAGTTTGTTTGGTAGACTACAGTCACTCATAATAAGAGTATACTGTATGGTTTATGTGGTTAATAATCACTTTTTTTTCCCGATTGGTTCTGCAGCCTTGTGACTGAGAATAGCATTGAGGGCCTTGGAAATATTATTCCAAGCTATTCATATTACAAAAAGAATTCAGCTTCATCAGCATTCACAAGGCATCGCATGCCCGCCGCATTACACAAAGAATCACGTCACGTCCTTTAAAGTCGCCCTGTCCCGAGGATCAGTAGAACAGCGGCGATGGACTACGTTCACATACGGAGTCGTTTATCAAAGCTCTGCTGTTTCTCTTTCTGTCTTCTGCTGTCTGACTGTGCTCTGGGAACACGGTGCCTCTACCTGCAGCTAGTCAGTAAATGATGATTTATACCTCCTGCAGTCAGAAGTCACGTTTTGATAAATCGGGATGAAGTCTCAGATGTAATTTTTAGGGCCTGCTGTTGTTCGTGCGTGTCTTTGTGTGGTGATAAATGGAACGGGATGGTCATTCTCTCTCCTTCTCCTTTTCTCTCGCTGACAGGATTTGGGGTCCTCTGGTGAGCACGCTAAAGCAGGCAAGTGCTCGTTTTTGATTGGGAACACAACTAAGTCATCCTCTGCCAGGACACCACGGCTCCGACACTGCGACCCATGTCAGGATTAATCAGTCGGAGTTCGAGAAACACGAGGGGAATAAAGCCACCGCAGGAACAAAGTCCAACTCGCTTGCTCAGCATGAGACCTTGCAACGGCCACCACTGTGAACCTCCTTTCTTGTTTTTTTTTTTAGTTGTTGCCTGATTTTTCCTTCCTCCCTCTCTCTGTACTAATTTTCCAGTGACAAGCAACTGAACACGAAACAGTCTGTCTGCAGTCAACACAAAACTGAAGTGTGACGCAACACAATCAGAGCCAATCCGAACACATTTGATACACAGCCATGCGAAGCAGGACTGCAAACCAGGCTTCAATAATGGGTTACATTCATTATGTTGTAATAAACAATTCTTACACAAATATAGTTCATTACCATATGGTTTGCAAATGACAGGAATTCAATGTCATTTTACAGTGGCTTCAAATGTATTCCGTATTACAAACCTCTATTTATTGTTTGAATCCAAAATGTGAAAGATCTGAATAATGAAAAATTATTGACAGATGAATCAATTTTCCGAATAGCTGTCAAACTCTCTACTTCTACCATCACTTTCTTACATGTTTAAAAAAACCTCCTACTTTCAGTGTTTCTCTTTAACAGCGTGCATGCCGTATTTCCTTCTCTGTCTCTCTTCTCTCTTCTTCCCCACAGAAATGCTATTTGGGTCGTAATCATGTGAAATCCATCCCTACAGAGCTCTGTCAGAAGCGTTCCCCCGTGCTTTGTGTTTTTGCTCATCAAAAACGCCATATTTTGAGAGCACGTTACTTACAGAGCAGCGTAAAGGTGGCGTCTTATTAAATTTCACTGGATGCTTTGTAATGAAACAGGAGATTGGCTTAAGTAGATAAACCCTCTCACAGGAGGAGCGGAGGAAGAGAGGGGGTGAGCGAGGGAGACGAGCTGCAGCTGACAAAAGCTTCGATTTCCTCTCCTGTTTACGAAGCGTGGATATTTTCCGCTGGTCTGCAGCGCCTGCATAATGCCATTTTTGTCCCTGCTGAAATACACTCACGAGCCTATCGCAGTAATCAAGAGAATCCCTTCCCCCATCTACCTGAGTCTAATGTCAGCCTGTAAATGAAGCGGCCTGACTTTCATTTCAAACTGCACCCGATCGATAAATACTGAGGAAAAGCAGCCGTGCTGCTTCCCTGCTTCCTCTTCCTTCCAATCGGTTCACTCTCAACCCTTGAAAGTTCTACTAGCAAAAGTGGAGGTCAGGGAAAGTTCTTAAGCACTGACGTAGCTCACTAGTATCAAACTATTTGCTAATCCTTGAAACATGTATTATTAGTAATATGCATGGCTAAGGACTTCATTTGGACAACTTTAAAGGCGATTTTCTCAATATTTTGATTTTCTTTTCACCCTCAGATTCCAGATTTTCAAATAGCTGTATCTCGGCCAAATAAAAAATTGAGCTTTGTGACTGATTTTATGGTCCATGGTCACAAATTAACAATCACAAATTAAAATTAGCTTATGGAATTGGTCACCTCCTACTGGAAGTTGTATAGGAATTTGTTAAAACAAAATTTTTAAATGTATTCAATATAACAAAAATGTATAATCCTCAGTATGTTTTCTTTACATTGATGTTTAAATAACATGTAAAGTTTGTTTTAATAAAGTTTGCTTTTCTAGTTAAAATTAAATTTCAATTTAGTGTTACTAATCACACTATGTTCAAAAGTTTGGGGTCAGTATTATATATATATATATATATATATATATATATATATTTTTTTTTTTTTAAGCAATACTGTTATTCAGTAAGGATGCAATAAATTGATCAAAAGTGGCAGTAAATACATTTACAGTTACAAAAAAAAAATCGATTTCAAATAAATGCTGTTCTTTTGAACTCTGTATTCATCGAAGAATCAAAATCAGCATATTAGAATGATTTCTGAAGGATCATGTGACACTGAAGACTGGAGTATACTCTAAAAAATGCTGGGTTAAAAATAACCCAAGTTGGGTTGAAAATGGACTAACCCAGCAATTGGGTTGTTTTAACCCAGCGGTTGGGTTAAATGTTTGCTTAAAACAACCCAATTGCTGGGTTAGTCCATTTTCAACCGAACTTGGGTTATTTTTAACCCAGCATTTTTTAGAGTGTAATGATGCTGAAAATTCAGTTTTGCCATAAGTGGAATACATTTGTTTTTAAAATGTATAAAAAATAAATAAATGCAGTCTTGGGGATTAAAACTTCTTTCTAAAACATTAAGAAAAAAATCTTACAACCCCACACTGTCAAATGACAGTGTACATTCAAATTCTAATTACAATTCTGCATCCTGTTTTCTGCCTTAATTCAAATCTAGGAATTGAATTGTAATTTTAAAGTCTGAATAATCCTTACATTCAACTACCAAGTGTACATCCACAATGTAAATACAAGGGGGAAAAACTGCTAAATATTGTCACATATATATATATAGACCACTGGCAGGCAAGATAATTTTGGACTCTGCTTACAACCAAACCAAAAAAAAGACCTCATGCAGCAAAAGCGAAAGCAGCACAGAGCACGAAAAAATCTGAAAGAAACATGATGGCCAGAATGGAGACACAAGCACTGGTTTAGCTATGAATAATTCAATGGGTTTCAAAGGAAAAAAAAAACATGAGAAAGTTTTGCTTAAGCACAAAAATGCCAATCAAGCTATAGCCGTCCTACAGAGAGGGAGCTATTGGTGCCATTAGAGCAAGGGGACCGTGCAAAGGGTCTGTGCGCTAATGCTAAACTAGCTCTACTCTGCAGTGAGCGACGCCCGGTGGACGTTACCTGGACAGGTGGCAGTGCAGGCACTTTTCTGGACGCTCTGGCCCTCGCACGACGTCCCGCCGTTCAGGGGAGTGGGGTTGGTGCAACTCCGGCTCCTCTTCTGCCACCCCCGACCACAGACAGCACTGCAGGCCGACCATGTGGCCCACGTGGACCAGCCACCGTTCACTGCTCGTGCGCCCAGTGCAAAGGAGAGGGGGAAACGAACACAGCGAGTCAGGATTACCCGACAGGCACGAGGATGATAAACAGCCACAAACATGAGCTCTGTGCTTAAAGGAAGGCCACAGGGACTACAGCAACATACGAAAGCTATGTTAACGGTAATAGCTGTCATTGCGATTTGAGGCAGTTATGCAGCGGTTGCCATCTCTGGTGTTTTTCCATCCAATCTAAATTTGTGTTAATTTGATGTTTACACAGTTTCTGTGTTCATAGAACACACTTTTCAACACTATAATACTGCTGATGTTGAAGGTACACCACAGAGGATTGAATTCAAGTCCCGAAGTTGAACTGAAACAGCAGACAGGATGCAGAAATGGATTTATTGTTAATCCACCGCAATTGTAATGTCGACCATAGATGGCGCCAGAGAGCCCAGAATTCCATAGTGTAACATTCAATGTTTCCAAGTTGGTGGGTTATGTATTCTATAAATAACATATCTACTGTAGTTTGACTCGTTTAGGCTGATTTGATGAACAATAGAGTGCTGCAAGGTATTTGTGCCAAAACCCAGAAACGAGTTAGCATTTTAGCACTTCACTTTTTAATGCTTTACATGTATTAAAAAGGCGGTTCCTAACAATGGGACTAGAGGTTGTCAGGGACATGAAATGTTATCACATCGAACAGGTAAACTCATCTACTACTTTGTTTTTATAAAACGTACTCTTGCAAACGATTCTAACTAAAACTTTCAGGGACATAAAAAAAAAATATATATAATATATAATGGTTGAAAGCTTAAAGGTGCACTGTGTAGTTTTTAGCGGCATCTAGTGGTGAGGTTGCGAATTGCAACTGCCCACTGCTCACCCTTTGCTTTCGGAGCAGAGAAGCTACGGTGTCCGACACAGGACAAAGATGTTGTTGTCTGAGACAGCAGAGAGTAGCTAGTGCTCTGTAGAGAAGTTTGTCCGTTTAGGGCTACTGTAGAAATATTGCGGCACAAAATGGTGACTTCACTGTAAGGGGACCCGCGGTGTATGTAGATAGAAATGGCTCATTCTAAGCTAATAAAAACACAACGGTGTCATGTAAGGTCTTTATACACCACTGAAACATAGTTATGTATATTATATTGCATTTCTGTCAATAGATCCTCATTAATATTACACACTGCACCTTTAATGCTGGTGGCGTTGAAGTCATGTGACCGTGGTGTAGTTTGTTTACAGCCTATGTTTAGCTTTTTACTTCTGCTGATAGGCTTGAAAGTGTAAAGTTCTGTTCATTTGTGAACATTAACATAAGGTGTAACAATTTTTTATCTTTTTATTTCTTATTTTCTGCAGTAATCCAAAAGCCAATGGAACAATTATACTGGGATTTTGTCGAAGGAACCAGGGTGACGCTACAAAAATACATCATCTTTGCAGCACTCTATGGTAGGCAGGCATTTTTGAATTATTGAACAGTGCCATAATGATCAGCCAATCACCATGGAGTGACAATTTTATGGCGGTTGGTGGTTCAATCCCTGGTTCCACCTGACCAAGTGTCGAGGTGTCCACGAGAAAGACACCTAACCCCAGCTGCTCGCGACGAGCTGGATGACGCCTCGCATGGCTGACACCGCCGTCGGTGTATAAATGGGTGAACGTGAGGCAATACGTAAAGCGCTTTGGATGGCCATGGGTCTGTTGAAAGCGCTATATAAATGCAGTCCATTTGCTATTTACCATTTTCCCCTGCACTTGGTCATTGCCCCCCTAACATTGTCGACACGCTTCATCTGCATTACTGAAACGTCATAGGGTTTAGTCACTTGTGTACTTTGCTTGTTTTGTAGCATTTCTTAAAATTTTGTACAGTCGATTATTTCCTCATCTAAATTTCTCGCTTCCTCCGAAAAAAAATGCGTCTGAAAAGACACAGAACCAAACATTATTCTCTTCAACACTATCACTCAATCTCTTTTACAAGCTGTATATTAACAACTGTCAATGTTAAAGCAACGGAGCAAAACATGGCGGGGCACATGGTGGGCGGGATGTTTTAAGGGGACGGCCTAGATTTCACCTCATGTGGGGTGTATATTGGTTTTCTGCTTTACACCGATACACAGTATGGTTTTTATGGCACCAATATCCTGGCTGGTGAAATGCATAATCCTGCAAGGATTCCGAGATGATCCCGAGTCCAAAGTTCACGCAGGGTTTTTAATCAAGTTCCCAGCCTCGTCTCTCTTGGTGGGAGAATTCAGAGCAAATCTGATTTCTTCTTCCCCCGGTAACTGGAGAGATTTGTTGTCCCGAAGCCTTGATCGCCGGTCAGAGTCTATATTGTGCCTGGAGCTGCTCCTAATTCTCCACGAAATGTTGCTCTGGTCAGACCGAATCAATTCTTTAGCCTCTCTGATTGCTCACCACGAAGAAGGAAATTGCGCAGCAGCTCGGGTCCTGATTACCTCTTAGCACACCGTTGTGTCAAGTCAAGTCCAGCCTTATTAAAATTCCTCTCGTCCTCTGTCCAACAGCACTAATAACAGCTCTCACACCACCTATGGTTCAGCCAATAAGCAAGCCTGCAAGACTTCAAATTAGTAAACTGACATTTTAATGTGAAGCCATGGGGGAAAAAAGAATAGCATAAAGGACCTTGCCTAATAGTTCTTTTGATTAAAAGGTATTCACAGGGAATTTTTCTTTAATTAATTTCTACAATGGTAGCAAATTGCTTGGGGAACATTGCACAATTTGAAACCGCCAAATTGTAAGGCACCGCACCTAGCATTCATGTGCCATTTCTCTTTTTCCCTGTGTGAGGGCTTCATTGATTGACAGCATACAAAGCAAACAATAGAGCGAAAATGTTCTCTGCTCACTTTTGCAGAGCCTTCCGTCAAAATGTCCCCAAATTCAAACAAAATGCAACAACTTATCTAATCTCCGCTCATCTGAGAAATAATTGTCAGTTTGGCTCCATATTTCCCCTATTAAACACAACACACTGATTGCTCTGATTGACTTGCAGTCTCTGCGTTAAAAAGCATGTCCGCATTTTTTCCCGTTTAATGCAAATCATCACGCAGCTGTCCCTTGACTCATTATCTTTACGCTTCATAATAAAA
This sequence comes from Gobio gobio, assembly GCF_949357685.1. Classification (NCBI taxonomy): domain Eukaryota; kingdom Metazoa; phylum Chordata; class Actinopteri; order Cypriniformes; family Gobionidae; genus Gobio; species Gobio gobio. The sequence continues at coordinate 42,765,748 of NC_137109.1, forward strand.
CTGACACATTACCTCTGAGGAAAAAAAAGGAAAAGAGTTCAGATTGTTAACATGTCTTTCTGTGGTTTAGGAGTATTCTCAGTAGATCTGTCCCAGTACTGTACTATGTGTCATGTGTGATTGACTCGTCCTGGATCAGTAGAGAGCGTGTACAGGGTTGTAATGCATGCTACCTTTAGAACGCCGCTTGTCCTGGGACCCCTCCGGGGTTAGCGATGCTCTGCCACTGTGCATTTTAATAAAGGTCAGCTAGCTTATAAACCCTATTCATTAGCCACTTTCGGCCATTAATTCAACAAGCTCAACTACAGAGTGAGTGTTTGTCAGCTCTGCTGAGACATGGTCTGGCTGCTTTGCGCCAAAATTGATGTGTTGTAAGCAATTTACAGCATGATCAGTTTTAGTGGCTACAGTAAATACAGTGGCAAAATGTATGTAAATGTATATTGCATAATGCAAATACAGGTATATTTAAATTACATAAAAATATTCAAATGACAGGGTTTCCACAATTTCTGAGCACGTTTGGCACTTTACAATAAGGTCTCATTTGTTAGTTAATGTATTTACCACCATGAACTAACAATAAGATACATTTAACACAGTATTTATTAATCTTTGTAAATATGAATAAAAATACAGTCACAGTGCATTAACTAATGTTAACAAATACAACTTTTGATTTTAATAAAGGTATTAGTAAAATGTTGAGATTAACATTAATTGAGATTAATAAATGCTGTAGAAGTACTGTTCATTCTTAGGTCACGTTATTTTTACATAATATGTAACTTATGTTAAAGCTACACTGTGTGATATTTTCCCCCATCTAGCGGTGAAAAGGTATATGACCATCCAGTGAATATTAGTTTCTGTTCCTCTCAATTCCGATTTCGTTTTAACTCCTACGGTGGCCGATTTAGTCCAAGATTAACATGGCTTCCAGTTCGACCTCGTCCACATTCGACACGGTGCCATCGAGTGTTAAAACACGAAAGGCGAAGCTTGAATTCACGGGTATGTCCCTCTTTGGCTGATGTACTTTCAAGATGGAGGGGCAACATGGCGACCCGCATTCGAACCCATTACCTGTATGTATTTTCAATGGCATATTATAAACTTACGAAAATACTTTATTACTTGAAAGAAGTAAATATACATTAATGAGCACATATATTTTTGAAAGAACTAAGTGTTTTTAGCTAAGAATAAACTAAAAAAGTTACACAGTGTAGCTTTAACAAATAAAACCTAATCGTGACAACTGTGACTGATGAATAAAAATAATTATAAAATAATTTATATATAGGCTACATACATAAAATGTAATTGTCATGTCCATGTCAAATAAATCTAATAAAAAAAATAAAAAAAAAAGATTTATAATTTTCCAGATATACGTCACCACATTTCAAGAAAATTATTCACAAAACAAAAATAAACTTAATGTTGTGGTTTAAAAAAAAAAAAAAAAAAATATATATATATATATATATATATATATATCACACGTGCAATGAGTAATTTCTCGCCTGGAAAATTTAACTACCGTAATAATATATATATTGAATACAACAAAATTCCCACTTGATTTTCAAAACCCCCCCTGATTTTTCTAAAGCTGTGGGAACCCTGATAAAAATATATAATGTTAAAAACTAATTGGTCCATAGAGCTAAAAGTAATACGATGAATGGAGTCTAGGTGTAGTGCTATTATAGTAAAACACTGCTAGATTTTCAAATGGCAAAGCAAAGTAGTCAGAACATTTTGTTCTCAAAGTCTGATCAAAATGGAGTTGTCCATCAAAGCTAGCCTGACTCTCTCAGTAAATTACCCCTGACTCCAGGTCAAAACCATCCCAAACTTTTGTCAGACTCTTGAAAGGTGAAGTCCATTTATCTGTGATCTAAGAAAGGAACAAAGTATGAGAAGAAACACACCATAGACAATCACAGTAGCCGAGGAGCTCTTGCGTCGAGCCACAATGTTCTTGGCCACGCAGGTGTAGTTGCCTGTGTCGGCCAGGCGGGCTTGTTTGATGATGAGATTATGGTCCACGGTGATGAAGAAATTGGGGTCAGTCTTGGGGTCGATCAGCTCCTCGTTTCTCTGCCACTCCACCTATGGATATACACAAGAGAAAACATTTCACAGCTTCAATCTGGCTCAAATGGATGGAAAACGCTCTGTATGTTCTCGGATCCAGCTGCCATTCTTGGCAGCTCCCAAGGCCACAGCCAGGGCCGAGGATGTTAAAGTTTGGCAGGCACTGCATGGTAGCATGGGGCAGTAGGAAAATGGATTAGTATTTTCTTTCAATTGTTTTTTCTATTCTACATTGGAATAAAGGGGGAAACAAATAGAACACTTCTTTCTCACTTTAAAATCAGACATTAGAGTACTTAAAGTACTAGATTTTGTGATTATGATAATAAAGTGTGATGTTTATTTCTAACTTTCTATTTTTAAACTTAACTTTCATTGTAAGAATGTTACTGTAACTATGATTCACGATTATGAGAATGAGTGTTCTCAAATGTATCAGTCACTTTTGCTGTTTTGAAGTTTGGATGGACATTTTGAGCTGCAACAGCTGGTCGCAGGCTGGTCTAGTCCTGCACCGGTGCAAAAATACATGTATTATTGATGGGACTACCAGAGCTTGCCAAATCACTCTGCATGGTTCCTCATCCAAGTCCAACTCACGGAACAGACGGAATATGGAGAAAGACGTCAGATCCCTGGCTCGATGGTATATTTGTGTGAGTACATAAATGAGAGGGATCATTAGCAGGGCGGTGGATTGTTAACATGGTTACTTGTTGCTCTCACCTCTGCAGGAGGAACACCTTCAGGAGGATGACAGCGCAGAAGGATTTCCTGATCAATTGCCACTTCCTTACCCAGCGGCTCCTCCTCAAAGTTCTTCCTCAGATCTGTAGCGCAAAATCATTATTTTTATTAGTCATTAGGGGCATTTGAAAAAAAAAATACAATAATATATATATTTATATACACACACAACATAAGAGGAGGTAATTGTAGGTAATTGTGCATTGTACAAAAATAAACAGACCTTGTAGTGCACAGTACTGTATATTTAATATTAAACATTTTTAATAATTAGTGGGACATTAATTTGGTTAATATATTTTGTTAATATCTTCAGAGGAAAAGATGAGGCCTGGTGAGTGTGTTCTGACATGTGCAGTGGTGCTTATGTGCATCTGATATGATGCATTATGCACTGCTCAAATTTCTATACCATTATTTAATTTTTGTATTATTATTTGATTTATTTATTTACATGTATAGATTTTCTATAGATACAGAATTTCACTTGATAAAATCACTGTCACTTTGAAGAGGGCATTAAGCAAAATGCGAAACAAGTGAGGTTTTAAGGGCTGTTTACACGACTCCAATTCCAACTTAAAGGGATAGTTCACTTTCAACACTTTTTCCATAAACTGAATACGGAAGGCAGTCGGCCACAACTTTACTTTATAAAGTTTTAAATATGGATATTTTTCTTACACAAACGCATCGATTCTCTTCAGAAGGCCTTTATTAACACCCCAGAGCCGCGTGGAGCACGTTATTTGATGGACAGGTGCATTTTTTATGGACTTCAAACACAGAGCAACTATTATTGCCATTATAAAGCTTGGATTAGCCTGGACTTTTTTAATATAACTCTGATTTTATTCGTCTGAAAGAAGAATGTCATATACACCTAGGATGACTTGAGGCTGAGTAAATCATGGGCTAATTTTCCTTTTTAGGTGAACTATCCCTTTAAAACGGAAAATGTTTTGCTGGCCTGGAAACGCAAACTTTTAAAAAAAATTATTTCAAAACGCATTGTTTTTGAAAACAATACTGTTATTCTCTCCATGTAAACTACAAAAACACACATTTTTGAAAACTGTGACGTCATGCGCATGCGTATTGTGTGTTCATTCTATAGGCGGGTAGTGTTTTTTCGCCAACTACTGGCCTGGCAGCATAATACAGCGCTTTTAGTCATTTTCGCAGATCCATGTGAACTCTTGACAATGTTGCCGTCTGTGCGCGAAAAACGCAAAGGACTTTTCAGTTTTTTGTACATCGTTGTCTTGTAAATGTACCCTTAAACGGATTGCATGTTTTTTTTTTTTTTTTTTTTATATTCCTCAAGCCAGGATTATTGACTACTATCCTCCTGTAGTCATAAAGTAGATCAAAACTTGTACATGCATCACCAGGAAGGTAAACTGCCAAGCCATTTAATCTAACATTATCGGTGTCATATTTAGCAATGAGTTTTTGGGGTTCAGCGCTCCTCCATATAACTCAGGGCTTTGTTTGCACCTCGTACGTTCAACAGGAGCCTTGAGCAGTCTTTCTCTCTTAGAAGGATCCATATCACAGACCCGAGTGCTTATTAGACCCTGCTTGGTTGCTTCAGAGAAAGGCTGAATGCAGCCCCCAGGCAAAGCATCAACAAAAGGGAATTGCATTATCTTCCTCCTCTACTCGATACCGCACCGAGGCTGTGGTATCCATACGACCACCCACTCTACCTAAAACCCCTGGGACAAGTGTTGATGCAAGTCGAATTGTATTTGCTTGTCAAAATTGCATTACTCTTGATGGAGGGCTTTCGTGCCCTCCTGACTATGGATGGGGAAATTTCAAAACAACATTTGCATAAACGTTTATAGCTGTTATGACACAAAAAAGCTTTTGGAAGGAGGTGTCCATTGAGACAGCGGACTTGTCTTCAGCTCCGATGCTGGGGAATAAAATCTCTCCTCTCAATAACGGCGGCACTGCCAGTCGTTTCGTTTCCTCAAAACAGATGTCATGCCTGTCTTCACCAATCAGGCCTTGGCAAACATTAAGAGGTGAAGAGGGCTCTTTGACATTCAATTTAATTAAATAGGATTTAATGGAAATAAGACAGGCACAAAGGATTAGATGCCATCAAGTCCTGAGATGGCATTGTCGTGACTTTGAAGGGAAAACTCAAGTTTGTTAAAGGGATAGCTCCCCCTAACACAATTACAGTGAATGGGAACGGAGGCTTCCAAGCTTCAAAAGCTAAAGAAACTCCATACAAACAACATAAAAGCTGTCCACATGAATCATGCGTCAAATTCAGAGTGCTCATATGACACTTTGTGTGCAGGAATAAACTGTGTTGAAAGTTATGTCACGCGCAAAACCCCTGGTCATTGTATGTGTTCTTGGGTGAGAAAATTCCTTTAAAAGTCCTTTCATTATACGAAAGTAGAACCTGAGGTGAATCTATGTTTGGCAAGAGAAATATCCATTAAGAATATTTAGAAGCACCATGCACTCTGAGATAAATCCCAAAACACACAATGCTTTAATCTTTGTTTTAGACACAAAAAAAAGAAAGAAAGGCTATCATCTTCCTTTAAAGTAAGGGCGTCTTCTCATTTTTTTTTTTTTTTTGCTGATGTTTGTTCTGAGTGAGGCGGTGCGGTGGTGCGGTTTCCTGGTGTTTAATCACAGAGATATCAAAACCACCAGGCCTCTTGAGGCAATTACAAAGTGTTACATTGCAGATTAGCAGATTTCCTTGCCACGGGCTCTTCCTGATCAAACTTCCCAATCAAACATTAAATCACAGTCATATAAAACCAACTGAATCAATCAGCCTTAGGGAGAACACGGAGCATAAGTGGTTAGATTGATTGGCTAAATGGAATTTCGAAATAACTTTTAATAGAAAGTATATCACTATCAAAACCCTTTATGGTGGAGTGATACAAAAAAAAGACATTAGGGATAAATTAATTCTGTTCAACATGATTTTTACCAGAACACACTAGCTGTTTACACAGTAACAATGTTAATATCTATGGCAGGCAACAATTGTTCATGTAGCTAGTGCTTTTAAACGCAGCACAAGTAAAGATAAATTATATACTAACTAGTAAAACACAGCCAGCTACACCTGTGGTTCTCGATTGGTTTTGCTTTGGGATCTAGAATTTACACTGGGGATCAAATGATGACACAACCCGGCGGTAACAATTTTGCTATAACATTTTAAAAATATTGAAATCTATTATTAGTATTTTATATTAAGCCAATAATGAATTGCACAAAACACATTGTGGTCATTTAAACCCTTGTTTAAGGTTTCTTCGGTATCGTGAGGTTTGATTGGATGCACAAACTTTGATGTCAGCAATAATAGCTGTGTTTTCTTTTCTAGCTGATAACCACGGGTCAGTTTTTTTTTTTTAAAGAAGAATAAATAAAATACTTTTATTCAGGAATGATGTATTAAATTGATTGATCAAAAGAGACAGAAAAATATTTCAATTTCAAATAAATTCTATTCAAATAACATTCATCAAATAATTCTAAAATACAGTATGTATGTATGTATGTATGTATGTATGTATGTATGCATGTATGCATGTATATCTTCTGTTCACTAAGGCTGCATTTCTTTGATCCAAAATACAGCAAAAACAGTATTATTGTGAAATATTTTTACAATTTAATATATATATTTTTTTCAATTTGAATATATTTTAAAATGCAATGAGTGATTCAAAGCTGAATTTTCAGCATCATTACTCCAGTCTTTAGAGTCACATGATCCTTCAGAAATCATTCTAATATGCTGATTTGCTGCTCAAGAAACATTTACTATTATTATCAATGTTGAAAACAGTTGTGTACAATTTTTTTTCAGGATTATTTAATGAATAGAAAGTTCAAAACAACAGCATCTATCTGAAATATAAAGCTTTTGCAACATTATAAATGTCTATACAGTCACTTGGTCAATTTAATGCATCCTTGCTGAATAAATGTATTAATTTCTTTCAAAATAGTACAGTTTCCAAACTTTTGACCGATAAATATGAGGCATCACAACGTTTTTTAACATTTATAAGAAATGATCTTGAGCACCAAATCAATTAGAATGATTTCTGAAGGATCATGTGACACTAAAGACTGGAGTAATGGTGCTGAACATGCAGCTTTGCCATCACAGAAATAAATTACATTTTAATATATATTCAAATACAAACCAATTATTATAATTTTTTATATTATTTCACAAAATTACTATTTTTACAATATTTTTTTAGCTAAAAAAAATGCAGCCTTGGTGAGCATAACATTAAAAAAATATAAAATCTAAAAATATCTAATTTATGATTAATTACATTAATTAAATAAATTGAAAAATTCATCTATAATGAATTTGATTTGGTACTGTATCTAAACTATACACAATTCTGCTGCATGGTTAGTTGCAATTTATTATTTGCATTTCGTTTTTGCATCTGTTATTACCTCCTGTCCAGATTAATACAGACTTGTGACCCATTTTGGGAGCGACCCACCAGTTGAGAACCCCTGAGCTAAACATTTATATCAGATTACAAAAGTGGCATGTGGTCAAAATGTTTGGACTATAAGATAGCAGAGCTGAACTCACAGGCGATGCGCACATATGCCTTTTGGCTCTTTTGGGTTCCTGTAGTGCTCCAGGCCACACACTGACACCAGTAATCCTCCAGACCAAAGATCTTCTCCACCTGCTGTCTGGAGATGTCGATCTTCACCTGCATCACCGGCAGCCCTGGGACCAAACCAGACAGAGCAAACACGTTCAGCTCACCGCTCTAAACATATCGCCATTAACAGAGACAGCTGTTCAGAGACTGTCCTTCAGCCGAGGTTTTTTTGTGTCAAACTCGCCGTTAATATGTGGCAAATTGGCTGGCAGAAATTAGAAGCACGTCACTGGTGACAAAACTTTGGCAACAATGTGAAATCTATCACAGCTGTCAAAGTTTTCACAGACGTGGCAAACTGTCCACTGTTTCCAAAGGTTTTTGGAAAAGGTTCACCGCGTCCAGCGAAGAGCTGCCAAACGTTTGCAATAAGGGGAAACAAATTAAGTTTTTTTTTTTTGCAAACAAACATTTTTCATTGCTTGGTTAACTCATGGAATATTGACAGAGCAATGTCACAATCATTGTTTACTAAATGCAGGAAGTGTATGACATGCGAAACCGCCTCGAAATAGAAAATCCCAAACTCTACTGCGCTTTCTTGGGGTGAATTAATAAATAAACACATATTAATATATATGCAAGCTTCCAGTGGGAGATATTTTTCCTGGTTACTCAATATGTGCGTTTCCATTCAGACATGAGTGGCTAGGATTATCCCATCAAAGCTCAGAGGTCTTTTCTGAAAATAAAATGTAAAAGAGGACAAGAAAGAAAAAAAAAGGGAATGAAGTGATAATTTGTCAACCGCAGTCAAATGAATAATGTCTATACAACTGGTGTTAAGTCATCCAACAAAATGATTCATTTTCAGATGACAATTACAAATGAACATTATCAGTGTTAACCAACACCAACAACAAAATGTGTAATGCATTATAAAGCTCTATTTGAGGATGAAGGGATGGGGTTAGACGAAGATCATTTTTCTTTTCAGTATCTCTAGACCATCTCCTCAACCCCTAAGCTTCTGATATTTTCCTCCATGGCTATCGCTCATCTCAACACCAAAGCATGACCTTGAAGATGTCCACATTCCCCTCAACATCCCCCTTCCCCATAATTTCTCCCATAATCTCTCCATCCAACCTATTCATCCTTTCCTCTTCCCCTCTCCCTTTTTCTTGTTTTTCTAACCCAGTGGGGCATTATAGGCATATTATTATGTTCACATAGACATTTAAAAAATCACTGAACTCACAATTTGATTTAGATTTTTGTCCAAATTTGATCATCAATATAATATTTTGGGCATCACTGAAATGTTTCAATCGACTGTTGAGCATCATACAGTAGTTGTGCTTGAAAGTTCAAATTGATTTCTGGGCATCATGAGAGCGTTCAAAATGATTTTGGGGCATGAAATGTTTTTAAAAAGACGTCTGTGCATCATAGGCACATTCAAACGCTTGTATTGCTTTTTAGGCATCATAAAAACATTCAAAAGGAGTTTTGAATGCTCGAATCGATTTCTGTGTTTAAATGTGCAAATCCATTTCTGTGCATATTTGAACATCCAAAACATATATTTCTTGGAATCCTTCAAATGTTTGAATCTGTTTTGTGCTCCATAAGTACATTCAAAAGGCTCTGAACAATATTTCTGCACAATTTGATATATTAATAGATTCTTGGGCATCTTTCAAACCAACGTTTTGGCATCATTTGAATGTTTGAACAGATTTTTGCACATTATAGCTGCCTTCAAATGTTCAAATTGATTTCTGGACATCATTTCGATGTTTAAATTGATTTTGTCAGCCTCAATGGAATATTTAAACACATCTTTGCACATCATAGGAGTATGCGAGGAACTGCCCCTATGATGTCCAAATATGGTGCGTCTAGGAAGACAGCAGCTCTCTAGGTTCTGAAACTCATACTGCACTGCATGACCAGTCAAGCATTTAATGTCAATGAACCGTAATAAGCACAACACAACTCCAATAACCGCATTCTGCAATTAGCCACAGTGTGGTCAGATGCTCCAGCGATGTGACAAAAATGCATCATCTCAAATCCTGCTGGTCAGTTGAGTTCTCGCTTCAACCTGTCTGTCACAAATCAATGAACATCACATCCATCACCACTTGGCGGAGAGTCTCTAGGAGGAGAGAAATAGGGCAGCATAGAGAGCTTGTGTCTCGCTATCTTGGCAGACATTAGGAGCACATGCAATTACTGTTAGATTTAAACCACCCTCCAGTGTTACTCAGGGCGTCAACATCAAAATGGACCTCTCAGACAATCTCGCTCTCCTCTGACACAGCGTCTGGACTTTAATCCTCGCTGATGCTTTCAAACACTTTTGCAATGGGTCAAAAATACGAGATTCAATGCACAAATCTCTGTAACCCAGTCTAAAATAAGCGCACTGAAAATAACACTCACAATTAATTTCTCCACTCGCATTGCGTTTCATTCAAATTGCATAACCAATTCAATAGGAGCGGAAATAGTTATATTAGACCACTAATATCATGCTGATTTTTTTCTTTTTTTGGGGGGAGAATGTAATCATCGCTCGCATTAAAACGTAAAATACAATTAAGGGAAACAGGCGTAGTCTTGAAATAGTCCGAGGAAAAGCTATCTTAAACACTGATTGTTTTATTAATTGCTTTTTGTTTCTTTTAGCTTCAATTACCCGGATTTCTGACCTCGCACTCCCTCTGCGCTTCACGACGAGCCGCTGAGGCCGCCACATTGGGTTTCATTCACTTTGGTGAATATGCCAAGCGGCCTGCACTGTTACTCAGGCATGAAAATTCACTTTTCCTGCATGACAGATTTAGCCGCATGATAGGCCAGGATAATACTGTAACGAAGATTTGTATAATTAGTAATTAACCGAGTATGAAGTCTTTGACTAGGAACACCATTAAAATGTTCACCCATGAGCCCTTGAGCGAGGTCGCTGTGGCAACCCTCCCTTTGGGGTCTAAGGGGTCACACAGTTAAAGAATAATTGACTCTTAGACCGAGTGTCACATGCGAGCACCCGCTTCCAATACTGTTAAACCCCCCACAGACAGAGGAAATTATTCTGAAATGAAGACACATTTATTAGACCCTGAAAGAAAAAAGGCCCTGCGGAGATTGAATCATAATTCTGAGTTATTGCTTTATGCTTTTGTCGTGTTGTGCGTCTGCATACTCAACACATGTGGCACACCTTCAAAATTAATTGTTAAAAATTCATAACCCGTCCCATTTTTCTGCGTTGACATCCAACAAATTATTTAATACAGACATAAAATTCAGAAAAAGAATAATAATGATGCCGCTTTCCATTCTGGGGTTAGCTGAACCCAGTGCATTTTTCATAACAGACCACAAGGTCAGCCAGTTTCCAGGCATTTCCCAGAATTCAATGCAGGCATCATAAGGAATAGTGTGAATGTAACGGAACACAGAAATTAGTCCCCCCCCCCCCCCCTCCCAATGGTAAACCATTTTAAACTTGATACAGTGTTTTAAAAATGCAACACTAGCATATGTTTAATTCATCAAGTTTTAAACTTAAAAAGTTAATTCATGAATTCATGAGAAAATTATGAAGTTCATTTTTGGGTGAACTAAACCTTTAAAGCAGTGGTTCTCAACGAGGGGACCAAGGTCCACTAGGGGGCATCAGCAAACTTCACTGAATAAAAGGTAGTTAAATTAATAAATTATTAATATTTTAAAACAACCTAATTCTACGTTAAAATGCTCAAAAAAACACTAAATCATTTATTTCTTATATAATACAAATAATAAAAGAAAATTAAATACAAATTTATTTTTCTCAAAAGCCATGGTATTATTGAAAAATAATACCGTTCTCTAAACTTCAGAAAATCACAAAATAAATGGTGGTTAATTAATGTAATATAACACTCTAATACTAATCTAATACTCTTTTGTTTTTGGTGAAAAAAAGTAAAAAAAAAACAAGCAGTTTTGTCAAATCTATGGCAGAAATCCCTACATCAGGAAGCCTTTTGATATTGTGTTGGGGGGTCTTTCAGTCAAAATTAGGGATGCACTGATTTTGGCCAATACCGATAACCGATAATTATTTTTTGATTATAAAAACAAACGTCTCACAATTAAAACCATGCCCCAAGCACTCAATTATAATGATGGTCTCATTATAATTTTATGTATCCTGTATGACAGACTTGCACTGCACATGTTGCACTCAACCATATTTTCCTTTTTGAAGTGATTCCAATCATATTTCAAGCTATTTTAAACCATTATGGGGAACAGTGCGGATCTGAAGTGTCTCAGCTGAAGGAAATAAATGTATATATCGGCTAAATTTTCTTATTGGGCTGATAACGATAACATTAAAAAGGAACATACATTGGCCGATACTGATATGGTGGCCAATATATTGTGCATCCCTAGTCAAAAAGGTTGAAAAGCACGGCTTTGAAGCAGGGCTCGACATTAAGGCTTGTCCGCTTGTCCGGGACAAGTGGATTTTTGAAGGGGCAAGTGAAAAAGAATTTTACTTGCCCAACGGACAAGTATCCTGGTTAAAACGTCAAAAAATAACTAGGGAATCACCAAAGTGCAATAATGATTCTGCATTCAGTGTAAGTGGAGATCGATAGTGGATACTAATATAAAACAAACTGACTTTAACAAGGTTGAGCTGTTGAGGCATCACATGAGCGCTGCTCACACACAGAAACTCAGTTAACATCCACAGTTAAAATTGTGCAGTTTTTATATTTATAACATATGATACAGTTAAGCAACATCACACAAACAAGAGTGTTGTTTTCCTGAATACCATCACGACTGAAAATGACGCATACGCCAGTTCCATAAAGAATTAATCAACATTAAGTCACTTACATTTTAGATGCCATATGGACTGTTTTTGTTCTATTTCAGCAGCGAAAATAGTTCAAAACAAAGATCACAACAGAAACGTAATGTGTCTCACAGCAACAGCATGTTACTGAATGATTCAGCGTTTTGAATGAATCGGTTGAATCAGATTCAATGACCTATTCGTAAACGACCACCTAATTCTTGAATGAATCGTTTGAATGAATCGACTCAATGACTCTCATTAAGCTGCCACCTACTGGTGGTTTAGTTTCATCTTTCCAACATTTCTTATTTGTATATTCAAAAATATTTAAAATAATCTCATAACATTTTTTAATGCAGTTGTAATTTTGTCAATGTAAATAATTTAATTTGATTGGTAACAGCCTATAGTGTCTTATTCTAATTTAATTTATAGATCAAATTTAAAAATATAAAATGAAAGCTAAAGCATAGCCTATATTTAGTAAGATTATGGAAAAATGCCCTTTATAAAAAGGTAAAAATGGTCAAATATGCATATTTAAATATGTCAAAGCTGATTGAACACTGGGTGAGAATATTGCTTCAGAATAGATTACGGTATATTTACTAAAAATAAAATCTGGACAAGCTAATTTTTTACTCTGACAAGTGAATGACAGATTTACTTGTCCGAAGGACAAGCATGTGAACAGGCTTAATGTCGAGCCCTAACTGAAACATGTTTCCTAACACTTATTAAAACTTGCTAAAATTCCTGCATAGTAACAATTATTTATAGGGATAGTGTACACCCAAAAATGACAAATCATTTACTCACCCTCAAGTTGTTCCAAACCTGTATGACGTTCCTTCTTCTGTGGAAAATAAAAGAAGAAACGCTTGGTAACCAACCCGTTTTGGTTACCATTGACTTCCTTTGTCTAGACAAAAATACACTTCCCAAAATATCTTTTTATGTTTCACAGAAGTCAGTCATAGAGGTTTGGAACGACACGACAAAGTAAACTATCCCCCTTCGACTGTGGTAGTATAGTCTCACAGGAAAAACCATGGATGAGATGTTTTTTTTTTCTCTCCAGGGAACTTACAGGGTCCTGGTCGAATTCGATGGTGCATTTACTGTAGAATCCAGGGATATGATAACATCCCGTTCCGACACACTACACCATAACTTTATCTGAGTCCCAGCGTGACTTTGCAGTGACTGCTCTACATATTATTGCAGCAGCGAACATCTGTTCATTGTGTCTGCACCAACAGCTCCCGAAAGGAGGAGTGACTAGGTGGAAAAGAGATGCATTATTCAAGGATGTTATCCATCCAAATGTGTGAGTAACAGTTCTCATTACTGCTATGAAGAACTGTTATTGTGAAGAGGATGTGGGCAGCTAAATCAAACAGCGTGTGTGTGTTTTGAAATGCAGAAGACTCGCAGACCCGCAGTGACATTGCTGCTCTTATTCCCTTGAGTCGATACAGGGGCTTGTCTGGTGAAGAGACTTGATTTTTTTCCCCCCACTCACTCTTGTTTTTGCTGCCAGTGACCTCAATTCCACAGGGGTCATTTGCTTATCAAAGGCGCAGCCCGAAACTGGCAGGTTGGAGTAAGTTTTCATTGTGACCGAGGAAATTCAATTAGGCCGCATCTAGAGTGTGCGGAGCTAAGATTCATCAATGGGAGCTGGGATTAAGGGGGGACTGACTTACACTAGGACGATCAGTCAGAAGGTCAGCATGTGCCCATCACAAGGGACTTTTTTTCATTGACTTCTCGTTGAATACAGTTGGAACAAAGCATCACTCTCCGATGCACTGAATTGCTTCCATCACCTGTATAGACACACTAGTGGCAATAATGATGTTTATCATTAGTGTTGAATTAGAGGGGTAAACGCGCATTTAAAACACATTAGAGATTTGAATTGTGTTGAATAATGTAGTGTTTGTTGTTTGGCGAACATATCACTCTCTTTCATTGCATTACGTTCTTTTCATTAGCCGTTATCGCTTCTGGACGTCTGAGCCCTGAAACAGCGGCCAAACTAGAGGTAAACAAACACATGAATAATCAGAGCAATTCGGAAAACGTCATTAAAACATTGACAAAATTCTAAGCCGTGTACCGACAGATTGAGCCACGATGCTTATGAGGTCAACACGAGTTCAAATCTGCCTCATAACATCTCCCCATCATTCCTTTCCCTTGAATAAAATGACTCGTAATAAACAAAAAGATCAAAAGGAAATAAAATGCAATAAAAATAAAACAAACAGGAAACAACAATAATAAAATTAATAAACAAACATTCTGCTAAACAATGCTTAAATTAAATGAATAAATTATAAATAAATCAAAAGAACTAAAGTAAATAGGTTAATACAATTTATAAATAGAATAAATTAAAAATGGTGAAAAAATTTAAAATAATATAATAATATAATAATAAAATACAAATATTTAAAATACATATTAAAAATAAAAACAAAAGTAAAGAAATTAATTAATAAATGTATATGATAATAAAATTAATATACCCCCCCAAAAATACTCAAAAAAAGAAAGCTGAATCGCTTAGAAAACTGCACTTCTCCTCAACAGGCCACATTATTTAACAGAATAAATGGCGTGCGTGATTATGGATTTGAACACCTCTTAGGCACCACTAATAATAAACAGTCCGAAATAATGCTGAACATAGAGGAAGGATCAAAACTAGAATTCATCCCCTCCCCCAAAAACCTCTCAAACTCCAAGTAGAACATTAAAATATATATATATATATATATATATATATATATATATATATATATATATATATATATATATATATATATATATATATATATATATATATATTATATTTTATATTTTATATTTATTTTATTTTATTTATTTTATTTTATTTTTTTATTTTTTTATTATTATTATTTTTTTATTTTTATTTTTTTTTTATACCCATTTTATTATTTTGAGTATTTTTTGGGGGGGTATATTAATTTTATATATATATATATATATTATATATAAAATTAATATACCCCCCCAAATATTATAATAATGTAAAAATAATGTAATATTGCTATATATTCCTTCAGAGTCCTTAGGCACTCTGAAGCTGGATATGTGGCCCATGTGGACCAACAGGCAGGATGACTCAGTGAACGCTGTCTCTTTTTGCACTAATAAGATACTGTAATCCTCGGCTCACTCCAGTGAGCAGCAGTCTATGAAGAAGAGAAGAGACAGACAGACTGTTCCAGGGGCCACATTAAATCTATCAGCCACAGAGGTGCCACGCGGGCACATCCAGGAACCCCTAACCAGTCTGTCCAGCACACTTTTAGGTCAAGGCTTGGCTCAAGGATTCTACAGGAATATTTTCTGCTAGTTCTAATTTGATTGAACTGTCCATTTGCGACTGTCAATGCGACGTTCAAGGCCTCCCGCTTGCACCCGCCGTTCAATTATGGATTATTTAAGGCTGGTGACCCAGCATGTGGCTGCGGCACCAATCAATCCAGTCTAGTTCAGGCCAATGCCAGCTCAAGGTGAAATGACTTGCAGGTAGGTTAGAAAAACAAGCGACGCAAGCTAACGTGTCAATCTGCAGCTTGAAAAAGGGAAACCACACCAATATTAAAGTCCTGAAATGGGCCGTGACACGGAAAGAGTGATTACAAGCACCATGAAAGACAACACTATGATTTTATGTCGACTTTTATGTGACTGATATTAAATTAAATGCTAAGCGTCTGAAACCTGAGAAAGCCCTGGCAACACTGGCTAGTTTATCTAGTATGGCTATTTTGTAACAGAACACGTAAACGCACCAATCTTGCCCAAAAATACTTGCTTTAAAATAGAGTTTCCTTTATATAAGATTTCTTTTTGTGAGATAATTCAACAGGCAGCTAGTGAAGGTTACTCAAGGTGTAATCTGTCATTCGTCTGCTGATTGATTTTCTTATCTTATGGCGTCAACACCCTGATCTGTGCGTAGCACCATATTGGCATGTCAATGTTGATTGCGGATTATTGGACGTTTGATGCTAAATTGCCTCTAGAGAGAGTCTGTTTGATATGATGTAAGATCATCACGCGATGATGAGCATGTATTGTGGCAGAAGGTTCTAACATGCATAGCATCTTCACCAAAGAGAGGACAGGAATTCACAGATCTACCAAGGCTGATGAAATGCTAATTTGCTTCAGTATTTTTAGTCGAGTAAAGAAAACACTGTCAACACATACTAACAACATCATTTGCAGGTAACAATAGCATCATTGGAACATACACTCTAAAAAATGCTGGGTTAAAAATAACCCAAGTTGGGTTGAAAATGGACAAACTCAGCAATTGGGTTGTTTTAACCCAGCGGTTGGGTTAAATGTTTATTTTAAAACAACCCAATCACTGGGTTTGTCCATTTTCAACCCAACTTGGGTTGTTTTTAACCCAGCATTTGTATAATTTAAACTGGTTAAAAAACAAAAAACAAAGACATCTTTTTCTTTAACAACTCATAACAGTAACCAATGGACCAACATAAATTCATCGTTTGTATTAAAGTGAAAAATGTATGGAAAAATATATTACGATACTGTCACATAATAATATGCAATTTATCAATAAACTCATCCCAGCAAATTTTGTTCAATGAACTTAATTCAATTAAGAAAAACTTTTCCATGCAATTAGTTTAGGCCTGTACAATGAGAATGAAAACACGTTTATTTAAACAAATAATGTATATTGAGTTGGCTCAACAAAATTTAATGTGTATGTCCTGTGTATGTCTTTAGCATAAAAACATGTGCTATTAGCTATTTATTGTGTTACATTCATTTTCCTTCACTAGGGTCATTGAACAAACCTTTTTATGAGTGCAGTTTCATACATCATTACTGTATATGCAATGATTAGAATGATCAAATAGGAAGAGTCTGTTAGTTATTACTCACTGCACTCAAAAAAATAGCTTGCTGGTCTAATTTGATCATATTATGACACCTATTTCCACACAGTTGAACGGATTTATTTGAATTTAAACTGGGTTAATTGCACTGAGGAGTAAAATTCATCCAAAGTGAAAGAGATCACACCAGTTACATTTGACGTATTCTGTGAATGTTTCCTGAACATAATTCACTCTTGTTGAGTCAACCAGTGCTGTTGCTGTTCAGACTCGAGTTTTTAAGAAAATGGAACGGCCTGTTAGAGTTTAAGAGTTTAATGTTTAGCTATTTTGAACATTTAGAGTCTGTAAAATATATTCGTAGAATATATAGCAGGTCCTCAACCCAAGCACATGCTCTACACTTCACCACAATGGTAACCCCCCAAAAACACTAACATAACAAGAAACTTTTAAATACCAACATAACATTAAACATTAAAAAGTCTCTCCATTTTCTCATATTGTAAAAAATGCATAAAATAGCACATTATTTAAACATTTACCATCCGAATTCAGCCCCTTTGCAAAGCATGATGGGAAGTGAAAGTCCTGTTTGTTTGGGTTACTTGATTGAAACACATAATTTCAAAATAAAAACATCAAGTTAAGTCAAAGAGAAACTGTTTCAAGTCAATTTAACATGAAGCAATCACATTTGAACAAGAAATCGGATATAATGGTGTTAAATCAAGATGAATTGCTTAAATAAAGTGAACAGCATCATAAAATATTTTTTTTTGAGTGAGTGAAGCGAGTAAACACACAAGCACCACTCTTTACCACAATGGTAACTACACATTTCAAAAAACTTACAGAAACTCTTTAAATGTCCAACATAACTAATTTCAGATTTCAGATGCACCGTTAATCTCCAAATTTACTCTCCCAATGCAGTTCCTTGCAAAGCATGCTGGGAACTACAGATCCACTGCCCACTATCCAGTCAACAAAAATTATTAATATAGTCCCAACGCAAATAAATTAAGTGAACCTTTTTACTTTAAAAAAAGAAAATGTTTTAAGTGAACAGAACACAATTAAATTAAGTTGCTCGTGTTGCTGTAGCTCATTTTAATACACTGAACAAGTGACAAAAATAATGTCAATGTGAAAATTAAATCACAATTATATGAATTGCAAGCCAATTATTTCATATAATCATGACAGTATATGGAGGCAATCTCTCCAGTGCTCATGTTTCCTAAGGGTCACAGGCAAGTGGGCTGCGCTAAAACGCTGCGTGTGTGTGTGTGTGTGTGTGTGTGTGTGTGTGTGTGTGTGTGTGTGTGTGTGTGTGTGTACACAGTTGTTAGTTCATTCCTCTTCCAGCATCATTTTCTGGCCGCATGGTTGGTTGTAGCAGGGCAACAACTAAGAATAAATCCAGCTTTGACAGAAGGTATTCCTCGGTTGACAATTTACACCTCAGGTAATAAATTAACACAGCTAAAGATAGACCCTGAGACCGTCCATCTGCTAGCTAGTTGATAGCAATGGAGTTAACAAAAATCACATCTGCCTTATTAAACTTCCATTTGTGTCAGACTTTTTAACCAGAGGGCACCTCTGTCAGCAAGTAGCTGTTAAGGTAAACCAATTAAAGACTGTGTACGGCCAAAAATTCTGAATAGCTCCAAGCTAAAGACCTACCAACCCATGAAAACCAGCTGGCATCACACTATCTTTGGGGTTTATATCTTTTAAATATGTAGCCTAGCAGACAGGCGTATGACAGCACTGCAAAATAAGAGATTTATTAACCAAAGGCCAAGACAAACAAACAAGTCTCCTGTCAGCACTTGTGATCAGATTTGATCCTCTGGCTTTCTGACGATATACATCACTCTCATCAGCATGACACTGAATATTGACAAAGCAAAATAAACTTTTTAAAAAGTTGGCAAACAGTAACAACCCAACTTTGCCGGCTATTGGTCAGATATTAGGCAGACATTCCCAAATGCACGTTATTGGAAAGTTTGTGTGGAGCAGCATTTACTGTGAACGGAGCTGATTTGAAACACTGGAGGAAACGTGTAACCTGCACGCATGTAGATAATTAAAGTGTTGTGCTTCACTTTGAAACCTTTGAAAAAAATGATATGGAAGTCAATGGGGCTCAACAACTTCTTTTGTGTTCAGCAGAAGAAAGAAATTCATACAGGTTTGGAACAACTTGAGGATGCGTACATTTTTTTGGTTTTTTTTGGTTGACCTATCCCTTTAATAAAAAACAAATCTTGGCATCACATGAATAAATTACATTTCAAAAATATTTCACAATATTACATTTTTACTGTATTTTTTATCAAATAAATGCAGCCTTGGTGAGACTTCTTTCAAAAACATTAAAAAGTCACACACAAACACAGAGAGCCCAAGAGAGATGTCAATATCAGATGTAAACATGCTGAAAAGTGTATTTAGATAACACGATTAATGAACAAAGGATATTTCTGAAAACCTCCGCCTTTAGAGGACAGAAATTCCACAACAAACAGACTTCCACAGGATTTCACAGCTGCTGTACTGAGTATCATGTGCCAATCCAGACCTACTCCAAATCCGTTCAGAAACCATTTCCTGTCCCAAATTACCTTCTCTGTCATAATCCTACATGTGATTGGAGCTGAAGTTGACAAAAAGAGGAGCCGTATGTTTTGATATTTGTCTGAGTGCTAAGTGAGTTTATACTGATTCATTCCTAAGGGCTAGTGCACACAAAACACAAACTGTCATCCACCCGGTTTCTCTGCCTATCAAAAATCTTCACGGACTATTAAGCTGTCATGTTCCCTCCCTCCTCTCCCAGTGGCTGATCTATTTAAGAAGCAATGTGAGCTGAACAGGTGTTGATCTGCATCAAAAATCATCTTACTTGATTGGTGACAGTTAAAAAACTGTAAATGTCTTGGTGGATTGTTTATGTTTGGTAAGACTTGCTTGAGTGACAAGCAGAACTCGTCACAAAAGCATATCGTTTTTTTTTTTTTTTTTTTTGCATTTCTGAATAAATGTATCAACACCCATCTTCACACACAAAATCCTGTCTTACAGTATATCTACACACTGAATGTGACAAAAAATATATATTAAATCTCTAACCCACACGATCTTTGTAAGGTATTGGGGTAGATGGTTTACCGGTAGAAATGTCTCATTGAGTTTTGAGTTTTTAACAATTGTATCTACCCTGATTATGCAAAATTGCAAGCACATGGCAAGGACATAAGCATTTCAATCAGAGATGGAGGAAAAAGGCGGGGTAGCAATCAATCAAATTAGTCGCTGTTGCCCTTAGTTACAGTTGCCATCTCTTTCAAGCTTTACTAGTTACTAAGAAATATGAAGAAAGAAGCGATTGGATTGAGTGACATAAAAACTGGGGCCAGTTGCATAAACATAGCCATCATGTTAAAACTGTATCTTAAGAACTAATCCGATCAACTAGCAGTTAAAGGATAATCAGTCTTACTTTTTAAATTCAAATTAAACTAATGTACATTTTTATGTAAAATGAAAGGGATAGTTCACTAAAAAACTGAAAAAAAAATTCTCACCCACCATACTTCTGTTATGCATAAAAGAAGACATTTGAATGTATGTTGGTAACCAGACAGTAGCCATTGACTTTTTTTTCCCGACTGTGGAAGTCAATGGCTACCATCAACTGTTTTGATTATCAACATTCTTTAAAATATCTTCTTTTGTGTTCAACAGAAGAAAGAAACTCATACAGGTTTGGAACAACTTGAGGGCGGGTAAATGATGACACATTTTTCATTTTGGGTTAACTATCCCTTTAAACTTAAAACTGAAAATGAACACTTAATTAACAATCAATTTATTACTATAATATTTAAAAACAAAATAATAATACACATTTTGGGGGTAATTTATGTGACTGTTGGTCAAAAAAATATTCTGTGTGATTCTTTGGACTTCGTATTTTAATTTTCCATCATGTATACGAGAGATTCTATAATTGGAGATACCTTTTGCATTTCAAAAAACTGTTCACTAACAGAAATTATTTCCAGCATCTTATTGAAAACATACAATTTTAATAATTCAGTGCTTGCTAAACACAAGTTACTTCCTTTTTTTAATTTTAACAAAAAAGTTATTTCTTTATAGTATTGTTCGTTAACTCTGTTACAGACAAATTATGCAATGTGTAGAAATAGCATCGGTAACAGGATTGACAAGTTTAAACTTTTTAGCCAAAAACTCCTTTTGCTAGCATAAATGCTAAGAGCACATGGCACTAATGAAATCATGATTAAAAGACTTTTAAACACCCCACTGTGTGATATCCATTCTGTTTTACTTTTGATATTGTGGTAACAATCGTGACGTTTTACAAAACAACTGTTGGTGTAGATTTTTTTTTTTTTTTTTTTTTAGATTAAAATATTTTCTCAGAGAGAGCAGACATACCTTTCAGTGCTTCAGATCTTATCAGTGAGGGAAAGTGACATCATTTCCTTTATCTTACATAGTTGTGGGAGATCATTCCAACAAATTAAAAGCAAAGTATGGTAAGGTAATTGAATTGATGCAAGTTTTTTGGACACACATTTTTATAAGATAAAAGTTATTTTTAAACAATTTAATGTTGTAAAAATCATGATTTTCAGCTATATAAGACACTTTTTACAGAAAATATTATATTGTTAAGGCCTGTAACATCTTGTGATCCATGACTATGAGTAACAAATAAATAAAATAATTCAAAATATAACCATTTGAATAAAAGCAGAAAAAAGTGTATCTACTGAATGAAATGTAACATTTAACATCACATGGGCAAATTGTTCAATTAAATATGTGAATCTGGATTCAATTTAAAGCATAAAATTGTGCAGGCAAAAGCTTCTTCCACCAATCATTGTGCTTCTGTGTACCTTACAGTGCTAAAGAGCTGCAAAATGACAAGCATCCATGGCTCGTGCCATTGGAAACCTCCCAATCTATGAATATGCAACCCATTCTCACTCCCAGGGCATCAAAATTTGAAGCATGGTCAAGTGCCTTTCGTGTCACATTAAAGAGTCACATTAAAGTCACTATATCGACGCAAAGGGCACTCCATAGATTTCAGTTGTTTGTCCATTGCGTCAGATCAGGATGAGTTTAATTCTTTGCATTTGTAAAAGCAGACATGATTTTATGAATATTTATAGGCTACTTTTATATTTTTGGAGCAACTAACCCAACTACTACCCTGAACCTACCCACTTCTAAATAATATAAAACACGTAACAGGCAAATAAAAGTAGAGTCACTCACAGGTATTTATTGCAAAAACTGTATAAAAGTATTAACTCATGTTGCATTCCAAGTCTTCTGAAGTCATATGAATATCTTCACGTAAAGAACAGAGTTGATCTTAAAGGAACACTCCATTTTTTTTTTAAATAGGCTCATTTTACAAGTCCCCTAGAGTTAAATAGTTGAGTTTTACAGTTTTTGAATCCATTCAGCCAATCTTTGTATCTGGCGGTAGCACTTTTAGCATAGCTTAGCATACATCATTGATCCTAAACAGTCCATTAGCATCTCATTCAAAAAATGACCAAAGACACTTTCAATATTTTTCCTATTTAAAACTTGACTCTTCTACAGTTAATTCGTGTGCTAATACCAACTGAAAATGAAAAGTTGCTATTTTCTACACCTATACGGCTAGGAACTACTTTCTCATTCCTTCGTAATAGTCGCGGATCTTCGCGGCCGCACCATGGCTGCAGCGGCGCAATGATTCGTTGGTATTCTGTGAAACATGGTGGTAGTATACACCTTTGACTTACTATCACAGCCCTTTACAACACACAGAACCATGGCTAATCACAAAGGTAAATCCACAACACAATTTTTCGGCTGCAAGCCTGAAACTTTCTCTGCAACTACACGAACTTAGTGCCCGTCACATTGAAAGTTACCTAGCTGGGGCTACTTTCAGGCGCTGTGTTCCATCATTGCGCCGCTGCAGCCATGGTACGGCCGGAAAGATCCGCGACTATTGCGCAGGAATGAGAAAGTAGTTCCTAGCCGTATAGGTGTAGAAAATAGCAACTTTTCATTTTCAGTTGGTCTTAGCACACGATGTAACTGTAGAAGAGTCAAGTTTTAAATAGGAAAAATATTGAAAGTGTCTTTGGTCATTTTTTGAATGAGATACTAATGGACTGATTAGAATCAATGATGTATGCTAAGCTATGCTAAAAGTGCTACAAAGATCGGCTGAATGGATTCAAAAATGGTAAAACTCAACTATTTAACTCTAGGGGACTTGTAAAATGAGCCTATTTTCAAGAAAAGTGGAGTGTTCCTTTAATGTTTTAATCGCTGAAATTATGGTCCCGTCGCTCCGTGGACGCAACGCACACACTCAGTCAGTCATATCTCATTCAAATGACTCTTTCGCATGACACAATCGGTCACGAGACACACAAGAGCCGATGACATTTTACAATCAAAGCTGACGTAATGACGCAATTGGTCACGAGACATACAAGAGCCAATGCAATATCACTATGAAATCTGACGTAACGTTTCTTCGGACGGCAATTTTTGAAATTTGAATGTGTGCATGATCTTTGGCGGATGGAGACGCTGATCGCTTTTGGCGCGATTTGTACTTTTTGAATAAATTGTGCATGCAGTCATATCTGCCTGTTATATCCTGTATTTTATATCATATAATATATACAATCATATAACACAAACGAGTAGGTTTAGGGATGGGATGAGGTTGGGTTACATGTTCAAACGTGTCTAAATAGATGTAAATAAATGTAAATAAAATGATGCTGTCTGATTAAATTTAGAATCACACTCCAACATGTCATAATGGCAAAATCATAACCCAATATAATTTCCTCATGACGATAACATTCCCATGCCCAACGCGCCTGTGTATGATGCCAAAGTTTTCTCATTGAAATCAATGGAGCACCTGCGCGTCGAAAAATGGCGCCTAGGGGTACATTTAGCGCAGGGTTCCTCAAACTCAGTCCTGGAGGGCCACTGTCCTGCAGAGTTTAGCTCCAACCCTGATCAAACTCACCTGAGCAAACTAATCA
This sequence comes from Gobio gobio, assembly GCF_949357685.1. NCBI lineage: Eukaryota > Metazoa > Chordata > Actinopteri > Cypriniformes > Gobionidae > Gobio > Gobio gobio. Next base: position 42,790,172 of record NC_137109.1, read on the forward strand.
AGGTATTCAGGATCACTAGAAAAATCGCAGGAAGGTGTGTTTGATCAGGGTTGGAGCTAAACTCCAGGACCGAGTTTGAGGAACCCTGCTTTAGCGTCTTCATTGTGACGCAGGAGGCACTTGACTATGCTTCAGATTTTTGACGCCTTGGGAGTGAGAACAGTTTGGAATATTTCCAACCCCAGCCCCAAGGACACCACATCCCATTTTCTATGTCATTCCATTTTCCCCAATCCTGAAATGCATTTCTTCTTTTTGCTCCCATCACTGCCATTTTAATTGTGAAGTAAACAGCTCTCCGGGGCACTTCACAGCCTCTCTACGGTGTCAATCTTCATTTCCTTTCCACAAAAAGCAACACATCTTAATGGTACAGTATTGATAATCCATTGGTCTCCTAGTGCACAGTGAGAAAAATAAATGCTAGAATCACTACCACAGGCATCAGGCATGTTGTTAGTCTAGATTGCATTCTGTGCAACAACAAGGGCATAGCTCTTGATCAAAAAGTAATTACTTACTAGCTGTAAGCTATGGGCTGAGCTGAAATGGATTGTGGGAGAGCAGGCTGTGTGTGTACTGAGAGGAGCTGTTTTCATTGTCCAGCAGAATTTCTGGTGTGCCACACATTTCTTCTAAATGCAGAAGATTTGGGGCACACCGGGTCAGTGAATTAAGACGGCCACAATCACACCTGAATAACAACTCTAACATCAGAGCAGCTCTCTTTGAACCATTTCAACAACACAAGGTTAGAAAATGTGAAGGCTAAAATAGAGCATCGACATTTTTTAACAAATCATTTGATTCAAATTCTTAATGAGAAGATGTGAAAACCTAATAATAATTTTCAGTGTCTTGCGGTAAATTAACTCAAGGACTAAACTAGAAGAACTTTAGTTTGAGGTTGTATGTTTCTTATGCTCCCAAGGCTGCATTTATTTGATCAACAATACAATAAAAACAGTAATATTGCAAAATAGTACTACAATTTAAAATGTTTTCTATTGGAATATATTTTAAAATGTAATTTTCAGCATCATTACGTCAGTCTTCAGTGTCACATGATCCTTCAGAAATCATTCTAATATGCTGATTTGGTACTCAAGTAACATTTCCAATGCTGAAAACGGTTGTGCTGCTTAATAGAAAGTTCTAAAGAACCACATTCATTTGAAATCAAAATCTTTTTTAACAATGTACGGCTATAGATTTACACATTGTTTTAAATGTGGCCAATATTAGATTTCAGTTTGAACTGACCCGCACGCGCATTAAAAAGACGTCACACACCACATGTAATACCAACCCGTTCTCACTCCCAAGGCGTCAAATTCCGACGCATGGTCAAGTGCTTTCCGCGTCACAATAAAGACACTAAAGGTACCCCTAGGCGTCACTATATTGACACGCCGAGTGCTCCATTCATTTCAATGAGAAACCTTTGGCGTCAGACACAGACGCATTGGGCATGGGAAAGTTATCGTCATGATGATCATATATTGGGTTATGATTTTGGCATTATGACATGTTGGACTGTGATTCTCAATTTAATCAGCCAGCATAAATTTATTTATGCTATCTAGACACGTTTGAACATGTATCCCAACCCCATTCCATCCCTAAACCTACCAATTTGTGTGATATAAAACGCAGATATAACAGGCAGAGTCGACTGCATGCACAATTTATTCAAAAAATACAAATATTCCAAGGCCAAGCGATTGATTTGTGTGAAGGAAATCCCCAAAAGCGATCAGAGTCTCCATCCGCAGAAGATCACGAACACATTAAATTTCAAATATTGCCGCCTGTTACGTCAGTTTTCATAGTGAAATTGCATTGGCTCTCGTATGTCTCGTGACCAATTGCGTCATTACGTCAGCTTTGATTGTAAAATGTCATTGGTTCTCGTGTGTCTTGTGACCGAATGCGTCATGCTAAAGAGGCGTGTGTATTATTTGAATGAGATGTGAATGAGTGCGTTAACGGAGCGGCGGGATCATCATCTCAGCGATTAAAACATTAAGATCAACTCTGTTCTTTACATGAAGACATCGTGTGACTTCAGAAGACTTGGAATGCAACATGAGTTAATACTTTTATATTGTTTTTGGTCAGTTTTTGCAATAAATAGATGTGACTGTACTTCTATTTGCCTGTTATGTGTTTCTATATTGTTTAGGAGTGGGTAGGTTTAGGGTAGGAGTTGGGTTAGCTGCTCCAAAATATAAAAGTAACCTTTAAATATTAATAAAATATTAATAAAATCATGTATGCTTTTACAAATGCAAAGAATAAAATGCGTCTTGATCTGACGCATTGGGTAAACAACTGAAATCAATGGAGCACTCAGCGCGTCGATATAGTGACGCCTAGGGGTGACTTTGGCGTCTTCATTGTGACGCGGAAGGCACTTGACCATGCTTCGGATTTTGACGCCTTGGGAGTGAGAATGGGTTGGTAATACAGAAGTAAACAGAGAACATTAAAGTAAGGGATTACGGGATTATTTATAGTGTGATCTGCCGCAGAAGCCAGCAAATTTATGCGCAGGCAATATAAAAAAACAAAAAACAAAGAAGAGGATGCAAAAAAAGAGAGCAGAGTTTTTAAACATTTATGATTTAAGCCCTCATGTTTTGCTTGTATATAGAGCTGTCACTGTAACAGCTCTGAGCCATCACTGTCCTTCCACTGACTACCTTTCACAACATAGCTTCGGGTGTGTAAAATCTTTGAAGTGACTATGAGCGCAGAATTGTGACGAATGTTGCTCTATTGATGTAAAAGTTGCATGAATTTCCGATATGAGGTTCAGACTGAGGTCGCATTGCAAAACGTCTGACCTGTATCGAATTTAGGACCACATTATGGAAGTGGTCCAAATCAGAAGTCATGACAAAAACAGATCTGATTGTATTTTGATCAATATAATGCGTCCTTGTTGAATAAACGTCACATTTTTGAATGGTAGTGCGTATATATTCGCTTCTATAAGTCTCGAGCAAAACTTTTAAAAAACTTTGGCAAAACCAAAAAGTATTCTTTAAAAGGCACTCATTGAGCCTGCTAACTTGCTCAATTAAAACTGCACACCCTGATTTCCTATAATTATGAAGAAGCCTGCAATCAGATTTCTCATTTCTTGAGCTGACTCTCACCATTCTAGGCAGCAATCGACATGAGATGCATTGCAAGTGTTTGCGGCCCGTGGCATGACATCTGAACCTAAGATTTATTTAGGCCAATGTTAACAAAAACTGGTTCTCTGACTCCTGAGAGAGCCTGCCCTCAAGGAAGCCTGTTTCACGGGCAGCGATATTACCTTTTGTTTAGACTGTTTGCCTGTGCTCCATTTCTAAACAGTCTCTTTACGAAGCATTTGCACTAATGCAGATCCCCTCGCTGGTGCTGACCTGGCCAGGCCAGTTAATGGGGCTGGCGGCTTCTGGATTACTGGAGCCGTTGACCTTGCCATCTGCTCCTGATGCCTCAACGCCAAACACTCTCCCTGTCTACCGTTCAGACAGGATGAAATACAATTCCCATTAAAGGGAAAGTTGCTAATAATGCCTTATCAATTAGCCCCATTGCTATTGATGGATGTCTAGCAGGTGGCACGAGACGATTATGTTCATTTAGAGGTACACTGACTGTCCTCACCTCCTACTCGTTCGTTTGATGCTCATTAAAGCCCAGGCTTGTATAGATACATCAGCTACAGACTAAATCAAGCCTCTAACAGCCCATTAAAGGTGGCTTTATCACTGTTGAGTCTAATCTTTGCATTTCTACATTGTTAGCAAGATGTTCTCAGACGTGTGATAATCTTCATTTGTAGTCTCTATGCCATCTGCTATAAAAGTTTGTATAGTAGTCATACACACATCACCGTTCAAAGTTTTGGGTTGCTAAGATTGTATTAGACCAAGGCCCCGTCCACACAGAGATGCATTTAGCTGTATACGTAAAATGTTTGTATCGTATCAGCATTTTGTCCAGACGATCCGGTGTTTTAGCATGAAACCAATATTTTTTTTTTAAACCAATGGGCATGCGCACATCAATATTGCGTCATTAAATTACTGCATTTCCCTTTTTGTTGGTTTAGGGTTGGGGTATAGGTGTAGGCGTGAATAAAACACAATCTGGTAAGTAGCACATTTGTTTATTGTTATTTTATCATGGTATTTTGCCTCACTTCTGACCGTTGCTGTACCCCTTCTAGCCACAACTCTTCTTCTCCGCTTTTAGTGTATTTCTGTGGCAGAATTACAGCGCCACATACCGGTCTGGCATGTATACTAGGCCTACATTGTTTTAAGTCGGTTTCAATGGTTTCGTGTGTGCGCAGATATTTCTTGAGACGAGGGGAAAAAAGATTGGATAGGGAAAGCTCTGGCTTCGTGTGGATGTGGCCTAATAATATTGTGAAATATTATTACATCTTAAAATAACTTTTCTATTTTAATATATTTTAAAATGTAATGTATTCCTGTGATGTTAAAGCTGAATTTTCATAATTACGTCAGTCTTCAGTGTCACATGATACCTTCAGAAATCATTCTAATTTGATGGTCTTAAAGGGTTAGTTCACCAAAAATGAAAATTCTGTCATTAATTACTCACCCTCATGTCGTTCGACACCCGTAAGACCTCCATTCATATTCGGAACACAAATGAAGATATTTAAGTTGAAAGCTGATGGCTGAGAAAGGCTTCAGATAGGCCTCCATTGGCATTCAGTACATTTACACTCCCAAGGCACTTAAAACGTTGTTACAAAGTCCATCTCACCACAGTGGCTCTACAATAATTTTACGATGCGACGACAATAGTTTTTGTGCGCAAAAAAAAAATCAAAATAACACCTTTATCCAACTTGTTCTTCTCTTCCGTGTGTGCCTCCACGACGCATGCGCGAGAATATGACGCAGATCCGGCGTTCGGACAGATGACCCAGAAGCGATTTGTTTACAAGCAGAGTAAGACGCGCGTGTCTAAGCTGTTGAATTCTACATTGATCGTGCTTTAGGTCTCGGCGTAGTTTTCAAAATTGGACTAAAGTGTGCATTTCATGGATTCCCGAACGCTGGCGCTACGTCATATTCTCGCGCATGTGTCGTGGAGGCACACACGGAAGAGAAGAACAAGTTGGATAAAGGTGTTATTTTGATTTTTTTTTGCGCACAAAAACTATTGTCGTCGCATCGTAAAATTATTGTAGAGCCACTGTGGTGAGATGGACTTTGTAACAACGTTTTAAGTGCCTTTCATGGGTCTTGGGAGAGTAAATGTACTGAATGCCAATGGAGGCCTGTCTGAAGCCTTTCTCAGCCATCAGCTTTCAACTAAAATATCTTCATTTGTGTTCCGAATATGAACGGAGGTCTTACGGATGTCAAACGACATGAGGGTGAGTAATTAATGACAGAATTTTCATTTTTGGGTGAACTAACCCTTTAATATTATCAATGTTGAAAACGGTAGTGCTGCTTAATATTTTTGTGGAAACTCTTTTTTTCAAGATTCTATGATTAATAAAAAAAGTTAAAAAGAGCATGTGTGTGTGTGATGATATTTTACAATATTGCAGTTTTTTTCACTGTATTTATGATACAATGCAGCTTGAGATGAGCATCAGATACTAAACAACCATATTCATAGTCATGTTTGACAGCTCTGATATAGATCATTACGTTTTATGAATAAATCTTTTTTTTTTATTATTATCTGCACATCAACTCTATAAGCACCTTTTCCAGGTAGCTTCAAAAATAACAATGAATAATAATATGATTTCTCTGAATGGAACCCTGTGATTGCTTTTCTTTGTTATTTAGTAAATGCAGGACCAAGAGGCCTGAGGTTTTGAGAAAAATCTTAACATGCAAAAGAATGGTTTCAATTAAATCAAAGACATTAGAGTTTGCATGAACTTAATTATACTGTTCTGAGAGGATGCACACAGGGTGGCAATAATTCTTACAGGCTACATGCACTCACTCTCATCTCCCACAAGTTAAACTACAGATTTGTTAAAAATACCACTGAAATTCTCCTTTTCTACCTGAAATCTTGGCAGAATCCTACCTCATCAATTAAAAGTGATTGTACTAATCATCTTAGTTTGTCTGTAGGAACCCAGGAGGCTTACCAGAGAACAGTGAAGACAAGCTCAAAATTTTGGCATGGAGAAAAATCATAATTTGCTCATTTAACAAAATAAGGGAATCTATTACAAAGGAACTTAATTTACTTAAATTCACTTTCACTTGAGTTAGAAATTTGTGCAGCCAAACTTGATCGATTGTTAAATTCTATTAAAAAGTTTCACATGATTAAAAGGACCTCTAAAAGGCTCATGAAAAAAAAAGGAAAACATCTACTAGTCAGTGAGATGTCTTATCAAAAGAACCATCTCTAAAGAGACAAAAAAAAATGTAATTTGACAATTATTTTAGCCACAAATGACCGTACATGTGGAAAATGAGATGTCAGGTATGTAAGATAAAAGCGATCAAGTTCAAAACCACATTGATCCTTTATGAAAGCCTATTGGAGGCAACAAATCAAATATAATCGGACAATATGAAGCATTTGCAATCTTTCTCCCATGTCTGAGACTACAGCGAACATTGCCATAATGGATCAGCCGGCATCCAGATCTAGTCCATGCAAATCCACTGTCATCATTGATTTCTCTTTGAATGGATATGTCTTCATCTCTCCCCTGTCTTAGCTTAGTTTCCTCAGATGAGAGGATGAAAAACCCTGTATGTGTGTGTGTGTGTGTGTGTGTGTGTGTGTGTGTGTGTGTGTGTGTGTGTGTGTGTGTGTGTGTGTGTGTGTGTGTGTGTGTGTGTGTGTGTGTGTGTGTGTGTGTGTGTGTGTGTGTAAAAGCAGGAGGGGAGAAGCTTTGAACTGGCCAGAGAAATACAATTGAGATAAGTTACTGGAGACAGGTAATGAGAACCAATAGACTCTCAGAAAGGAATCAATAGTGGACACTGATACACTGGAGAGGAAGGACAGGTCGCTACATTATTCTTCATTTGAGTAAATGCTGCAGATATAAGGAAGACGTGCGCCAAGCAGGCAGATACAAAATAGTTGTCGATAACTTGATATTTGCAAACTAAAACATCCTTCGATGAGATCAAACTGCCTTAAGGTACTGACTGAAACCCTGATAAGAATGAAGAACTCTGAGCGGTCTGAATCTTAATGGATAGGGCAGAAACATGATGAAGGCTGTGACATTTTAAAGTATTGATAGCATATATAACATATTGATATTGTGTGTGGGGGGGATCTAATTAAGAAATGTCCAGGTAATTTTTCACCCAACGTAACCTCTAATTTAAAACAATCTCATTACTTTAATGCTGTGATAGAAAAAATATTTAGTCAGGACACAACAATTTCTTATTTAAATCAATAAATTAAAATATGTGAAACAAATACTACCATGAAGGAAAATATTTTACAATTTAAATAAATATTAATAATACTTAATAAATAATGTATCCTCTGGAGCTCTTTGGTCATTTTTGTCTGAAAAAGTTTACTTTTTTTAAAACTTCATCAGAATGGTATGCAACTTGGTAAAGCTTTTGGCACTTGATATTTGAAAAAAAATAAAAATAATAATAATCATGGACATGATTCAAAAAGGTTAAATGGTCACACTTGAACAAAAATGTCCACATTGTAATGGGAAACCAATTTAATCTAGTAAAAACATTTGGTACTGCACCCAAACAAAATCTTACTAAAAGCTCATTTTTTGAGATATCAGTTCAAATTGAGACATAACTGAAGTCTGTGGTCAAAGCATTCAAAATGTATGACAGATCAACATTTCATTTGCAGGTCTATGCTCAAAAAGTGAACAAATGGATGACTAAAGCATAAATATAATTGAGTAAACCCCCTAAAAATACAAAATGTTAAATAAAATATTATCAAACTAGAATATTCGACATTCATTTCATTGATGGTTTCTTGATTTTTGACTTGTTTTCCTGTAGAACATTTAAGCACCCTTAAAAACAAAATAGAACCGCACTTAATTACAGAGAATGTGTATTTTACTTTTTTATTTCATGTTTTTTTCTCAATTGGATATATATGAATAAAATATATAAAAATAAAATTGTATTAGTAAAAAAAAGAAAGCACTAATGAAACAATCACCAAAGGAGGAAGAGAATGTAAAACTGTATAAAAATAAAGGTATCCAGTAGTAGCCTAGAAATCTAGACGCACCCTAGCGGCAGCAAATCTAATTTGCAGCCAGGGTAGTCTAGCAACCCTCTGTTGGCTTGCGAGCTGGAAAAAACGAACTCTAGTCAGGCCAATCACATCGTGTATAAAGTTGGTGGGCGGGCTTAACATAATGACGGCAGAGTTGACGCGGTTCCGCGTGCTACTTGTAAACAAAGAAGCTGGCGAACAGCGGTCTTTTGAATTGACTTTGGCCGCGACTCTGGAAGACTTGGAGTTAAGCTTTTCTCTGAGAAAAGAACAAAGAACGGCACAGAAGTCATTCTTAAGAAACGAAGATGTGTTCAGAGTTTTGCCAACCGGATACAGCGAAAGCTTAATCTATCAACTAGCTCCGCTTCACCTTCTTTGTTGCTCTGTTTGGTTGTAGCGCTATCCTATTGCGTGCAGAGGGAATTTGAAAGACAACCGTTTATCCCGCCCCTCGGATTGAGCCCTGCCAATGGTGAGTTCCCAGACCCAACATCTTGATGTGGGTCTGGCTTGTCAGGCTAATCCAGTAGAGCATCAAGTGTGAATCTCTGTTATTGTAGCATTTCCTCAATTGTATAATACTTAAACTTGCATTGGCTACATATAACAATGTAAATGCCATGATGACCAAAGACAAAAACATATTCAGAACAATGACATTACCTAAGACACAATATCACTGATTTCCTTTGCACCTGAGCTGGCAAGACAAGTGGAACTACTTTGTACTCTCCGCTTCAATGAGCTGACATATGTTTGAGTTGTTTTTCTATTCAAACAGAAAAGTCAGGAGTCTAGTTTACTTCCCAGCTCTAACTTTGAGCCAGACTTTGTGAAGCTACACAGGAGACGATGCCTCCCGCTGCTCGCCTTTCAAAACACTGCTGACAGCACAATGTGGAAGTTGGAAGAGATCAATGTGGGTACCTTCGGAAACCTATACTGTTGGACATCTGTTTGTCCTTCATCTCTGGCCAAACGCTGCCCCATTCATCAGCAACACAGAGGCAGGGGAATGGGGTGTCATTTTGAGACCTTGTACTGTCTCACGGCTGACAACGGATTGTATTCAAACAGAATGACAGTTCCTGAAGTCATGCAATGCTTCACCGAACACACTGCAAAATATTCGTCTTCAGTATTTTCCAGTAAAAAATAATTCTATTCTAAATAAAAAAAAAAAAAAAAAAAATTATCTAAAAATCATTAATTTACCTGACGAAAAATTAAATTAGACTTTTTTTCAGAAAATATATATGGAATTAAATTTGTCTTACGCCATTAGTGAATTGTTTAAATCTCACTAACTTTTCTTAGATTTATGCTTAAAGTTAAATTTAAAAAAAATAATTATAACAACAAATCATCTGTTTTATTTACTTTTTTTGTTGTTGCTTCAAGTAAATTCATTTTATTTAACCTCTTTAAGGGCACTGACCCGCCCTTGGGTTGTCATCACTTTGTTTACAAAACTATATAGACTAAAGTTTAAAATATTGATAATGTAAAATTAAGCATCTTTTGAAAGGTCTAACTCCGGACATGAGCTGCCGATTCAACGTGACAAAAGATAATATAACCCATTATAATGAGTGATGTTGTCAACTAGAGGGACCATTTGGACCATGCTGGTCGATAACCGATTAATCAACAGATTTTACAAATGGATACTGAATAAAAACAATCATAACACATAAAATAGTGCAGAACTTTATTAGAATTTTTTTTTTAAACAGTACTGAACCATGAAAATGTATACTGTACTTTTTAAATCTATAAAAAATACTTTAAACCTTAAATATATTACACCTTGATCATTCACAGTTCTTAGTATATTAACTAATGTTAATAGATACAACTTTAAAATGTAAAAAAATGTATTAGTTAATATTTTAATTAACAAACGAACAATACTTTTTATTAATCTTAGTTAATGTAACAAGTGCCCATCTTTAAATATATACACAAAGGCCATATCATTGAAAATAGATATGCATATTGTATGTATACTCTCACACTTTATTTCCTTCCATTTTATAGGGGTGTAACAATACACCAATGCCACGGTTCGGTTTATATCATGGTTTTGGAGCCACGTTTCAGTTCGGTTCGCTGTGGGGGCAGGGTTCTGTGTTCAAAGGTTTTTTTTTTTTTTAACAAGCTAATTTATTTCACAAAAATTGATGACACACACACACGCGCACACACGCGCACACACGCGCACACACGCACACGCATGCACACGCACGCACACGCACGCACGCACGCGCGCACACACGTCCCACTTTAGCATACTTAAAAACATAAATTGTATGAATATGACTAATACTGATTAATAAATAGGCCTTTATTTTTTAAAGCTATTAAATAGCAGTTTTTGTTAATACAATAAAGTAGCCACCACACTAATTCAAAAATATACAAAATAACAAAGTGAAAATAAAGTGGCATTTTGGGGTTATGGAAATAACAGTTGCCATGGCGAATACACAATACCAACATGAACTCTTACTGAAACATGAAAACTGCTCCTGATGAACAGAATTAACATCATACCATGCCTTTCCAGCTAACACATGTTGAACCTGTTACGTGATTTATTGGTACTTTACTTTTATGTCATCACTTGCGAACCTGGCTAAATGGGGAAACTGGCTCTCTTTGTCCTTCCAGCATGCAACTTGAGCGATCACCCAAGTCATGTGACATGCACTTGGAAGACAAAAGTTAGTGTATATTTAATAAATATAATAATAATAATAATAATAATAATATGTAGTAAAAATACCACTCTTATTAGTTGTTAAAAGTGTACTAATTACCATTTAATCAAATATCAAGGAAGGAAAAAATTGTTCCGTGGCATAAGGTGAAGTGAGAGCTGGGCCGGTTCGAGAGTATCGCGTGTATTGCGTTTTTCCGGTTCGATTTGAATATCGTTACACCCCTACTATTTTAGAACACTTGGGGACATATTTACTAACAGCTTGCGCCAGCGCAAACCCTCTTTTGGCTGTAAAAAGCTACTGTCAGGATTTAACAAAGACGCAGTGAAAAATGTGCGCTGAAAAGGCTTGGACAGTGTCATTTTTGCGGCTTACCTTATTGCATATGCATTTGTAGGAGTTTCCCTTTCAGACGCAACATTTATGGGAGGAGAGTATTTAAATCATGCAAGGTGATTTACTAAGGTTTGTGCTCTGCAATTTACTAGTGGTTACGCCAGGTATTCCCTAGTAAGCTCACACGTTCTATTGAATTAATAGGAAATGATATGATTTTACTGAGAGAACATTGCCTTACAAGACACCGTTTTTATATCTGAAGTCTCCCTGTACATTCTTACAATGCAAACATCCTAAGCATGTAAATGGCTATATGCTTAAAGCTGGGAATTTCCCCTGCTTATTAAAAAGTTACATTCATATTCATTACAGTAGTGAACATCAGCTTGACGGGCGGACGGGACACTTCAGCGTAAGTATTACAAAAGTCAAAGTGCGCATTCGGAAATCAGAGTAAAGATTTATGACTTGTAACCTGAAATCGCCTTGTAATGTTTATGTATTTATGTTGTGTTGTCGTATTGTTTTTATTCATACCGTAGGCTAACTATAAATGTTTCAACAATGATTTTGTTAACAGCATGCATAATGATTTAAACGATGGCTAAATTAATAATTAACGAAACATATAGATTATAACACTTTACTCTGGAAACTGTAATTCTAGTAAAACACCATAGAATTTGAAACTTTTTTGAATTTTAATACAATATAGTGCAATATAGTAACAGGTTTGTATTAATTTGTATTGTATGGCTATTCGAATAAATATTCTGCAACTATGGATTTCCTCCATAACTACATACATAAATAAATATTTTTGTGTTTGGTCAGTTACCTGAGTGGGAAGTGTACAGTACACACACCCACATTAACAATTTCAATATATCCACTCTTATCCACTCTGAAAAGACCATAAACATTACAGATAACCTCGTAAAACTAATCTTGTGAGATTGACAAATCGGGTGATTTTAGGTCAATGCTTCGGATGTAAATCAATGATGCCCTCTGTCAGTATGGAATAGTAAGATGGCCACAAACACTTCTGGTGGATTCACCACCTGATGGCAGTTTAGAATGTCATGAGCAATCCAGTCATTATATAGATCAGTGGTCTCTTGCAGAACTTTCAACTCCCATCTGTGCTTTTATGGAATTGCGCTCTATTTGCCCTGTTTAGTAAATCTGGCCCTTGATGGTTATCTAATCAAAATAACACTATGTGTTACAGTGACGAAAAAAAGAGAAATGATTTGTTAAACAGTGCGTGCAGAATTATAAAGGCACAGATTTTCTGATCATTTTTTTTCCAGACACATTTGACCAATTCCAAACCACATTAATCTTAATAACTACTATTCATTTTGTATTTAATAATTTCTAAGTGATATATAAATGCTCATGAAGGCTGGAAATGAAAAACGCCTTATTTTAAGGTGTGCAGAATTATTAGGCACGTTTTCTTTTACAGATAAAATGAGCCACAAAAGAGATTTAACTCAGACTGAATTTTTTTTAAATGCCCATGAGAAGGATGCAATACAAAAATTGCAGTTAAGGCATGACCATTGGACCGTGAAATTCTCAATGGGTCAGCAGGGTCAGACAAAAACAGGTGGCGAAGAAAAGACACGTTAACTGCAAAAGAATTAAGAATTAAGGTGAAGAATTAGGTGTAAAACCATCAGGAACCCTTTAGTCTCCAGCCCCTACCTACCTAACCCCACTTAATAAGAGTCACAAGCTGAAGTGTTGTAAAATACATGAAGACTGGTTTTTATAGGCAGATAGGTTGAGAGTGATTTTTGAAGGACCAGCACCACATCCTCTTGTACCACTGTTTGAAGAATTCCATCACTGCAAAACGGACTTCAGGATAGGTGGACTAAAAATTAACTCCCAAAAATTACTGCTAGATTCTGGCAGATGAATCCCCAGCAGTACCAATGTATCGTTCCATTTATGATGTACTCCAAGCATTCACAATACTTTGAAGGACAAATGGATTTGTGTAGATGGCTTCAGTGACAGCTTCTAGCTGTTGCGGCGCGTCAATGGTCGTGTCCAGTGTAGACACGGTGTAAGGGTTTAGTGTCAATCTACGGTCTCACATAGGTTTTTCATGCACCGGTCAATTGACCTATTGGTAAGCTCCTCCCCTCGAATGCAGATGAGCCAATCACAGTTGAGTATCAGTTGCATGGGGACCTGACTTACAGCTGTCATTGTAAGACATTGTAATTTTTGTGTTGTGTTAGGCTCTTTTCATAACGTGTTGTTAGTGGAAAGAATACTTTATTGCACTTTATTTGCATCTGTAGATTTCAATTAGTTTTCCACAAAATCTTTTTTTTTAATATGCACTGGGCCAGAAACATGTAGCACTTCCATACACCAAACTTTTGCTTTATTCTAAAGCATTTTACAGAGGGGTTTGTTTATATATAATTTGCCTGATTTACACGCACACACAAAGTTTTTTTCAACACGTTTGGGTCAAATTTGGACAAACCCAACCATTGGTTTAATTTAACCTATAGGTTTAAATTTAAAGGGATAGTTCACCCCAAAATTAAAATTTGACATTTATCTGCTTACCCCCAGGTCATCCAAGATGTAGGTGTCTTTGTTTCTTCAGTAGAACACAAATGGAGATTTTAAACTTCAACCGTTGCTGTGTGATACTCATAGAATGCATGTCAATGGGGTCTAATTCTATTAGGGTAAAAAAAACATGAACAGACAACTTCAAATTAATCCATGCGGCTCGTGATGACACATTAATGTCTTAAGACACGAAACGATCGGTTTGTGCGATAAACCGAACAGTATTTATATAATTTTTTACCTCAAATACAACACCATGTCCAACAGCCCTGAAAGCGCAGCACTTCTGGGAAAGAAGGTCAATGTACACGATCTAGTGTAGAGACATCACTTCCTGTGTGTGAGGTCTCCTGTTTGTCCATATTTGACCCAACCATGGGTTGAAACAGCCCAGTATTTTTCAGAATGAATACAACATTTTAATCCTAAAAACATAATTTTTTCCTGGCTGTTAACAGTATTTTCTGATTTATGGAATGATAAAAAGAGATATCAAAAACTCATTCAGTCAAAACCTAATATGAAACCTAATAAAACTTATGTCAACAAAATGAAACCGGAATTTTAAACATGGCTTTACCCAATGTTCAGATTTTGGTTCTGGAAATATATGCAGATTAGTGCATATTTAATTAGATAATGCCTTATTTGCATATTTAAACATAATATTTCAGAAAACTTGTAATACAAAGAATGTTTTCAAGTCTTAATGTTATCAAACAAAGGGTAAAGTACACCCCCCCCACCCCCCATTCGCCAGGGGTATATTATATGTATTTATTTATTACAGAAAAAAAAAACCAAGATATTATTTCTGGCAGTACACGGAAAAGTAATATTGCAATGGCCATTAAAATATGACTAAAATCTGTTGCTTTTAATATGTTGTGATCTTGTAAACATGGTCTGTCATAATCTTATTTTCCAGTGGGCAAAACATACACCAAGCAAGTGATGTAGGTGACAGTCAAACAGACTACCCGACTTCACAACGGTGAATGAAGAATGTGAGTGTGCATTCACAATGCGACTCACAGCTAAATAAATAAACACAATGTACTGTCTGACAAAAGAAACTGAATGCTAATAGTCTAACGTGTGCATGCGTTATAGACAGATGACAGGAGTTTATGCCTGTCTGCTCTAATACCTAGCGGCACATCCTCCATCTTAAGAAATGCGACATTCCCCTGAAAATTGTTGCTGCTCCTCCGCAGCATGTCATCCGCACGTCAGCTCTCCCAATCAGCTGTCATGCTGTGAATTGGAGGTTTTAAGTTACAGATCACTTCTGAATCCTAGCACACGCGTGACGTGCATCCCTATGCCCCTACGCTGCCTCTGCCAAGGAGCGTCAAACAAACACACAAACATCCACTCGCTGAATGCTGACGAGCCGTCCCCGCCTCCTCCTCCTGAGAGAACAAGGGGAAGACGGCGAATGGGAGACAGAAAGCCCTTTTGGAAATTCTTTTATTCTACTGACGCTAGGAACAATACTGTAGGAAGCCGAGCTGAGTACTTGTCAGCAGATCCCAATCAATCATGAGACGAGTGAAATAACAGAACACACAGCGTGTCCACATAAGAGCAGGTAAAGCTGAACAAAACAAATCGGCTACATCGCTTAAACTGCTCTCTGAGGGGAGAGTGTGATTAAACCCCTGAGGAATAACAAGATAAAGCTGTCTTTAAAAGCAAGAAACAAATTGCAAGCTGCAGAGAAACCGTGCTGGACTTGTTTGGGGGGAATCGACAGTTTAATTGTTTTATAACCATTTTTAAAAAACAGATAGTTCTAGCCTTAAAATCCGATTGAGTCCAATTTGAAGACGAAAAAAGAAAAAAAAAATTCTCGTACATGTGGCCACGGGTGGCTTATTGCTTTCATAAAACAGCCGCAGTTAGAAAAAAGACAGAAATGTTTAATAATAAATAGTTACATTTATTAATAATAATAAACAATTCTTCTGCCAAGTATCATAATTCATTAGAACGACCACAGGGAGCACTTACAGTTGCCAAGAAACAGTATATCTTAGCACATTAATATAGACTGGACTGCCAACTTGTGAGAATTATGGAGGTATATGAAGTATATGAAGTGTATTGTGATTGTCAAAACATTTGGTAACTAAACAGAATTTAATCTAAAAACCCCTGTGGTGAAAATCAAGTCTGTAATGTTGTTTACGTGTGCTTTTAATATGCTTTAAGACAAACCATGAGCAAATTCATAAGTCAACACAATTGCGGAGTATTTTCTCCTTAAAACTGCAGTGAAAAAAGGACGGTCTCAAAAGCAAGGTTTGAAATCGCTGGTGTTTCTGACGTCACAAACTGTAACCAATCACGTCAACGTGCGGATGGGCTTTAGCAAATCATCATTACTGTGCTGTGAAGCAGGGGAATCTCAAGAGAAGCCAGGTTATACTGGTATATTTTTCTTTTGAAATGAAAAATCGGGTTCATTTAGCAATATAGCGGGTGAATTATGTATATGATATATATTATGATGTTATGATAAATAAGATCGAGAACAGTGTCACGCTGAATGCATGACAGTCGGCAGCCCTGCAGTATGTGTTGCCCAGGGAGTTTTATTGTTAAATTAGTTCAACAGCACAGAAACACCTAGAAATTCTGCGAATGCATCGTAAAACAACAGTGAGCATCAACTGTTCACTATATTTACACCAATAAAATCCGTTCCCTCACAGAATCCAATCTACCTACCTCAATGCCAAATCAAACGGCTATGCTAAGCTGTTAGCAATACACAAATGCTACTGAAAACACACACAAAGGGAAGTTTTAGTAATGTGTGATGTTATAAGGGTTATAAATGTTACATCAGAATATCTAGATTATAATATTGGAGTTCCACAAGGTTCTATTTTAGGTCCATTGTTGTTTAGTATATATGTAAATGATCTACTAAATGTTTGTCCTCCAGATGTTGTATGTCAAATGTATGCTGATGATGTTGTCTTGTATGAACACACAAAAAATCAACAAGAGGCTGCACAGAAATTAACTGATACAAAGAATAACATTTCAATATGGATTATCAAATCATGTTTACATCTGAATGTTAAGAAAACGGTCTGTATGTTTTTTTACAAAAAGGCCAAATCATGATGTGAAAGCAGACGTATTCATCCAGGGACAGAAACTTGAGGTAGTACCTGCATTTAAATACCTAGGAATAATAATCGATTCTCAGCTCTCTTTTAAAAAAACATGTGAAGAAAGTGGTAAGCACAGTACAATTTAATTTAGCGAACTTTCGATTTATCAGAAATTGTTTGACTAAAGAAGCAGCAGTGTTATTCATGAACTCAATGATTATTCCGCACATTACATACTGTATGACTACCCGGACACAAACATGTAAGTCTATTCTTAAACCTGTTGCAATTGTATATAAACAAACTCTCAAGGTTTTAGATAAAAAGCCAAATAGTTTTCACATTGTAGTATTTTAACTAAGTTTTCCATTATAAATTGGGAACATTTGATACAATTTGCTGACTTAGTACCTGTTTTTAAGATTTTAAATGGTTTTGCTCCACCTGTTATTAAAGATTATATTGGTCAAATAACAGGACGGTATACACAAGCCGGTACTAGGGGTGATTGTACA
The DNA here is from genome assembly GCF_949357685.1 of Gobio gobio. NCBI lineage: Eukaryota > Metazoa > Chordata > Actinopteri > Cypriniformes > Gobionidae > Gobio > Gobio gobio. The sequence continues at coordinate 42,807,758 of NC_137109.1, forward strand.
CTGCGAAGAACTATTTTTGATCAGTTATTTTTTTCTTTCAGAGGAACACATGAGTGGAATAGACTTCCATCAGAGCTTAAAGAATTCAAATGTATAGCAGGTCATTATGGTTTCTCAAAAAACTTTTGAAAAAAAATTGTGATCATGTATAGGCATTTGGGTACACTATTTTCATTTCTTTTGTTTCGTTTTGTCTTGTCCCTAACATCAACCTGCCAAGGGACTACGAATGAAAATTAGCCCGTGTGGGCTAAATCTGGCACCTTTTTACAAATTTTATGTATTATTAATGTGTATCGTCCCTGATTAAAGAATAAAATGAAATGACAAAAAATATTTAATTTAAAACACATGAACATGTTTTCATGTTTTCACGGCGCGTTTACATTTACTGAATGCAGATATGATGGCTGGATTGCGTTTACATTATACTGAGATCCGATCACAATGCGTCCTCGACTACCTCTGGACCAGGACACGCTGATCGGATAACATTCCGATCAGAAACACGTTTACACTTGTTTTTTCAATGTGTATGTGGACAACATCCGGATGCAGGTCGCATGTTAATGCCAAATGTAAACGCAGCCATAGAGACAGGAACCTATCAGAGAGTTATTGACAGACTGGGAAGAGAGGTAACAATGTAAAATATATGCAAGCATGAAAACCTATTCTAGCAGACCCCAAAAGCAAAATCAAGACTTTGAAAAAGGGCATAATTTGGCCTCTTTAATATAGCTGCCTCTGCTACAAAAAGCTACAGCTAAGCCAGTAGGGCTGGACGATTAATTGAAAAGTAATCAAAAAATGAAATTCAGAACCTTTAACTGACGTAATTCTCTCATGTTGGTTATTTCGGTTTTAGTCACGTGACTCTGCCCCGTCAGTCACATCAAGTGCAGTTTGCAGGCACACGGAAAGATTCAGGAGCCATTATCTTTGTTTATACAATCTAGATGCTCAGAATTACAATGGTAATTGCATGTTTCTTTTATGTGCTGCTACATGCATACACAGGCGGCGCGCGCAAGCCCCGAAGCCAGATCACTTTCACTTGCGTCCTCGTGAAGTTTGTCAATTAAATGCGTTTAAAGGCTTGCCAGTTTGAACAATAAAGCGATTTTACACTATTCAAGAACAACAATATGGCAAACATCTCCGTTCAGAGCTTTTTTCTGTGACACAGTCGCGCGTGCCCTGAAGCCAGATCACTTTCACTTGCGTCCTCACTTTGTCAGTTGTATGTGTTTTAAGGCCTGAACATTGAAGTGATTTTAGACCATCAGATGTGTATTATGTTGAACTAATGCCTGATATATTGTGACACACGAACACTCAGACAGAAGCTCGCACATCACGTGAAGATCGCGCGCAGAGAGGAGCGCAGAAACTCTTTGTCAACGCTGCCCTGTGATTTATCACTAAAGAAGCTTAGAAACTCAACCGTTATAGCATAGATTTGTGTACCTTTGAAGTAACTACAAACCACAGCTTCATAACTAATAGAGACGGTATGACTAATTCACACACACAATCACTCTCTCATTAATGCATTCAAATAAATGTAATGTAAGCCTACTGTGCTAATGTATCTGTATCTGATGTACAACAAACAGAAATCTGCCCCATAGACAATAACTGCTGAAAGTGAGCTGTTTCCTTCAAGTATTTTAAAATCACAAAGAAATGCACTTTTTCATTAGAAAAAAATATCCAACCTTTAAAGGATTAGTTCACTTTTAAATAAAAATTTCCTGATAATTTGCTCACCCCATCTCATCCAAGATGTTCATGTCTTTCTTTCTTCAGTCAAAAAGAAATTAAGTTTTCGGAATAAAACATTCTAGGATTTTTCATCATACAATGGTTTTCAATTGCAACCAAAATGCTGTAGGTCCCAATCAATGCAGTTTTAAAGCGCTTCGATGGGCTTCAGAGGCTCTGCGTGGTCCCAGACGAGGGTATTATCTAGCCAAACGATCGGTCATCTAAATTTAAAAAAATTTGTAAACTTTTTAACCTAAATTGCTCATCTTGCACAGCTCTGCGAGGTGCTAAGGATGACATCATCACGTAGGAAAGGTCACGCCAGACGTCGGCAGAAGTACCACCCCCGAGTTTACAAAGTGTTCGTGAAGACTAATACAAATGGCCTTTAGCAAAAAAAGGAAAAAAAAAAACGATATCGGACGATTTTGAACATTAAAATGTTGTGTTTTTGGTAAAGGGCATTTGTATTAGTCTTCACAGGAGCTGCCTACGTCTAGCGTGACCTTTCTGACTTGATTACGTCATCATTTGCACCTCGCAGAGCTGTGCAAGATGAGCAATTTAAAAGTATATACATTTTTATTTATTTTTTTAGATGACCGATCGTTTGACTAGATAAGACCCTATTCCTCATCTGGGACCACGCAGAGCCTCTGAAGCCCATCGAAGCGCTTTAAAACTGCATTGATTGGGACCTTCAGCATTTTGGTTGCAATTGAAAACCATTGTATGATGAAAAATCCTGGAATGTTTTCTTTTCGACTGAAGAAAGAAAGACATGATCTTGGATGAGATGGGGGTGAGTAAAATATCAGGAAATTTTCATTTTGGGGTGAACAAATCTTTAATAGTTGAACATATTTACAGTACAACCCTTATCAGTGAACTATGAGGGCAAAAAAAATGTATCATTAATCGTAATCGAGGTAAAATGTTCAATTCATTGAGATTTTGAATTAGGTAAAATCGTTCCAGCCTTATAAGCCAGCCATTCATGATACACAGTACACTAATGCAGCAGACCAATCCTGGAGCTGAAAGCCAGCTCTGCTCATGATATGGGCAGAAGCCATTTTGAAAATCGCCTTAAAGGAAGTCCTTGTATTTTGGTACTATACTACAGAAGAAGAAAGAGCATCATATCTAGAAAGCATCCTTTATAGGCACTCCTGTTCTACAGTGTCATTTTATAAATGCTGGGGGTCAGCCGGCTCTATTGTTGACCTCGGAAAGAGTGTTGAGAGGGTCTACCTGTGGCAGGGTCCACGTCACGCTCGATCAAGTGCTGATCCTGGTGAACCCATTCCCCGTTGCACTTAAAGTAGATCTGAGTGGCAGGGGTCGAGCGGCAGGTGAGGGTCACAGGCTTGTTCTTAACGATATAAACATCATCAGGCTCAACCAGGAAATGTGGCAGCAGGTCGGAGAAGGCAGCAGGAAGTGGATGTGTTACAGTGGCCGCATGCTCTCCACCTGTTAAAAAGCAAGCGAGATAAAACTTTAGAGACAGGTTGTGGTTGTTCGGATGCCTAAAACCTTTTAGGAGTGCAAAAAGATAATGAGTGTATCTGATTTAATTTCACACCCCGAACCCCGTGAGCGGACAGATTGCTTTTGACACGCACCTGAGTGCAATGCTAATCCTGTGCATCCGTATTTAGTAGAATACAGATATTCTGCCAACCACAGCTGACAAAACGTCTCCGCTACAGCAGGTCTGAGAAATAATGCTAACGACGTGGTGTTACAAGGGCTTGCTTTTTCCTGAGTGGCATAGGTTTGTATTTCAAGACAAAGTAGTTTTGAATGGGCTGCTCATGTGGGCAGGATATGATGTCATGATACGCTGTAGAAATAACTCGTGAATATTAATTAGGTTGCACTGACTGGCTATGTTTGATAAATGTTGTAAGCAACTTGTATCAAAATATGAAAATCAGATTTCAGATCAGTTCATATTTGTGATGTATCAAATTATGTGAATAAATGCAACAACAAAAAACTGACAATGACATTGTCGTTATAAAATGTGCTAGTTAAATACACATACTGTAAATGCAAGCCCAGTATAGTCTATTTGCACAGTGATTTGTGTGTTCCCTTTCAATTCTCTCTTATTTGTGAACTTCAACCTTACACCAGCCAGAATACTCTCAGATGTAAAGTTCTAATTTAAGAATGTGAGAAATTATTTTAATACACTTCAAATACAAGCCAACATAACATGTCTTTTTATTTGTGGTTTTTAGAGACCACAATAAGAAAATAAAACTGAAAATAAAACAAAAACCGAACCTATTATTTCCAAATCCAATTCAAACTGTGACCAAATAAAAAGCTTCATTACAAAATGAATCACAAAGTAGACAATTTTACATCAATTAGATTTCATTTCAATGCATTAGCATTGCTTCTGCTTGCTTCAATTCCAAGCAAAAACACACAGCAGAAAATAGCATCATTAAAATGTATCATGTAAAAGATTGTTACATTTTTATCATATTTTTAAATCTGGAGTTCCTGAGAACCCAAACAGTTAAGTAACTTTTTTAAACGAAGGACATATGATTAAATAGTTTAAAATCAATTCTCACAAGATTAAAACGAGTCATGAATTAATAATCAAAACCATCTTTTTTTAGATATTAAAAATGCATTGGAGTGAAAAAAAATGCTCTCAGATTTAAATATACATTTAGATTTATAATAGATTTAAATAATCAAAGTTAAATAGCAGTCAATTTCAAGACAAAGTTCAGTTGTTTGTGCTTTAAAAGGTTAAAGAACCCCTGAACATGGTCTTATTCTATTATTCTATAAAAATAAATAAATTAACAGCCAAACATACTGAGCAGATAAACTAAAATTAAAAATTAAATGTTAAAAATGTGATAACAGTAACATTGCTTCTGCTTGCTTCAGTTTGACGACAGTAAAACGCGCTGTAGAAAATATCAAAACTATTTTCAGTGTGTAAAAAGAGACCCCAAATAGTTGTCTTTTTTTTATGAAGGACATGAAATATTTTCCAACGAATTCTTACAAGACAAAAAAATGGCATTAATCTACCTTTTTTGAGATAATAAAAAGGTCATCTATTTTTAACAGATTCAGATACAATTTCAAGGGTTTTATTTCCCTTGAAAAAGAAATATACTTTATTCCACCACGCATAGAAAAACAATGTGTGTGTGTGTATGTGTGTGTAAGAGAGTGCGTCTTGTTAACAGGCAGAGTAAAAAGCTTCTGAGTAGTATGGCCTTGTCAGGGTTTGCCTACAGCGCTGCTGAATCCCATCTCTACTCTCTCTGCTGTTAATCACAGCCTTTTAAGATCAGAGCTGATGGACTGCAGGCCATAAATCCCTCTTGCTGAATGACCACAGCACTTCAAAACATGCTCGGCGGGCCCTGTATCTAGGGCTTTAACTCAACTCTTTATTACGCCCAGACTGAATGCAGTGACGTGACTGCCAGCCATTCACTGACTGACGGCCGCCGTTGCAAATAGGCCGCATTAAACGTGAGAAGAACTGGCTCTTTATTCCGATGGCACCCAGTAGCGCAAACGAGATCAGGTGAGGAGCGCGTCCTGCTGTTTACGGATCAAAGATCTGCCTGACTTTGTGGGCGGAAATGTTTCTCCCCCGTGTGGATTTATGGAAGCAGCGCAGAGGCGGGTGGATTCGTAAATGTGTGGAGATATTCAATGAGAAATCATCATTAATCAGAGCTTGGCCCTACGACGTGCGGGAGAATGGTTCGTTTGCCCGGCGCGGAAACGGAGCGCTACCCTATCAGTAATTGTGTTGCTTCATTTGTTAGCTGCAATGTTTTTCTGGTCTTTGTAATTAAGAATGAATTGCTAATTTATCCTTTTCCACCCACAATCCAGAGCAATCAAGCAGCCTCGGGTCGCTGTTTATTCCCTCTTCATACTGATGGTCCCACACCATTGTGCATCGTACACAAACACACACACACACACACACACACACACACACACACACACACACACACACACACTGCATGTCTGATAGCCTTCAGGACTGAACAAAATTTTTAAAGCGATCACTTTTGATAATTAGTTATTCCCTCAGTATTTTTCTCTTTACAGAGCTTTGTTCTGTTTGACTGTTTTTAGGTCCCATGGAAATGCTTGCTGAGTGCAAATAGTTGCTACGTCAAAGCTGTGAACCATAACTTGCTTGCACATAGATTAGATTCAAAGCAAATACATAAAATCAACAAAACTCTCATTTTGATTTCATGAGGTAAGGGGAAAAACGTGGAATGCTTGCCAAGGTGCACATCATCAGGAAAACAACATGTTTGGAAAATTACATTAAATTACAGTTTTAGATTGTTTGTGGCGGTATGTGAAATACATTCTCGTAACTTACAGAGGTCGCATTTGGCTGAGGAGGTAACCATAGCAATGGGAGACTACGGATTTGTATGGAACGGTACATCAAGAAAACATATGTCGCGCAATGATATAGATTTGCATTTCACAAACAGGTTTTGTTTAAGTCTTTAGGAGAGCTAACATTCGACTAACTGTGGGATGCCAAAATTGTGTTAAGTGAGATGGTATTGTTTTTATGGCATGCCCCCAAACCCTAAAAAAGGTGTCAAAATTTTACCTTTAGGGGTACAACAGCTTGTCACTGGGGCAGTACCCTTAAAATGACATCTTTGTACCTTTTTTACTCCTAAAAGGTGCATATTACCTTAAAGTACAAATACGTACCTTGAAGGGTGAGTTCACCCAAAAATGAAAATAATGTAATTTATTCCTCACCCTCATGCCGTTCCACACCCGTAAGACCTTCGTTCATCTTTGGAACACAAATGAAGATATTTTTGTTGAAATCCGATGGCTCAGTGAGGCCTGCATAGCCAGCACTGACATTTCCTCTCTCAAGATCCATTAATGTACTAAAAACATATTTAAATCATCTCATGTGAGTACAGTGGTTCAATATTAATATTATAAAGCGGCGAGAATATTTTTGGTGTGCCAAAAAAAACTAAATAACGACTTATATAGTGATAGCCGATTTCAAAACACTGCTTCATGAAGCTTCTAACCGTTATGAATCAGTGTATCTAATCAGCGGTTCGGAGTGCCAAAGTCACGTGATTTCAGCAGTTTGGCGGTTTGACACGAGATTCGAATCATGATCCGATACGCTGATTCATAACACTCCAAATCTTCATGAAGCAGTGTTTTGAAATCGGCCATCATTATGCAAGTTGTGATTTTTGTTTTTTTGGCGCACCAAAAATACTCTCGTCGCTTTATAATATTAATATTGAACCACTGTACTCACATGAACTGCGTTCCGAAGATGAACGAAGGTCTTACGGGTGTGGAACGGCATGAGTGATAAAGGGGTGAGTAATAAATGACATTATTTTCATTTTTGGGTAAACTAACCATAGATATACATAATAAAGGCTAGATGTCTAACGGCGGAGTCTCTCACGTCATCAGCGGCCATCTTGTCACAGGCAAGCTTTCTGGCGGGCTCTATGGTAGCTGATGTAAGGCGAGTGATCGGCACGAACACAAATACTCTTATCTAAATGTGACCTTGCGACCTCTGTTCAATGAGGTTTGTAGTTGCTTGAAGATACTGTAAGTGATTTTTGTTTTGTGTGTGTGCGCACAAAATTGAGTTTGCTACACAGAGAAAAAGGGTGTCAAAATTGTACCTTTAGGGGTACAACAGCTTGTCGCTGAAAAAGGTTCATAGTAGTACCTTAAAGGGTTAGTTCCATAGATACACATAATAAAGGCTAGACGTCATCAGCGGCGGCCATCTTGTCACAGGCAAGCTTTCTGGCGGGCTCTGTGGTAGCTGATGTAAGGTGAGTGATCGGCACGAACACAAATACTCTTATCTCGCTGAAATCTTGACGGATTTACAAATGGTATGGTTTCTTACAAACATTATTAACGTGGCTATAATTCTGTATGCTTGAACAAATTAGGAATAATTATTAATAAGTATGCCGCGTCATAACATCTCTGACGTTCATAACAAACCAAACAGTTTGAAAATCGGTAGAAAATTGAGCAAGTGTTGGTTATTTAAAAAGTACATGCACCATTAAAACACAATGTTACGAGTGAGCGAGCTGACTGTGACAAGATGGCTGCCAGGTGCGGACGTCGACCTCCATTGGCCAGCAGCGTGGACGAGACATCTAGCCTTTATTATGTATATCTATGGAACTAACCCTGGTACTACTATGAACCTTTTTCAGCGACAAGCTGTTGTACCCCTAAAGGTACAATTTTGACACCCTTTTTCTCTGTGTGAAGCAAACTCAATTTTGTGTGCACACACACAAAACAAAAATCACTTACAGTATCTTCAAGCAACTACAAACCTCATTGAACAGAGGTCGCAAGGTCACATTTAGATAATTAAGCTAATTTCTGTGGACTGTGATATTCACAAAATAATGACCAATAGCTGGAAGACTGCTATTTATGACATTTTCTCTCTCAACGGCCTGTGGCATTGAGAGCAAAAAACACACCTCTACTAATGAAACACCAAGGCTGAAGTTGACCTTTCTGGTACCTTCCTCATCTCCACCGCAGAAAACCACAACTCGGGTCACGCAGGTAGCATTAAGCAGTAGTAATAAACATCAGCCTCCACACAAAGGCATTACCCAGCTGCGCCGGCCCTGGTGCAACACGTCATAATAATGCTGCTCTGCTCATTTCCTTTTGTCATTCTACGTGGTGTGCTGACTTGCTAATTCATCAGGGTGAAATACAGTGAAGAGCAAAGCTACGGCTATTGAACCTCCGCTAATGTATCGTGTACGTGTTAAACTCTTAATAAAAACTAAATGTTGTGTGTCCAATGAAGGACATACATCACTTTCCAGTTTCGTACCCCCCCTCCTGTTACATTACATTTTGTGCTACGACAGACAAGTCATTTATCTTACAGGGACATTCATTTATTAAAAAACATGCTCAAATGAATTGGGAATTCAAGCCGTTCTGTTGCAAGCAGAGGATGGTGCAATCAAGGCAATTATTGCAGGTCAAAATGGCTTTCTTTCTGCTGATGTAAGACCAGGCGCCCACGGGATATGGTCCGTCTAATGAGCCTTAATTTGGCACTGTGATGATGGCCATTAGCTCTTCATGGTGACCTTTTCTACAACATGAGAGCTTGGTAAACCAGCAGACAGACCTGGCCGAATCTGTCCAGTTGGGCTCTATGCAAGACTGAGGTGGAGATATATGACTATCATAAATTAGGTTCTAAACCGTTCATGACTGTCCACATCTGTTTTTCGGACTAGTCTCAAGGGTTTCAGGCTGTATTGGATAAAATACAGCCCCCCCCCCCCCCCCCCCCCCAGCATTTCAAAGAATTGCTATATTTTATCCTCACAATACTGAAATGATATTCTCACATCAAGAATCAATCTTTTCCCTCATAATATATTTATTTATTTAGACATAGCCTGCTAGCCAAGCCGCACAATTCCTATGGCACTTTTTTATATTTTTGGCTGTACTGCCTTTATTATGAGAGGACAGTTCAGAGAGAGAGAGAGCAAGAGGAGACAACCGGACAGGAGAGAGGAGAATGGCACGAGAAATGACCAAGAGCCTGGATTCAAACTCCGGTCGCCCGGAGCACTATTGCACCATATGTCAGAATCATATTATTTTTACTGGAATGTGCCAATGCTCTACACTATTTTGAAGGAGCAACAATAAAGTAAAGCAGGAAATTCAGTAGTTGCACAATCAGAAAAATAAGTAAAATATGGCAATGTAATTTTTTAATTGCAATACAATGAACACAAAATTAATTTTGTATTAAGATATCAACAGAGAAAGAAATTCACTCCAAGTTATACAAGTTACTTTGAATATTATATATGAATATATTATATGAGTTTTACTTTGTAAAAATAAATAAATACTAGTGGTGGGCATAGATACATTTTTTTAATCTAGATTAATCTCACTGTAATCTTGAAATTAATCTAGATTAAAATGGCTCATTTGAATTCTGCCGAAGGCATTCAGAATATGTGTGCTCGTAAGTGATCGTTTGTCTTTTTGTAGTTTGAATAATAAATAACTTCTGTCCCTTTAAAGACCTGACGCACGCATGGATCCCAAACACTGTTTCTGTGAGATGGTTACGACAGTGTTTACGTTAAAACTCACCAAGATGGGCATTGAGACATTTTTGAGTGTATTTGACCATTAATAAACTGGAAAAAGGAGCTAATTTTTGCACTAGTATGTCAGAGGCGGCTTTATTACGGTGTGTGTGTGCGCTTCAGATGCGAGCGCGAAATCTGCGGGAATTAGTAGAATTAACGTTATGTGCAACCCTGCGCGAAATTCAAACCGGTCACACCAATACTAACACGCTGCCATGAGGAAAAATCCAGCAGAACACCCGTTCGCCATGTTCAGAGGATTAAACGGACTGAATGAGAGGAGGCGGGTGCATGTCAACTCACTGTCGGTCGGAGAGGAGAGGAGAGCGCAGCTGATATCGATACTGTAAAAAATTAGTATCGTTTCAGATATTTCAGTATCGATACATAGCGAAATAGATATTTTTGACAACACTAGTAAGCATACACACAGGTTCGAAGACTCGTTCTCTCGCCCCCTACTACAGTGCAATTCGGCTAGGTATACATCCGCGCTAAAATATCAAGGTGAAAGTCATCATAGCTTGCGTAGTATAGACCCAGCTCCCAACCCAACTTTTAGAATCGATTAACGGCGATATTTTTTTTAATCGCCCAATAAGAGTCTCACGTTAACGCAGCACGTTAACGCCGATAACGGCCCACCACTAAAATGATGATAAATACATTCATTTCTAATGTAAATTGAGAATATTTGAGATATTCAAAGATACCATTCTAAAAAAGAGCCACAGGCAACAGGTGATGAGAGAAATCAAATAAAAAAAACACCTCAAAATTAAACAGTGCATTATTTAAGGTACAATGCAAATGTAATTAGTTATTTTGACAGTTTCCAACATTTATATTCCCACATGCTGCATCCACATATGAAAAGCTGTAATTTATTTTATGTGTATAATGCAACAGCATCTGTTTTATGTGGATGTGTCAAAACACAAACCTGAATAATGAACATGGTTGTAATGCCATGTAATTAATAGCAGGAGGTAAAACACCCTCCCCAACTTACAAGCTTGAAAATGGGCCATTTTCTTGCAGTCTTGGCCACTTGAGAACGTGTGCATGTGACAGGAAATACGTGTGCAAGACTGTCCCAGGTCTGAAAAATGCCAAAGCTCAGTGCCCTTAATGCACACTATATCCACACTATTTATAACACTTCAGAAAGGTATTTGAGGCTAGGCGTATCCCATCATTCATCATGTTCAAGGACTCATGTGCCCTGAAATTGTGAGATTTAGAGGAAAGCTTTCGTATAATTTGGTAGTAAACTGTAAAGTGTTACACATTTTCCTGATACGAAGATGTGTGCATTTCATAAAATGCAAACTGTTTTGTATTACTTAGATGCAACACAGTTAAACTGTGTTTGTTACACAGGGTCTACTAAACAGGTGTTTACAAGTTGGGTTCTATGTTGGGCCAAATATAGGGAAATACATAATGTAAGTAGACAAGTGATCAAGTGCAAAAACTGCAAGTGTAGGGGTGCGTTTAACTATACTTTTAGGCATACACTGGCAAACTTCCCTAAGCACTTCCCCTTGAGGGAATCCCCACCACCATTTTGAAGAGCGTTCAACTCCGTCAAGTGGACAAGGAAAGTTTATTTGGACAGACCCTCAAAGCATCGATTTTGACAGAGGGAGCGAGTCTACTCAAATTGTAGTGTACATGATGAATAGATTCGCTGCCTCTGTCAAAATCAGGCAGGCAGAACTATAGACCACAAAGCAACATGATTGTGATGTCACAGCAGATCCCGCTTAATTTACACCCACCCAGGGGCATAGCACAAGATCCCCGGCCCTATGTATAGGCAGTCCTGATGGGCCCCCATGTTCCATGTTAAAATTTATTCCAGACTTTTCAAGGGCCCTCTCTCTCCTTGGGGCCCTGGTAATCAGTACTGGTTTTACCCACAGTGCGACGCCCCTGCCCCCACCCCACACAACTGTTGTGTATGATACTGGAGTGATTTTGACATCTAACCACATTTAATACATGACTTTTTTTTTAAACACAGTTGTAGTTTATTGTATTGTTATTTTCATTTGTGTGTGTTCTTAATGTTATATTTCATATACACAATTAGTTAATAAACAATAATAAATCTTTATATATTTTTTTTAACAGCACAAGCATACATACTGGCCTATAAAATGGTGCGTACAACTAATTCATAAGAAAAAAAAAAACTGTAAATAATAAATCAGCTCTATAGCAGTTTCCAAATGTTCAAGGGCTTAGGGCGTTCCATTTAAACACATTGCAAGGTTTCCGCCAGTAGTGGGCACTCGTGCAACGTAAGCAATGACATGCATACGAGTGAACGAGACGGAGGGAAGTTAGCGAGGGAAGGGCATAATAAAATTGGAAATAAATGTAGCTCAGGTATTGGGACAGGCCCAATGTATTCCAATCCCTGTTGGGCCCCCATGTTCAAGAATCCCCAAGAATTCACCTGATTAAAATTTGAGTCACTCCAAAATCAAATAATGGATCACAAAACAGATATAGACTTTTGTCTTTTTTTTATTTTTAGGAAAATATGTACATTCATTACCACTCAAAAAAGAAAAAAAAGGAACAAGATAATTCCAATATTTTTAAACTATATTAAATTTAAGTTCACAATTTATAAAAAAAAAAGAGAACAGTCACACCATACACATTTTACATGTATTTTCTAGGGGGGAAAAAATCAGAATGAAAAAGTTCAGCTCAATTAAGAGAAAAAAAAGAAGACGGTGAAATTACAGGTCACGTCAACTGCCCATGTGTGAATTAGAAAGTTTTATTTTTAAACAGCTGGCTCGGAGGAGGGCGCCTTAACATCCTAAATGGACAAAACTGCGTGGGAAGTTTCCACGATCTGTTAACACATGTTCCAACTCATGACAATGTTAAATCCTTTATTCATGAGAGAATATTCTAGCCATGCAAAGCTTCAAATTAAAGTCATTCTGTAAGGCTGATTGATGAGCTTCCCACGCTTATGTTGTTATAGAGTTTAATATATTCATCACTCTCTTTGCACTTATTTCATATGCATGCATGCACACGCGCGCACACACACACACACACACACGTACACACACGAAGAAAAACAACTGCCAGTCCATGCTTAACAGGCTCCTCATGGATCAATGCACAAATGAAGTAAACACTACATAATGGTTAACATTTGAATTTGAAATCTGATATTACACACAACTAATATCTAATGGATACGATCTTGTGCGGAATCTGATCATGCACTCTCATCACCAAACACTACATCAGCAAAGAAACATTTTATGAGAGCGAGATATTTCTGTCACAGCCATAGAAATGTGTCAGCTCAATAATACAAAAAAACCCCACAAGTTTTATTTTCTCATGCAAACGCGGTAGATGCAATTCATAATGTTCTCTCACCGTGAATAATGAATCCAACTGAACAAATTCATTTAAATATACTGCACGCTTGTTTGTTATGCATCTCTCCAAGTACGGCTATGCTGAGTAAATCAAACAGGGTTTTGCAACAGCTGAACACTGACCAATCAAAACCCACGCCGCAAAGAACCAATGAGACCAATCAGAACCATGATCAGACCGCAGCTGCAAGACCCAGAGCGCACACAATAAACGCCACCCCTCCACCATGTCCTTTCTCTGATCTTCAGCACGCTGGCATTTGACTTCCCAGGCAAAATCTTCAGATAACTGGAACCAAACATGAAGACTCTATCAGCTAAATTGGAATAAATCGGCGTCGGACGGTAAATATGGTTTGGTTGAATAGCACTGGACACAGGAAAGGTCACGTAAAGACTCTCTCCATTGGCCACTCTTGCGTCGCCTGCCCTTTCCAAGCCAATTAAAGTCCTTTATCAGTTCTTTGTCCCTCAAGCAACGCATCATAGAGCAATCACACGGCATAATTTAACATCACAATGATGAACGGCAGCTTTAATGCATTTTATGATGTCATCACCTCTTTACAATGTCATCAGAAATTAATTTTATTAAAATTACTACACAGATTATTAAGCTATTTCATGTGCCAGTAACTTAACAACATAACCATGGCGACGGTGGCGGATACAAAGTGTTGATACGGGCCTACATTTTGGAGGAAATTAATTTTCTCAATTCCATTTATCATTACAGTGGGGTCACAAAACAGGCGTCTGCACTTCCAGGTTGCTCAAGCATAAAGCTTTCAACAGCACTGCGTCTCTAATGATCTCTTAAGCATGATATAATGCAATAAAGTTCATCGATTTAATTAAAGATATTTTAAAGCGATTCCCATGGTTTGAAGTGAAGCTATATGAAATACTGTACATAGCAAAGACTGTTTCAACTTTATTCAACATTTTAATTCATTTGTCCAACATAACAGCAGGTCACAACAATCTCAAAACTTGACAAATGTGTCACAAAAAAAAAAAAGCAGAATGTCATTATTTCTCAGACATGGCAGTATTTTCTTTGCACTATAGTTGCTGTTTATACTGCAAAAAGTGGCAGATACTTTTCAAATATTTTAAAATTTTTATTTAAAATAAATGCCTCTCCGTGTTGATATGAAATGGGAAAAGTGAGATGAATGAGTTCAGAAAAAGGCGGATTTGAACTTGGGTTGGTTGCGTTTTTACCCAACTTGGGTTACTTTTATATATGTAAATAAATGTATACACTCTAAAAAATGCTGATTGGGTTGAAAATGGACCAACCCAGCAATTGGGTTGTTTTAAGCCAGCGATTGGGTTGTTTTAAGCCAGCAATTGGGTTATTTTAAGCAAACATTTAACCCAACCGTTGGGTTAAAACAACCCAATTGCTGGGTTAAAACAACCCAATCGATGGCTTAAAACAACCCAATTGCTGGGTTAGTCCATTTTCAACCCAACTGAATTTTCAACTGGGTTATTTTTAACCCAGCATTTTTTAGAGTATACATTTTAAGGTTGTACAACAACAAAAAAATTTTAGTACCAATTTCTCCTAGCTTTTTTTTGTTGATTCATCTTTTGTAAATTACAGTAATACGAACTGAAAATAAGTTTGTCTGTGACATAAATTTTTTTTAGTTGAGTCAACTTGACATTATTTGTTTTCTGGATATATGCAACTATATTCTGTAACAAATCTTTTGTAGTTGAGCCAATTCAAGAAATGTTGTCCATTGGAAACAGAAGTTCTTAAGAATTAACAGGTTTAGATGATTTTTAAAAAAAATTGAAAATCGTTTGGTCTTTGAGTGTTTACTTTGGCTGGGCAGAGTTTGCCTCTTTGTGTGAGTTTGTGGCCTTTGTAACAGTGTTTAGCAAAACACAATTTGTTGCTAAGAAAGACACCAAGATTATCAAATTTCAAACTCTAATAAATCAATAATCTTATTTCTGACCAATATTTTGCAATATTTAATATTTTACCAGCAAAACTTTGTTGCAGCAGATCAGACATTCTGAATGTAAAATACATCACGGGGGGAAAAAAAGTGTATTTTTCCACACACAGACATCAAGAATCAGCATATGAAACTCATGTCACAACGGTGACATGCTTCATGCCGCAATGCATGCTGGGAGCCGACAAAGTATTAAAATTATGGCTCCCAACATTCATTGTGGCATGAAACATGTCACCATTGTTGAGATTCATAAGCTGATTCTTGATGTATGTGTGTGTGTCTAAAAAAAGTTCCCACAATGTATTTAAAAATCAAAATTCAGAATGACTGATCTGCTGCATAGCACTTTTGTTGGTAAACATAATATATTATTCATAAATAATCACTTTCGATTAGGAATAATGTAGTAATACTCCCCTTTATGCTGTTATCTAGATCAGTGGTTCCCAAAGTGGGTGCCATGACAACTGGCTTGGGGTGCCGCAGAATCTCAGCTTTTTTCCAATTTAAACAGCCTAAAATAACTATTGTACCATATAATAACCTTTTACTGCATATATTTAAAATATGAATCAAATTAACAACATTTGAACCAAACATATGTCCAAACAAAAATAAATAAGCAAAAAAACTAAAAATATATAAGCAAAAAAACAAAAATTTATAAGGATATATTTAATTAATATTTAAAGTTTAAATATTTATTTACCGCCAATTAGACTGTTCGCAAGAGAGAATCGCTCGCCCGCTCAGCTCAGCTCCGCCCTTTTTACTGGTGCGCGCTAAATTTTATATTTCATGCAGAGATTGATAGGACAGGGCAAAGATGGATAAATTCATAGTTTAAACAAAAGAAAAGCAGAAATGTCAAAGCCCAGACGACCGACCGACATCAGAATCGGCAAAGATGTTGCCAATCAAAGTGCAAGAAGAACTGGCGGAACTCTGTATGGATCGCACTATAAAATTAAAATTTGGAGAAATGTCTTCGGATGAATTTTGGCTGCATGTGGGACACGAATACCCATCTATCTCAGAATGCGCCGTCAATGTGCTGTTGCCGTTTTCAACCTCTACTTGTGTGAGCTAGCGTTCTCATCCCTGGCACACGTGAAAAACAAAAAAAGGCAGCGCCTTTCAGTGGAGCACGACCTACGAGTTGCACTATCCTCAATCTACCCCCATATCAAGAGGCTGTGCTCGCAAAAGCAAGCATGTATCCCTTTAAAATGCCCGCGACATAGTTCCATGCAGATATTTTAGTTACATTTTTTGAAGGTCATGTTTGAACAAAGCAAATGAGAAACTAAATGGTAACACTTTATAATAAGGTTGTATTAGTTAACATTAGTTAATGCATTAGTTAACATGAACTAACCATGAACAACACCTCTGTTCAGCATTAGTTAATCTTTGTTAACGTTAGTTCATAAAAATACAGCTGTTCCAACACTATCTCACGACCAATTCGTACATATTTTACAAGGTGGCCAATTCGTACAAATTTTTACGTTTTGTCTAAACCCCAGTGACGGGTAGGTTTAGGGGCGGGGTCATAATAAATTAATGTTGCTGTTTATGCTTCATTTGTTGTTTGCTCATCTGGATTTAATTGTATATGTCTGTACGCATGTGCGTTTAGTTTAATTGGGTTGGGGTGCCCTGGAAAAAAAATCACTACAAAGGGGTGCCATGCTTTCAAAAAGTTTGGGAACCACTGATCTAGATCACCTGATCATTGGTTATGGCTTTCTTTGCAACAAATTATGTGTTTTGTTAAATACTGTAACAAAAACCACAAATTCACATAAAACACCAAGAGTCAAACTGCCCAACTAAAGGAAACGCTCAACACCAAAATGGTGACCAAACATTTTCAATACAAAAAATATACATTTGAATGTTGACTCAACTAAAAAAATGTTTATGTCACAGACAACTTATTTTCAGTTCATATAACTGTTATTTACAAAAGTTGAGTCAACAAGAAAAAGCTAGGGGAAATTAGTACTAAGATTTTTTTTGTTGTTGTATGAGATTTTTACAGTGTGGATTTTTGCTGAACCAACAAAACAAAATCAGTCATTTCAACTTTTTTCAAGTTGTGTTTTTTACAATATATACAGTTGTAAGAAAAAGTATGTGAACCTATTTTTTTACATACAGTCCACAAGACAAAAAAATTGCTGAATTTATTCAAATTACCCATTCAAAAGTTTATGAACCATTAATTCTTAATACTGTGTGTCGTTCCCTGGATGATTCACAGCTTTTTTGTTGTTGTTTTGTGATGGTTGTTATTGAGTCCCTTGTTTGCCCTGAGCAGTTAAACTTCCTAATGTTTGATTTTATTGGACAGGAATTAAAATAAATTGTACAAAAATTGATCATACAACATTTAAAAAAACTGCAGAGGATAAAAGCACAAAAAAGCCAAAGGCTTATTGCCATTGTGGTCCTCTGTGTTTACAAAATGGAGGACCAGATCATAGATGTACAACAATTAACATCAAGTTCAGAATCTCACATTACATCCCCTTTAATTAATGATAGAAAAGCCATTTTTAACTTCCTTTCTAAAAACACTTTCTACTTTTATCTGCTTCATATAACTCATTCCAGGCTATTGCACTATATACGAATTCAACCCTAATGAACTCTTAAATCTACAAGGGTAAATATCAGTGCTACTTCCCCGTGTGGAATGACTATGCACATTTCTAACACAGAGTACTCTGTCAGATACTCTGGTACACTTTTCACGTTTATTTTAAACACCATCACCAATTTAAGAAAAAATACCCTTTTCTCAACTCTTAAAAAAACCAAGTTCTCTAAAATTACCATCGCTTAGATGTAGCTGTGGATGTGTTTTCAATATAACTCTGCATAACTTATTTTGAGCGGTCTGCAATTTATTTTTTGTTCGTTTTGAACTACCACTAAACCAAAATGTTGCAGCATAATCATAGTGTGACTGCATTAATGCTACAGCTAACATTTTTATAGTTTGAGTATCCAAAAAAGCTGCCTGTCTTGCTAAAAATTTTATCCTATTACACATTTTTGAGTGAACTAAGACTATTTTCTATTTTCACCTGTCATTTCTTCAGAAAAATCCTTCAGGTCCTACAAATTCTTCAGTTTTCCAGCATCTTTTGCATATTTTAACCCTTTCCAGCAGTGTCTGTATGATTTTGAGATCCATATTTTCACACTGAGGACAATTGGAGGACTCAAACGCAACTATTACAAAAGGTTCAAACATTCACTGATGCTCCAGAAGGAAACACATGCATTAGTGGTGGGGGGTGAAAACTTTTGAACAGGATGAAGATGTCCAAATGTTTCTTATTTGGTTTAAATATATATTTAGTACTGCCCTTCAGAAGTAACATAAGGTACTCACATGTCTCCCAAATTAAGTACAATTTATCTTCAAATTCAATTTTGACAGCACTAAAATATTTAACGCAATTAACGCAGCATCCATTTTTTTGCCATCCTTTGGCTAGCATTACATCATATGATCATGCTCTTATTCAAGCAAATGTTTTTGAGCCCTTTAAGCATGACAAGACAAAAGAGGACGCACTGTCTGTGAATTTCCTGTCTGTGTGACACACACAATGCACAGAAAGACGCACACCAGAATCAAGTTCTCTTTCGCGCTTGAACAAACAATAACACAGAATAATGCCAAAATGCCCGTTTCGTTGAGTATCCTCATAAGAGCAGTCTTAAATGAGTTAAATAACACCTTAAATGAAGAGTACTTAAAGAGTTGAGAGAAAATGAGGTGTGCATGACGGCAGCGGCATATCTTAAAGGGACAGCAGCCTAATAAGGCAGCTGCTGTGATGCCTGTCATTAATGTTAATCAAAGAACAAACGTAACAGAGAACATTGTAGCTTTAATAAGGATTAATCTATATTTAATTTATAATGTATGCAGTTAAGAAAAGTGTTTGATAACTTTATTAAATTTCTGTATATTTCCTACCTGTTAGACAGGTATGAAGGCCACAGGGTAAATACGACATTTATTATAATGGGTTTATGTGAAGATTGTTTTAAGTTCACTTACATTAAAAGTTATTTTTTAAAGGCTAATAAATGCTGAATTTTATTTGTCTGGCTATCACCAGACCAAGCTCAATTTAAGATTGAACATTGGTCTAGGCCTAGGGAGTCTGCTCTGTATTTTCTACTGCACAAGAGGCGTGATAAACGAGCATAATTCAAATGACTCTGTACGCAATTGGATAGGCCTTCAACCAATCAGACCACAAGAGGCGTGATCAACGGGCAACGACCCATCGCTTCTCTATCCGTCATCGTGTCAAACCCATAAAATATCGCGCCAGGTGGATAAGCCAGTCTGTGGTTGGTTCCCGCAAAAGTGTAACAGAAGCAGTAGAAATTAATGTACAGGTTTCCAGACTGAGCTGCAGGGCGAAATCAAATCGCCGGCAGATCAGGCTGGGTTTATCCACAGGGGCGGGGCCAGAGGGGGGGCCTGGGGTGGCACTTCTTTTTTCCCTGATTATAGCACATACCGACTGAACCATGAGGAATTTGAACAGTTACACCCCTAGTAAATATGTACATAAATATTTCTAGAAATAAGTTAATTCAACAAAGGTAAGCTCTTTTACTACATATTTTTGATATTCGAATGCATACTCCTACATGTTTTACCATTTATGAACTAAAACCATCACCATTCATATCTATGCAACCAATAAATAAATTACTACTAAAGTACAAAATTGTTTACAAAAAAAAAACTAATTTCTTAAGTGATCTAGTCACTTCATTTTTCTCTCAAAATGCACCAGATTTATGCTCACTTCATTTTTCTCTCAAAATGCACCAGATTTATGCTCACTTCATTTTTCTCTCAAAATGCACCAGATTTATGCATTAAAATTTAAAATTAACTAAATTTTCTTTTGGAGAGCATGCCCCGGGACCCCCTAGCATAGAGGGACCAATGTCAACACAGCACAGTCTCACAAAATCCTGTGGGAAACACAAATAATATATTTATAATGTAATATAAATATGAATAAACACTGCTACAGCTTCTTGCTGAGCTCAAAAGCCTTTCAACTGTTGTCAATTATGTTGCTCCATCTTGTTTACAACTATATACAACTATGATGGAAAAAATCTTGCTTGCATTGCATTTACCACATTGAATGTACCATTCTACTTCTGTTGAGTTATTTGTTATTTAATTTCACATGTTTTAAGTCCTTTTCACGCAGAATAATAGTTTTGTTATCAATAATATACGGTAGTATTACCTCCAGTGTAGGGCTATATATACTGGTTCACTGTTTACATGTCTTTAAATGTGCCACCCCTCTCTGAGTATGTGCCCCAGCCTGCCGCCCCAATGTTTTAGCTTAAAATTATAAAAGACAAGCCAACATAACAGTAGATAAATATGAATAAAATTAATTAACCATTTTGAAAATCAACTTTTTTGAAAAATATTGTTATCTGATGCTAATGTGAGGTAATTTTTAAATATAAAGTCCAAATATTTTTATTCAACCCCCTAGTTAGATTACATTTGATGGAAAAACAAAGAATGTGATGTTCAGAACATGGTAACTACAGTATTTATGATAGTGGGAAGCGATGCTCCCTGGGGGCTGGGGGCGTTTTACCCCTCAGACAAGGTTTGAAAAAAAGTTGTCATTCTGAAAACATAATTATATTTTCCTTAAATAACAAGTACTCACTAACTTCAGGCTTTGCTCTTCTCATATCATATAAAACTGTGATGTTCTGCAAAACAGCAAGCTTTAGAACCCTTTTTTTCTTACTGTTAAAAATGATATCACTTAATGTGAAATCAGTTTTCACTCAGGTACGTCACCAGTGTAAGCTTCGCAGTGAAAACTTCTACATCACTCTGGTCAAAGTAGTCCATAGCAACAACAATTTATCTTATCTTATCTTATCTTGATTTTATCTAGTGGTTATTTTGGGAAAAACAGTAGGGAGGCATTTTAGCCCATGGGGGCGCTTCCCATTTTCTGGTGGGTCTGAACTACGCTGTTTTTTTTACGGTCCTAGTGATTGATAACAGATATTGGTACATAGGCAGCACAGTCTAGACAGGAAATGGTGTTGTCTGAGGCCCTGACTGATGCCTGTTTACCACCAGACAACAAATATTTGCTCTGCCATGAGTCCAGGTTTAGTGGAAATATTTCCAGCCACAGCCTCTCTTCTCCCAAAAAGAAAACACAGCGGTTCACATCGCAGGCGACACCTCGGCTATGTACCACATTCAGACAATCCTATTTTTTTGCATCATGCACAAGGTGCAGTTTGTGTCAAATGAGTGTCCCTCGCTAAAACTGATAATGTTAAATCTCAAGGGGTGCATTCCTTGGGCAAACTGTCACCAGTTTGGATGCTTCAAATGATAAACCGCATATATATGCGCTTAGGCAATACAGAGTGAATTCTTATAGAGTGATTGGACTTACAGTATCTTAGCAAGGCTCAATAATAAAGGACCCAGGCCAATCTGTGTTAGGTCACTTTAAAAGAAATTGCACTTGGGCCAGTGTTATGGGTATATATAACAGTATCTTTGAAAACATCAAATAAACAAAAACAGAAATATAAAAACAGACTGATTAATTACATTGCAATCGTTTAAGAAGGATTCTGGGGTAACATGAATACAGAAAGACAAATATCCACAAATGACCAGCTGGCTGCATGCAGGGCTGATTTAAAATAGCCAAGATATGCAAATTAAGAGAGAACAAATGAAATATATAGTAATGTGTTTGCTGTTTTTTGTACTTGCTGGGTCTCTCTCTCTCGAACCAAAATGTAGACGAATGGTTTTGTTTTACCCATCAAAACCAATTCGCTCATTAAGCTCATTTGAATCTGTTAAAAGGTACACTCTGTAATTACCAAAACAGCACTGTGGTAATTGGTCTGCTCAAAATACAAATCAGCTATTAACTGATATTTGTAAACAGTGGAGGAGGTCAGTGTAATATGGTTTCACTTGTATGAGTAAATGTATACCAATTGAAGGCATCTATGCTATTTTGAATGGAACCCCATAAATAGGATGTCATACATAATAAGTAGACCTAAAATAACATAAAATTGTGGGGGGTTGCAACAAAAAAAAGCAAAATGTACATTTGCATTCATGGCAGATGCTACTGCATTCACAGCATTTGAGATTCAGTGTTTCAGTAAAAGCCTCTTTACAAATACTGCTTTACATATTGACAATCCATGCTGAAATGTAACACTCATACAGTCAGACTAAAACTATCAAAGATCTCGTAAAAAAAAATAAAAAAACTTCAGCCTTCCTAACGTCTTTTAAAAGGATGTGCAGATGTCCTCTTTGCGAACAACATAAGCATAGCTGATGTGCAAATATGAACATTGCCTGATCTCACAAAATCTCACAAAAAATGGACAAAATTGAGTTAGTGTGTTTTCATAGCTCAAACAAGTTTAAAGCTCAAGGTAAAGTGGATTTTTTTTACTATACAACCAGTTTGAATCCCTTGAAAACTACTCTTATTAAACAGTGATTCATAGGAGTCTATAAAAAGCCAAAAAGAAAATTAAGTGTCCAATGAAATGGAGTCTTCACACCTTTCAGCTGTCACTTTAAGTACACATTCACACCATATTTACACTAAATCACTCTGTGAAAAATCCAAAAATAACATCACACTCTTCAGAAAAACTAATCTAATACCTCTAAAGAACCATGATCGGTCAACTTACCCCTAACCTTCCACCCAAAAGAACTGTGAATCTAAAATAACACATGTAAAACAGTGATGTCAGCAGTGATCTCGGCCTTAAATGTATACGACAGTTCATTTGTTCACCGACTGTCGGAGTGAGCACCGCAGTAAACGTGTGAAGCCTTTAATGAGAATTCCTGTGCTGTGAAACAGATGTCTCCGAATTTCAGATTTCATTTGCTTTTTATCGTTCATCTCATTTACAGTCTCAGCGAAAAGTCCTGCAAGAGGTCACAAGGTGTCAAACAAATCTCTATAACCTTACCTGTAGTAGTTGACACTGCAGTCCTTGTTTCAGTAACACTGAAACAAAGTGATAGGTTGAGGTTAACGCAAAGTTTTCTTTTCCTTTCATTCTCTCTTTAGCTCACAGTTTCTCACACATACACGATAAAAGAAGAAAAATGGACAGGAAAAAGAAGACGTATTAAACAAAAGATTAGTGAGCAACTATAAAAAGACTAGACTATCTCCTCTCCTTACACACGCAGACAGGAACCAATATGTTTTATCTTTCTTGTTCAGATATGTCTAATCAATATCCAGGGTCTCTCAAATGTTCCTTGAAAGGAATATATGTATATATTTTTTTAGGGGTGTAACCAGGGCTTAATTTGAGCCGGAACACGCCGGAACATGTTCCGGCACCTCCGATGTTGGATCCGGAACCTTTTTTATTGAATCCGGCACCTCAAATGTCACTATTCAAATTAATCGTCTTAAAAATAAAAAAAATACTATTTGTGTAGTGTTCAATGTTATTGGTTGTGTTCGTATTTATTCCCTATGAAAGTTCCATACATTTTTTTGTTTGAAGGGGAGGGGAGAGGGACGACGAAAGGTGAAGCACTTAAAGTGACACATGCTATTCGCGCTTGTTGTCGAGCCTTGAGATCGATGTTAGAAAAATGCACTGGACACGAGGTGTAGAGAAAGAAGCAGAATCGAGGCCGATCGAGGGCACTATCGATGCTGTATGGGCCGTTCTGGATAAATAGGATAACGACCTGATGTGTTTGTGTTGATTATTTGTGCATCATTAAAATAGCCTACTATATAGTTTTATATGAAATGTAGTAATATATATATATATATATATATATATATATATATATATATATATATATATATATATATATATATATATATATATATATATATATATATATATATATATATATATATATATATATATATTCTATATATACTATACTATATTCTACTTTTTTTTTCTTGGTTAATTTAATATTCCGAAAAATAACTGCTTGTGAAAACAATTCATGCAGTGTATTTTTTTACATTTCGCACCCGTGCAGTGCATGTTCTGAAATAAAAATAAAAATTGCCTTGAATAGGCTACATAGGCGGCCTTGTTTGTTTTGCGGTCTATTGACGCAATGCTCTTCTGATGCGAGCCGCGAGAAATCCCTGGTCTGTTGTAGAAAGGATACCATCCAATGCAACAAATATATTTAATGGCTAATGTATGCATAGGCCTATGCTGAGTTTAATTTATTTATGATTAGATGCGCTGCAGTTCACGCGCAATGCAACTGAACGCGGCGCACCGGTGCCTCCATTTCACGGTTATTATATTGTCTGTTATATTTGCTTTTTATTTATTAAATACAAGCAATTAGTTAATGCAACATTTACTAAAATTAATATACAATTTATACAAAACGAAATTCGTTTCAAAGAAAGGCTTTTTCTACAAAGCAAAATTTAATGAAAGTGATAAAAAAATAATGTCACCCGAATACATATATATATATATATATATTATATATATATATATATATATATATATATATATATATATATATATATATATATATATATATATTTAAAATATAGGCCTATATTTTATTTATATATGATGCTCGTTATCGGTAGTGATATTGTTTATTATTGCAAATGTTTTTAATTTGTTTAATAAATCTAATAATTCTGACTGGGCATATCACTATAGTCATAACTTTTATTTCTATCTCAAATGATTTTTAATAACTTGGCTGAGAAAAAAAATGATAGGGGGTACGTTATTGAAAAAAGATTGAGAAGCACTGCTATAGGCAGTGTAAAAAATGTTTTGTTCCGTTACCTCCAACCTGCGTTTTGAGTCGCCGGATCCACCCCCCCTCTGCGCTCCGGGACCTCCCACTTTACAAATTAAGCACTGGGTGTAACAGTAAATGTATTAATTCCAATGTTCGTTCCGAATGGAATCTTTAACAGTCTGGTTATTTTAAAGGTGAACTATGTAAGATTTTTGCAGTAAAATATCCAGAAACCACTAGGCCAGTGTTATATATTTTGTTCAGTTGAGTACTTACAATATCCCAAATGTTTCCAACTATTTGTAAATCGTGAGAAATAGCTTTTTTTAACCAAGGAACCGGGACGTGTGAGCTATGCCTGTGAGGGAGTCGCCTGTCAATTGCGTCATACCTGCGTTCCCCTCGGTTTCCGGTTTTATTTTGCAGAAACGCTTTACTCTCACTCCAGTGTGAACAAGTGTCATAGCAGCCGCAGAGCGAACGTCATAACTTCCTTTTCAACACACTCAGATGTATCTAATATGATAAACAGAGCTGCGTTACCTCATACTCATGACTGGAAAAGCGGAAGTGGCGCCGGCGACCGTGTCATAATAAAAGTCCCGCCGGCGACTATGCCATAATAACAGTCCCGCTCTTCAATCGCTCCTGCGGCCTTGCTCAGCTCCACAACACTCGGCCCTGCTCTGCTTCATACTACAGTAATGTTAATAATCGCATCCATGAACATGATTTCTGCCAGAGTCCTATCCTAACTCTTTTCCACCGGGTGTGAGGTGAAGACCACATCCCAAGTTTCTGCGCTCAAACGTGGCGTCATCAAACTACGCCTCTGTTTTGAACAGGCGACCTCTAGTGGACGGAAAAGTTACATAGTGTAGCTTTAAGTGCAGAACATACTTTGATCCGAGTTCCCACACAAACATGTTAAGTATTCAGCCCATTTTATCATGACATTGAAACGATAAATGCCGTTTTGACACTCTTTAATGTGACGCGATCATCTCTTTCTAAAGAATTAACATGAATTAATATCTTAAGGTATGTTGAGGATACATTACAACTTACTGAAACGTATCATTTGTCATGTAATCGCTGAATCAGTTGCTGCGTCCCAATTTGCCTACTAATACTACGACCTAAAACTATGTACTCTTTTTGTGAAGAAAAGTACATACTTTTGAGTGTGTAGCAGAAGAGTATGCAAGCTTACTACTTCATACTACTTCGTCATCTATAACGGACTCTGTTGCTTAGTTACGTGCATCCTGTCACCGTTTAAACTGCCCTGTCAATCATGGTCACAGTTCAAATCCTCCACATTCTATTTAATTTCCTACTGTAATGTGGGCTCCTCTCATGTGTTTGTAGTTTAAATACAATGATGCATTTAAAAGTTAACGGCCAAACGTATCATTACAAAAGTTCTCAATACTGCTGCAGGTGAAATATAATGTTATATATTGTATATTGTATATTGAGTATATTGAATCAATATCTTTTCATCAGGTTAAATCCTGATAATTGCTCACTCAAACCCCTTTAATCTAACCCTCTCTACTTAACCGTCGGACTCGCATTACCGTCATGTTTGTAGTTTTTTTTTTTACACTTTTTATCCGCGTTTGTAGTTCTAATCGAATCCTCGTCCATCTCGCAATGGGTTGTGGGCAATATCAGCCGTTAGAGTGCGCATCGATCTGCACTTCGAATTCTGACCGGAAATAGTAGACCATCCGAGTATCTTTGGAATACTCTTTTCAACATACTACGATTTGGGACATACTAATTCTTTTTTCGAATACTATTTAGTACGGATAGTATGCGAATAGGGACGCAGCAGTGTTTCAACGGCAGAAAGAAGTCAATAAAACAGCGAGTAAACAATGAATGACTTCTGGTAAATGTAATGCTACATGACACTAGACAAATGAACTCTTTCGCTAAATGCATATATATATATAGGGTGTGTGCATTTAGCATATATATATATATATATATATATATATATATATATATATATATATATATATATATATATATATATATATATATATATATATATATATAGTAATGGACGCTTCAAACAAGGGCTTGTTGCAAAAAAGGAAATGATCGTGATGGTTAGCTACCACTCTGGTAATTGCCACTTGCACAATATGTACTCTGCAAGGAAAGTGCATGCCATGAATGTAGATGTAGACATAAATGACTCCTTTTCTTATGGTTGTCATTAGCAGCCCAACTTTCCTTTAGAATAACTTTAAAAACGAGACAGGGAAACAATACAGGGTCATTTGCCTAAAGAGAAGATCACAGTCTGCCCTCTAAAGGCACTACAAATTAAAGACCAGTTCTGTGGTACTGGGGGACTTAAAAGCTGTTGAAAAGTGTGTGATACACAGGGCTAATAAAGCATGACATTTAATTTAGCTTGGGTCTTTAGGTTCCTACGAAACATCCCTAGAATGGAAATGTTTAATGTAGGAAGTGTAGCATCTTAAGCTAGTCAATTATCTGACCTACAGACAAAAAACGAAAAAATACACAAAAACAACAACAAAAAAACTATACTTTTGTGCTGTTTTAAACCAATAGAAATAACAAATATTGATAAAAAAATATTGACAACAAAAAAGTAGTAATAATAATAATACAATATAATAATAATAGAACAATAGTAGTAGTAGTAATAATAATAATAATAATAATAATAACAATAGTAGTAATACTACTACTACTACTACTACTACTAATAATAATAATAATTATTAATACACAATGTCCCACATTTTGCATGCAAACCCTACTAGAGTGGGGTTTTCCTCCAATTATAAAAAATGTTGTTTGTTTTTTTAAAAACCTTGCATAAACATTTTTTCTCTCAAAAATACAAGCATGTTCATACATGTTGCTCACATATTATGGTAGCCCAGTTTGTGCTGAATACAGTGTAATTACACTTTTGCCATTTATGTGCTTATAAACAACTGAAAAAACACAAATGTCAGAGCATATCAAAACTTCTAAAGGGCCCCAAAACAGCTCAGACTCCTAGGGGTTAAATAACAAAAAATACTGCGCCAACGGCGCAACTGTTTACAGTTGCCTCAAAATAGCAATATGCCAACAATGTGCCTGAACACACCTTGTTTTCAGACCAGCACGCCCACGGGCAAACAGAAGGGCACGAGTGCATTTGCTATTTAAACAATGTGGCGCTGGACATGAAAATGATAACTACATTGGGCTGAAACTAGCAAAAAACACTTAATGCATGGGTCATTTGACATTCAGTATCAGATTGTTTTGTTTTGTTCCGTCCATCACTGTCAATCTATTCAAATCGCACATTTAAATATGGTTGTCAAATCTAGAAACTTTGCAATGTGTAGGTAGTAGCAAAAAATACATATATTATATACAGTACAGAAAGCAAACAAAGATCGCGGCCATTATAATTACTCAATCTGTCAATTACTTCTGGTCAATGTGAGGTACGCAAATCTGAACTCTTCCGGAAACTGCCATTATAACCAATGTCGCTGTCTACGCTGTGCAATGAATGTCTTATTGACATCGTGTTTATACTTTGTTGGTTATAATGAAAAGATTTTCAAGTGTACAGAACTCGTGCTGAACAAAAACACCACTAAATAGGGGTGTTAAGCAGATTCTGACAAACTTAAACAACACTGCACTCACACACTCAAGATATGTTTGTGATTGGCTACAAAGCTCAACACGGCAAAAACACGTGAATAGAAACCTTTTGGCCCTCTACACAGTGCGCTTACACAAACATGATTTTGCTAGTTTCAGCCCGACCCAGATATCATTTTCACGTCCAGTGCCACGTTGTTTAAATAGCAAATGCACACGCACCCATCTGTTTGCCAATGGGCATGCTGGTCTCAAAACGAGGTGTGTTCAGGAGCGTTGTTGCTATTTTGAGGCAAATGAAAACAACTACGCCATTGACCAACAAAAACCTGGTCTAAAGTCAATAGCGCAGTATTTTTTTGTGTTATTTAAAGGGAGCATTAGTAATGTGCGCCTATAGGCGCCGGGTGCACGACAGGCTTATTACACACACAGGGATGCACAGCAGCACACAGACATTTTTAAATATTAAAAATAAAAGGATTCCTCTCTAGAGAAGCGTTCCATCTTTCCCACCGTAAATTCCGCAATGTAAATAGCGAATCCGCCATGGTGCAAGTGTAATGGAGGCAAGCTAGTAGTTGCTGTGCGAGTAAACCAGGAGGGGTTGCCGTACATTGGTGCCGTGACCCGGATGGGAGTGAGGTTTAGGGGGGTGTGTGTAACGGAGGCCAGCTAGTAGTTTCTGTGCGAGTAAACCCCACTCCTCTGATCTCAAGAGACGCTCTAGCGACTGACGCTAGAAGTTGCAGCCTTTAGCCTCCTTGTTAGAGTATCCGACTCTCATGCTGGCGGATCCGGGTTTGAGTCCCGCTTGGAGCGGGGCGGGTTGAACAGGAGGGGTTACATTGGTGCCGTGACCCGGATGGGAGTGCGGTTTAGGGGGGTGAGTGTAACGGAGACCAGCTAGTAGTTACTGTGCGAGTAAATCCCACTCCTCTGATCTCAAGAGACGCATCCGACTCTCATGCTGGTGGACCCGGGTTTGAGTCCAGCTTGGAGTGGGCGGTTCGAACAGGAGGGGTTACACAAGCACAACTGGCTTTTAAAGGGATTGGTTGATGACTGATTGGTTTATTGCACGTTACGCCCAAAACACACCCATGACTCATTAAGAGACTACATACAACCCTTTTGGACCATGCGCCTGTTGCGCAGACCGTTTTTTCCGTCAAATTAGCAAAAGCGGATTCAGACACGCCCTAAACCTGTGCCATGCGCTTCAGACCATGCGCTCAGATCGTTAAAATAGGACCCTAAATGATCAAATAAATGTTTGGCGGGAAAAAAACATTTGGATCAAAACTAGTTCCCATTGAGTTACAGCCTGATTTAAAAAAAATAAAATAATAATAATAATAATAATAATGTTTTCATTATTTAATTTTTTTTCAATTTATTGTCTATTGTTTGATATTGTTTTGAAATGACAAAACCACTCACATCAGGGTTTTAAAGTATTTAGACATTTTAAAACCTCATTTGACCATAAACATGACAAACATAATTTTTCAATTCCTATATTGTGTACGTCAAAATGACTTCAGCAGACACAAATTCTGAAAGAAAAAAAAGAATGGCAATCCTTGAACCTTTTGGAATGGATCTGCAAGGGATGAGCGGAGGCCCAGTGGAAAAAGAGGAAAGTCATGAAACAATTTAGATTAACATTTGAATCCCTTATCTAATTACCCAGCTTCCCCGGAGATAAAAAAGGAATTTAGCCAAACTCACACATACAGTTTTTCCCCCCAATGCGTTTCTCAAATTCCAGCAACAAAATTTCACAGAAATAACACATTCATCTGCAGAAATGTTTTAAAATCACAATCATTAAATGCGCCTTTTGAATTCGTCCCTTTTGCCGCATATATAAATGTGCTTGATTTAATGTGAGAAAACTAATCACAATAATTAGCTAATTACGTCTGGGGAATGTTCTTCATAATATGCTTTCTTTGCGACTACACCAAACAAAAAGCAGAGAGATCCTCTTGCGACTTGTCAACTTGTTCACCTGAAATCCACATCCTCCTCCACACACAGGCCTGGCTGAGCTTTGAGGAGTCTGACTTCAGCAGTTTAATTAGCGTGACAAAGAAGCAAGGCAAGTACACCAGAGATTCCTTTTAAAAAGGCACATAATATAATATAATATATAATATAATACTTAACAAGAACAAGACAAAGGAGCACCTGAGCACCTGCTTGGGCCTAATTATAGCCAAGCTATGCTAATGCAAAACAATAGAGTGCCACAGTACTCTTTTTCGTGTGCTTGCACAGTGAATTAAGAAGGTAATTGAACTTTTATTTATTTATTTGTTTAAGCTACTAAAATATTAACCAGTTCCACGATGCTGAACCTGACAATGCACATGAAGTTTTCTTTAACTCAAGTTAATGAACCTTCAAGTGTTGGAGTCATTCTGGGCGGGGCAGTGATTTTAGACATGATCTATTGAGGCTGAATTTCAATGATGTTCCAAGTTGATTTATGCAAGTAAAAGCTATCCGATAGCATTCCTATTTATCTCAAAGACTCATTTCTCAGCATATTAAACAAAGTTTTTCTTTTTGAAGAAAAGTCTTTATTCCAGTGTATGCGAGATGGAAAACTCTAAAATCTCTATAATGGTTCTATGATCACATCTGGTCATTAGGAAAACCATGAAAGATGTTTGACTTCAATCTTAAAATTCACGGATGATTTCATGAATACATTTTACAGCATGCAGCCAAATTATCATCCTGGACATAGCACTAGGGAAGAGTGTTTGAACCCTAGGGTGCACTTGATGCTGTCAAATGACCTCATATTATTGGCTGTTACAGGGCCATACAGAGCAATGATTGGACCTAATGACTCCCATGAGATGGCTGCCCATATCATTACAGGCAACATGCAATGCTTGGTTGGCAATATTGTGTGTTTAAAGGGATAGTTCACCCGGAAATTAAAATCCCGTCATCATTTACTCGTCGTTCCAAACCTGTATTTGCCTAGAAATCTAAACGCACCCTAGCGGCAGAACATTTATTTTTCTTTGAGAAAAGAACAAAGAATGGCACTGAAGTCATTCTTAAGAAAGGTAGATATGTTCGAAGTTTTGCCTACCGGATACGGCGAAAGTCTATCAACTAACGTTAGCTCGGCTTCACCTTTTTCTTCGCTCTGATTGGTTGTGGCGCTCATGGCGGTCATGGCGCTATCCAATTGCGTGCAGAGGGAATTTGAAAGACAACCGTTTATCCCGCCCCTCGGATTAAGCCCTGTCAATGGTGAGTTTCCAGACCCAACATCTTGATGTGCCGATACAAATATTTGGTCATTTAAAAATCCGATATATCGGCCGATATATTATTATATATATATATTATTATATATTATATATATATATATATATATATATATATATATATATATATATATATATATATATATATATAAATAAAAACTTAAACAGATTTCCCTTATTTGTAGTTATTCATGATCCCTTAGCCTCTCTAATATAATATGATAATATATAATGCCGTTTAAAAATAAACTTGTTTGTTTTATTGTTACAACAGAACAGAGGAGCATAAAAATATATTCAAGTTCTGATAAATAAAATTTATAAAAATACAAACTTAAGATATGAAACTTAAAGTCCTTTGGACGAAAACACAATAACAAAAACGAAACAAAAAATCTATATAATATTAATAGATGTGGTAAGCTTCATAAATATAACTGAGCAAGACTGTAAAAAAATATTCAGTTAAGTTCTATAAGTTCTGATAAATAACAACAACAGCAAAATATAAACTATATACAGTATAAATATGAGCTACCATATAATTATAATGTCAACTTGCTTATCCCTTTACATGCACTCTTTTAATTCTATCTATCAAGCTACCACAAACCATTTTCAATCATCATTTTCTGCCTGCCTTCTAAAATCTACTACTGATGATGCAATAAATCCATTATGTGACTTGTTAATGCTGCGTCTGAACGAAGGTCGGCTCTACTTAAAGGGTTAGTTCACCCAAAAATGAAAATTCTGTCATTAATTACCCACCCTCATGTCGTTCAACACCCGTAAGACCTCCGTTCATATTCGGAACACAAATGAAGATATTTTTGTTGAAAGCTGCTGGCTGAGAAAGGCTTCAGACAGGCCTCCATTGGCATTCAGTACATTTACACTCCCAAGACCCATAAAAGGCACTTAAAACGTTGTTACAAAGTCCATCTCACCACAGTGACTCTACAATAATTTTACGATGCGACGACAATAGTTTTTGTGCGCAAAAAAATAATCAAAATAACACCTTTATCCAACTTGTTCTTGTCTTCCGTGTGTGCCTCCACGACGCATGCGCGAGAATATGACGCAGATCCGGCGTTCGGACACATGACCCAGAAGCGATTTGTTTACAAGCAGAGGAAGACGCGCGTATCTAAGCTGTTGAATTCTACATTGATCGTGCTTTAGGTCTCGGCGTAGTTCTCAAAATGGGGTTAAAGTGTGCATTTCATGGATTCCCGAACCCCGGCGCTACGTCATATTCTCGCGCATGCGTCGTGGAGGCACACACGGAAGACAAGAACAAGTTGGATAAAGGTGTTATTTAGATTTTTTTTGCGCACAAAAACTATTGTCGTCGCATCGTAAAATTATTATAGAGTCACTGTGGTGAGATGGACTTTGTAACGACGTTTTAAGTGCCTTTTATGGGTCTTGGGAGTGTAAATGTACTGAATGCCAATGGAGGCCTATCTGAAGCCTTTCAGAGCCATCAGCTTTCAACTAAAATATCTTCATTTGTGTTCCGAATATGAACGGAGGTCTTACGGGTGTCGAACGACATGAGGGTGAGTAATTAATGACAGAATTTTCATTTTTGGGTGAACTAACCCTTTAATATCCTAATGATTTTTGGCATATAAGAAAAAACCCATACAATGTATTGTTGGCTATTGCTACAAATATAACCATGCAACTTGAGACTGGTTTTGTGGTCCAGGGTCACATATTAGGCTGCTGTCACTTTAAGACCTAATGCAATATATTGACATCAATATAGGATTTCTTTCTGAACTGTTTACATTCGGTTAAGACATAACCGACTATGTTTACTATGATACCCTCCAAGATGGCTATTTTGACATACTTTTATGTGTATTTGTCCGTTAAAGCACAAGAAGAGTATTTGTGTGCTCTCTCTGTGCGCGCTAAGCATGAAGCACCATATGCCTCATACCAGATGCGTCACGTTATCAAGTTCAAGGCGGCAATACAAAACAGTCAAAACAGTTGCACGGCAGGATTTTGAACAGCTCCGCTCGTGCACCCCCCATTATTCTAAATCGCCGCCACACGTCAAAATAAATGGTGAAATAGAGGTGAAACAGAAGTAGCGAATACAATTTTAGGGGGGGCACCCGGGATGGCCAATTAGAGATGTCCAGAGCCCCTCTGCCACTGGTCGGCGTGTTGTCAGTGTCCACTTTGCTCTCTGATGTATTTTTCACTGCCTGAGAAAAAGGACGTGTATACCATGACACCAGAGTCAACTGTGTGAGTCTGAAAGTGTGAGTTGGCAGACCTGCATATGCATTTTTTTTTCTTATTTATTTACTGGTTCAGCTTTGTTGGCAGTTTGCCCATATCTTATTCTATTGGATTGTATCTAAGAGGGTTGCATTACAGTATGGCACTACAGCTCCAAACTGGTCATTCAAAAGAATATTCGACAACAAAAATATATGTAGTTGTTATAGTCTATGTCAATAATGTTGACTAATCATTTCAGCCCTATTCAAAGTTTGAACATTCTTGTTTCCTTTCATTTATTTTCAACATCTGTGGTGAATAATTCATTGTAGCTTTCAGTATGACTTTACAGGTCACGCAAAATGACTCCCATTGAATTATTTTAACATTAAACAAAGCACATAACGAGTACCCAATATTATCATTGTCATACTTTGTATGTTGTTCCAGACAAAATAGAATTTTCGCATATCGTTTTGCAGCTGGGTAGGACAAAACTCTGACTAACATAGAAAATAAACTTTTTTATTGTCTGTCGCATCGCATCTGGTTAGAACACGGTGTTTGACAGTGCATGTGAAAGCACCCATTGATTGAGACTATTCCCCTTTACAGGCAAATAATAATAAGAAATTGGATTAAACTGCAATTATTTCTATCAGTGTGCCAGCAATTAAGACACCAACCACTCTGCTTGAGAAAACTCACATATTTAAGTGTTAATTGACAGACTTCTGTTAAAACTGACACATTTTTTAATTGGCAGCACATCTAATGGTGACTATAACTTCAGAGATCCATTTGAAATTAATGTATATTGTAATTTAGCTGAGGGCAGTTAGTTGATTTAGTTTCCAGAAGGATCAATATTCAATCTCATCTGTCCTAGGCTGTCAAATATGACTATTAGAGCTGTAATGTTTCCAGATTATATGTGACATTAAAGCTCACACCCCTAAACATTTGAATCTTCAGACTGAGTCCTGGTGAAAGAGAGAGAGAGAGAGAGAGAGAGAGAGAGAGAGAGAGGGAGGGGGGGAGGGGAGGGGAGGGGGGGGGGGGGGGGCTGGATACTCACATGAAAGTGAAAGGCAAAACGGGACTTCATGTGATAAGAGTAAAGCCCGTCAAGAAATGAAAGACAAAGCAGGAAATCTGATCCGAGTTTTCCTCTGAGTCAAACAGAAAGGATCAGGCTTGCACGCGTGTTTAGGATATCAGCCCTCAGCAGCTGAGGAAACTCAATCTCCCTTCAAATGCCGTTCTGATCAATTCTATTCATTTCCCCCCTGCAAACTTCCAGACGGATTGCTCTGATTTCACAAGCGACAGACATATCGTGTCCTCTGACTCCGACCACGCGTGAATACAAATGATGTAGAAAGCCCATCTTTTATGAGTGCAGACCACCTCCGGAGCATCCCGTCCAAAGCCAGAGATCAAAGATAAACCGGAGCGCGTAGAACCCCATGAAGCTGCTTTGTTACGACATGAATAATCACATAAAGGAAATCCACGCACATAAAAAGCTCTGCTGTATGTGAACATTGCATCTTTGATGGATGGGCTCTGGGTTTAATATGATCGTATTATCGAAGTATTTTCTTTGCCATTTATTACGCACTTCCATTTTTCGTTCTCCGTTTGCCAACACGTGTGACCTCTGGCGGTACGGCGTGATTTATTTTCCACAATTATTAATTTGAAGTTATTGAAGGACAAGAGTTCCTCGTGGATAATGAATTGCTAGCCCCGGAGTCGATAAATTCTGGAGATTATTGCTGACATTTCATTGGCGCATCTCTTTTGGAAACTCAAGCGAGCCGAAGAGTGACTTCACAAGTCGTCCTTTTCAAACGCTGTACTTAAAACTAATCAAGTGGTTCAGCAGCCTTTTTCTCAAGCTGTGCTTATCCCTGGCAACCACATAAACGGTACGACATAATGTCTACATTTATTCATAAGGATGCCATTTAAAGGGAACACTCATTATTAGACTCCTACTTATTAGAGACATTCTGAGAAGAAACAGTCTATACCTGCTCAAAACGTGGACAGATTTTCAAAAGTACCACAGAACCAAAGATTTTAACAGCAAATTTGGCTGCTATAGAGAAAAGCAAGATAATGGCAAAATGCATATGTATGTGTGAGCTTGAATGTGTGTAGGTTTAATTAGCTATACTTTGGGGACAGAACTGAAGAAGTGAGCTAAATCTGTCAAAACTTTTCAATGGTGACATCCTCTAAAATGTAAAAATGATTCATAAGTAGGTATGGGAATCACACGGCATTTAACAAACCTGCTTAGAGAGATTCTGATTCATTAATGACCCTATGTTTGAGGAAACCCCATGTTCTTTAAAGGTGTAGCGTGTAAATTTTAGCGGCATCTAGCGGTGAGTTTGCGAATTGCAACCGCCCACCACTCACCGAAGCTATGGTGGCCGACACAGGACAAAGATGACGTCATCCGAGACAGCAGAGAGTAGCTAGTGCTCTGTCGGGCAGTTTGTCCGTTTAAAGCTACTGTAGAAACATGGCAGTGCAAAATGGTGACTTCACTGTAAGGGGACCCACAGTGTATGTAAATAGAAATGGCTCATTCTAAATTAATAAAATCATAACGGTTCATTGTGTAACGTCTTTATAGAGCTCAGAACGTTTTACATGACAGACTTCAATTCTTTACACGTATATGATAATGCTGACATTTACACTCGCTTACATTTTAAAGGGTTAATTCACCCAAAAATGAAAATTCTGTCATTAATTACTCACCCTCATGTCGTTCGACACCCGTAAGACCTCTGTTCATATTCGGAACACAAATGAAGATATTTTTGTTGAAAGCTGATGGCTGAGAAAGGCTTCAGATAGGCCTCCATTGGCATTCAGTACATTTACACTCCCAAGACCCATAAAAGGCACTTAAAACGTCGTTACAAAGTCCATCTCACCACAGTGACTCTACAATAATTTTACGATGCGACGACAATAGTTTTTGTGCGCAAAAAAAAAATCTAAATAACACCTTTATCCAACTTGTTCTTGTCTTCCGTGTGTGCCTCCACGACACATGCGCGAGAATCCAGCATTCGGACACATGACCCAGAAGCGATTTGTTTACAAGCAGAGGAAGACGCGCGTATCTAAGCTGTTGAATTCTACATTGATCGTGCTTTAGGTCTCGGCGTAGTTCTCAAAATCGGGCAAAAGTGTGCATTTCATGGATTCCCGAACCCCGGCGCTACGTCATTTTCTCGCGCATGCGTCGTGGAGGCATACACGGAAGACAAGAACAAGTTGGATAAAGGTGTTATTTAGATTTTTTTTTGCGCATAAAAACTATTGTCGTCGCATCGTAAAATTATTGTAGAGTCACTGTGGTGAGATGGACTTTGTAACGACGTTTTAAGTGCCTTTTATGGGTCTTGGGAGTGTAAATGTACTGAATGCCAATGGAGGCCTATCTGAAGCCTTTCTCAGCCATCAGCTTTCAACATAAATATCTTCATTTGTGTTCCGAATATGAACGGAGGTCTTACGGGTGTCGAACGACATGAGGGTGAGTAATTAATGACAGAATTTTCATTTTTGGGTGAACTAACCCTTTAATATCCTAATGATTTTTGGCATAAAAGAAAAAACCCATACAATGTATTGTTGGCTATTGCTACAAATATAACCATGCAACTTGAGACTGGTTTTGT
Source organism: Gobio gobio (assembly GCF_949357685.1). Classification (NCBI taxonomy): domain Eukaryota; kingdom Metazoa; phylum Chordata; class Actinopteri; order Cypriniformes; family Gobionidae; genus Gobio; species Gobio gobio. The sequence goes on from NC_137109.1 coordinate 42,845,968, forward strand.
GGTCCAGGGTCACATATTAGGCTGCTGTCACTTTAAGACCTAATGCAATATATTGACATCAATATAGGATTTCTTTCTGAACTGTTTACATTCGGTTAAGACATAACCGACTATGCTTACTATGATACCCACCAAGATGGCTATTTTGATATACTTTTATGTGTATTTGTCCGTTCAAGCACAAGAAGAGTATTTGAACGACATGAGGGTTCATTTTTGGGTGAACTAACCCTTTAATAGAGAAAACATTATGTGAATCGATTACTAGCGGTTAACACAAACTTGTCCAAAACAGCTCTTCACTGTGTGCATGTGTCCCATCAGTCTGTGTTGTGCATGTTAAATAATCAATAAATGTCATTTATTTTTCAGTATTTATTTATTGATCCTTAATTTTGTTTCAAATAGCCTACAGTTTCTGAATGTTATTTATATATAAAAGCACTTCTGTTATCATGATTAAGTATTGTATTTAATGGGAACTTATTTTTATCATTAGTTACGTGAGGCAAAAGTAGTTAAAATGATCTCAAATTCACGGCATTTCAACAACTTACTACGATAAAATTATTTCCTCTTTGCTTTCTCCCGCCTGTTCTGGCATCCTGGCGCACAGCAGCTGTCCACCAGGTTGAAATAGTAAGGTTTAAAATGTCTGGTTTTAAAATTATTGTTCGGCCACTATAGATACCAATGCTACAGCCGCTCTAGCGCTCCCCTGATTGCCTGGCAAAATGGCGGAGTTTAGATTGCGTGACGTCAACCTCCGGCGCTCTAATACACCACTGAAAACATAGTATATGTATATTATGTATATTATATTGAATTTCTCATAAACAAACATTTTGTTAAATGTTCAGTGTGTAATATCAACTTTATTTAGCAATGTTTAACACTTAGTTACATTATCTATATATTAACATTGTAACGCTTCGAATTGGACAGGTTTGTGGTAAATTGGATCAGTCTGACTGATTCAGTAATTGAGTGACTTGTAATTCAGAAATTCAATGCATCAATTCACTGGCTCATTGTCATTGGACATTCTACTATCTATAAATAACTTAGCAACTACATAGTGAACTACCAGTCATTAGAGTATTAGTAGACTGTCTGCTTAATATCTGCTCACACTTTATTTTGATGCTCCACTAACATTCTAATGACTATACTAATCTTTGCAACTATACACAACTTATGTCAACTTATTCTACTAAACCAAACCCTAGCACCTAACCTAAAAGTCTACTAATACCATAATGTGAGTTTGACAACTTACTTATAGTTAGTAGAATGTCTAAAGTGGACCATCGAAATAAAAACAATAACTCTAATCATAAATGAAGCAAATCAATGTATAACTTCTAGGTCCACTTTATTAGGTCCACTTATAGGGTGAATGGTATTCACGATTCTGGGGGCCCTTGCGACTTCAACCGAGGAGGGACCCTCAGTACAACAACCTGCACTAGGGCCCCGGATACCCCAGCTATGGCCCTGACACCTCGTACCAGGTTGGTAAGATTTCAACCAAGGGGGAAGAAGCCATTGGAAGATGGGTACACTGTGGTCATAATGGGATAGACTAGGTCAGCAACAATACTTATGTAGGCTGTGGTGTTTAAACGATGCTCGATTGGTACTAAAGGGCCCAAAGTATGCCAAGAAAAATATCCCCTACACCATTACACAAACACTAGTAGCCTGAACTGTTGTTACAAGGCTGGATGGATTTATGATGTTGTTTACCTTACCATCTGAATGTCACAGTAGAAATCTAAGCTCATCAGACCAAGCAATATTTTTCCAATCTTCTATTGTTCAATTTGAGTGAGCCTGTGCGAATTATAGCCTCAGTTTCCTGTTCTCAGCTGACAGGAGTGGCACCCTGCGTTTTCATCTGCTGCAGCAGCCCATCTGCTTCAAGGCTTGACACGTTATGCATTCAGAGATGTTCTTCTGCAGACCTCGGTTGAAATGATTGACTATTTGAGTTACTATTGTCTTTCTATCAGCTCGAACCAGTCTACCAGTCTGGCCATTCTCCTCTGACCTTTGGCATAAAAAAGGCATTTTCGCCCACGGGGTTAGAAGCGATGGGTGGTTGCCCATTGATCACGCCTCTTGTGGTCTGATTGGTTGAAGGACTATCCAATTGGGTACAGAGTCATTTGAATTATCCTCGTTTATCACGCCTCTTGTGCAGTAGAAAATACAGAGCAGACTCCCCAGACCAATGTTCAATCTTAAATTGAGCTTGGTCTGGTGATAGCCAGACAAGTTCAACCCGGAAACCGTAGCAAAATTATGCACACCGGTTTGAGCTTGAACGTGCCCCTTGTCTACATTGAGTTGCTGCTATGTGATTCCTGATTAGATATTTGTGTTAACAAGCATTTGGGACCCAGTTTATATTAGGTGGCCTTAACTACTATGTACTAACAATAATTAATCATTTGATACAATGCACTTATTGTGTACATACATGTTTTTACATTGTACTTACATTTAAAAAAATACCTGCATGTAATTACATCTGTAATTAAGTTCTGTAGTTACATTTGTAATTACACAATTGACACTTCCCTTACACCTAACCCTACCCTTAAACTTACCCGTACCACCACACCTGTCCCTAACCCTACCCGTATCCCACCTTGATATCAGCAATGGTGTTTTGCAATACAATTTGAACACAGTAAGTACATTGTACTTATTTTTTGATGTAAGTACATAGTACTTAAGGCCACCTAATATAAAGTGGGGCCAGCATTTGAACAGTGAACCTAATAAAAGTGGTCGATGAGTGTATATGTTTGTAACTTGATTTGTATTGAACATTTATATGATAAAACAGGCCTTGGAATTATTTTTGGAATATTTATATTTAAATATACACCAAACCCTTCTACATAATTTCATATAGAAAACACCTTAACTAAATGAAATGCATGCAATAGAAACATTCGCCATAGAAGGAAAATATGTTTAGGATCAAGTGCGTTGTGAGCATCTGTTGATTGTGATCATGTATTCATTTATATGTGTTGGGATTACAGTAACGACAAACAATGAATCATGGAAATGTAAAAAAAAAAGACAATTACATGATTACATCTCAGAGATGCCCCCAAACACTACTTCAGATCAGAGGAGAGAGAAGCACATGCTGAGGGAAAAGGTTGCATGGGAAATTGTACAAATGAGAGAAAAGAGACAAGGAAAAAGAAAGAAATCACACGTCGCGATAAGTAGTGTGTGTGTGTGTGTGTGTGTGTGTGTGTGTGTGTGTGTGTGTGTGTGTGTGTGTGTGTGTGTGTGAGAGAGATCTCATTTGCTTTCTGGGGCTGATGATTCTTTGACAGGCATCAGGATGGGGTGGGACAGTGTAGGCCGTTAATGACACCTTACCACAAATTGGAGAGAAAGGACAAACTCTGGCCGGTAACAAGTGAACAGGTCTCTGAATGTCTCTGGAATTTTCTTTATCTCCAAATATTACCTCTCTCTCTCACTCTCTCAGTCTGTCTCATGCCTTCTTCCTCTCTCTCCATCCCTCTCTCACACATTCCCTCCCTCTGGGACAAGCTTATCTCTCGGCTCAGCACAGAAAGAGACGTTTCTTAGTGCTGAAACACAATTTATTTTTTTTCCACTGCACAGCTGTCATGTCAATGATGGGTAATTTATGGCAACTGTGCAGGCTAACTCACCCAATAAGATGATTTCTCACTAAAAATAAAATAATATTAATAACAGCTTCACCCTATGGGGAAATGGACAGCAAAGTGCGGCTGAAATGAGTGGTGGTTACGCTTTGGATTGTGGAATTAAGCCCATGCCTGAAGTGTAGAAAGTCTCCAGTCTCCATGTTTACTATGCTGTTTAAGGTCAGAGTTGCTATCTATAAAAGGGTTCACTCTAAATGTTTCGGATAAGGAATCATTCTCTGTAATATTAATGAGCCAATAACAGTGAATGAATGTGAATTTATTAGTCCTAGAGATGGGACAGTATGAGCAAAATCTAACAACAATGTATGAGCAATTTTGAAAGCATGGTAAACTTTAAATATATATATATATACACACACACACACACACACACACACACACAACATTATATTTACACACACACACACACACAAACACACACACACACACACACACACACACACACACACACACACACACACACACACACACACACACACACACACACACACACACACACACACACACACACACACACACATATATATTTATATAAAATAGGATAAGTTTCTCCAATTATAAATCTACAAACCTACAAACAGTAAATCCCTAAATAAAGTCCCATGGCAAGTCCCATGCTTTGGCAAGTGGGGTAAAAAAAAAAAAATTCAACAACTTATAAACTATTATAATCTTCTCCAACTTTCCACCCTATGTTTTCCACATCTCACGTAAGTGTTTTGAAGTCTACGCTACCAGTGTGCCTAAAACCAGACCTCCTGTGGCTGCGCAGGCGAACACCCAGTGTCACCGCCTGCAGCACAGACTTTTTACTGCCATCCCGGACAGTAGGGGGCCTCGCACGTACCCCTTACACACTGTCCTCATTTCTTCCTCATCTGAATTTTGCACTACACCCCAGCCCAGACGACTGCTGCTTAGCACAATTTGTTCCCTCGCATAATACCGTGCTTAAAATAACACATGGGAGACTACCCTCAAAATTTTGCGAAAAGTAACACAGAACTGGCGGTTTTCTCAAAAGACACCACAGACACAAATTGGGAATACAAATTCTTGCTAGCTTGTTACCAGTTCATTCATTGCAAAAAGAGAAGAGAAGAAGAGGGGGAAATATTGAAATATTGTCTCTATCAATGAATGACAAAGTCTGAAAGGCAAATGTGGATGTGTTTACAGTTAAACTTTTCTCTAGACTCAAAAGCAATTTTGCACATTGCACATTCTACATTGGTCAATAAAACTATACCAACAAAAAAGGTACCCTACGTAAAATGTATGTATTCAAAATTAATACAATTTAAATAATGAGTCAATACATCATCAGTCCTCCAAAAATGTGCCCCTGATTATCTACAGTAAGTAGGGGTGGGTGATATTACCAAAATCTTATATCACGATACAAATTGTATATCACAATAATGATATACATCGTGATATAGTTATTTTTGCTTCAAATAAGGTTATGATATCAAAAGTTGTCATTTGAAATGTCATAATTCTAATCGCCATTTTCAATATAATTAAAAAAACTAATACTAGGCTTAAAAACTCTCAAGCTTACTGAAGACAAATAAACAATGATAAAGAAAGAGCAAAGAAAACAAATTACAATAGAACAAAAACATAAATGAAATAGACTGAAAAACTTCAAGCACTAGAAATACAACATACAATTTATAAAGTAGTCAAATGTTTAAAAAATGCATAGTCTTTACTGTTTAAATTAAATATACATATATTCTTATTCAAGTTACAACAGTGCTTCAGTCAAGAGTGATTCTCTCTTTTGTTGTTTGATAAGCCTTAATAATGACAACAGGTAAATTTGGATGCTGTCACTTTAAGACCGGCTGCATGGATCCATTATACTCGTGCATTGTTCTTTCTCAACTGCTTACGTTAACTTAAGACATAAATGACTATGTTTACTTGCAAATACATGGTCACTTTGACACATACATAAGTGTATTTAACCGTTCCGTACATGCGTCACTCGCATGAGCGTGTCTCATCACATCCATTAACCCTTTTGCACATACGATCACACTGGCGTGATCAGTCTTGGCTGTTCCCTGGAGCGTACGATCACACAGGTGTGATTAAAAAATTCAGTGCATCACGTGATCAACTGCTAAATTCAAACTGAGCCAGAGGCAGACGCGCTCATTGCTTGTAATATATAACTATTCAGTGTTTGCAACCACATAATGTTTATTTTAGGGTTCAGACATTTAAACATATAAGTACCAGCAAAACCATGCATTTAGAATTTGTAAAATACACACTGATGTCTATGGAAACGACAATAATAATAATTTCCATTATAATTAGACAAGATTTTATTCATATCAGATCCACATTGTATAAGTAACTTTAAAGTTTACCCTATTCTTCTCCCAGTTCACCGGCCACTTTTCATGTATTTCGGGTTGTAAATCCAACAGATCCAATTCTTTGAACTGCGGCACAAACCGCACATAGAGCTCAACTAACGCAATCATTATAAAGGTGTTTAAACAACAACAAAACACATCCACTTGCCCATATTTGACAATTGTAAAATCTAATATTTCCTACTGTAGGTAAGAAAATTTGTGAATATTGTTAATAAAAAGGAAAAAGGAAACAAAAGCAGATCATCAGTCATGCAGCACTATTGTGACTGCAGTGCTTCATGTGACAAGCAATGACGCGTCACCATGGAAACAATAAAATGATACTTTCTAAATAAAGGTCACCTTGAAAAACTCATGCTGGGGGGTCAGCCAGAATATTTGAAACTTACGTGTGAAAGGGTTAATAGAGAAAAGTTGCTCCGGCTACTTTGACGTGTGTATGGTGTGGAAGTGGTATATATTAGTTGTGAGAAAGATTTAAATGGAGCACGCTAAATTTAAAACCTTTGGGGAATCCATGTTTTAAACAAATGTTCAGTTTTGTTTTTTAACTGCTAGATTCAATAGTGATGGTGTACCTTTAACTATATAATTCTCAATGATATATTATATTTTTTCAAACAAGATGTTCTGAAACCTCAAAAAACACTACAGTCTCATGGACTTCACGTTTATACAGCAGCCATTGCAAGCCTGCAAGTACATTTCAAACAGTGACTGTGTATACATTTATCTTTACTCTACAGCAATAACTAGGTTGGGCAACATAAAAACTATAGAAAAACAGATTTTTTTACAAGGTGAAAGAGTGGTCGAAACAGGCTAGGCAGACAAAAGAATTATAGTGCACCGCCAAAGAACTGGTCAACAAAGGGTCTTAACAACAACACAACACTAGAGTACTCCATTTAAATATTTGAAAAGCACTCTAAAGCAAGAGAGAAGAACCTCTGATTGTGGGTTGCCAGGGTTTGAGGCCTATGAGAGCGCAAAAACGCAACTACCGGCTTGGCATAATCCCTAAACAGATTTGGTGGAGGGGAGCAGAGGACATGGGAAGAATACAAATAGTTTGTGTTGGCACACTGAACAAGGCTTGCCTACTGACTGAGGGAAAGCTTATTTTTAAAGCGCATCTGTCAAAAGTAAATGCTCAGCCTCTCTCATCGTTCAACGCGTGTCTGCCATTTGTTAGCCTCTGAGCTAATGGCAGCCCGGTAAAAGCAAAAGCAGCGGCCGTTTTCCTTTCAAACATAGATGGGTAGATCCATCACAGAGAGAGTGAAGGTCTCAGCTCTCAGAAAGAATGGCTGGTGCCGATGCTGAAATGTGCCAAGGTGACAAATCTGGGTCCTTGAGGAGCCCGTGAACATATGAAGCTCCTAATGCTAGCATTGACAGCTATTTACAGTGCGCTAGCGTGACAGCGACTCCCCGGGAGTTTACCACAGATCCAATCTTCTCGTAAGCATATTTCACAATCTCTGATGCCCAAATAAAGATGATCCTTGCAATAAACCTTCTTTCTAAAAAAATAATTCAGACATTTTTGCATAAATAAGCATGCATTCGTACTGTGTGAGAAAAAGATTAAGTGTAATATTATGACATTATTTGCAAAATTAAATGACATTATAACTGCAGTAAGCAAGAAAAGTGACCTAAATATTAAAAACAAATACTGCATACCGGTAACTAAAATCAGATGGTTTTATTTTTGAATGAGGCTGTAAATAGAATTAGATAATCATGATTAATCTCTCTAAATCTAATAAAATGATACTGTATTATACTCTGTACAATAAATACTAATGAAATAAGCAAAAACGACTCAGATGTGTTACATATATCTATGTACGACAAGGGGAACCCGTCAAATTCAAAGCGAGTTGGATTGGTTTGGATCTGTGAAACAAAGAGATCCAAATCATTTGTTTAGGGGAATTAAATCACAAAAGGCTAAACGTCCCCTTACATGAATTTATTGTGCATATAAATGTGCACATGCCAAGAATTCTAATTCATTAGAACGCTGAAGTATGTGCAAAATATCTCAGTACGTGAACCATAATATACCTCCTGTTGGGAGGTTTACGATTCTCCATGAACAACAGATTTAGACTATAGATTCCCATTTCATAACTGTAATTAAATTCACATCTGTCCTGAATGCCACAATTATCCTTTCTAGAGATAATCACAAAATTGCATAATTTGGATTTTCAGGGCAACATTACAATGATTCATTTCCTTGTGCATTTTTGCTCCTGTTTTGCCAGTATAATTCAGACCATTCCGCTCGCGTTGGGATAGAAAATTAGCCGTGAATTAAATGCCCTTTAAGTGTTTATTTCCTCATTATTATGTATTTTAATCAATTCATTAGGGCAACAATGCAGAACTTTGCACGGGCACGGTTTGTGAATCTTCCACATTGTGACAGGCTTTGTTTTTATTTATTTCATCAGCTATTGATTTATTCATCAAGTGATTTGCGTTCAGTGAGCCAGCCGGGCAGATTCAGCATAATCGCATGCCTGCAATATGAAGATTTATACACTAGCGCGTGCTACACGTTTTTTTTTTTTGTCGCAGATGCACAAACAGACTCGGAGCACAACTGCCGAGTCTGTTTATATATCAAAATCCACAAACTAAGCGGTCCACGGAGAACGACTGAGTCTTACGGCTGTATGCGAAAGCTTTTGGAATGCCTATCATTTGGCAACGGGAAAGAAGCGTTTGAGAATAAGGGACTTCTTTATGGCTTTCTCCTGCTCTCTCTCTCTCTCCCTCCATCATTCTTTGGCGAGATGGGCGATTTGTTTTACAGATGCCTTTGTCCGACACCTGGGTGAATAGTGCAGTGCAGAGTGCTCTTCTTGGCTGACGTATGGCCCTGCTGATGCGGTCTGACTGAACCTCGCTGATAGCATCCAGCAGGCATTAGCCTCAACCGCATGGCCTAATCAGTCTCCATACATCCCCAATATCCACTGACAGCCTGGGCATCAAGCCTTCTCGTGCCCTTTAAATGCATCTAGTATCACAAACTCACTGCAAGCCTAATTCGCTTCCTTATCTAAATTAAAGTAAAAGCAGTCTGTTAATTGAGTTGCAGGACCTATCAGGAAAAGGTTGAGCCATTATACACTAATTACGATGCTTAGAAGATAACTAGATAGGTTCCTCCTGACAAATAGCATGTATAATTTTGCTGGTACACAAGCCATGGATCGTTTACCAGAGGCAAATAATCAAAGTGTAGACAAATGTGAAGTTTTATAACCGATGAAGGGGCGTCGAAGTTAGTAGAAGATCATGATGGTATTGCGTATTCGCCTCTGTGTGTAGGCAGCCAATGGAGGGGCGACACTTTTGCAAAAGTTCCTGCCTCTGCCCTGGGAAAAGGTCAAGGCATGGTCTTGCCTGGAGCAATGAATTCTGCTTTCATTCTTCATCTGTAATGTGCTGCAAATGATGTATGGAGTCATATTTATTATAGACCACCTGGCTGCTCTGTGGCAGCGGTGAAATTAAAGGAGCTGGTGTGGAGCCATAGCCTGCGTTTCTGCAGAGACAAGGAATATGAGGGTTTAGCAGGATGGCGTTTCAGAACTGCAAAGCATAATTGGCACAGATTGGAAAGATGCCGGCCTTATGATTTCCGCAATGAGGAAAAAGTGGACGGAATCGTGGAATCAAATCATAAAAACGGAATTTACTGTATAATGCGAATAAAAAGTAGCGCTGTACAAATAATCAAGTTGCGGAATGAACTAGTGTCGGGTGAATATTAAATCATTAAAAGGCTGTTATTTAAATATGAAGTCTGCATGTTCTGCATGTCTCTGTGTGAATGAATGGTGCAGTTGTCTATACATACACATGTTAGTGTTTTCAGCATCTGCTGTCTCAGTTCATGAGATTAATTAAGATGTTAAAGATTTATGGATTATTTGATTCCCATATATTTTTTTGTTATAAATTTGTATTGAACCATAAGAAAGAATCCAGACATTTCACAAGGCCTTATTATCGTTAACATTTTAATAAATAAATGTTTGAATTAGGGCTGTCAAAAGATTAATCACGATTAATCACATCCAAAATAAAAGTTTGTGTTTACATAATATATGTGTGTGTACTCTGTTAATTATTATTTATATATAAATACACACACATTCATGTATATATTTAAGAAATATTTGCATGTATTTACTGTATATACATTTATATAATCTATAATATATATAAATATAAATGTTTTATATATAAAAATAAAAAAACATTTCTTATATACATGCTTGTGTGTGTATTTATATATAAATAATAATTAACAGAGTACACACATATATTATGTAAACACAAACTTTTATTTTGGATGAGATTAATCGCGATTAATTTTTTGACAGCCCTAGTTTGAAAACAATTGATGCCATTTCATTACTAAAATTTAATTAAAGCATTATGGATTTCAGAAAAATTAAAACTGAAAACACAGAATTTGGGTGGTCAAAAAATGGATTTCATAGGGCCCTATGCATCTCTGGTACAGTCTGTTTCATGTAGGCCTGTTAGTCTGACAGATTATATATATAGTAACAACCTGTCGCTGTTTACTCTTGTATGCATTAATATGTATTACTGACGTCTGTTAAGGTATCATAAGAAGATCTTTGTGAATAATATTACTCAGCAAGATATTACTCTGCAAGCCTGCTCATGTCATGAAATGATGCACTCCTAATCCATACACTGATAAAATCAAGTAAAGCATCACTGAATTACGGTTTGTTTTTATTGACAGATCACTAAAATGTCTTTCATCGAAAAGCATTTGTTATTCGATTGCGAGACGACAAAAACGTTGCTGTGACGAGCACTTCAGCTATTGCAATCTCAGTAGCGATTCCTGTATTCCTTACACATAGATTGAGAACTCAGGGGATTCACTTCTGCGCTAAAAAACGGTTGTAACTCACAAAGCATCATAGTGTGTGCGTAGCTGGTGTGTCAGTCATTTTAGATTATTTTTCTTGATTACATCCATGTAACTTGAGCTAAATCCCCCTGCTATGAACAGGGAGGTTGGATTAAAGTGCCATAACATGAAAGCCTTTATCTGGAAAACAGCCTCTCGGTCAATACTAAGTGGCATTTATACGTTCGAATCAGATAGCAAGTCCAAAATGACATCATAACTGACATTCATTCTCAATTACATCCCATTAGTAATCAATAAGAACCTAAATACATCCTGTTCTTCCAAATCAGTGTGTTTAATCCATCATTCAAGTTTCCTACAAATCTGAACTTTTTCCTGTCTGTCGTGTTAAGTCTGCCAATGAGAATAATTCTTCCTTTACTTTCTGAGACAATGTTAATGTTAGGTCAAAGGCCAAATTGCTACCTGGTTTAAAATATATAGTAATTTATTATATGATGTGGGATGGATGTTGGGCAATTTTTGCCCCATAGGCAAAATAATTCATTTCCATTCCCTTCCATATATCAAGCCCTGAATTCTAATCTTAAAAAATAGTCCATAACCGATAAAGTTAGCCTCACACCAATATCATCTTAATGAAGTTAGAAACACGCAACAAGCCTGAATGGTGTTTTGTGAAATTTTTGGCTCTTACGAGTACAACAAATCTGTTGTGGCAAGTTAATGTCTAAGGAGGGCCAAATAACACCATAAGGAAGCCTGTTTGTTTGACTAAGCTATTACCTCTGTGGGACAAACAGGCCCAGAATCATTTCTGCAAGAGGTGCTTACACAGATCCATTTGGACCCGAAAGAAACTGACTCATTTATTCAATCTTTAGCAGAGTGCTGTGTGGCATTCTGAGCAACCCACCTATGCTTATTTCCAATAGCTGCTATTTGCAAAAAAAAAAAAAAGCAAACCCTAATCTGCACTGGCCGGTGCAACACTTTATCATAGGCTAGAGAATTGTCCGTTTTCCACAGGAAATTTCCGAGGCAAATTGGAGACAAAATGAAAGATGCTATGTGGAGAGTGCATTCAGCACAGTCGCACAGGAATAGCTAGTCGGTCACTATTAAGGGTCACTATTTAACAAGCAAGCATTTGACTTATGAGATATGGACGAAAACAAAATATGAACACAATTGGAAGTTTGCTATGGTAAAGTGCAAACAAACTTTTATAAAACAAATCGGCATACTTATACAACTCACACAGTGATAACACATTCATCTGAAGCAGTATGTAGGCGTCGAGACACTGATATCACAGCACTTTCAGCCTTTAAGAGTAAAGTTAAATGCTGATAAGTCATCAATCCACCGATATAAATTGAATGCGTGTACACAGTCAAAAAAAAAAAAAAATGAAGGCACAAGATGTGGAACAAAGTTGTTTGGTTTTTGCAGACCCCGACTGAATACTCCCACAGATGCTGTAGCTCAAGCTGGCTTTGTTGAGTACTCTTGTGGTACCTGCTTGCATGTTTGTGTTTGGATGCAGATTCCAGTAAAGACGTCTTTAATGAACACCTCATAAATATTTTAACAATTGAAACGCATCTGTAAACGCGCTGAGAGATCGGCCGCCCCGGGAATTAAGCATTCAGATATGGCTTTTGCAGCGAGTGAGGCCCCAGAATGCATCTTTACACAAACTCCTTTGTGAGGTGATGATAGCCTTGTTATGGAAATTCTCTCCTCTGTGTTTAAGACAAAATGTCTCTCATGGTTTAAATGGCCCTTTAATTGCGATTGCGATAAACATGCCTTTGTCTCAGTGTACGGGTGAGCGCAGGTGAATCGCAGATATATTCTAATTACAGAAGATATTAGGAAATAAATACAATTCTGATACTATTTTGGCACTCGTGACTAGTGTGTGATGAGCACCTCTGACACACGGTAAATGGTGACTGTAGAATACTGTCATAGTCGAGCAAAAACACAGTTGCACTTTCTCGCCGACGCGCTGCGTGCGTGAGAGACAGCGAGAGCTCTTTGATCTCTGTTCCACTTTTACTTCATTCCCCCAAGTATTCGTTGTTATCTTTTTTTTTTTTTTTTTCCAGAAGAAAATAAGGAAAGTGCAAAGGGGGGTGGAAAGCGTAGTATGAGCAACCGACAGCTTTTTTCCAACCGAACGTTCTCGTTTCAGTCACAATACAGAGTTTATCGTCAAAGTCACTGTAAGTGAGATGGAAGCAAAAGCGACGAGTCTGTCTGTTTAAAGTCTAAGCCAGCCTATCCGTCGCAAATAACTCTCAGTGTCAACGTGTGGCAAAAGAACTGCATTTATTAAGTGCTTGTGTAGGGAAAAGAAAGTGCGAGTACCACCAAACAAAGCAATTGGGTGTGAGACGGTCTTTATGCAAGACATTAAGATCCAGCTTGAGCACACAGCTAATCCTGCTGTTGAAACGACAACAGCCAAAATATATCTCTAGTCTGCCAACAAGTGTCCAGAGACTTCTTCGACGGCTGTAGTGGCATATGTGCATCCATAAGCAGAAAATGCATATGCATATACAGCCTCTCTCTCCCCCTCTCGTTAGTGCCGTTGTTGTTATTAATAAATTATTATGTTTATGATTAATCATATTCAGAGAGTTTTACCTAAGAGGTTAACATCCACATAATTTACAGGCTCTTCAGATATACAACAACATGGAATAAAACCCTCGCCGATCTTGGCAAGTGTGGACCTCTACTATTAAAACATAAGCCCAGACTAATACAATTTTCATGAAGTTAATTAAAAGCTTTCCCACAGCATAACAATATAATGAAATGAAACTCCACAAACAGAATAGCTGTCAAGCGAAAGCCATGCGGACGTTCCTTTGGGCTGGACCGTTCTGAGATTTCACACCTTGTTGAGTTAGCTGGCCCAAGGTAACTTGTTAGCGTGCTTGCAAGGAGCCGGGCCAAGTTTTGTTCGAGGATTTCAGAAACATCTGGCGTTTATCACCGCGCATAAAGCTCTCACACAGCACTGGATCAATGTGATATGCAAATCTGAGCTTATTATGCATGACACCACCTCTCCGCTACAGAAGACAAAGGACTGAGTAAACATTGTTGCCCGTGATTTGTGCAATTGTACAGAATCCCGTCTCGGCATCCTGTGGATTCTCGCCGCGTGTGTGGGAAGCCGCCTTCTTCAAAGCTCCTTAAGTGACAGTGATGAGCAGGAGGAGAAGAGACTCATCTCTTCATCAACTGCTTCAACTTGATCAGGAGGGGATTCATTGCTCCTTTTAACTGTCAAGAAGGTAGAGAACAGGAAAGGGCACTTAAACCCCTTCATGCTATTTGTTACATGTCCAAAGCTAGACAACATGCGGCTTGGGTGTAATTGCGGCCATACATCTCTGACCCTCAGACAACCAATCAAGACGGATCCCTTCCTCAGCACAGGACCGAGCAGTGGTGAATTTGGGTGAATTAGAGATGGGACATTATTTAACGCCCACCCCGAGTCACATTAAGGTGCATTAGGTTCTACGGTGGTTAAAGTGTTTGTCACACTCCAAGATCATCCATCTGTGAAATGCTGGGCTTCAATCAATAAGTAAGTAATATACCGCAATGAGAACAAGTGTGGTGCATTACTCACCCGTTGCCGAAAAGAGGCAGCCACCCGGGGACATGGCAGCCGATGAGCAGCCTGGTTTGTCGCAGTGGACACTTATCTATTACCTGCCCGTGACAATATCGACAACGCAGGACTCCGGGCATGTTCTGTATTGAAGCTGCAATCACTGCTCTCAAAAACGACAGACTTTCATTGGATTCCATTGCTCCTGGCAGCCATTTTCTTTCATTGCCGAAGATCAGATTCTACTGGGTGTCTAGCACCAAACAGCAATTTGCTCACTTTGTGGACAACCTTCAATGGTAAATAGAAGGCTCTCTGAACAATGGAAAAGAAAGAACGCAAGAGCTCGAATGAATCATTAGAAACTAGGGCTGTCGATTTAATAAGTTAGATTAATTAGTTACGGAAAAAAATAACCCGTTAAAATTAATGCATTTAACGCACTTGCCCCGCCCTGGACTTATTTAGGTAATCTCACATTTCATACAGTTGATTGATGAAGAATATGATGCAGGGCAACAACCCACTATGTGAGGAAGCCTATATAGAATGCATTTAGAATGTCCCTAAAATTCAAGATATGAGGCAAATGTTTTAGTCTCAGGGGGTTTTTACACTGGGCATGTTTGTTGTGGTGCACGTCAGAGTGCGATTGGTTCCCGCCGGTGTTATGCGCGAATACACTGCAGGCTCACTCTCACGCGTGTCCAAGGTAAATCCTTAACACTATCATCCCTCACATTGTTTTATTGAACTGAATACGGAAAAATGGTCACTTCTAATATCATGTACCAACCAAGAGGGTTCCCTGTATAGTTGACAGCACTAGTTGGGACAGATTTTTTTTCCCTTGAGAAAATTTAACTATCCGTATCGGCAGATATCATTCTAAATAATCTGCTATTGGTATCAGCGGAGAAATTTAGTATCGGTGCATCTCTAATTATAATATTTGTTTGCTGTTCAAAGGTAACACTTTATTTTCAGGTGACATAGTTACACATTACTACATGTACTTACTAGTAAAAACAGTAAAGTATGCATAATTACAAGAAACTAACCCTAAACCAAACCCTAACCGTAACTCTATAGTAAGTACATTAATTCATATTACTCAGTACTTATTTAAGTGCAATGTGATCGTCACCTTAAAATGAAGTGTAATCAAAATAAATTATATAATTGAAATATAGCATATATAAATATACATTAAACATTCATCAGACTGATTCAAACCAGTAACTCCTGAGCTTGTCAATTTGTTATTCTTTGTTAAATTATTCATTAAATGTATCAGCGCAAAGTATCTTTCCGTGTTGCATGTGTGGACAACTCAATAGAAAGACATGTAATCCTACCATTCATCTCACCTCATCACATTAAATTTAGACTGCAAACATGCACAACACAGGGAAAATATGATTTATACTAAACTGACAATTACAACCTCCCTCTGTGTAAAGTCACATTTTTAACTCCTGATGTCTTGAACACCAACGCTTATGCAATAGCCTTTCAATTATTCATGACAATGGTTTATATCAGTCGATGAGAAGACATTTTCTCCTCACACGTTTAAAAAAAAAGTATAATCCAAAACCCTATTAAATTGACAGAACAGCTTCCAGTGGTGTTATATCTGTGTGACATTGAGCAAACCAGGAGCCAGTGTTTGTTTACACAGCTCTTGTCTTCTACCACTTTTCATCATGCTCTCAAATATCTCCACATTCTGAAGTCACGGCCCTGGTAATCTACAGTCTACAGCTGACATTTTGAGTGAGGGCCAAATAACTCTAGGAAATCCCAGTGAACATTCGGCCATGTCCCAACTCCATCTGCCACAATGAATGATAGTCCTCCATTTCCTGTTAGTGTTCTTTTCGATAGTGTCCAATACTATTGCTATAGTATGTGTGTACAAACTGGTCCTTCGTCCAATAAATTGTAGATGTCTATATCATTCTGTGGTGAATATGGAAGCTTGTTTCCGAAGAAAAAAAAAAAAAGAAAAAAAAATTCTGACTTCTTTTCTCAGAAATGCATGCTATAAAGTCGATATAAATTGCGATTTTTAAAGTCAGAATTGTGTGAAAGTCACAATTGCTTGAGAAATAAAGTCTAAGTTTCTTAGAATTGCGAGATATAAACACACACTTGCGAGTTATAAAGTCAGAATTGCGTGTTATAAAGTACGAATTTCGAGATGTAAACTTACAATTGTGAGATAAAAAGTCGCAATTATCTTTTAAAGGGGTCACATAATGCCATTTTTGTACAAGTTAAAATGATTCTTTAGTGTCTATATGAAAAGTTTGTAATATACTTTAATAAAAAATTCTCATTAGTATTGTAAGAAAACACTCATTTTACCTGGTCAAAAACAGCTCTGTTTTCAGCAAGCCATTTCAGTGCATGTGACTTTAAATGATAATGAGCTTTGCTCACCCCGCCCCTCTGTTCTGTGGGGCGTTCAACACAACACACATGGAGTGTTGCCTTGACAACAGTTGAGGGTATATTTTGGATTAAGAATGGCAATGGGAGTCTCTGAGAGCAACCGTATTAATTTGAACCGGAGCCGGACCCAGAACAAGATGACGGCCCCAACGAAGTTCGACAATTAAGGTTTCTGACGTTTATAACGTTTCTGAATGGTTGGTTAACGTAATGTCACTTTGATCTATCTTTGTACTGGCAGGGTAGCGTAGTGAGATACGAATGCTATGTGTTTACTGATGCATACGTTAGTTCATAGACAGATTGTAGTGTTACCACGTTAACTTTATCACCAGCGTACACAGTTTGTAATAACCATAATGCGTTGTTCATTATAAACGTGGGATTTTGAATTATATTGAGAAAGTCATACATAGAAAGCATGCCGTAATCTAACTTACCCTGTAAACTTTAGCCGCATTCATCGTGAAGCGTGCAAGCGATTTGCAAATATTAATACAAAGGTTAATAAAACGTTACACTCACTTCTTCTGGAGATGCAGCAGGAACACGACTAGTTGGTAGCGATCCTTTTTCAGGAGCAGCTTCTTAGCAAAACCTGCTTTATACTGACCCTCGTTTATAAAGCAGTCTGGTGAGAAATGATTCGCGCAAACATTAAAGCATTGACGTTGATCGGGGGGAATATTCTCTTCGAAAACAAAACTCAGCCACTGCGTCTTCAGCGGTTCGGATTTAGGAACATCAAAATGACTGCTGTGTTCGTTATTACACCCAAGAACAGAACACCACAATCGCTTCGACGCCATTCTGCTCCAGCGTATCAACAATGGCGGACTATGATGACAGCACGCTCAGGGATGGTCTGTGTTGAAACGCTGCTGTCAATTAACAATTGTGGGAGGGGCGTCCAACCGTGTAACGTCACACGGTCAGACAGCTCGATTTGAGACAGGGGAAAACATATAAGGAGATTAAAAAAAAAACACTGGATGGATTTTTATCATTATAGGATGGTTGTGTACTGGCACTGCCAACACACATCTCCGCACAATCAACTTGTAAAAGTGCATGTACCATTATATGACCCCTTTAAAAAGTTTTATTCTGTGGCGGAAACAAGCTTCCATAGGTGAGTAATAGGGGAGGAGTAAAAAATATATTCTTGAGACAAACAATTTTAAAATTATTGTCCTAATAAAAAAAGGGATTCTTAATATACAATATGATATACACTATCATTCAAATTATTGGGGTTGGTAAGATTTTGTTCATGAAAAGAAGCCTACTATGCTTGGTAAATCTGCATTTACTTAATCAAAAATACAGTAAATAATAGTGAGTAATAGCCTGACAAGCCAGACCCACATCAAGATGTTGGGTCTGGGAACTCCGCATTGGCTGGGCTCAATCTGAGGGGCGGGATAAACGGTTGTCTTTCAAATTCCCTCTGCACGCAAAAGGATAGCACTACAACCAACCAGAGCAACGTGAAGAAGAAGGTGAAGTGGAGCTAGTTGATAGAATAAACTTTCGCCGTATCCGGTTGGCAAAACTCCAAACACATCTTCCTTTCTTAAGAATGACTTCAGTGCCGTTCTTTGTTCTTTTCTCAAAGAAAAGCTTAACTCCAAGTCTTCCAGAGTCGCGGCCAAAGCCGATTCGAAAGACCGCTGTTCGCCAGCTTCTTTGTTTACAAGTAGCACGCGGAACCGCGTCAACTCTGCCGTCATTATGTTAAGCCCGCCCACCGACTCTATACACGATGTGATTGGCCTGACCAGAGTTCGTTTTTTCCAGCTAGCAAGCCAACGGAGAGTTGCTAGACTACCCTGGCTGCAAATTAGATTAGCTGCCGCTAGGGTGCGTCTAGATTTCTAAGTGAATAATACAATTTAAAACAAATTACTGAATTGTATTGTAATATATTTTAGAATAACTTATTCCTGTGATGGCTAAGCTGAAATTTTCAGCAGCCATTTCTCCAGTCTTCAGGGTCACATGATCCTTCAGAAATCATTCTAATATTTTAAATTTGCTGCTAAAGTCACAT
Organism: Gobio gobio; assembly: GCF_949357685.1. Taxonomy (NCBI): domain Eukaryota; kingdom Metazoa; phylum Chordata; class Actinopteri; order Cypriniformes; family Gobionidae; genus Gobio; species Gobio gobio. The sequence goes on from NC_137109.1 coordinate 42,865,208, forward strand.
TGCTAATGATCATTAATGTCAATGCCAATTTTATTTGTAGCAACAATAAATGCAACCAAAGTTGACCAATATGTTGTATAAGTTGATTAGAAAGATACTTTACAAAACACTTAAAACAGTACAATTACATTCTCAATGTTGAAAACGGTTGAGAAAACCTCTATATACTGTACTATACTAGGTAGGTATGTTGTGTGCCTAATTGCACACAAACAGGTTGTTTATGATGCCTGAATACCTCTAAACCTGAAACCTAACAGCTAAAAACTGAATACATAAAACAAAAAAAGTAGCAGTTAGTAATGCCACATGGCATGGGTTAGATTCCCATGGGAATTAATCAACTGATAAAATGTGAATTGCTTTGCATAAAAAAGCATCTGCCAAGTTCATTGATGTAATGAATGTAAAACTGAACCACAATATACACTATAACACCATAATCCAATTGTTTTATTCTCTGTCATCATGGATTCTCTTTCGTTCAAGTCTGGATAAACGGACTAAACACTTTTGTAAATAGCCTATCAGCTGGACGATGTCTTTAGCATACTAGACAAGCAGAAAAAAAGACTGCCCTAAGCAACGCTCCAACTGACAGTTTCAAACAGTCTCCCTCAATAGCCGAGCATCATTCACCTGCTGACTGTGCATATTGATTGTAGTCCCAAAATGCACTTAATATCAGTGAGGTGCATTTGCTTTTGTGTAGTCGGCTGGTAAGGATTACTTAAAATGAACATAATACACATTTATTCAGCTCTATAGTTCTCTGGCTCATATTTAGTGACTTAAACCTGCTAAAATGCAGTTTTTTTTCACATGGGTTAAGATTGTCTCCCAAACTAAGATAAGAAAAAAGGCTTGCACACTTACTTTCTGCTATGTGTACTGTTAGCTAAAGCTAAAACCATTAAAAATAGTTTTTTTTAATTGAAAAATACTTTTAAATAAAATAAGTCAAAGTTGAGGTAATTCAATTACTGAAATTGATATAAATGAATAAAAGCCATTCAAAAATCTATAAACACTAAGTCTGTATAAATAATACTTAAATAACAATATCTGCTCAAACACATTCAATTGAAGAAATAACCGGTTGTTTAACATTTCAATCCACATTATTTATCATCATTTTACTGATTTTAGTTTTGTCCTTAAAAAAAATTGCACATGCACTTATACAGACAATTAAATGATACATGTTGGTTTACCTATATTGAAAAGTAGCCCAAACCCCTATAAAGCCAGCTGACAGACCATCCTGACCAAGCTGGTTTAAGTGTTTTTCAGCAGAGGGCAACTATAAAAATGGTGGCAGTGATGCTAAACTTAAAACTTTAACAATAGACCTGACAAGGACATACCGAGTTATACTAAACGCTTTATGATTTCTTCTTCTTCTAAAACAATGACACAAGCTATGAATTAAACGTTAGTGTGGCTCACGGTTTCATACATTGGAGAAATTCAATTACGCTCTCCTTTCCACTCCATTAATGGGAGACCGCGCAGCACTCAGAACTAATGTGCCTAGAATGATGTGTGTGACAGAGCACAGGCCCCACCGACAGCTCGATTATACTTGATTCGGTCAAAACGACTGGCTTTCAGAGCACCTGCACAGAGAAATAGCGGCTGATTCCATTCTGCGGATAAACAGAAATTTCTGAAAGCAAGATGATGTGCTAAACTAGTTCTGCCTAACACTGATTGGATAAACCGAAGCGGAGAGTCGCTCACGTTCGTGTTCATCATTAAGGCTCTTGATGTAGCATCTGCAGCAAACAAAGGTCTTTAAATAAGCTCGCACCCATCTGATGGCTTTTCACGTCGAATCTATGAGCATTCATCATCTACAGATGGCGGTCATCCGTATTAGCGATAGGATAACATTCATGTCCGATATTGGGAAATAGATGTTGTTTGTATTCCAAAACACCGGACTTTTTAATCGTTCTCATCAATGGGAGTTTTAAAGAGACACACACAAACACACACACACACCGCTCACCGGTCTAACAACTGCCATCAATAACCTCACACCGGTTTCCAGCACACTTTCTGAAATGATGCAGTTCTTGTCTGTGCGTTTAAGTCGGGCATTTATGAGCTAAAGCTAGAGGAAATAAACAGGATTATTTCTGGCAAGAAAAGAAAAGACTCAATAATTCATACAGAATTAGCCGAATCCTCTCAGAAGATAATCTGGTGCACTGACAATTTAGTCAATTATTATTGAGGGAATTGAACATGCTAAGAAAGAAGTACTTCAAGCCGTGTAACAAGGTACAACTCTTTGCTTTCCCCCGATGGTATGTAGCCAAATCAAATTTGTGTCCAAATGAACAGTGGATCTTCGCAACACTCATTTGCAAATTTAATTCCACAGATGGACCCCAAAGCTGTTTACTCAAACGGGAGCAGTCTGGCTGTCGAGAGCCCAGAGGAAGTGTCTCTTTCTGTGTGAGAAGGTTACGTGGCGTAGACTGTAACTTTTTAAAAAGGTGCAAACGTGCTTACAAATCGAATTCCTCCCCATCTCGGCTTTCCAACGCATGCTTTCTCACCCACGTATCGTATGGCACACGGGACTCTAGCACATTAAGACAAAAGAAAGCTTGTGGCCTCTCCGATAGTTATAATCACAGCTGAACATGAAAATAGGTCAGTACAATGGGCGTGAAGCCAGGCTGTGCTGGCTGTGCCAGCTTTCACAGTCCCTTTTTTCAACCCAATCGCAAACACTCAGTGATAATTGATGTGTGGTGGCTGCTAGGGTGGGAATCCAAATTTGCACACCCAAGCGTGGCCCCATTGGATAAATTGTAAACACTGGGTCTCATTGGTGGTTTACAGTTTAGAGTAACAGGCGAAACTGCACATTTATAAGTGCGTACCTGATGAGTGATAACAGCTATTAACAACCCAGAGAAATAATTATAGCTTATGTTTCATAGCTAATAATTACAGAGAAATTTTACAGCTTATTGTGATCTCAATGGGGTACAAACAGCAACACGGTGCTTAAATTCACACCCTTTGTATAATAAGATCTAGATGCGAGCTCCACAAACATACCTTTAAAAAACAGAGAGCGTAAAAGAGGAGGAAAAGGTTAAATCAAACCGCTTAAAAATGGTGACTATAGAAATGGAAGTCCTGCTTTTAAGGCAAGGGTGTCCAAAGTCGGTCCTGGAGGGCCACTGTCCTGCAGAGTTTAGCTCCAACTTACCTCAACACATCTGTTGTGTTTCTATGCCTAGTAAGACCTTGATTAGCTGGTTCAGGTGTGTTTAATTGGGGTTGGAGCTAAACTCTGCAGGACAGTGGCCCTCCAGGAGCAGGATTGGACACCTCTGCTTTAAGGTAAGGGCTGTGACACACCGAGCCAAAGGTCGGCAGACAAAAGACAGCACAGACAGAAGGCTGTTCTAGTTTTACGTCATCTTACCTGAGCATTTCAATACGCAAATATTTACATAACATGAGCCACCTGGTATGAGGAAAGCGGTCAGCATGTTTGATATTCAAAATGCAGTCCTAGTTTTTGAATGACTAATGTAAAATGTATTGATTGATAAACATATACTCTGGCTTGAGGTGGATAACATTGTGTGTAAACTAAAATAGGTACCAAATAAAAATAATATAAAATAACAATAATAGCAACATAGATATCATAAAGAATTGCAGCTTGGGCGGAAACATAGCCATTACTAACTATTATTAACTAAAAAATTCATATTAAGAGCTATTAGCTATAGCTAAAACAACAGCGACAACAACAATAGTAAAAATTAAATAAAACACAGTAATATTAACAAAATATATATATACATTTTCACCTGGATTGGAAACATAGCTAATTACAATAGCACTGTGTTGAAATTTTATTTCTAACTCGAGATTCCAGTTCCAGAGATTTCTGTGTTTCTCCATTTCAGTAGACAGGAGCTATACTTGCACATCTTGCAGCTATACAGCCTAGAAAAGAGCTGTCTCGAGGTCTTGCCAAGATGGTCTCCAAGTGAACTGACTTGCCTCAAAGAGGCTTTGGCTAGGCTCAACCATTACAAAAGCCTTAAAAACAATCAAGTGCTTCGACAATATTTCCCAGAGTCTAATGAAAGGAGTGTGGAGAACAGCCAATAGACCTCCTCCTAGAATCTGAACCTGGGTCACGCTGTAGGACTCTCCAGATTCACCCAATCTGCCCTCATCCAGACCAGATGGATTTGGCAAGAACACAGAGTTCCTCAGAGAGTGAGTGAGTAGAGCGCAAGCAAATGATGAGAGAGGTGAAGGTGGTGTTGCTAAGAGATCAGGGAAGTAGAGAAGAAGTGACAATTGTGTTAGGGACCCCATGCTGGGCTCTGCAGCAGTCAGAGCCTGATGGGCCATAAAGTGGCCTCTGCAATATCCACGTTCGGTCACCTTCTCAAACGGTGAGCCCTTAAGATGAGGAGGAGGTTGTAAGTGCAGTCCTTGTTCTTTATACATATGATATGACTTTCCCTCACCATCTAGGTTTTAAATCTCAACCCATGCAATCATGAACTATACTTAGTCAAGTATGGTAAAATCTCATTGCACATATCTGTTTGAGAATCCTGAACTGTCTATTTTTATGACTTCTCATTTGATGCTTTTTACACAAAGCAACATATAGCAAAATATAACAAAAAATACTGGAATAATATGATTGTCAGGACATTTGGTTAGGTTAAAATACTGGAACAAGAACAAAGCTTGTGGTCTGAATCGAATGCAATGAGAAAGACTAAGGACCATGAAATAAGTCAACAGGTACACAGGTAAAGCATTGTTCAGTTGCATGCAATACAAGTTATCTGCAAGTGAAAAAAAAATCTCTCTCAAACCTGTGAGTTTATGGTCTGAATTGGTCTTCACTGGATTTGTTAAACCTAAAAATGTGTTTTAAGTGGTAACATCTACATTAACTGATTTGATTCAAGTCAAAAACATTACTTAACATCAATAAATCAGCCTCAATACACTAGATTACACCAACAAATCTAAGTTTAAGTTTAAGTAACAATTACAGGTTACCATTAGTGTTTTCGATTAGTTTTGATCAGTTGTAAAGGAGATTATTTTAAAGTGCTCCTATTATGGTTGATTGAATATCCCCTTTTTGATGCAGTGTGTGCAGTGTGAATGTAAACATTCTGCAAAGTTGTTAAGTCGAAAGAGCACGATAAATAAAGTTATACCGCCAAAAGAAAGAATCGACTCTGAAAGTCGTTTTTATTTCAAATCTTTTTGCGTGACAGTTCTACGTCACTAAAACGGACATTTGCAAAATTCCCGCATATTTTACTGACGGCTGTTTCTCAAATCTCAGAGGTCAACACAGGATTCACAAAACGCTTGCTCTTGAAAGATGGGTCATTACTCAGTTTGGACCAGCTTGCTCCTCAGACCCACAACCTGTAAGTATGGTTAATTATTGATGTATTTTCTACTGTGTAGTTTTGTGTTTTATATTGTGTAGGTCTCCAGCTAACTCACATTACTACTATCTTACTGAAATACTTCTTCTGAGCAGCTGTGGGCCACTATTACCTAAAACCGAGTCTTTTAATGCAGATTGTCTGTCGTTCTTACTACTTTGAATAAAGATAAAGGATGGAGCAAGAGTTGTTTTGCACATTTTTTATGCTATATCAGTCATTCACGTTAGTGCTCAGCTAACATATGTGCTTTTATTGAACAGTTCCTGCATGTTCACTGCAATAAATTAGCAATACACACACATTAGCGTTTGTTGATGGACGTACTCATTAATGCTGATGGTGAGGAATTACAGTTGCAACATCTCACAATGTACCTCAAACTGAGTAACACATAACTGAGAAACGTCCAAGTCGTCCTTGAGATGGATTATCGGATTGAAGAACTAGTTCTTCCAATGTTTTATCACCAATTCAGACTCGTGCTGGGATTGATGCATCACCGTTACTGTCTTTACAGTGTGTACAATCGCTGAGCTTTAGGACGCCTCCGCACGGAGCTGAAGAATTTAAGGTAATGGGCGTTTGTTTCCAACGTGCGCTGTAAGCGGTACACCAATCATAACAGACTGGGTCATCTGGCCAATCAGAGCAGAGTAGCTCGTGGAAAGGAGGGATTTAGAGAGACTGATTCATCCATCGAGTCGTTTGAGAATCATTGAACACTGTGGTGATGTGCAATGTATATTGTGAGAAAATGAAAGTGTGTTTTGACCTTTGATGCATGTAAACCTGTTGCTGGAGAAAATTAGGAACCTTTAAAATAGCATAATAGAGGCACTTTAAAATCTAATCTGATTTCTAAACTAAAAATCACATAACCAGTAACGTCAAGTGAAACTAATCAAACTAGAATCATTAAATTCTTTATGATTCCCTCTCCTACTTGCAGCACATTTACTGCAAGAACAGTTCTTTCGATGCAAGCTGGGGACAGTGGTTTGCCATAGGCACAGTGGTGCCATTAGCTCACCTCTTTACCCACTTGACTTGGTCATAAAGAGAAATTTCCTTTTTGAGAGAGGAACTTAAAACTCAAAATGCATTCAGGGTTAAGCAACTCAGTCCTCTACGGTTCTGTAGGCAGCACTGATTGATGGAAGAGGAGCTTAGTCATTCAGTCACTTGGCATATAGCAGACGCTTTTCATCCGGAGTGACCCAGGGCAAGGGCCTGGCTGAAGGGCACAATGGTTATTGAGCAGGACTGCAATCTCAGTAGCTCTCCAGTTCCCGGGTCACCTCTACTTGAGCATGAACCTTCAGTCTCAATTCATAAACATAAAAGGTTAGCACGACCCCAAGCTTAAATGATACGCTATCTAGAATCCATTCTGCTTATTTAAGGAACCTCCTTGACAAAGCCTGCAATATTGATTATTTAGCAATTAAAAAGAGTGAATTCATGTGGTCCATCTCTGAAAACGTATTTTATGATTTTCTTTCAAATGCAGTAATTGCTATTACCTCCAAGTTTATTGCGGCCTGCTGCTCTTACAACAATTACAATCCATTTTGTCATCTTTGAAAAGTAAGTTTTCAGACATGATGACAGGGGACTAATGCGATCCCGCGACTGTTTCCGTTTTGATGCATGGGTGATTTTAACATGGCGTATGTTACTCTGGGACTGTCATCTTTCAGGTTCGAAATTATCCAATCGATGACGCTAAAAGCTCTAATCTGATTGTTAAAACAGCTGATTTGACAAAGCTGTTATCAAACTGATTTAAGCGTCAATCAATATCACATTACGGGCCTCTTTTATCTCGCTGAGCTGACGCAATTTTTCCAAGGACTCGCTGGTCCTTACAGCTGACCTAATGCAGAAACAAACACATACACACACACACACACACACACACGTAAGCATGTTTGTGTGGGCAAGCGCAAATTAATTGGTCTGTTCATGTACAAAGCATGCATTAGTGAAATAAGGCCGAGGTAATTTAATGGAAACGAATGAAGGCCACTGAAACCACAAGACCCCTGCATTCATTTCTGCATAGTTCACAGAATATTGCACTGGCTGTAGAAGCCTCATAATTGCAAGCGTTTCATTTTATTTACATGTTCCTGCAGTTAGAATTGGTTTTCTGCACTTTAAAATGTTGCACTTCTAGTCCAAAAAGCAAAACCCAAAACAAAAACACTTGTATAAGCAAACTCAAACCCAGAACATTAACATCTAAATTAATTTCACAACAGCCTTCATTTCTTTGGGAGTTGCTTTAAAAGCAGGCTTGCCCAATCCTTTTCCTGGAGATCTACCTACCTGCAGAGTTCAGATCCAACCCACCAGTCTGTAATTGTCAAGTGCTCTTGAAGATCTTATGCTGCCTTCACGTGTGGAATTATCGTAAATAAGTTTTATAGTTAAAAAGTGGACATGAACACCTTTAAGTCATATTTACCACAGGGAAACTCTGGCATAATTTGGAATTGGGCAGGCCAAACTCTTTAAATATGGTGGAGGGGAAAACAATTGCTGCTGTGACAGGTATATATATATATATATATAATTAATGTAACATAATTTAATAAAATTATAGTCGTGTTAGGATGAAATATAACTTCTTAACACAATTATAAGGCTGTGCAGAGTATGTGCTTTTTGCGCAAGTGTGGTTTCAGTTGCTCCTATTTTTTTTCCGTAAATGAAGAATAGGCCTACATTTTATTACGAAATTTTTGGTAAATTGTTATTTGTTCTTAAAAACGGTCGTAGGCACATTTCAGTGTACCCATGCTTAGTGAATGTCTGAGACAAATTATCTGACTGAACTGCAAATTTTATATGTTTTCACACAAAATTGCTAAATAACTAAAACATAAATGGTGGAATTACACATAATTAGGTTTGAAGCCACAGTGCATACAGTTTCACATACTATTTTTCGGTAACACTTTAAAATAAGGTTTCATTAGTTAACATTAGTTAATGTATTAACTTATAGGAATTGACAATGAGCAGTACAGTATTCATAAAAATCCAGCTGTTCATGGTTTGTTCATGTTAGTTCACAGTGCATTAACTAATGTTAACAAGATTTTAATAAAGTGTTAGTAAATGTTGAAATTAACATTAACAATGATAAATAAATGCTTTATAAGTGCAGTTCATTATTAGTTCATGTTAACTAATGCAGTTAACTAATGAACCTTATTGTAAAGTGTTACCTATTTTTGAATACTGTATAGTGTGCAGTATTCATACTACTAACAATATTCTATAGTATTCCATTCCAAACGTACAGTTGCCTATGTGTGTGCGCATTAAATCCCTGATTTTAAGGTTGCTAGCGCCACAGAAGATATACAGTTAATGAAGAATGCGTGCACACACACACACACACACACAAACAAACACACCTTAGAATAAAAAAAATCACAAAGTTCATTATTCGCTGTAGCATAAATGAATGTAAGACTTGAAATATTCTTTTCCTGTCTGGAAGAAGGACAGCGGGTGTTCTCACCTAGTCTTGTGCCTGCATGGGCAGTGATGGCCAATTAGGCTCTCTCTGATGAGCAGTCCAGGGGCTGGGCGGCAATTAGAGGAGCTGGGAGAGGCATCTCATTACCGGCAGTAGCCGGCTCTATTATAGTGCTCCTGAAGTCTACACCGCAGCCTTCAGATTCCAATAACGCTCATTAGAGCAAGCCTTATTGTACCTGCATCTGAATCAAACTTCTATCAATCGCTCTTTAAGTCGTTAAAGGCTGAATAAGGAACATTCCTCTTCGCTTGGATGTGGTTGTGGGTGAGTAATGTATTAAGCTGTCGGGGGAAAGTCTATAAACGAAGACTAATAATTGAATCTGAAGTAAATTCTTTCATTAATCCTATCTGAATGCAAACAGTTCCAGAGCTGGAGACATCAAAATGTAGTTTTAAAGCTCTGTGCATTTCTAATTCATCGAAATAAGGACCAATACTCTCGGCTTCAATCTTTTACACAGACAGGTTCCTCCAGTACAGATAACCATACTCACTTTACTGCAGCAGTGCTCCTACCATTTTGCTGACGCTGCCATTTTTCATCCACAGCATTACTAATTACAGGCACAGTCCCCCTGCAGCATTGTGGGACTGAATAACTCGCTCATGGGCACAGTGGTGAAAGAGCAGGACTGTGGCTTCAGTACGTGTCCAGTTCTTGGGATTTAACCTAAAACTACTGATATAGCATCATTATGCCAGCACCACCCGCCACTAAAACTTCCATATAAATCCAATGTGAATGATATTTTAAGTCGTATGTTTTTGAAAGTCTGTTACGCTCAGTAAGGCTGCATTTATTTGATCAAAACTACAGTAAAAATGGTAATATTGTGAAATATTACTACAATGTAAAATAATTGTTTTCTATTGTAATGCATTTTAAAATGTAATGTATTCCTGTAAATGGCAAAGCTGAATTTCCAGCATCATTACTCCAGTCTTCAGTCACATGATCCTTCTGAAATCTTTCTAATGAAACATGTTATATTATCTTATAATATATCTTATATTTAATCGACGTTGAAAACAGCTGTGCTGCTTAATATTTTTGTGGAAGGTGTGATGTATTTTTTTCAGGATTATTTGATTTGAACAGCAATTATTTTAAATCGAAATCTCAATAATGTTATACATGCCTTTACTTATCTGACCTCTTTTGAAACTATTGTATATATAGTAAAAAAAAAAAAAAGAATTTTCCAAATGGTAACCAAAGGGTTTAGAACTAAATAAAACAGTTTTTTTATCTTTAAAATGTGCATAAACTATGCAATTACATCATTAAACATATCCTAGCATTCAGTTCTTAATGTGTTTAATTTGATAGAACAATTGTCTTTTCCATTTACAACACTTTTAAAAGAAAGACAAGTTATATTTAAAGTTAAACCGCCCTTAGTGGGCAGTGCAAACGCACAGAAAGGTTTTGTAGATGATTTCTGCATTGAATGGTGTCCTTATTTTGAACCTTGAAACCTCACCTTCATAAATCATGCCCATTTCACATATATAAAATCTCAAAAAGCATACTTCATTTGCACAAACATAAATATCACTGCATCTCGGCAAAGCTGAGGTTAATAAACCGTGTGGTGAGGTTAACAGACAGCACGTAACCCACGCAATGAATAGATTTAGTTAAAACATCCAATAGTCCTTTAGGTACCTTGAATACAAAACACATTGTTGTTATCTGACATATAATAACTAACTCCATCTGTTCTCCTCACTGAATTCATGGCAATCAATGTTACAAAGAGTGGAAATATGCACATTGCGGTTCTGAAAAGAAAAAAAAAACTGCTGCCAAGCAGAAAAGAAAAGTGAACAAAAAATAAGGGTGCATGTATGCATGTATCGCTCACCCTGTTTTGAATAAACACATATGCACCGAATACTTTTAGCTTCCAGAGATGTTTGTCAGGTCTAGAGGCAGGGAACAGGGGTGCTGCACTGAACCGCAGTGTAACGGAGGCATATCTTGTAGTATCAAGGGTTGCATTTTTTATTATTTTATTATTTTTGTTATATAAACAGAAGCCTGTGGGAACCAATCGCAAAACACAGTGCATGAGAGCCAGGATAAACGCCTGTGAGAATCTCTACTCTGCCAGCAGCAACATTTGCATTCATTTCTGACTATATATTTATATTTACAATTGCAAACACACACACAAACACACACCACAGCTATCAACTAACATCTAACCTTACCAGAATACCTCAATGACAAGTCAAACTGCAGTTCTTGAAAAATTATGAATGTCGATTCATCACCTGACATGTAAACAAATGAAGGATTGCCATCTTTGGTGCAAAAAATATTTGATAACTCTTCACAGAAGACGTCTAAGGTTAAGTGCTCAGAAAATTAGTATACAGATTGCTTTATAAAACAAAAAATGCTATTCCGAGACATTTCTCCTTGAAAAACTGCATATAATTGTGTTTCAATTGCAGTGGAGAATGCCAATGCAAAAATGCCTTTCAGTTCCTGAAATACAGCACAAAAGAAAGAATTTTGGCTTTTTTTCACTCCCAATATTCATATAAATATTTAAGATTGCTCATTGTACAAATATATTAGTACACATTTCCGATCAGTTCTTATGCTCATCTGTGTAGCAATTCACACAGATATTGCAAGTAGGAGCATTACAATCCATCAAGTTTTGCATGGCATTAGATTACACAAACATCTCAAAAGATACAGGACGAGTTGGCCTTTTTTCAAATGTCTCCCTCAATGAGCTGTTCTCTTAATATTACAGAGTAAATTACTTTTAAAAAATACTTTTAATAAACTAGGCATGCAAACTGCTCCCTGGGAAAAAAGAAAGTCTTAGATTTCCCTCAAGTGCGTCTATCACATTAAAAGAGTGTAAATGACATAGCTTTTCTCATAAATCTAATCTGTTTGCGCTAATTTTACGCAGCTTACACCTGCTCCACCCTCTGAGGAGAGTGCTTGAAGGAAGCGAGTGTAGATCAGATGTAAAAGAGACAAGCTCCTTTCTGCTCATTAGTTGATTCAAGGTGATGTTGCTCAATCTTTGCCACAAAAAAAAGCCTGCCACTCTACCTCACCTCCAAATCCAACAACAACACCCGCCCAAAGGCAGGTGGCATGAAACCCTCGCCATATGGCATCTGCCGAAAAAACAACTGTGAGGAATTAGCCTGAAATGGCTCAGAGCACTCTGTAGATGGAGATCAATGATGGCTACTTATCACCTCAGGACACGAGTCGTGTGTTATTTATCTAACAAAAAGTGACTGCCGTGTGCCCTCTCTCGTCTCTACCTTCAAACCAAGCGGCAACCTCCCGCAGTTTCACGAGAATATGACGCAGATCTGCCGTTCGGACACATGACCCAGAAGCGATTTGTTTACGAGCAGAGGAAGACGCGCGTGTCTAAGCTGTTGGATTCTACATTGATCGTGCTTTAGGTCTCGGCGTAGTTCTCAAAATGGGGTTAAAGTGTGTATTTCATGGATTCCCGAACGCCGGCGCTACGTCATATTCTCGCGCATGCGTCGTGGAGGCACACACGGAAGTCGAGAACAAGTTGGTTAAAGGTGTTATTTTGATTTTTTTTTGCGCACAAAAACTATTGTCGTCGCATCGTAAACTTATTGTAGAGCCACTGTGGTGAGATAGACTTTGTAACGACGTTTTAAGTGCCTTTCATGGATCTTGGGAGTGTAAATGTACTGAATGCCAATGGAGGCCTGTGTGAAGCCTTTCTCAGCCATCAGCTTTCAACTAAAATATCTCCATTTGTGTTCCGAATATGAACGGAGGTCTTACGGGTGTCGAACGACATGAGTGTGAGTAATTAATGACCGAATTTTCATTTTTGGGTGAACCCCTTAAGTGTAATAGGGACATAAATGTACATATACATAAAAAAAATGTGAGGACTTTGCCTCATTTTAAAACGCCATCGCAAACCACTAATACCCGGCCACCATTTTCATGAGGAGCTTTGCATCTCTCTGGCCGCACTGCATGTGCAGCTGACGAGGGAAGCACTTTAAAGAAGAACCTGTTAGGTACATCACCCTTCCTGCTGAGAGAGGGGCAGTGTTGCCCCAACACTCCATCAATGCGCTGACACGCCAACAGCGATTCATAATGAGCAGAGCCTGTGAGGGACCGGGACCCGCAGGGGGGGTGGTTTAGTGCGAAGTGAGAGAAAGGCAGAGGCAGAGAGGCCCCATGGAGGAGTGTGGTTTCTTCAACAGGAAATCAAATCAGGCCAGTTTATTAGGAGCATGGCTCCAGAGAACAGAGTTTACAAATAGAAGCCGGTGGGAGTGCTGGAGTAAGGAGGAAAGCGTGGAAGCCGTCATGAACACCTCTGAAATGCCCCCACGGTACTTACCCAACATCAGGGCAAAGCGGCATGCATGCGTATAAACGTTTTTATGAATAATAATTGACAATATTCAGTTATTTGCATTTATGACTTGCAATGCATCTATAAAGGCAGAATGCAGCACTCTTTTGACTTTGTTTTCTGGTGTAAACATGTAAACGTTATTTTTTTATTGCAAGAACGAGTGGTATATACAAAGATTGTACAAAATACTAGGGATATAACGATTCAGTCGAAGCCGGTTGAAAATCGATACAAATGTGTGACGTGGTAAATGTGGTTGACCACGTTAAACGAATTGTGATACACATACATCGTCGAGGACGACTGCCAAAGGGTCTTCCTCATCAAGAAAAATACCAGCGTAAGGATGTATTCCACAGACTTGCAGAACTAGGTGTTGTATTTATTTTACCATCTCTTTCTCTAAATGTGTACATGTATTTTTTTTCAATAAGTTGTTGATTATTATGGCATATTTATCTAAATGTGTTCTCTTTTTCTAACTCTTGCAAGTGTAATGAAACAAATTATAATTAAAATCACCTAGTCTTTTTTATCTGCTATTCCTGAGGGTGAAGAAGCTGAAACAACCTCCTCCCAAGAAAACACCAATGGAAGATTTTTACTGGAGTAGATACAATTTACATTAAGTACAAATAAAATAGTCCACATAGTTTACTAAACATCTGGTTGGGCCAGACAAAATTGCATAAGTCACCGAATCATTTACATTGGCAATAGTGTAGGGGTAAGACGCATTGCAGAAAGTTGATGCCGAACGCGCTCTATTAGTGCTGTGCTCAGAATATCGATACAATGATACATCGTCATGAACAATAAACATGAATGAACATCTGAACGTGTGTTAAAAGATACAGTACAACTTACCGAAACCCGTATCATGTCACATGGAATCGCTCAATCAGTGTTTCAAACACAGAAAGGCGTCAGTAAAACAGCTTGTAAACAATGTCATGTAACAATGTACCTCAGAAAAAAAAAAATCCACTGCAGAGTCCTGCACGGGTCCGATTTTAAAAACCTGCACCGCCCGTACCCGCAGTGCTTAAACCCGCATCCGACACCGTTTTCCAACAGCATCACTAAGTAAAATCCGCACCCGACCCGACCCGCTTAAAATAGAACCGACACCCGACCCGCACCCGCAATAAAACACTTACAAAAGTGTTTATTGCCAGCATACAGAAGTTATTACACGACCATTAACACAAGGACAACTTCTGCCGGGAGCTTAACGTGGCTTAATGTACTGTTATTAAGAGACCAAACTAAACATAATACTAATAACGTATACTATGTACAAAAAATCAGATGAGCCCAGAATATGAACGCAACGCGTAGAATTACACGTTAAACGTTTTCCTACCATAGAAAACCATTATTAAAAAAAACACTTAACGTGGCTTAATGTACTAAGACAGTGTTATTAAAGGTCCCATGGCATGAAATTTTCATTTTATGAGGTTTTTCAACATT